>NC_088176.1:28722391-29390688 GCF_028769735.1 Zonotrichia leucophrys gambelii
TAGTGTGTGCTTCCCTCCAGAAAGGCCTGGCCAGGAGACCACACTATGTTCAGGGACTTGAAACAGAATTCTGCCTCTCTGAAAATTACCTTTGAAGTGGAAATTACTATTTCTACTTAACCTGAAATGTATAGCTACAAAAAAAGGAAAAAAAATTAAAAAGAATTGGGGTGGGGTTATGGCTTTACTGGAGAGAATCCAGCAAGACCAGGGTTGAAGACCATGAAGCCAGAAAACACAAACCTGCTGCCACCTGGCAGGTCTGAGATTAGGACCAGAGGGAATAAAGATAAACTTCTCTAGGATTCCATTGCAGGAAAAACTGAGAAGGACCACCATGGGCATGAGAAAGCAGGTACTCATATTTTACTCTCCATTTGTCTATAAGGGATGGCAGCCTCCAGCACTGTGCAGGGAAAGGCAGCCTGATGCTGAGGCTTTGGCTCAGGTGGCTGAGAAGCTCTTTCAAGGTCTGTGTTTGTGAAGGGTTGAGTGAAGCAACACCTGGTGGCTCCAAAGTGACAGATGTGGCTAAACAGAGATAAGCAGGTGATAAGGCTGGGAGCACAGACACCTTTCTGCATTCACACCCATACAGCAGAAACTCCACAATCCAACTGTACCTTGCACATGGAAATGCTGCTTCCTTTAAGCTGTATAAAACCACCAGTGATTCATTCCTGCTCATTTTTTCCACTTCAGGCACAATTTTATTCACCTTTATCTATTCCCATTTATTCATTCCTCTTCAAGCTGTACTGATCTACTCTGTTTAATCTCCCCTCACACAAGAAGTGATTCTTCTGCTACTCTTTAGACCCATTCTCATTTTACATTCTTTTAATAAGTAGGACATGTGGTAATGGAGACACAAAAGCTCTTCTCAATTCAAGAGTCAACAAAGGAATAAAACTTTGTTTTGTCTTCTTCCAAACCATTCCCAGTGTTATTTACTCACCTTTCTTGTCATACTACTGGGCTATGAGCAGACAGATTAAGAAAATACCTGCATGTTCTAAACTATTGTTACTAAACAAAGAAGTAAAGAAATCCCAGAATACCAAGGCTCTGTTCAAATATGAAATGCACCAGATGAAATAAGACAGGTGTTAATCTTTCCCAGTTTGCCTTCCAGGAAAGAAGAGTTAAATATGTTTACACTTCATCTGCTTTATCTGATTTAACTGACTGATTTTCATCTTTTCCCAAGAGTACAATGTATTTCTCAGTAGCAGTCAAACTTCACAAAAGATTTGAAATCACTGGAATTCCTTAAATGCTTTTATGGACAAAGGACACAATTCTGATCTAACTCCATGGGTGCACAAATCAGGAGTCATTCTGCTGAGGCAAATGAAGCAATAGATGAGTAACTGAGACAAATAAGGCAGGGCAAGCCTAAAAGCACGTTCCCAGAAATGCCACCAAGACAAGAAAGCCATTTGCAAATGGCATTACAGAAGAAAGGGTGAGCAACAGACAAATGAATGCTCACTTATTTCAGGACAAAACTGAGTTAGAGTTTCTGGAAATGACGTAACAGGAGCTAGTAAGAGCTTGGCAGAGGCAAGAGCAACAAGATATTCCCTCATCCAGGGGTCTGGCAGCATCCCAGCAAGGGGCTGAAACTTGCTTGTATTGTCAAAACCATCAGTTAAATACAACCCAGATGGAAAGTCACCTAAAGTTTAAAAGCCTATCCTAATGATCTGCTCAAAGAGGCAGCAGGGTACAACATGTCTAAAAGAAAGGGAATTTAAGCATTTCCAAAGGTAAAGTGATAAATTTTGGCCCCTATTCCACAAACAATCTCCTCGCTTCACAGTGATCTGATTTCCGGATGATTGAGCATAAAATCATTCTGAGCTGCTTCCAGAGACAAATGGTAAGGTGCTGCAGCTTTTTAATAATGACCAGCCACTCTCTTGGAAGTTTGAGACTTGTCCTTTCATAATTGCAAAAGCTACCTGACACCAAACCAACACCAATTCAAAAAGCCCAAAACAACAAAAAACAAGTGTGAAAACAGAAGTGGGCTGAGACTAAGTATTAGAAAAATACAAACCAGCATAACTGAGTCGATTACTGCTGAGATTACACCTTAGGTCTTCCCTCAGGTGCAAAAGAGAACCCTGCAATTCCACTCCAATCTGTTTAAACCCTTGTGCTTCACTTCAGCCTGCTCCAGTATGAATCCTTCCCACAAGCCCAATAGTGGATAGTGGATCAAGAGACACAACAAACTTCAGCTCTGTGTTTGGAATTAATAAATCCAACTCAGGATTTATTTGCTTCATCAAAGCAAGAAATAAAGTTCTTTTCATCACTGGGATTTCAAACTCTTTTCATAGAAGAGCACTGTAGCAATACGTGAATAAATCCAGTTCTCTCCAGCTCAAATTTCAACCCAATATATTTGGTTGGGTTATTTGCTTTATTATTAAAACAAATTCACCCAACTTGGATGAGCAACAGCTTCATGTTTTACTCATATTTTAAATCTTTCTCAAGGAAGTTGTGAATAACCCAAAGCATCATTTATCATCCTCTTTCTGGCAGGGGATAAAGTTATAGCACAAGCACAAATCCATGCAGAAGACACATTAATAAATGCAGGCAGCCCAGTGACCACCATTGTGTTTTATGCATATGATAATGAAAAAAGCTGACTTCACCCAGTCCTATGGAGTATTTGAATTTCCAGGTCACCTGTTCACCATGCAGATGAAAATACAGCTCCTAGGATCAGAAGGCCCCTTGAAATAAATAAATGAATAAATGAATTAAATGAACAAAAGTGAGACAAAAGTCTCCAAAAAAAAGGTCGTCAGTCAAGAATATACTGAATGTTTCTGCAAAAACCAGTGTGAGAGCAGAGACTGGATTTCAACAAAGCCACTGAAAACCTGGCCCCAAGCAGAACATTTGCTCCCCTCTTGGATCCTGCTGCTCTTAGGACATGCTGTTCACACTGGGAGCTGTGAAGGGTTGTGTCATACCTGGCACAGATGAAGCCACAGGCAAACAGTGAGGGCCAGGCAAGAGCAGGCAGCAAAGGGAGTCAAGCATGTCAAAATGCACCTCAGGGGCAGGCTCTCTGAACAACAACATGAGCAAAATGCTTCTAGTTGGCACTGTAAATTAACCAAAAGTAAGGAATGCCACCCAGTTTAGGAGCAAAGCTCATTAAAAAAAAATCCCAACAAAACCAAGCTGGTTTTACCACAGTCTTCAAAAAGCTGCACAAAGGATATGGTGAAGTTGCACATCATACCAACTACCTCCTGTCAATACTGATTTTAAGATACCTGTGAAAAATGACTTTTCACTTTGATGGTTCGCATTACTGTGACATCTGGCTGGAAGGGCTAGAGTTAAGTGTCTGTTGCTATTTTCATTAAAGACTATTTTATGCTTCAATTGCTGGAAAAAAAAAGATTTTACTCTAAAACTAAACTTGGCAGGCAAATGCTGTAGCCAAACTTGGTTTAATAGATTTGTCAAAGTGAAAAACATCTAACAAACAAAAAAGAAACATAAGGAAGCTTACACAGTATCTGACATCTGACACTAACCTGATCCACAAAGTTGACATTAAATCCACCTATCACCTATTTAGAGAGACACAAACTGGTATTTATTAACCAGCTACGTTATCCATCAGCCATCTCCTGATTTTTCCTTAGAATTATCAACATTCTGGCAGGTTTAGAAATCAGCATTCTTCTTCATGTGGAGTGATTACATTCTTTCAACAGGATGTCCACAGGCTTTGGGATCACCAAGATTTCATCTCCCCAAACCTGCAACTCCAGCACTTCAAAGACATAAAATCTTACTGCCATTGAATGCACACCAGCCTCCTGCTGCTCCCATGCAGCTCCAAGAAAGCGAAGGGTGTGGGAAAGCTTCCCTGGAGCACAGATATCCCTGTCCAACCCGTACAAATCCTCCTCTTGTTGCAGGGGACAGCTGCAGGCTCAGCTGCTTGGAGGAGCTGAGATAAATGCAAGCTGCTGAGAGGGAGGCAGTGCCTGTGAGCAGCCCAGAGGGGAACCCGTGCAAGGCTCAGCAGGACCTGCTGGGTGTGACAGCTCAAGCAAGGGAGGCAGCAGCCTGGAAGCCGCAAGCAGGGACCATTCACAGCAGCATCACCCACGGCCATGCTGCTCCCGGGATCAAAGCTGCAGGAGAAGGCAACTCCAGCCCCAGCGAAGGTGGGATTCCTTCTCTCCATATCCAGGTCAGACAGAATCCAATGCCCCTCAGACCCACTGGAGGCCAAAAAAGGGACAGAGGTGCTGCAAGTCTGAGAGCACCTGTAACCTGGATTTCTAATTATCCAGGAATTATTCTCATTATATTCCTGGTGCCTCCTCCTCTCAAGTATCAAACCTTGTTTTCCTGAAGACCAAAGAGGTACAGACTGTGAAGAAAAGAATTTGGCTCCTTTATTCTAGTGACAGCCTAAAGCATTATCACCAACCAGTGACACATGCATGGATCTTTATTCATTTATTCATGCACTAAGGGATCAGTAAACCAGGACAGCACAATTACAGCAGCCAGAACTGGGCATGGGACAACCAGAGCACCAATGAAAAATCTTGGCTGACTTCACTGGAATCACATGAGAAAGCCACAATCACCTGAAGCAGCCACAGTAATTAAAGTGTAGAAGAACAAGAGAAAGCAGAGGGGTTTGCATCTATCCATCCCTGCCATCCCAGAACAACAATTTCTAGGAAACTAAGCACACAGAGTGATCAATAGTGTTTCCCCAACAAGTGGAAGTTGCAGTCAACAGAAATTAGCAAAGTTATTCCCTATGAAATTTTTCATACCCATCACAGTATCAGGGAATTTTCAATATTTTGAAAATTAATACTTTTGATGAACATTAAAAGAAATCAATTAAAATATTATCAACCCAAATATTTACTGATTAAATTCTGACACACAGAGTGTGCAAGACTGAGTATTTACTGCCTAATTTCACTTTTCTCAAAGTCCCATCAGGTGCCTGAAGCTTAATTCTTAACTGTAAGCTTTTCTCCCAAAGGCATAGAATAGAAATCCATCTCAGAGATCACAGAGCCGTTTGAATTGATGTATTTAGCTGCATGACAAGCATTAATAGGAGTTACCCAGATAAATTCCAGTATCTCTACTTTCAAAATATATTACTTAACCCAGCTGAACCCACAATCTATTTTTTTGTGTGCTGAATTGAAAGTGAACTGGTATGAGTTTTAGATAAAATTTTTATGCAGCATGATATACAGAGACATGACTTTGGTGCACTACCATCTTGTGGACTGTCTAGGAAAAACAGTAAGTGGAGTTTTATATACACATACAACTAAAGTCTGTACAATAATTTGTGAAAAGAGACCCCAAACTGCATGGGGTAAATATTACACAGAACGAGGAATGCTTCTTTTATTTCTTAGGGCTTGGCAGACTGCATCAAACTTCTTTTTGACAGCTTAGCACCAAGGTGTGGTGGCACCAGCCTTTCCTGGGAGAAGGCTCTCACCACAACTGCAAGCAGAAAATAAAGTCAAATCCTCTGCTGCACAATTTCAGGCTCTCACCTGCACAGGTGAGGGAGTTTCCCCCACAGATGCAGCTGCACTTTGTGGCCTGAAGAATAAAAGCACAGCCTGGTACTCAGTGCCAGTGTTGGGAGTTTGCTTAGGGTGGTTAAGTTAACAAAGTTTTACCACATATTCTTGTGTATAAACATGTGAATGTATACATGTTATATTTGTGAAAACACATTTTAGGATATTATTTACATGTGTGTGTATATAGACAAATGTTGTGTGTGTGTTTACACACATATTGTAACATATTGTAAACACTTAAAATATGGTAAGTTGCCTTCTGGAACTCATTATTGTGGGTGTTACTTCTCTGCAATACAGTCAAACCTCCATGATGATTCATTCTTCTGCATCTCTCTCTCACATAAGATATTTCTTGTGAGCATCCAGAAATATGCTAACAAATTTTAAACTGTGAAGAATGACATGGTCTAAGAACATAACTCAGTGTAATGAAATAAGTATAAAAAGAACAAAAAACCCACATCAGCCTTTTGGTTCATTGCCTGGTTATATTCACTACCAACAGGCTGCTCCCAACTCAGCAGCCTTAACAGCCAGTATCACATGCAGGGATATAACAGAGACAGCACCACTTCTTTCCCCAGTATAAAGGTGATACCCTAATCCTTTATCCCTTCATAATTCCCTAATCCAAAACTCTCTCACCATTCCAAGTATGGCTGTTGAGAGTGTTGTCAATTTTTAACCAATACTCTGGCTTCCCTCTCACTTTATTTCTAACAAGTCCATTGCCAGTGCTCCCTCATCCAACTTGCCACAATCACATTGTTGCCTGGAACCCACAACCACAACCAGCCCTCCCTCTCTGCCAAGCAGGGGAAGAGGACACACTGGCCTTGAAAACAGGCAAAACCTTCAAACTGTTGACCTACTTGGTTTACATTAATCAATAAAGTACAACAGAGCTTTCATTTCCAGTTTTATAAAGCCGGTGACGAGCAGACCTTAACCTATAGCTCCAGGAACAACCAGAATCGGTGCATACACTAAAAACAAAACAAAACCCAACCCAAAATGTTCTCCTTCAAAAATCCCATCACCTGTTGCAGTAGCACCAGTTTCCTGCAGCTTTCAGACAGATCCCCTTAATCTAAATCGAACCCCCTAAATCACTTCAAAGAGAACAAGTTCTTATTAGGAGTCCCTGAGCAGAAAGGTGTGAGGGGGAGGTGTAACACCACCTCTCTCTGTGAGAAGAGCTTTCCTAGACTTGCATCCCTTCAGATTATCTAAAAAGAAAATCATAAATAGCATAGTTTAGTAAGAAAGAAATGAGCATTAACTAGAGTTGAAGTCGTCAGAAAAAAAGTTAAAACACTTACAAAGAAACATGATACTGCATCAACATAATGCATCCACCAAAAATAAGGAAAAAATTTATTTCAGAGAAAATGCAGTTTCTCCCAAAATTGCATTTAAACCACATTGTAGAAATGTTTCTCAAGGCCAGGAATTAAAACCATACCTGGCAGCTCTTCCACAGCAAGCAAAAATTCTTCCAGGATTAGCATGGGTAATGAGCCATCTGACAAGTCCAACCACTGATCAAATGGTTACAGGGGTCACCAGCTGTCACTAAGGTACTGCTGCAGATGATATTTATGGGAGTCACCATTTCTGATTAAGGTACTGCTACAAAGATTAACACACAAATGTGGCTTTCTGCTTTTAGTGCTGTGCTGGGCACCAATCACTGCTAAAGACCAGGGTGAAATCACAGATCAAAACTTTAAACTACCCTGTTGGTTTTTCACTTTATTTGCAGGGAAATATAGCAAAAATTCAAAATACAACCACCACTAGAAGAGTCAATTCTGGTGCAAGTTAGAAGATGCTTCAAATGTTTAAATTTTTGTGGAAGAGGAAACCTTTAAAAATACTTAAGATATCAATATTGTTTAAGGGGGAAAATACAGCTTCACTCTGAAAATTTACCCAAGCCAGAAAAAACAAAGGTAACCAACACACATTAACACTTGACTAAAGATATTAAAGGAGAGGGGGTGGGAGGAGCTCAAATCCACCTCTTAATGAAGGAGTGCCAACAGCACTTAGATAAAGACCAGAAAAGATAAACTGCTCTCCAGATTGAAAATCACAGACATGAAGACAACAGAAAGAGCCTGACTAATCTGGTCAGCCTGGTTTTCATCCAAACTGAAATGAAATTACAGTTCTTGTTGGCAGTTTTACACCTGATCCAAAGGGGGATATGGGCCTACATGTCAGCAGGGAATGGGAAATGCTGGGCAGCCCATGGGAGCCTTCCCTGCTGCTGGATGTCCTGGATCAGCTCCATGAATCAGCACAGCAGGACAAGCCAATCCCAAACCCTGGTGTGCTCTTGCCCATATTTACAGCACCACTGACTGAGAACATTTCATGGCATTTCATAAACCCACACCCTTATGGGGGTTTCTATCACGGATGTGGGTGGTTAAAAAATACCCTCCTTTGAAAGCAGCTTCACAGCTCAGTCATTAATGCAGAGTTAACAACACGCCTGCTCTATGAAATGGTTTCTGAATTTATAAAAATGAGGGTTGCTTAAGGGCACCCTGAACTATCCATGACACGAGTTACTGCAGTGGAAGTGATGGCCTGCCCTTTAGCAAACTGTGTTACAGCCAGTGACCAATGTGAGAGCGCTCCTTCTAATTTCAGATGCCTGGAGTCACTAAATGTGATTTAGCTGCAGAGATGGTGGGAAATGCCACTAGAATTTATATTTGTATCTAATGAGAAAATTACATGCAAATTTTAGTTTGGGATTTGAACCAGTGTCTTGATCTGATTTCAGATTTTGATGCTGTTCCACTGAGCTCTGTTAACAGAAACGCCCTTGAACAACAGAAACAAGTAACTGAAGTGGAATACATCCATCTCAGTAGCTAATCTAATGCCTTGTATACTGACAGAGCAATTCCAACATGTCCCATAAAGCAGGAAGCCTTGGAATTTTCTTGACAATAAGATTTTTTTGTAAAGAATAAATACTCCTTCCATGAAAATATTTTATGTAGAAATGCCACCTCAACAGGAGGAAGAACTCCTTTCCACTTCTTTCCTGTGTCACCTGCTCAGGTGAGCCTGCCCTGGCAGCCAGGCTGGACTAGATTATCTCCAGAGGTCCCTTCCAACCCTAAGTATTCTGTGACTCTTGAAAAAAACAAAACAAAACAAAATAACAAAAACAAACAAACAAACAAAAAACAAAAACAAAAAACCCAATATTTTTCTTGTTTAGGGATTATTTTTTAAGTGCTGCTAAAACTTGCCATTTGCAATATCCTGCTTTTTACAAAACATAATTGATGAATTAAACATGTTCTCTTAAAGATTTTTTAAAATTTACTCTATTTTAAATAAATAGAAATTCAACTAGGAGTGAGATCTTGCACCTCAGAGTTTACAGTAAGTATTATCTAATGATATTTACAGCAAAGAATATTTTCAAGTATAAAAATTCACATGTGTACCCTTTGTGCATCCATACTTAATACAGGGTATCAGTACTGTGAGCTCCAGAGCACAGACATTTGTCACCATTAACTGAAGGCAAATATAGATGTGAAGACATTTAACAGTTTTCAAAGAGCTCAGCTCCTTTGGTGTTCTGACATCCAAACAAAATGGTTGAAGTTTATATTTAGAGTTGATGCATATTTGTAATGGTTTCCTTTTAAAAATATTTTTAAAACATACCTGTGAGAGTTTAAATACTTGGACTTTTAAGGGGTTTAGGCATGAATATATCACAATATCAGTATTTAGTTAAGACATCCAATAATGCATTTCCATAATTTTTATGTAATATCTGTCTTTAGAAAGGGAAAAGTAACTGCTGGCACTTGACTAGTGCAAGCAACAGTAACTTAATATCCCCAAAAGGAAAGGGCTTGTTCGTAGACAACGACAACAACAAAACAGGAAATAACTTTCATGCGAAAATAATTTTTATGGTGATATTATCTCTCTGTTGAAAACCACAAAATGTCCCATTGCCAATTATGGGGCTACTTCCAAACCCAGTCCAACAACAAGCAGGAAGATCCCAGAAGTGCACATGGCAAACACATCCTGACATCTGAGAGTCCCTCGAGCCAGCCCAACGCAAACCCTCGCTCCCTGATGAAAACACAGCTCCCATTTCCCAGCAAAATCAGCTCTCAGTGCTGAGGGACAGGGGTGCTTTCCAGAGGGAAAGCAGTGGCCATGAGCAGGGATGGCAGGAGGTGACACCACTGAATCAGCAGGTGACAAGCAAAGCAACACCAATGCACCATCAGCAGCACTTCCAAGAAAAATCAAAATCGCTTGGGGAGTTACAGCAGAGAAGAGTGCAGCTAAAACCTACATTCTACCTGAACACCTAAAGCCAAAATATTGGCTGATTCAAAGCTGCTCTGAATGCAGCTACTAGCAGTGTTTACTCTGCTTTGGGTTTAGCTACATATTTTAACAATATTCTTGTGTATCAACACATGAATTTCAACTTTCCCCCTGTAAGCCCTACCAGCAACTACATTTAACTAATTACTGACTTCTTGGGAGCATTCCAGTGAAACCTTCCCTGTGGCAGCATTATAGCAGCAGGCTCCCAGAGAGCACAGGTTCAGAGAGGAAAATGCATTTCTAATGCATGCAAATAACCCAAACATGGCTTGTTTCTCTACAGGAAAAACCGCTGTTGCTTACAGCACGCTTGACACACTGTCACATTACACCACTCAAACATCCAGGGGGTTATTAATGATATTCCTAACAAGAGGTAAGCTCTTTTAAGCAGTAACCAAAAGCATGACATGACACATTGACAAGTAATGTGACAGCTCCTTTCTAATCAAACGTACTCAACGTAAATAGCAATTCATGGTCTGACACACAGTGACAAGCTAAGCCGTCCACAAAAGCAAAAGGAGTGCTCTGAGAAGCTCATCAATGCACTTAAAAAAATAACTAATGCTCTTTTTCCATCAAAGGTGGTCTGTTCTGCAAGGTGAAATCTCTATTTCTCCCGTGCCACGCCGCAGTGCAAAGGCTGCTTTGATCCCCGGTACGGCTCCGTCTGTCACTAGAGGGTGCAGTTGTTCTGTCTTAAACCGAAATTACTGATAACATTTCTGAATAACAAAACCCTCCTGTATGACTCAACTATTTCAGTGATTCTGTTGAGCCACATACGTACGGCATTTTTAATTTACATTCAGGGGGATAATTTCCCTTCAAGCTCTCCAAATAACTAAACTGGCAGACAGTGTGCATTCTCTAGAGCAAGGAAGACTCTCTTGGTTTAGACACCAGCTGGTTTCAATACTTTTGACTCTGTACAGAGTGGCAGCTGAATATTTGCAAAAGTCCAAGTTCCATCACAGGATTTACCAAGTTACCCAGGCCCAACCATGAGGTGGTTGCTGCTTGCCGTCTTGTTTTTACAGGAGTTGTACAACTGACTTTCTACCATTTCCATTCTTTTTGGTTCAAAAAGACATGATGTTCTAACAGCAGCCTGGCTTCAGCCTGGGATCTGAAAACCAAAGTGAACATCAGAACAGGCAGTAAATATGGATAACAGCTCCAGAGAGCTCTCCAGGCAGAGATACATCCCCTCTGAGGCTGAGGAACAGGCTAAAGAGGCTCCTTACAAACTTCCCACTCTTTTTTCAGTGGAACTATGTTAAGATTTCATACAGGAGTAGCACTTCCAAAGGATCACACAGGCTATGTCATAGATGACACAGAGTCAAGTCAAAATTGCAGGCGTTTTCCTCACCAACACAGACCTTCTCTGAGAACTCACACACTATTCCCAGCCTTCTACAGACAGGTTTAGGTTCAGGTTTGGCTCCTGAGAACAAAATCATGTAAGAAAAACAGTGAGGAGGGCTCAGGAGCAGCCAAATGTCAGCAAGGGCTGTGACTGACATTATTGCACAAGGTGACAGATGTGCCATGGCCAAGGCAAAGGGTGAGGCGAGGCAGCTTCTACTGTGGGGACAGCATGGTATACACCCCCAAATTATAACTATTTCCTTCTGAGCCTCATTTCCCTCAGGTGCAGTCCTGCTGTTAGGATGGACATGTGGCCTATTGAAACAGGAGCTAAATTCAGCTAAATTTACACTGCTGGGAAGGTGAGTGATACCTGAGCAGCCTGAACAGCACCCCACAGCTACAGCAACAATGGAGAGCTCCCAGCTGCAAGTTCTGGCAAACTCTGCAGCAGCAAAGTGGCATGTGGGGCTTCCAGCAGACCCACAGCACTGCAAAGAGTGGGGCATCTGAAGTTCATGAGGTACAAGTATTTCAGAAAAGTTTAATCCACAAAATCGTCTCCATATTCAATAAGATTTAAACAAAATCCACTGTAAGACTGTACTGCAGCTTTACAAGCAAGACTTTTTAGAAGGGTCTGTTGTGGTAGGAGAAAAGGTGACTGTTTTAAACTAAAAGAAGTCAGATTTAGATTAGATACAAGGAAGACTTTTTTGCAATGAGGGTGGTGAAACACCCGCAGGTTGTCCAGAGAGGTGGGGGATGCCCCATCCCTGGAAGCATTCAGGGACAGGGCTCTGAGCAGCCTGATCTAGTTGCAAATGTCCCTGCTCACTGCAAGGGGTTGGACTGGATGACTTTAAAGGTCCCTGTTAAATCAAACCTTTCCATGATAACACAGCCCTGAAAAGTGAGGAGAGCTCCTAAGAACACAACCTTGGTGGATGCAGTACCCAAAAAGAGCACAACATAACCCCATGGAGCAGGGACGAGGAAGAAGGAGGAAGATGCTGAATCATTTTGGGGCAGCAAATGAGAAGAAAAAACAGAAAAACTTTAATTTAAAATTGAAGTAGACTCCCCAAATCAGAAAGCTGAGGGGTCCTGAGAGAAGCACCAACCCTCTGTTATGAAGATGGGTAAAATGCAAGTGGGTATTTTTGTTTGTTCCTGAGCCTGGTTAACATTTGCTTTACCACTTCACCAAACTGCTGCACTCAACCATGGTATTTTCTACCATTTATTCAGCTAAATGTTTTGAGATACATTTGCAGCATCTGAGCCCAATCTGAAGGCGTGAGAACCTGTTAAGGGGATGCATCAGGTAGCAACAATAAACAGCAACATTCAGGGTGTTTGGTTTGAACTGAATTTAAAAAAGAGATAATCTTGCACTGTTATTTCTAGATAGAATTAAAATTAGGTAAAAAAAGCATCTAACACATTGGAGAGGAAGAAAGGAGGGAAGAAAAACTAACTTCCACTTTGTTTCCATGCATATATATACATATACACAAACTCCAGCATGAATAAAGAATAATTAATGGGAATATTTCAAGTAAGAACATTTTTGAGCTCTGTGCAAACTGTTCATATTCATTATTACAGTTGTCTGAAATAACAAACTGGTTTTTTACCAGCATTATTTAAGACTTGATGTAATCTATAAAAGTCCTCAGACAAGAGGTTGATATTAACAGAGAAAAGTGGCAATCCACTGAGATTTCGTGACAAGCCTCATTAACCTGTAAACACCTGGGTATTAAGGCACATTCATTAGGTGTGGACTTTTTTTCACAGAACTGTCACTGGCTTCTGCTGAAACAGCTATTGAGAAAAATATGTGGCAATGCAAAATGAGAACCCAATCAACTTTTATTTTTTAACTTGTCCTGGATGTGAATATATTTTTGAATCTTGTATGAATGAAGCAATCTAAGCTTGCAAATTATACCTGACATTTTTCAAAAATGCTAAAAGGGCAGCTGTAGAAGGCACTATCATTAGCTAAAATGTCTGTAAAATCTATCAGAACTTTAATGTTTTAATATTATAAGCCACATATGTATTTTAAATACATATGAGGGAGAAAAGGAAGTGAACTGCGAAAAATCTGGAAGCCAGTTCCAGAAATTGGCATAGATGAAATTGACTATTTTTATCATGTTCAAGCTCATTTAATAATTCTTTCTACAAAAGAGCAAAGATTAAAGCAGTTGATCAATAAGAAATAATCAGCATTTGAATGAGCACAGCTAAAAGAAATTTTGAGAAAACAAGAAACTCAGTAGACTGAAACATAGAAAACATTGTTAGTTAAATATAAACATTGTCAAGGGCTGCTAAGAAGCAAGACAGAAGTGATTCATGTTCATCTACCAAAAAAAAAAGTGAAAAGCCAGTTTCTACTGCCTTATTTTCTTTTTAAAGGCTGGCTAGGCTGCAATGAAAACTTTCTTTTTTTCATTAAAGCATCAGAGGGGAAGCTGAGTGCAATGATCAGGTTCACAAGATGTTAGTGGCATGGTTTGTGCCTTCAGAGCACAGACAGAAGGGCTGGCCTGTGGCCTCCTGGGCTTTGCTGTGGTGTTGGAGCCAAATGTTTGTGGGGGCAGGTGGCAAGAGGAATTAACACTTGCTTCATTCAAGAGCAAAGTCTATTTATCTGCCTTCCAAGCTGCACAGCTGATGAATAAAAATCTAAGCAACCAGCATAACCAAAAGACAACATATTTACATTTAAGGTTATATTTTAAAAAATAAACTATCTCCCTCATAAAATCAATCACTTTATTAAAACAAAAAAAAATCCAAAATCCAACTGCACTATTTGATGTGTTGTTTCAAAAGTACGTCATTCCAAACACTGAAAGTAAAATAAAAAAATAAACAAATGGGGAAAACAAGAGGGGAGCGTGGATAAATCAGTGCCAACATTAAATACAAGACAGCTTGCAGAACATGAGAAATTGCAAAGAAAAGGTCAAAAAAATCCAGGGTGAAGGGAATCATTTCCACAATCACAAACAATATAATAGTTGCACATTTTTAGAACCTTTAACTACAAATGACAGAAAGATGCTGAAAACCCACCTTCACATTCATCTTGGGTAATTTTCACAAATTTTGTCTCGATATTTATATCCATAAATATGTTCCACTTTATACTGAGCAGGATTTAAACAAAAATGTCATTTCACACCCCTGCCTCTCAAGAAAGGCATTGCAAGCTTACAATAGCAACCAGAAGAAGTTTCAGAGATTCTAAACAGATTAAGCATCTGAAACCCTACAGCCAGAGTCTACAAAAAAATCTGTTCTGAACCTATAAATGAGAAAGGGGAGAGAGCAAAGCTTGGCACCTAAGGGCAACTAATAAACAGCAGAGAGATGCAGCTGAATTTATTCATTCCTTTCCAAACAGCAAGGTCACAGGCTAAGCTGAGAAAAGGAAAAAAGCTACAAAATGGATGACTGAATGCAATCATGGGCTTTCACTTAAAACTGAAGATCTAGATTGCTATACCCTCTCCCTGTCTGCAGAGCAGGCTGTTCATTGCATTGGAGTGGTGAGAAACTAGGGAAATAATGCAAGACAAACCAGATAAATGGAGAACTTGCATCCATTTCTAGAGGGACTCACTTTCTCTGCAAGTACCTCAAAACAAAATAAGCACACTTTAAGCCTACTACTCTGCTGTACTTGGGATTCATGAGAATGAAATACTGAAAAAAAAATGAACTGAACTTTTCAGAGGGAGTTGATTACCTGAAGGATTGTATGCTTATTTTATGGACTTTTGCACATAAGGCCAGATCTTAATGTTGATCACACAAAAGGTTTTGTTCTGAACAGTAAGAGTCAGTATGTTTGAAAAATAAAAAACTTCACAAAATGGTAGATTTAATCCCTCAGCAATAGCTTATAACTTCCACATTATTTTTCCTTGTTTCTGTGAACTACCTGTTAACTGCAGCTACAGGTAGCCAGACAAAACATCTAAAGGTTTCTCACTGTTACAGAGCACATAGATGGCACAGGGGCCGAGAGGTGATGTGCACAGATTGCCTTAAAACTATGCTGCCACTGTTCACCTCTGTCTGCTGTCAGATATTTCAGCTGCTAACAGCTTTCTGCATGGTATTTTTTCTGTAATAACAAAGAACTTTCCTTTAGTTCTATTAGAAAACAATCCCTTTGATAAACAACATGACTGTTTGCTGCACAGAGCAGACACCAAGCTGCAACCAGCCCTGCTGTTGATTTCACCAGAGAGGAGTGGCTGCAGGACCTGGAATGACTGCCAGACTTGCTGATGTCTGGACAGGAATAAAGCACCACAGCAACAAAAACTGCCTGAACAACAGCTTGACAAGTGAAGTACATCTGACAGTCACTCTGGGACAGCGTGACATTGGAAGGAGAGCAGTGGCCACGCTCACCAGCCAGGCAGCTTTAACCCAGAGCATGCTGAGACTCTCAGTGGGCACTCTGAGCTGGGTGCAGCCTTTTGGGGCACCACCAGCACCAAATGGCAGCATCAGAACACCTGAATCTGCTCTGGAGAAACACATCACACCTTTCTTACTGCCACATCCTACATCTCTTATTGCCACATCATTCTGCCTCTGCTGAACTTTCCTGAGCACTGGTTCATGCAGCTTCTTGAGTGAGACACTGCACAAGAATGCCTTCAGTCCTGAGCTCAGTGGAACTAAACAATTCCCAGCATCCCAGGAGCACACCCATGGGCTCATCTGTTCTTTCATTGTTCTGACTGCCTGAGAGGAGGGGACTTCTTGATCCAGCTGGAACACTTGGTGCTGGCCCCATTTTGAAGGCTGGTTGGGTTTTTTTTTTTCACCCTGAAAGTCTAACCCTCCTCAAGCTGCTTGCAAGCCAGTTCCACCAGCTGGGGCTGCCTGCTAGGGCTTAAGCTCCAGGGTCCCAGAGGAATAAAGACATTTCCCCTTGAGCTCTGCTTTTGCATTTTAAAATTTCTGCTGCATTTCTCCTCCCCACCTCAGCCCCCCGGTTCCCAAACTGCTTGTGGGAAAGAAATCCTGGCTGATCTAAACATCCCATGCAAAATGGGCATGTGTCCTGCAACATTCTGTGCTCTGGCTAGGACTACAACTGAAGCTGCATTTGTAATTGTAAATGCTTGCTGGTTGTTAAAAAATATCATTCAGATTGTTAAAAAAAATATCATTCTCACCACTATCCCTCTTTGTATTGCAAATATTAAAAAGACAAAAAGCAAATGAGCTGAACTGGAGATGCTGTCTGGCACAACACATTTTCCCACTTGATTTTAATTCTGTTTTCATCTGTATATTGGCCCAGAGCTACAGTTTTTCCTTCTCTTCCTACTAGCCATAAGTCACTATCCCAAGACAAGTGGCATCGCTCACACAGCATGTTTCATGCTACCTTCATGGGAATGAATCATGCACAATAGGGAAGCAGAAAGCAAAAATCAAAAAAAATGGCCAGCAGCACTTCAATTTCAAGAGATACTGACACACGTGTTGTGATACAGCAACAGCAGAGGTCAAAATTTGAACAGTGCATGGAAAGAACTTGAACAATCCTTGGTTTATTATGGGAATATACATAATTATCACAGTGAAGTATTAAACACCTACCCAAAACTACAAGAATGACTATAATCATCAAGCTTGCAAGCACTAAATTTAACAAATTGAGACAAGCTGGATGCAGCTTTAACTGCACATACCTCGTTGGTAACTGAACAGGGCTCTTCCCTTCAAACCTGCTGATGGAGTCAAGAAGTTTAAGTAGATCAATACAGATAAATGAAATAACCATAAAAGCACGATTTTCTCACCATTCAGATTGGGCTGAGAGAATACATATCTCAAATAGCATCCACCCATACTTCGGTATTCTCAACACCCTTATAAACAAATGGGAATTACACCAGAAAATAAATGCAACATTTCCCCAGAACCCCTGCTTCACTGTCCCTGATTGTCAGTTCTTCCACACTTCAGAAAAACAACAAACAAAAGCAGGATGCATCTTTGCTTTGTTAGCCAAGCTCTCTTTGCTTTCAGGCAAGACACAGAACTGGGATTCTATTTGGTGATGATTATAAGAAAAAAACCAGACATCTGTCAGGACAAAATTTGCAACAACACTCCTCTGTCATTTTGAGAAACAACTCTGTAGAGGAATAGCAATCCAATGATTGGCTAAGAATGGACAACATTCTGAATAAATAAAAATTTCGTTGCTGTGGCAGGGGTCTGGAGAGAAGGCAGAAATGTGTCAATGCAGAAACATGTTTACAACATGCAATGCTTTAAGATTTCTGAACCTCAGGCCCAATCACCACCTTCATATTTGTATCATGCCCACAGAGCCAGACAGACAGCTGACATTTCCTCAGATGTGCAAACACCAACTGGAACTCCCTGCAGATGTATGGGAAGGAGGAAAACCAGCAGTGCTGTGACACAAATGAACTGCAGCACTAGGGGTGCCTGGGGCACAGTCTGCACCCATCCCACAGGGGCAGAGCCAGGAAAATGAACGCGCACAAGGCAGGCAGGGACTGTAATCAGCCACCCCAGAGG
Organism: Zonotrichia leucophrys gambelii; assembly: GCF_028769735.1. Taxonomy (NCBI): domain Eukaryota; kingdom Metazoa; phylum Chordata; class Aves; order Passeriformes; family Passerellidae; genus Zonotrichia; species Zonotrichia leucophrys. The sequence goes on from NC_088176.1 coordinate 28,740,403, forward strand.
AGGCAGCTGAGCTCGGGGCTCCCCAGCCCTCTGTGCAGCAGCAGGTGCTGAGCAGAAGCTGCTGCAAACATCTGGGGCAGCGCTGCACAACAATTCCCCATCGCAGAACAATTCCCCATCGCCTGCGCCGCGCTCTCCACGGCTGATCCCTCACCGGGGATGCTTCAAAGGGAGCTGCAGAAAGGAAGAACGGGAAGAGAGGAAACCCAGCGTTTAACAGCACTTAATCTGTGCCTCCAGGGACAGCTCTGCCAGAAACCTGCAAGGAGCAGGGCAGGGAATTGCCTTCAGTACCGGGCTGATGAGAGAACAGCAAAGCCTCGTCTCAGAGGTTTGCCAGAGCAGTGTACAACAGAAACCCCCAACTGCAAATTCAAATGGTATGTAAGATATTGCACAGCCTGTGGTTCAGAATTTGTGCACATAACTCGCATTTTCAGTGATTTCAGCCTCTCCCAGGTTTTAGAAAAATCAGGAAAACCGGGCTCCACATTTTGTGTCCACGGGGGGGCAGAGAGGGGCCGCTCTCACCAAACCCTTCCCAGCCGAACAGGTTTGGCACCCCTTGTTCTGTTTCTTTATTTCTAATCAGGAGAATACATCATCCAATTTTGCAAATTACCCTTAGGTCTTTAATATTACATATATAACAATCTGATCACATTCGCATCAAGCCACTTTAATTCAAGTGTTCCTTCTCTTTACTCCTCACAATGCCTAGTCTTCTCCTTTTGCTTGTTTCTGTAAGTTCTGTGAATTAATGGTACATGGAAAAAGAGCAAAAATGGTTTCCTCAAATTGCCTGTGAAGTGCTTCAACAACAAAATCTGTTTATGGAAGGCTTTAATTACCCAACAAGAGTACAACACAACCTAAACCTACACATGACTTTCTGGCATAGTTTACAGAAATACACTGGACTTACCTTATCCTGAAATCCAGTTCAATAATTTCCACAACATGTTTACAGAGTTTAAAGATTAAGAATACTTTTCTTTGAGTGTTTACCTTCAGGAGAATTTTTTTTACGCTTCTTCCAGGTTTAATCATGCATGTATAGCTGCACATAAAAGAGAACAGTTTGTATCCTAGCTATATAGGAGTTAGAAGTGATCTACTGGCCTTCCTGATTACTCTCAACTCATAGATAGGAAAGAAGCTTCTCAAGAACATATTTACTAAGCATTTCTGACAAGTGAGTAAAAATCTGCTGTTGATGCTAAGATAGAGAATGAGAAGTTGGCTGAATTTCAAGACACTCATGTTTTTCACTGCACGCTGATACCTGAGGCTCACTCTGTACTACACAGCACTGGGTACAATGTGGTAACAGTTAACAAAGCTGCGGCCTCTAGCAAAGGATGCTGTCCAAACATCTCAAAGCATGAAACACACTGAAAAGTAAAAATAAGGGCAGAAAAATCCTAATTAGACAAACAGCAGTTTGCCTATTCATAGGTGGAAATTTCAGTGCACTGAAAGCCACCAGCTGAAAAGAAAACAGTCAAGTTAAGACAAAGAGAAAAGCATAATTCCAGTCTCTTCCCACAGGACTGTACTTTTCAGTTCAGCAAAGGAACATGACAGCCAGAAGTAAACTTGTTTGCAAGCTGGGACCTATTTAACAGCAGGTGTTGTCACACTAGGAGACTAAAGGTGCTCTGCTCATGACTGCTTAGAGAATTACAGCAGAGCAATCTGAATAAAGAAAAGAAAACACTCCTTTCTCCCAAGACAGTGACCTCAGCATGCAAAACCCTTTTCACTTGTCAAAGGCTGCACCAGCTGCTTGACCACTCCACCAGGTGCTAACCTGGTGTGCAGCCCAAAAGTTGAGCAATGGCCCTAAAATTAGACACTGCTCTGCAGTGGAAGCACGAAGGCCGGAACTCAAACTCCAAAACAGCTCCATTGCCATCCTGCCACGAGCCCTTATCCCCATACAGAGCCAACCTGTACCATCAACAACTGTCTGCAAGCAAAAAGCCCTTCCTCTGACTAACCTTGGCCTCTCTCTGGACAAATAAATCCTTCTGGGTTGACACCATCTACATTTCCTGGGATATTTGTGGAGCTACCAGAAATTCAGCAGCCATGACTAAGATAAAACTATCCCCATGCAAGCCCACGGATGCCCATCATAAAGGCCAGGCGATAGACACCACAGTGCTCTCTGGTGGTACTGAAATGCTAAACAAGAATTGAGGTGGTTTTTGTAAGACTGAGTTTTAAACACATCTGCAGTCACCATTAATGCAGCCAGCAATATTTCATTGTGCTGTGGCTCACAATGAAACATGAAGATGTATTATCCTAATCATCATCTCAGTAAACTACCAGGGTACACTGATGCATCTTGTCAATTCACATCATTTTCACTGACATTTCTGGTTAGCAAAAAGAAGTCTTCAGGCAAAAAAAGCACACTCACAGACACATCAGTTATAACAGTCTTTTTCCCTGAAGACCCAGCACTATGTAACCATTGTATTTGTTCAAGGCATCTTTTCCCTGAACTTGCTTCAAGAAAAAAAGCTTGATCTTCATAGTGACTTCCCTGATCAAGTTGCATCTAGATCACTTTTGCATGATGTGCAACCATTAATTTTACTGGATTATTCAATATCTATTTTCAGCAAATTTCTCTGTACACAGAAGAAACGCACTTAACTGAGACATCTCCAACAGCATTTTGATTGTTGATTAGTGAGATTGAGCACTAGCAGAAGAACAACACTTCAGCTGTGAATCTCAAAGCAAACACAACTGAGACATCAAGATGAGACTAAGCTCACCTTAAGGATGCAGGTTCTGTCAATTCCCTTACTGACATTTTGAAGTACAACTGAAAAGAAGCACTTAAGCCTGCAAGTCTAGAGCAAATCTCAAGTCTCAATCAGATCTCAAGTCTAGATCTTCTCTGCCACAGAAGAGTAGCAGCTGTTCTGCAGAACCTAGTCCTGTAAAGAGTGACTCACAAAAAGCATTTCATGTGGAAATGCTGCACTTGGAAATCAGTGGGACTTCCACATCCTCTTAAATCTTCATAGGAGTGAGGTCTACAGGGAATATAAAGTGTGTTTCCCAAGAAACAGATCTGCCAAAGCACAGGGATCCACCACCAGACTTGTTCGTTCAGGCTTCCTCCTCTTTGCTATAAAAACCTTGTCTTTGGCTTTTGGTTCTCTGAAAAAGTATGACATGTACTCTTTTCCCAGAACAATTTGTGACTGAAACATTTTAAATGCTCTTCTGCTAAGTGAGCTAAGGCACCACTGCACACCAAAACCACACTGCACTCCAGTGGCTTGCCTTTGCTGATTTTTGCTCCTGAGCAAATCAGGGTTGAGAATGTTTTTCCCACTTCATAAGAGTGAAGGAATCTCTCTTGTTTTGTACCTCCACTCTACATCTAGCACACAAGCCATTAACTCTTAGTTTGCATCACAGCATTGCATAATTAACTGGATCCTAAAGTCTGATTAAACTGTGTAGCTGTGGCACCAGCAAAGCTGCATAATAATATTCATTACAGCATTTGGATTAATCCTTCCTCAAAATGGTATTCCCTAGTCTATCTTGGATAGCAATAAAACACAGGAGTTACAACAATTCTTGAGTTACCCCTTGGCTGAATCTTTGTCAATACTTCTCATCTCTCACATTAATATAGTACCTAAAAAACTGGATGATACCTCAAAGAGTAAAACCTTCTATGCCATTTGGATTCCTTGTCCAACACAGGCTATACATACTGATATCAGCCAGTCCCAGGGCTAGAAGTCCTATCAGTCTAAGCAGGACAGGTGGTCCCCTGAAAAAAAGTATTTTGATAGAAGGAGAGGACAGAAGCATGGAGCCTGACCCCCACAGATAGAGTTTCCCTTTGCAAATCACATTCCAGTTTCAGAGCAGCAGCTCAGTCATGTCTAAACATCACTAGTCTTGCAAAATGAAATGCAATATAGAAAGATGAAGGTTTCCTTAAGAAATAAGCCAAATACAGGAAAAATCAGCAAAAAGCTGAGCCTTACAAAGGGCAAGACAATACAAAGGCCTGTATACTCTGTTGAACTTCTTACCAATGTCTATTTTTATTTTCCTTCCATAAAATACATCAATATTTTCCTAAACAAGGCATAAAGTTAGTTTTCTATCTTTCACCCAAAGAGATTTCTTTGCTTAACCAAAGGCTACTGGTAGAGTGGAAAAATCATGCTTGAGGCCACTACAGTACACTGGGTTTGTTTGTTCACTCTCCATGCAAATGCTGAAATATATCAATTTGGGGAACATTTTACCACTTGGAGAGAGCAAATTAAGGCAGTAAATTACAGAAATAGCATCCAAACACCTGTACATTCTGCAGATGTCCAGATTCCCATCCAATGTGGTGCCCACTGGTTCTTTCAATTAAAGGCACTGTGGGATGTGTCATGGAAAACACCAGGCCTGAAGACCAAGCAGTTTCAAGCTTGGTCCAATCTTGAAAGCTCCAGTCATTTCCCAGTAGCCATTAATTTTGCCAGCATCATTTTCCAGGTGACATTTACATTCCTGCTGAAGTTTCCACAGAAGAAATGAATGGGGGCAAGATGAAACACCTGTGTTTGTAGTTGTAAAGGAAGCTGGGTTTGGCTGGGCCACCCAAAGGAGCTTTCAGTGCCATGTACCAGGGATGGAAGCAGGGGTGCAGAGGGTTTGTCTCAGCAGCCTGATGGAGAACACAGCACAGGTGCTGGGCTCAATCAGCTGCACACTGGACAGAGGGGACCACCAGCATTGATGAGATTTCAAGTTGAGCTCTCTCCACGTTGCTGACTAAATTATGACTTTATCAAACCATTTTCCATAGTATGGCCACCTCACAGGGGAAGCCTTGCTGTGAATACACTTGCTCAGTGGAAAGTCAACATTTAAAAAGAAAAACAAAACACTGAACAGTAATGCTCAAAACCTGCTCATAAAAATAAATGCCTAAACTGCTTCAAATTCGCCTTTTGTAATAATCACAAACTGGCAGAAGGGGATCATTAAATGTATTTTTGCTTTAGTCTTTTCTAATGTAAACACAGTTCAGAAATACTTAAAAACAATTTGTACATTAGCCATTTTGAAGCAGATTATTCAAATATGATTAAACAGATTTAGGCTAGGTATGTTAACAAATACTGCTTCTGTGCAATTTATTAAGTGAAGCTACGAGCAAAAATAAAAATTAGAAATTTAAAAGGCAGAAATTAACTACCCTGTATTGGAAAAAAAATGCATTTTCAGCAGCCTCTCTAAAAGAAGAAATTTAAAAAAATGTGCCCATTTTACAGTCACTACCTCTTTTACATACACAAGTAGCTCTTGGAGACAGGGGGCATTTACTAAATAGATACATAATGGAAGCCACACATCACATATGACAGTGAATTTACCAACCTTAACTCACAGATAATGGTATATACTGCATCATAGCTGACGCCTCTTTGATAGTCACTGGCCTGCAGTACTTCCTTTATAATGCAGTGGCTTATCTTAATATTCTGAATATATAACTGTGAAGGGTACAAAAAACTTAATCTATGAGCTTCAGAAATTTTTTATTATTAATGCTATTTTATATTGGGTTGGGTACTGCTAAATTACTGGATTACTTGAGACAGTGATAACAACTATCCTTTTTGCAAGAGAAAGAAAAGCACCAGGATGATTCTACTGCCTCTGATTGGGGTAGACCCAGAAATCCTCTATCAACTCTAACAAGCTTTTTGAAGCAAACAATTCTGGGTCTAATACATAGCACATATCACCAACCATGTCAAACTGCCCTGCAGTGGTCTGTGGTGTTAAGCTGTCACTTAGGAAGCTCCAAAGGAAAAACCCCAAAAGAAACCCACATGATTTCACTGTCAGGAAAGAACAATGTGTGTGTTAGCTTGGCACAGCCTGGGTTTTGGTAGTGGGGGCCTGCAGGGTCAGCTTCTGTGAGAAGGTGCTAGAGGGTCCCACCATGCTGGACAGAGCCAATCTGTGATGGTTCTGCAGGCAGAGACACTGCTGGCCCAGGTAGAGAGGCTGGTCATGGCCCTGCCTTGACATCTTTAAGAAGAAAATCAAACTCAGTCTCTTGCCCGGGGTGGGGAGGCACTGTGGCCATTATGATGATCAGAACAATAAACTGATCAAAATTAAGCAGAGAGGTAATCTTTCTGCCTCATCATTTCCTTCCTGATAAGCCAAACAACACAAACAGTGATAACAGCATAAGGAAGGCAGGAGTGAGGGACCAGAGAGTGGTAGAGGAATAAGGGCAGAACTGCTGTTTCCAACAGTAGCAAAATCTCATAAAACTGGTGCTGAAACTCCAACCTGAGCACATGTGAAGGCAGAACAAGGCTCTCTACCTGGGACAGCTGCAAGGAAGGAATGCACAGTCACAGGGAGCTACAGGAGACACTTCTCCTCTGTGAGGATGTGCCAATCTCAGCTATGGCCTCTATCCCCCTCCCTGAGCCTTCAGGATTAACAGTGGCAATCACTGAGTGTATCTCACAGTCCCGCCTCCAGAAGCTGAGTGTCATTCACAAAACCTAGAGGCAAAGCATAATATTCCCTTGGCAGATGTCAAACAGTACCTCCCACAATATCCCACATACATCAGCTCCTCTACACTCTAGAGCCTATTACCAAGTAGGCTTCAACACACACAGCACCCAGAAACTGCTTAATCATTGACGGAGAAACTTCATTTTCTGACCTTCTCCATGGCCAAATTATTAGGCAAAGATCAATGCAAGTCTTCACTTGACAATATTGTTTCAGTCAAGTATTCTTTACCATTTAAGATGCTCTAAGTGCTTGCTAGCACAAACTCAACTCTCCCAAAAAACATGCTCATTATAAAACAAACTGTTTTCTTAAAGTTACTGGACTGGGCCAGGTAAACAGAATATATGATTGCATGACCTGTCAGAACCATCATGGGGAAGGTGAAGGTGGGTTAGCTGGTACTAAAGAACACAAAAAAATTTGCAATATGACAACCTGTCTTTATATTATTTAAATTTTTGACTTATCTTTCCCTTTTTCAGGAAGTTTTAACAAATTCTCACCCAAATTAAGATCAAAACCCTTCTATTTGATTTGCACAATCACTCAGAGTGCAGATCCACAAAGATTCCTAAGCCTTGAGTCATTTTCAAAGAAGAAAAACATTTACCAGCCCCTGAAAATCATTTTTCCAACTCAGTCACTGCAGAAGAGAAAGTACTTCTATTACAGGCAGAGGCTCAGAACCCCCCAGATAAAAGAACTAGAAAAAAGGAAACAGAAGGCATAAAACACATGATGTGCATTTCTGAAAACAACTCTGATGTAGAACACTGGACATCTGGGAAATAAACCTTGATAAAGAAAGGGACAAAGAGGAAAGACAAATACTGCAAAGAAGGAGAAAGAAGAGCGAAGGGATTTGCATCTAGAAAGGAGCACAAGAGAGAAGCCTGAGGCTATTGCAAAACAGAGAGAAAGCAGGGTGGGGGGGCTTGCCTAAACCACAGCCAGGAAGAGAAGATAATTCCATTTAAGCAGAAAGTGGGGGGAAAAAAATCCACCATGCCTTCTAAAGCAGACCTGGATTTTATAGGACACAGACAAGAAAGAAGAGAACCCTAAGCATGTGATATGGGAGGATTTTCCAAAACTGAAGAGAAATTAGGATCAAAGGGAGACGGGCAAGGCAAGTGGTCAGCACTGAAGCATGAGACAAGAAATGAGCACCCAGGTAATACTTTGTGCTTTAGGGATATAATCTTTTCCTACTGAACACACCACATATTTCAAGATTCCACATATTAATCTCCCCATATATATCCCTGCTGTGTCCTCCATTATGAAGCTATCTATTATATTGTCCCTTCACTCATATTTAATTCACTTTGCCAAATTAATCATAAAAAGCATAATCTTCTTACATATTTTATATTCTGTTATACAATCTTAAAGTATCAATCATCACTATACATATATAAATAAAAGTTACAAATTCTATAATGAGAACTTGAATCTTTTCCTTTGAGTGGGAGACATCTGATTTGTCCTGCCTTTCTGTTGCACTAAATAACTTGTATGCACTTTGGTTTATTTTTGGTTTACTTCAAAAGCAAATGTTTTCTTGCGAAAAGGACACGCTACATGCCAGTGGTTCGGGGTATGCAAATTTTGTGTGGGGTGGGTGTTTTTATATCTTTCACTGAGTCCTGTAAGTTTATTTTCACCAGACATGCTCTGGTTTTCTGGTTGCCACATTCAGCAGAGAAGAATTTCCACAGAGCTAGAATATTTCACCACACTTCCACATATTTCATCTGCAGCTCCCCTATTTGCAGATTTAGCTGCAACTATCGGAAGTTGCCTAAAATTAACTAAGATTTACTTGTTTAACATATAATAATTATCTAGAAGATTTGGAATTATCAGTGCAATCTAAACAGTGTCTTTTGGGTGGCACTTGGAAAGATAAAATTTTCTGCAGGTAGCCAACAGCAGTTTTTCATGTCTGGCAATCAGTCACCATCAGCTGCTATTCCCAGGAAGCTTTCCCTACAGCTTTAATCACAAAAACTCCCAAGGCAGTGTTTGATGAACTGGTTGCAATGTAGTTTCTCTGATTTTTGAAGACTCCTTGAGGAAGACCAAGGAACAACATTGATACTGATAACTGTTTGGCAGGTCATGGCAAGCTGATGTTGCAACATGCCCAAATTCACAGGCCAGCCTCCTGCCCAATTTTTGGTGCTCAGTGTCACTGTCTGACAATGCTTCCCAGCAGTGCCTGTGAGTCACAGTGCTCCCACAGGCTCAGCTCAGGCCACGTGAAGAGAAGCACTTGGTCACCTCAGCATTCGGGGGCACGAACGGCAGCCCCAATTCAGCTTTTCTCTCCTCCTCTCTGGCAGAATCGCTGTCCTTGATTTTCAGGCCAGGCACCACTTTCAGTTCAGAGGTGCCACTGTTCTACTGCTGTGCCAAGACTCAGCACTGATCCCAGCCCCAGCAGAAGGAAGCCATCACATCTTTAACTGGTCTGATTTCGCTTGCAATTTTGCCTTCTTTCCTAGCCCACTGCTGAAGAAGCCTCTGTAACACAGCACAGTCACGGATGCCCTTGCACATCTTTGGCATTCAATTTCCTGTTTGCTTGCGTGTCACTGACTTGTCATTGCATCTGATGCTAATCTGAACTTGACAAGTAATTTAATTTCACTGTTTTGAACTGCTTTCATGTCACATATATGCTATCTCATCCTCATGAGTCACCACTGCCTGCCTCCTGAAAATAATGCACTTCTCACTGTAATGATTTCTTCTACAATTACTCTGCTACTCTGAGAGCTATCTTCAATTATGTTGTTTTTTCTCTTCTGGACCCAGGTTCCAACTTTAATGCATTCTTTGTCAGTTTTGCCTATACTTGTACTTTTACAAAGAAAATAGGTCCTGCAGCAGCATTTTCATCCTCATCCTGCAGCATCTTGTGAAATTCCTGCCTGCCACAGATACGTCATGCTTGCTGTCCCCATTGTCTTTGGCTACAGCTTTCCCCTGGAGTTTTTAGGACCTTTAGCACGATTTTTGCTTGCTTTCTCAGCCATGTTTATGAATTTTTCATCCTTGTTACAACTTTCCATGAAGATATAATTGCCTAAAGCAGCTACTCAGAGTAGGGAGCAGTACTCTATTTCTTATTTGTGGATTACAACAGTTCAAAAGGTGCCTTCTTGGATACATTTACATAGCAGTGCATATTTTGTTCCAATTTTTCTACTATGAGCCTTTTGGAACATAATATCTTTCTAATATTAAGACATCTGCAGAAAGCTTCCTGAATTTTGTAAAGCTTTTCCCAGCTTACTGCTTGTGAATTGCGTGCTGACTTTAATCCACCTGAACTAGCTAACTGTTCTTATTCTTTCTACTTCTCCCAATCCACCAGCAGTTTGTAGTTCTTAAGGTTTGTATTTCTCATTCTCATGGCTATCTGGGTGTGAGGTACAAAATGCTGCCCATAACAGTGTAATTGATAAGTTTAGCCAAATTATAATTTTTTAATTTCACAGGCCTCTTTATGAGCCAAATCCCAGCTAAAAAGAGCATTTGCTGTGCTGCAGCAGAAAGTTAGTTACAAGAAAGGTTTTCAGCAATATTTCAAAGAATGCTTTGCCTTTCTTCTGCTGTTTGTTATAAAATCCCCCAAAGTGGCAACAACTGCAAGAGTATTAGCACACAACTATAAATTCAGACGTTTTCAAATCGCAGCCAAAGCAACATTAGCGTAAATTTGAGCAGTTGCACCCCTAATCCACGTAATGTTCCTAAGCAAACAATTGCCACTGCTGAACTGCAAGGTTTAAAGATTATCAATTGCAATTTGAGGGAGTTGGTCCAAGTGAGAGCTCTCCCTGCAGTGGGCAGGCGCCCTGTGAGCGATGTGCGAGCCCTGCTCCAGCAGGGACAGCGCCGGGATCCAGCAGGATCCTCACCACCCACGCCAGGCAAGCCTCTCATTCACACTTACCATCCCTGCAGCACGGCCCAGGCACTTGTGGAGATAAACAGAAATGTATTCTTAGCTCCACACAAACCAGCCCAATGTTACAGAGATTTCAGGGGTTAGGAATCCCCGCCTCGTCTCTGCACCCCTCAAAGTTCACCGGGATGCTCGAAATGTGAATGAAAGCAGAAATGCATCAAGCAGGGAGGAGGATTAATCTAAAATGTACATAAGTCTTCAGGGAATAAGCATTTGATAATTAAGACTATGGCAGTGAACCAGCACAAAATTGGAGCTATAATACTGTTTGCGGTGCCTTTTCAATTCCCCCTCCCCAAATTATATTAGCCTGTGACTCAGATTCAAGGAGGTAACAGACACATCTTAACACAAAAGGAGATGGCCTAAACCCCATGTAGCAGTACTTGAGAAAATCCCACACCATTTACCCTCTACAGACTAATGGAGACATGAAGACATAAATCAGGACCTATTTTAAAGAAGCAAATGTGCCACACTGATAAGCACATTCACTGACTATAATCCTTATCACCCAAATACATATGGTGCGAGCTGAGACAAGACCACTCTTCTGCACTTGTGTATAATTTCATGTTGAAAAAAATAAAATCACATCACACGGTAGCCATGGTTACCCATGGAAGATAAGAGCAGCGTTTTTCATCCAACAATGTCAGAAATGTGCATAAATTCAGGATCTGCACTTGATGTTTTTTCAGGCCTCCCCATCTGCACATTTATTTTATGCTGCCTGTATATATCCTTTGACATACTAGGATTCTGGGTATTTCAAGGAAGAGTTCTTTTTTGCTCTCCTTAATCTAAAAAGCAGTTTTCATTTACCCCTAAAGCACAAATTAATTCAAATCTATTCTGAAAATCGGAATCTAAGGCTTACAGAAAACCTTTTAAAACAATTACCATGCTGATAGTAAGTGTCAAATGTTAAATGGAGCCAGCTATTTACTGAACAAAAGTCTACTGTCACCTTATCAACTGGTATAACACTGCTTTCTCTTGTCTTCACACTATTTTAAAAAAACCAAACCCAAAACAACAAAACAAAGCCACACCTAAAAAAATCCCCAATCCCACAAACAGCGCTAAAAGAAGACATTAACTTATTTCTTCTATCATGTTCTGTTTCATGCTATTTAGTAAAGCTCCATATTGTTTCATGGCCTAGCTCTCCATAAAAGTAAAACAAAAAAAACAAAAAAACAAAACAAAAAAAAAAGTGAGAGATTAAAATTAGCCTGCTGCAAATCTTACATAAACAAAAAGCGTGATTATCTATTCCAAGCAGTGCTGCCTTAATTTTGAGTGCCATTTGCAAACCTGGGACACAGGTCATATTCTTCTCATGCATTTGTTCTGTAGGGCTCTTTCCTTTAAAACAAAATAATCTAATTCACCAAAAGCAGAAACATCCTGCAGAAATGGACAAGATGCAATTACCATTCTAAGGACACACAGGCTGGAGAGTTTGTACCAAAGAAATGTTAAATAAGACTTTGTAAAAGGTTAAAAACCTCACCTGTCAGGGAGATCCTCTACCAGCTCACCCCAACCAGCTCTCCAGTTAAGTTACTGAGATCACCACCTTCAGATTAAGCTCCCAGCACTTCTAAGGATTTCTCATGAAAACAGGATTCTCGGGATTTTAAAAAACCAAACCAAACCAGGCAGTCCAGTACTCAGTGAAAGATACTGGCAGTCCTATCCCCACGGGCCCTGATGTGCCGGGGACACACACACAGCTGGCCATGAGAGGGATACAAAACACAGAATAAACTTCTCTGCCAATAGCAGGAAGAACCCCCTGCTCCCCATTTCAGGCTGGCTGTGTACTGCCACAGGATCCCTGGTGACAATTAACATAATACATTTAGCAGTGTAGTAACAAGCAGCTCAACAAGTTAAAGGTATTTGAAGGACTTGGTAATTTAAATCTAAACAATTCAGCTTCAAGAGGATCTTTATTATATGTACAGGATTCCACGTCCAGATCAGACAGCAGCAGCAGAGAAACAAAGCAAGCCCTTGCCTGAATGAAGAATCCTTAAGAGTGAAAAAGCAGCTAATTTCATATCTTATCTAAACTTGACTAAATGATTATCAGCATTGGTGGGGTTTAGAAGGAAAGAAATCCCATACAATTAAAACAAAGTTGTTTCAGTGAGGTACATGCACATAAATCAGAAGCTGGTTTGGCCCAGGGTGGCAGGGTGCAATGAAGAGAAAAAGCCTACAGCCAGTATTATTTGCCAAAGAAAAAGAGACCCATAGGAGCAGCAAAATGTCTCAGTGAGCCCAGCATGCAAAGATGCCTCAAAGGACATCCTACTGCCACAGTTTACAAAGGAAAAGGATGCTATTCTCACTTGTGTAGGGCTGAAGATGCAAGCTGTGGATGTTCTGGAAGCCAGAGACTGAAATGCTGGCTTGGATAAGATTTCACTTCAGAGTTTTACCTCCAGAAAAGGAATGATGGCTGTAGCACAATGCTGTTCCCATAGATATGGTGATATTTTCACAAAATATTAATTTCTACATCCTTTTGTGTGGCCTTCTGTTGGTAAAAGATCCTGAATTCTTCCTACACAAACATTCAAGTACATATTGTTTCATTAGGCCTACTAAAGAAAACGATTTTTTTCAAAGAAGTCAAAATAAAGAATATCACAATAGAAATAATTTCCATATTTTAGACGTGCTGCAAGAAAGTGTGTGTTTTAAGGATACCTACTTATTTTTAAACAGGAGTCATCATTGCTGGAAGAGAAATCCATTGGACTAGTAGCAATTCCTGCACAACATTCGTTCTCCATCTCACAACTGTGAAAGTGAAGCTCACTCATTCTATAGCATTTGTTTTAACTGAGCAGATTTTGGTGAGAGACAAAGCTTAGTAATATTTAAAAAAAAAAAAAAACAACAAGATATTCATAGTCTAAGTTTTAATTCAGACACAGTGGCATTCATATCTATCAACAAATGAGATGCAGATAAAGATGGGAGGGATAAATATGAGTGTTAACACACCTATTTCAAATGGCTAGTCATACATTTTCTGTGCAACATAAATCAGAACAGGAAACAATTTATGTAGCAATTGCTACATGAAATAGCTTGATGTTAAAGATGATGTCAGAACGTGGAACAAAGTGTTCACAATAATTTCTCATAAACACTACCAATTGTCTCAGTCTCTCTCTAGCTCTCATAGAGAACATTCTCAATTTTTTAAAATATCAACTTAAATGCCTGCAAAGATCTCCTGTCTACTTAAAGACATCAGATATCTTTAATTTAATTTGCATTGTGGGATTTTTTTCCCCTCCACTGATAAGATTTTTTAAATATTGTCTATATATATATATTTACACTTTGGATATTTAGGAAAATTATTATTTGTATTGTACTGATCTGTACATTGCTATGACAGGTTTGTATGGAAATCATGTAGGAGACAGAAAAGCAGCACTTATTGAGGTGGTGGCAGACCAGGAGTCTTTAAGCCCAAGCACTCCTGTCTAAGATGCCAGAGGGATAACAAACCAAAACCATTTGTACTTCTTGAAAGCTGACTAATGGTATTTATTATTGTAACAATGGCATTATGCTACTGAAATCTAACAAAGGGTCTGCAAAGTGAAACAATGGTAAAACAAATGTTACTATTCTTTCAGATGTAGCTCTCTAAGGGATGAGTCAAATAATTACCTGGTCTGTTTTTAGGAGAACAAAAGGCTCTTTTTACTGACTCCCCTTAGAAGCTGCTGCCCAAATCTCAGCGGCGTACACACACAACAAGGAGGGCTGGAACAGCTGCCAGAGGCTTTGACACAATACACTGCAGAGTACAATTTCTAAATCTAGAACAATACCTTAACATGATCCTCCCCAAAAGTACATTGAGTGAGCTGAACAAGCAACTTCTGTAAGGCAGTAGTGTACAGCAACTGGAGAGTAGCAAAAATACCAGCAGAACTGTCTGCTCCACAGCCAGTTCCTGCTGACTGGAGGAGGAGAGGAAGAACTTCTGAAACCCCACTATAATGAACCTACTTGCTTTAGTTTTGTCCTGGAGAAAATGTGAGCAAAACAGCTCTATAACTGAAGTAGTCTGAAGCTGCTGTCCCTGCTACAAAGCACATTAGCCAACATTACAGCCCTGAAAACAGATCTTCAGGAGCCTTTATCAAAGCACACTCAGTAATAATTATAGTTATTATAGTAACACTGGCCTCCAAAAACACAACTCACAGGAGTTTCTTTAAATCAGTGTCCCCAAGCCTGCAGTTTTCAGACATGTACTGAAAGCATCAGGTGCTTCAACTGTGACTCATTGCTATACATCAGGGTTTACAGCTTGTCAAACTCTATTTGTCAGAATCTGCAAATACAATAGCCACAGCACAAGCAAAATGTTAAGCAGGAATGAGTCATGATAATGTCAGAGAGTGACCTCAGGTTTTTTTCCTCTTCAACAGGTCATACATATGGTAAGTCTGGTTTTTATCATGAAAAATTATTTCAGAATAATTTGTTGATTCAGAAATAGCATCCAGAATGGCTGAATTGGGAATGGAATGGCTGAAGATTTAAGACACAGCAGTACTTGAAAGGCAAAAATAGCAATTGTTCAAACATGCTTAGCAGCACAGGTTTGCTGGGCTGGTTCTTGGGAGTGGCCTGGAGGAACACCTGGACACTGAGGGAAACAGAGCAGGTCAGTGCTGAAGCAATCCCTCAGTGCAATGTCAGCACAGCCACCCTGCTGCAGCTGTAAATTAAACACACCACAAGGACCTGACCATCTGTGATCCCACAGTACCTGAATGCCAGTTTCAGCAGCCAAGATAAATTCCAGCTTTGGAAAATCCAACTTATTTTTACACAGCTTCTCTGAAGTTTCATTAAAGCATAATGATCTTCTCCCCTCCTTGTTGAGGTTAGCATGTTCGGTGCCACACAGAGTAACAGCAGTTGGCACATTTTTGTGGTGAGTGAGGTCACTGCTATACATAGCTCCCATCAGGATGCACAGCACCCAGCCCCAGGGTAATACAAGAACAAGGTGTTACAATAATCCCATTTTCAGAGGAGTGCCACAGGAAACTAGCACGACAATGATTTAGCGATTTTCTTCCTGACTCTATTCGTCACAGGAGAATCATTCTACAATTACATTATTCAGATTTACAGATCTCTGCTGACATTTTTCTAGGACTTTTTTTTAAATTGGACACCTACAAATAAAATGTCAGAAACCACCCTCTCTCTCAACACCATGCAGAAGTAATCAACTACAGGACAGCTTACAGAGAATTAAAAAATTAGAAATGCAGCATAGCAATTACATACAGAACTCTCCACAATAAACTTACAAGGAGCAACTAGGAACTCAGAAATCCACTTTTTTTTTTTTTTCTTCTAAGAACCACGGTGTTTTTCTGCTGCATCAAGAGGTGACAAATGCCTCAGGGCTCAGAAATACACAGGGTTACAAGACAAAAGAGAAAGCTGAAAGGTTGCCAAAGGTTTTATAGATCAAGAGCAAGAACACCTCGAAGCCACTCAGACCAAGCCTTGCTGGCAAAGAACTGGAGTCACCCAGTTCCAGTTGGCACAAAGACATCAGAGTTCAGCATTTATAAATTGCCAGACTGGATTGAGGGTAGTGGGAAATTACAATGAAAGCAAAAACTTTAAATCAGATCACAGCAAAACACAAATCAAATACGCATACAGAAATATCTGCTTTCACATCAACCTACAAATAAAGCACAGATCTCTGTGCATTAAAATGCCCTGTCTTAAATGAAGAATATGATTCAGCCCATCTCACAACTCCAGGACACTGTGGGGAAAAAGAACACTAAACTGAATAGGTTTTTAATGTATAGCCCAAAATGTTTGCACCTAATTGCCTACATTAAATTTATAGCCAAACAATTTGTACTTTCAAAGGGAGGTAATCAGTGAAATGTTGTTTCACTGCCTCGATTAAATAACCCAGACAGGCCACATTCACATGCTCTAACAAATATTGCTTTGTTGATTCTTTTTCAGTTTATTTATCTGCAATAATTAAGGTGCTTGGTCTAAGCCACTCAGCCCAGGAATTACACGGAGTTATGTTCTATAGGCTAAATAAAGGACATTGCCTCTGATCTGCTGGCAAATTTTAAGAGTGGATCATCCTGACCCAATTAACTTGTCCTGTTAGACTGATTGTTTTTGCTGAGAGATGCAGACAAGAATAGCTTAAGGCCAGGCTGCACAAAGCAACATGTGCTGGCATCCTTAGCAGCAAGGATTAAGAAGAAATGCGAAATATTTGTGTATTCTATATGTCCCTTAAGGTCACAAAGGCAATGCCCCACTCAGCCACCTAAAAGGCAGAAATTACAATAGGCAAAGCCCAGGCTGTATTTAATTTTGCAGCTCCACAGCAAATGAGCTTGTCCATCTTCTTTCTGCCAATAACAAGTGGATGAGTCACACACAGCAGATTTGTGAGATAGAGAGCAGAGATAGATGTGACAAAGGGAGGCAGCTACACAGCCTATTGTGTGCAGCACAGCACCCTGAAGTTACAGCTGAAACACGTTCACAGGAATATATACATATATAGTGGAGATATTTGAAATATACATGTGTCTGGAACTTAGTACTGACTGGCATGAAAGCAACCCTGGGGTCTTCTTACCCCATGTGTGCCTCTGAAAGAGGGATCTGCTGTATGTTGTCAAAATTTGGTTGACACGAGTTTTCTCCTACAGATACTTTTCAACCTAAACTGTGAGAGCGTGAGCAAGAGAAGCATCATGACAAGTGCAGGTGAATGGGCTTAAAACGTAACTTCATGCAATACCAAAGGGAAGAATACAATCCTAGGACAGCTTCTCAACTGCTGTAGAGTTATCTTTGATCCACTGCCTGCACCAGGCTTGTACTGATGTTACACACCTGTGCTGCTGCAGGGATAACTCCTGTGGGAGATGCTGCTGGGAGAGCCATTGCAGGTGGATGAGAGTAATTTCTGCCTCTATCCATTCTGAATCCACGCTTGCTCAAAGGCAAGCAGCATATGCCATTTGTACCTCGAATTTTTCACATCTTTTCTGAGCACAAATGGAGCACAATGGCATCTCTGAGGGAGGAATTCTGCTTTCTGAAATAGAAGACTGTTTTTAAGAGTGAGAAAAGCTCTTTGTGAATTCATGCTCGCAGAGGAGACCTGAAGCTCTAGAGAATGAAAATAATAAAGTCAAATCCTGCCAATAAACATACCTTCTTCAGCCTGATAAAAACAGGGAAGGAATTAGCTGAATATTTAAAGCAAAAGCAGATATTTGAGTATGACAATACCTCTGAGGTGGTGAACATTAAAATTTCCCTTGTTCTTTTTTCCCTGAAGAGCAACCTTTCCAACACACACACATCCCTTTTGTTTCCAGACTAATGAAGCACAGAAGATAGTCAAAAGCCTTTGGATAATTTCCATTAATGATACACCTTGTTCATGTCTCAATTCAGATCATACATACCTGGCAAAACTATAACAGTAAGGGTATTTCTTTGACAAAATGGTTTCCCAAACCATGCAGAGAACTCGGTCACTTGAAACTTCAAATGAAAGTTAAGATTTTATAACAATTGTGTTGGCATTTAACCGGCCTTATGTACAATTGTTACTTTCTACTTTGTAGAGAAATCAAGACAGGTTTAATGCAACAATCTTTCACTGGTTTTCTTCATCTCATGTAAAAATGCTGCACCTATTTTCCAACATGAGGTGCCGAAATACAGATTTTGCAATGATAACAGATGGCCCTTTTACTCTTGCCTTCCTTCTCACTTCCTGCTGTGAACCACTGCCCACCTGGTTTTCAACCTCAGACATCTTTCCATGGCAGGTTTAAGAGTTCAGAGGCCTCCCCTCATCACAGGAAAGCTGCGCAACTTAAGATGAAAAGCAAAAATCAAGTTCTCCACACCCTGGGAAGGCCAGCAGTATTCTTGTGGGAGGATTTCACAAACATTGATCCCTTCAGTAAAGATTCATTGCACTGCACCTTCTTGGCAAAAGGGCTATTTTCACATCCACTGCATTTGCACCTCTTTGAGAATGAACCTTTTCAAGTATTTATAACCCATTCCCAAAGCTGAGGAAATTTCAGAAAACACAATGTTCCTTCTAGCTTTGCATAAACCTTCTGTCCTGTATGAGAGCCCTCCAAGCCTCACTGCACATCTTGTCCATCACAACTTCAGTAGCAGCACCAACACTGGCACATCTGAACATCATCTGCTTCTTTCCCCAGAGTGTTCCCCCCTGTCTGACCAGGAGATTCTTTTAGAAGCCCAAAAGCATAGCCAACAACAAGAATATTTTTAGCATCTTCTTGTAAAGGACTTAGTCTTGGCAAGAAGTCAGTAAAGCTAGTTATGCCTCTTCCATGGCTATTGATTCCCATGTTTTGCTGCTCTTACTTTCTAGCAAAAAATTAAGAATTAGTGCTGTCGTGAAAACAGTTCCTTAAAGGAACAATTCCTTGAACTTACATTTTCCTAGCTAAGCTAAAGCATATTACTGGAATAACAATAACACATACAAACCACTGCAATACTAAAAATAAAACATCTGTAAGGATATGCCTCCTCCACCTAATTGCAAACAAGATTAGACAGTGTATGATCAATATAAAATTGTGTTAGCCGCAGAGGCTGTTTTCTACCAATATTACCTAAATGCAAATGCACATTTCATTTTAAAGTCATTGTGGTTTTATGTCACCACCATGGAAAATGCTATGCCATCATCATAAAATTAAATTCTTCTCACAGCTAGAAATGATGGAAGAAAAGACAAAACCAGTTGCAGCCTGTAGTCAAGCTAATTAAAAATCAGTCCATTGCCAGTGTCTTACACCAAGTTAAATCTCCAAGTTAAGATGGTGTGATATGGTAGCAAGACAAGAACTGCATTAATTAAAAAGTTAAAGGTGAGGCAATTCCACAAAAACAGGGTGAGAGCCATGACTGTCTCCAGTACTGGAACTGAAGGCTCTTCACACGTTCAACATGAATTGAAAATTGATTTTCTAAAGCTCTGAGAGGGATCCCCTCCTCTGTGGGGATCACCAGGGTGCACACCTGGGGACAGAGCTGCAGCCCAGAGCAGTGAGCACGACAGAGCACAAGCACAGAAAATGCACTGCCCTTCCTGCTAAAAGCAAGGATTGAGTGTTAATTCTCCTGCCCTGAAAAGCATTTTCAGTCCCACTTGTCCTTACAGCAAGGAAGCCATTAACACTGTGCCTCGGGAATGAGGGGTAAAACTTAAATAAGACAGAGTCTCAGGGGTGAAAATCAGATTAATGCATCTTCCAAGCCTTGCCCTGAACATCACCCCAGTCCCCACCCTACACAGTGAAGTGCTCACCTTATTCAGCCCCCAATCTCACAGGGCTAACGGGTAAGGCTGGAAGGGTTTTGCCACTTGGGTGGATAAAGGCAGCCTTACCTCCAAAAAAAAAAAGTATTTTTTTTTAGATCTACTTTTCTATTTTTATAATTATCGCCCAAATAAGCAGAACACACACACACACAAGTTGCTGAGAATATACAAGTCATATAATCATTATGTTAAGTTTATAGCTGAGATTTTCCCACCTCAACAACTTTAGCAAACACCCACAGGATTCCCAAACAAGGAATTGCCAGTATTTTTACTGAAGGCTAGAAGTTTACTGGAAAACCTCCTGAATTGGCTACCTCCTGCTTTTACCCCACAGAAAATAAGAGGATAGGGGGCCCATTTTTAGTATGGGCATCCCTCTAATGAAATAGCAAGGATATAAACTGATAGCTATGATGTGATCATAAATAATGGTGATTTTGTGTATGCAAATACCATTCACATAGTGGAAAAGAATCATGAAGTAACCAACTGCAGAGACACTTTCAAAAATAAGATTAGAGTGAAATTCAGCTAAATGGAACACTTGCAAATTACCTAACCAGCCATTTACACCTAGAGAGAGCTGGGTGTTATTTTTCTAGAATGAAATTTAACTACTGATTTATTCATTTATCCTTGAAAGATCAGCATCTGTGGGGTCTGGTTCTCAGTCTGAAAATTTTGTTCTGGAGCTCCGAATTGAAAATAGCAGAAGAGAAAAATAATGAGTCACATAAAATCTCAGCCTAGCCTTAAAGGGCATGCATGACCACACAGCCACAGTAATTCACAAGCTACACCACCAAAAATCTCAGCTAGGAAAAAGGAGACCTCAGTGAAGTTTCCACTCCCAGGGCAGACAGGGGTGACACTCAACAACAATCGAAAGAACATTTCACCATCAAAACAATCTTTCCATTTTCACTAGAAAATAGCTATGGAGGTTACAGAACACATAATATAAATAGCCAAATTTGACTTTTTTTGCAGGGGGTGGGAACCAGCCAACCAAAAAAATCCCCATCACAAATCAAGATAATACAATGGCAATTTTTACAATTTATTGATGACAGCTTCTCAGGGTTTTATTCTACCAACAACTGCAAAGTCTGTGTGTATGTGCATGTTACCAGATAAGTATCCTTAAAAAAAAGAGATTTCCAAATAAATCTGTCAGTCAGTTCCAATGCACTTAATGGGTATCTAGTACACAGTTATCAGTCATTCACAAATAGAACTCTGCACACATAAGAACAGAAAATGGACAGAGATAAAGAGCAGGCAGAGCCTCAAAAATAAGTGCTCATTTACAATTCTTAATGCAAATAGTTGTTCCTACTAAACTCATGATGCTTAGTAAAAATTAACGCTAAGCCAATAAATTAATACTTTTTACAAGCACAAAACAAGCCAAAGAGGATGAATATAGGCTAATTTCAAATCTAAATAGTCTGCTTGATTATACATTTAGTACTAAAGAGATGTATTTCAAGCACATTTACATATATAGTCATGTAGCAAAGCTGTATGCCAAATGACCATGAACAGAGCAGATCATCAGAAGACTTATTCCCAGAATTGTGAACCCTGGTCTAGAGGTAATCACTGAATAAATGCAGAAAATACTCAAGATGTTTATCAATTTTAGTTCCAGTGATTTGCTGCTTTGCCATGTCCTCGTAAGAAAAGCAGGGAGTGGTTCAGACTGGTGACAACCTGAATTTCTAAGGTGACAGCTGGGCAGGTGAGCCAGAGATGCTCACCAGTGTACCGTTACTGAAACACAAATACCAAAGTACAAATCTCTGTGAAACAGCCCCATCAGCTCGGCCAGACAGACACTGCTGGTGGAGCCCAAAATCAAAAGTGCCCTGTCAGACTCACCACAGCTCCACCATCTCCTCCACTTGCTTCTCTCCCTTTTTTCTGTACCACCTCAGTCATGCTCCTGTGGATGAAGCCAGCTAGTTTTCTTCCCCCACACACCCTCAAATTGTTTTACTCCATCAGGTGTTTCCAGCTGGATGTCACACTTGTCAGCCTCACAGCTCATGTTTCATTATGAACCCTTCCCTTGGCAAAATGTGAACATCACAGGACAACACCCTGACATACTGCAGGAGAGGGCAGGAAACTAACTGCCCCTAGCTATACTTGAGACTTCTTGTTCCTTACACTCACCCTCAAAATATTAAATATGTGAGAACAATCCAAGCTCCAGGAAAAAAAAAAAAATCAAGGTAGCTTTACAAAAGTGAAAAAAATTAACCTTTACCATCAATCTCTAAATCTTAACTGTTCTCATAATCCTGCCACAGGCATGACTTGTGCACACACTAAAAACAAAGCCCTAAACATTTTATAGCATTTTGTGACTCATACAAGTTTTAAACAAGGAGAGATTATAATAGCAAGTAGCAAAGCCTTTCACATAATGTAAACCACTTATTCAACAGATGCAGATGATATGATTAAACATTCCAAAACTATAAATATTATTTCCTTTATATCCCAGAGGATTGATTAAAATCTACATTAGTAGAGAAAATACTATATTATGCAAATACATTCACACATTTTATATATGTGTATTGACAATAGAAAAAACATTCTGTAAAAAAAAGGCTTATGAACCATAAGAATCGCAGTAAGAATTATTACCCCATAATAATTGCAGTAAATGCATTCAGGGACAATGAACCCAGGTATTTCTTTCTTCTACTTTTCTCTTTACAGATCTATTTCATATTGTATTTGATACTCAGGTATTTTATGTCCCATAATGACTCTGGAAAATGGTTATGTAAGTAGCTTACTAATGTTGTAAACAGGTTTTCAACTATTTCACCATATGTTAAAGATGACAGAAGATGTTACACCAAGTGATGAAATTCATTCACAAAGAATTCATAGGGTTTTATGCTCTAAGGGAAGGAAATCATTTTGGCTGTCTCCCAGAATGAACTGTTTAATCAGAAAACAGTTGCACTGAATTAACTAGCAGCTCCATGCAGCACAACTCACTGACTCTTCCCATCATCAAAATTTTCATTCAAGAGATAAATCTCTTCTCAGTTAATTGCTAGAAATAAGGGTTTGTGCAGTTGGGACTGCTGAGGCTACACGATATTGTGACAGACACTGATGTATCAGCATTGCAGGAGTTCCTTTTAACCTCCTCAAGATCCCAGGAAAACTCCCCATTTGCCACTGCCACTAGACTGTGGAGGAAGCATCACAGCAGTGGGCAGACTGGCCTCTGCAAGTGTGAAAGGCAAAGAGGAACTAGGAATTTTTATCCCAAGAGGAGGAGGAGGAGTAATTTGTCCCTCTGAAAGCATAAACTCCTTAGAATCCCTCTGAGCAAAACAGG
Source organism: Zonotrichia leucophrys gambelii (assembly GCF_028769735.1). NCBI lineage: Eukaryota > Metazoa > Chordata > Aves > Passeriformes > Passerellidae > Zonotrichia > Zonotrichia leucophrys. Next base: position 28,763,815 of record NC_088176.1, read on the forward strand.
GACCTTTAAAGGGGACATAGCTTTTAAAGGCACTCCCTCAATATTACTGCTTCCAGAGATATTTAATGTAAAATGTGGCATTTAAAAAACCATCCTGGTAACAGCCCTCATTTATAAGGATTTAAGCAGACCTGCTCAAAGGCATTCACATGTCAGGCTATGAATAGGTGCTGCTGTAGATAGCAAAATACATGATTGCCTTCTCTGAAATGCAGCAAAATACTGAGCTCACTTGGAACTCCATCTGCCTTAACACTGAGGTGAACAGCTCATTCTTTTATTTTTCCTTTAAACACCAGTTGACATTGGTACATTTTCCATTCCACCAAAAATCTCCCTGGTGTGTTGCATCTCCTCAAGCACAGTTAAAGTATACCCGTAAAACCTGACTAATTTCCAATTTATAAAAAGTATTGCAATTATCTTGTTCAAATTAGATTTAATTACAAAGCCTCTGAGCAGTCTAAGAATATTTTTTGATACACGCTCAGCTGAAAACTGCCATCATTTTCAGCAGGGAACACAACGTCCATTTCTGGTTGTGTCTCTCCCCTTCCAGTTTGATCATGTCTGGTTAATTACACCACTCTGGCACATCTCCTCAAATGGTATCTGGTTTCCAAGCTGAAACATCCAAACCCAAAGGCAAATGCCAATACCCTTTCAGAGACAGTACATCCAAACCCCCTGCAATCAAGGAAAAAAAACAAATCCACAGAAAACTGGTATCCACCAATCCAACAAAACATCTCCTGTTTTCTTCCTCCTTCCAGCAACGCCACAGAGAGCTAGTTTCCAAGAGCACAACAGGCTGCTGCTACATGTCAGCAGAAAATAATCAAAAATGCTATCAGGATGTAGGTGAAGATGGAAAACATCCCACTTACCATCTCTCTCAGAATATACACTCCGACAGCATCCACAGTACCTGCATGTCAGTATTCTCCAACTGCCTCTATTGTTTTCACTCCATAACTTGGCATCAGAAATAAGAGCCAAAGAAAGTGATAATAATGTAGATAGGGATGCTGAATGCCACATTCACTTACCTGCAAAAGGAAAAGGACAGGGTTTGAGCTCACTAATCACACTACTTGGCTAATCTTATTAGATGGCTGCTAATTATCTCTGACACAAAGAAGGATTACGCGAGGCAGGCAGAGAAACAGGGTTTTTTTAATAGATATAGAAATGTTTTTAATGGACATTGATTGGTTATATTGGGAAAAGAAACAAATAATATATTCATCCAGAGATCATAAACATTTCCCTTTCTGTTTGCTGAAGAGCAGATGTGACAATGGAACAGGTGGTGGAAATATAAACCCTCCTAAAGCCTCCAGGGTGTTTTCTCAGGAAGTGTCTAATGATTGTCACTGGATCTGTTGCAGCGCTTGCTTTATAGGCTAACGTGGTGCAGGGAGCTGCTGGGGTTTTGCCAGTGATCTCCTTGGCAACTGGCTGCTCAAAGGAGCCGCAAATAGAAGCAGTAAACCCCACTCCCGATTTCAGGCTCAGAGCAGTTTGCACTTCTAACGCTCACCGAGCAAGAAAATCCACATCCTACAGAGGCAGGGTGCTCAAAAGAGCATGCATTCCCTCTAAACATACTACAGCCAGAGATGGGGGAACAGCAACCTGATTTGTGCACCAGTTATGATAAAATAACGGAATAAGTGATTTTTGAAAGGTTTTCAAGATGATCCATTTCACAAGGAAAATCTTAATTAACAAGAGCGCAGTGTTCACACAGATTTCTCAGTAATTCAAGGTACTCATTTGGGCTTCTCAAGCATCAGAGAAAATGAGAATTTATTCTCATCTATTTTAAAGATTTATTATAGTGACTTAATATGATTACTTATTTCTGCTTAGCCTACAATACAAGCATAAATTTATGAAATGTAGGTCACCCATGTATTTTACATAGACAATAAACACCAAACAAAAACCTAGAAAGAGTAATTTGCTGTCAGCTGTTCTGAATAACCACTTCATATATTATTTAACTGCATCACTCCAAGAATAGCAATTCATCATTCATGCTCATTAAATATAAGTTCTAATTTCTTCTGCTTTTTTATTGTTCCTCATTGGTAAAAAAAAAAAAAAGGGTTTTTTCTTTAATAAAAAAGTATGACTATTACAAAAAAATTATTATCTTTTATCTACATAGCAGGTTTATTTATACAAATACATTGGAAACTAAGATATAGCTTCATAATATTTTACAGATAAAACCAATCATCTTCTAGGAAGGATTTCTAGAAAAGAATTAAGATTAATCCTGACAAACCAAATGGATTTTAAAACATCTTCCAATATAAAACATGGATGCTTTCAGGGAAAGGTATTCCCTGAATTACACAAACACAGAGTGCATGTGTTAGATAACACCAGGCATAGATTCCCCAACAAAGTAAGCACAACCAAAACATAAGAAAATTGCACGCCACTAACTAATATCAATGTCATAATCAAGGTCAAAATTAATTTTAAAGCCTCTTGCAATCTTGTAACAGAGAAAATACCAAAGAAATGCATAAGTAAACACATCAGACATATAGACACCTTTATGAAGACAAACAAAGTACATGCTGTGTTCAAGATAGGTTATCACCCTTGAGGTCCCCTTCCAACTTGATATTCTTCAAATCTATTGAAGAATAGATTTAAATAGTTAAATAGTTTTACTTGAATAAACACATAGTTCAATTTTAAAATCTGAAGCAGCTTTTCAAGTCTGTAAACATTTCACTATATAAAAAAATCTCTTACACTGTCTTGTTTAAGCTAAGTACCGAGTTATGGCAGAACTTGGAACTTATTATTTAGCTTTTTAATGAGAGTTAAGCAAAGATGTGCGGTTCAAAAGGGATTATTTGCAGCTGACACGATGAAGATAGAAATAAAGGGGTACATGGAGCTGGCCCACGTCACAGACACAGCTCAGGGACATCACTCAGTCCCAAGCTCAGTCCAATCTACTTTTCAGCAGCAATGTTTTCGAGATAACTTGCAGAGGTCTTTCTGATACATGTGCATAATGTTGTACTGTGTCACACAGAAAAAGTGATCCAGTGTCACACAGAAAAAGTGATCACAGCCAAAGTGATCCATGGGATTCTCTCGTTCAGCCTCTACCAACACACGGTGCACAGCCTGAAGAGGGGCAGTGTATTTGCAATTAAACTGCCTTATAATGCTCAGCTGCCAAGCTGAGGGGATCCAGTCTGATTAGGTACACCCTGTCTTTTGACTGTTTACTCTGTCTTTTGACTGCTCTTCAGATGGAAGTGTTGAGCATTTGGAAGCTCATCTTTGTATGAGCAAATGAGTTACGCATCTTAGTGAACAAGCATCTCATGAGGCAATTTCCTCTCTTTCAATGAAAATTTCCTTCTGTTTGTAGTCTGGGGTCAACACACCAGAGTTAATCTCTGTTTAACATCTCATCTGAAAGCTTCCTCAGCTGCTGACCACATGAAGGACCTGGGCAGGTTGAAGGGAATGGGAGCAGGGAGTGCCCACTAACTTCACAGAGATCACACCAAAGGTCTCAGCTTGACAAAAGCAATGACTAAAGGATTTAAATGCTTGGCCTCAGGTGCACAAGGTGGTTGATACCAATTTTACAGGTATTTCTGTAGAAGAGTAACAGATCTAATGCAAGTCCTTACAATCAAGAGCAATCACTGAGAAAAGTAAAGGTGTACATATATTCCCTATGCCCCTTTGAGGAGCAATGCCAGCAAGGAACAAAGTCTTTGCAATGTGTTATTGGACTGGAGAGAAGACCAGCTACCCAAAGAAATCACAGCACAGCATTTCTGCAGTGTTTAAGACCAAGTGTCTGTGACAAGCCCACAAATGGTTAGGAATGGGAAGTTGTTCTTTGCTATCAAATTTCAGCTAACTGAAGAAATCAGAGCATTATTTCGCTAAAAAATACCTCCCCAAACCTACCATGCAGAGATACAGACCATTGTCAAAAGATGTTCTAAAGGACAGAATAAAATGTACTCACTGATTCAAGGAGAAATTTATGAACAGACATTTCTCATTAAAGGGACGAGTAATTAAGTTATTTACAACTGTTGCAATTTCAAGTCTCATTGCTTGTAGGAAATTATAAAAACCAAGGGTTCAGGTTATTCTCTTCGGCTGCAAACAAGTTACCACAGGATAAATGAGCAGACTTGCCACAAGAAACAACCCAAGAATTTTTATTTCCTTTTCAATGCCCAGTTTTCCTCAGCAAGAAGACAGTGAAAAATTACTCCAAGCTTGTCATATGCTTCCACCAGCCTGAATGTGTTCTGTAAAGGAGATGAGAGAACCACCAGAAGAGCTGGCCCCTGTTCTGAACCACAGCCAGGCAAGATAAAGAGGAAAAGAAGCAAAACCAAATCAGCTAAAAAATTATGCAGGAGATCTACGCTAAAATCACTGAAGGTGTGAAAAGCAGAATAAAAGATACTGCCTCATCTGAAAAGACAGAATGGGAAGCAGCACCTGAGCTGGTCAAAAGTCTTGGAAATCAGGACACAGAATATTAAGTTCATATGGAAAGACCGAGATTAAAAGAGCAGCATGACAAAAACACATGCCAAACACACAAAGTCTGAGGGAAATAAGGTAGTCAGAGCTGACAGAAGAGGGATGAGCTCTGAACAAACCTAGCCAAGAGAAAACCATGGCAGAAGCCAACTTTACATCAGGGGAAGTGAACAGAGAGCGACAGATTTTAGAGCTCCGCAGTACGAGAAGCCAAGCCAAGAGACTCAAGGTTAGCAGAGGATCAGTGTGAAGTAGGAAGGCGTTATTCTTTTCCCTTCCACTTCAGTGCAACCCACTACTTTACAGCAAGGTGATATTAAGAAGGCAAGAAAACCCACACCTGTAAAAGGAAAGCACAGTTATTTAAGGAGTAGAAAGAAGAAAAACATCAGTCATAATACAGGTAAGGGGGAAAAAATCACCAAAATAGGAGGAAATCTAGGAGAACAAGTATGAACACAAACCAAATACAAGATTTGAACCTATAGTAAACAATTTCCATAGACTAGGGTATGAGGTAGGAAGGATCTAAATGAGGAAGATTTTTAATAGAATGTAAAGGCAGCAGGAACAAGTCTGGTCAAGTGACAAAGTGTCATATCAATGTTCAGTGAAGGACCAGCACAACTTCCAGCTCAATTTATGTGTGGCTGGCACCCAAAAGTCAAAATTATGCCAATGGCATGGTACCTTCTCTAAAAGTATGCAGCATTCTGAAAATTGGGACTTTTGTCAAGATAAATAGATGCTGGCAAAGACAGATGTGATATTCTCTGGAACAAGAAAAGAGATCCAATACAGCAAAATAAAACTTGATCCACTTAAGGGTAACATATGATTAGTCCCCAGTCCATACACGAGCAGTCAAATTTTGCATGGGTTTTACTCAGCTCTAACATTGTAACCCTGTTTTCCAAGTGATATTGTTACTCTGTTTCTAAAAGGTCATCTTTATTTTAAAAAATAAATAAAATTCCCTTGTATAAATAAATAAAGATGACATCAACACAGTATGATTCCAGTTTTTACTGTCTGCCGTCAGTCAAGAAACAAATCTGGGAAGGTTTTGTCTATACAAAAGTGAATACTTTTGTGAAGTGTCCCTTTGCTCCATTTATATTTCAAAATTTATAAAAGGATCTATTGCACCTTTCAGGCACCATTTTCCATGCCCTGCAATTCACTGTTAACAAAGGCTGCTGAGAAAAAAAGGGATATCCAGAAGACTTCAAGACACAACCCCCCCAAACTTTTAAGGTTTAAAATGGTCCATGACATTTTTTGAAACTATTTCTGTCAGCAGAGGAAGACTTGCATTTGCTTGAAAAGAAAAATCCATTATTCTTTAAGGGGCAGGGTTTTCTAGAGAACATGAGCACTGTTCACCTCATCAAAGTAACTTGGGGGTCATGTAAGTCACTCCTGAAGCTGGAAGCAAAACCAAAAAGAATCTCTGAACCATTGTGTTGCAGTCAGATACAAGCAACTAAACTGAAAATGCCCAAGGCAGCTGTTTTAATAAAACATTCCATCCACAGTTAACTGGTTTCATGCTGTTTAACACCTAAGATAAGCTGCAGTTAAAGCACACATCTACTGTACATATTATTTTCAATCACACATGAACACGCTCACACAGAGACAAGAAAAAACTCAAAGGCTCCATTAACAAAACCTGACATGATACTTTATCCTCCTAGAAGAGGGACTGGTAGATCATGAGTGCTGTAATCATGGTAAAGGCAAAAAAACTCAAAAACATCCAAGAGAAAAACCCTAACAACAAGAAAGCAAAGAACCCAAACCCAACAGAACCAGAGAAAACCCTGAATAATTCCTGAAAACAGTAACTCACTCCATATATATAACTCCATTAGCAGGGAAAAACAAAGTCAGCAAATGCTTTTCTAGAGAAAAACGCTCTCATTCCAATTCACAGTAAGCAGTAAGGGCAGGAAAGTGCCTCTCCTTACTCTTTGGCTAAAATGAAATTGTTTTCCTGCCCCAAATCCCATGAAGGCACACCACATAAACAGATGTACAAACAAAATCAATGTAGTGCTTATGTCCTGGAGTTTTCATCTTTCAGCAATTGCAAATGGCTCCAGCTTTAGTTTATGCAAGGTTGTGACAAGCTGAAATGATGAGAAATTGGGAAAAAAACCCAACTTATTTCACAGTGAAATCTCTGACACAGTGAGCATTAATTTGCATTTCAGCAGAAATTCATCATCTGACCATATCACAGATATCCCCCACGCACAGTCTCTCTCTTCCTTTTACTCTTGGCTGGGTATCTTTAGGTCAGAATTTTGGAAAAAAAAGAAAAAGTTAAAAGGCGCCAGTTGCAAGGGTTGTATCAAATGGAAAGAGTGAAGAGAAAGCTGTGGCTGGAATCAGATTTTTCCACATGATTCCTGCATATATGGCCTGAATCCCAAAAAGTCCCTGAGCAAACCTGATGTCTTTTCACTGTGCAACTCCAAGGTATAGTTTTAAACACAAAGACTGAAAACACAGTGCAAGGATTATCAAGGCCTCTCCAAAAATCACAGGCAAGTGCTGCACACACTGACAGCAACACTTACCTGAGAAGGCTGATAGAAAACACAGCCCAAAATTTGATGAAAGGAATAAATTTTGCCCATTTGTCCAAATTTTCCCTCCTACACTGTCTCTCTTATTTGTTTTGTCAGAAAAACAGTAAGTAGCTTTAGAGTAGTTTTAATACTTTCTTCCCTAAAATAATTCCTATTGCTTTTGGTACAGTTCCAGCAAATTCCACAGCTGAGGAAAAAAAAAAATCAAAGAGATGGCTTTTGATCCAATATTTATTTCATGAAAGGAAATACCCTTTCATCACAACACAGACATTGTTTTCTCTGTACCTTATTTGGCATCCAGTCAACTCTTGGCACTTTATCCAGAAGTACCAAATTTCACCTCATGGAACTGGCACTCACAAGTGTTATATATCCCGCAATTATTTCAATAAATACCAAGTCAACATCATTAAACAGCAAACATAAGCACATCATAATGAACTACAGTAATGCCAGAACACAAAAAAACCCCACCCCCAATGGACACTTAAGGGCATTATTTGTAGAAGAGATTGATTAAAAAAATACAAGAAAGACTTTCAGAATTTAAAAATCAAAATCAGCCACCCTTCTAGAAGAAACATGCTTCTGTTGAACTACAAATTATGGAGCTGACTGAAGAAATCAGAGTGCAATTCTCTGCCTCATGCTGTGGAAGAGTTTAATCACCATGTTTGTTTCCTAGCTCTGTGTGCTATGAATTTATGAATTTCAGGTAAGTTAAGCATGCTTTTCACACCCTGGAACAGCCCGAAATGTTTGCCAGGTATTATCCCTAATATCTGAAACCAGCTGGAGCCCAGGCAGTTGCTGTACCCATCTCAGAAATTTCAAACACAAAGGAGTCAGACACAAAGAGAGGACTGAATTCAGGTGGACAGCAATCTAAGAATCCTGCAAAATCACACCTGGACATCTCTGTACCTGACTTTGCAAGAAGCCTCCTGCTAAATGTTCCCCAAAAGGTGAATTCAGCTCTGAACATTTATTCACATCAACAGTCCTGCTGAGATGTTATGAAGTAATAAAGCGCTTGTGCTTTTGTGCTATTGTCAGATGCACAAAGGCAATTGTGCAGCACACCCAGAGCAGGGCCACTCATTTATTGACTGCATTTTGCCATGGTTACCTGGATTCATGAGCTACAGGAAAGCAAGGATTTATGTTGATGCTGTAGGAAACCCAGGAGGGTGATATGCAATATTGATGAACTAGACTAATAGGAGTATTACATGAGGACACTGGAAGTTGCTTTGGGAAAATTTGTGGGGAAATAACACAAAACCAAGCCTGCTGAAGAGTTTTTCAAAGAACTGACCTTTACTAATAATAAAAGCAGAACACACAACACTGAAAAATGCAATTCTGGAAAAGCTCTGCAATTTACTACGATTTTAATTTCTGTCACTTGGAGCACCTTTACCATAACTTTGCCAGAAAAGTCCTTTAAAAATAAACTAGTTTGCAACCCACTGTGAAAAACAACTTATCTAGGGCTCCTATTTTCAAGTATGATGTACATTCTCACAGGTGAGAAAAGCACTGTGGATTTTTGGTGTTGGTTATTGGTTGGTGCTGTTATTGGTTCTGTGCAGGTTAACATATTTCCATCTCTCAGTTCTCAGATAGGTTATCTAGTTTATTTCTCCAAGTTATTCAGACTGTTACACAATTTTTTCACACAAGAGCAGCAAGCAATTCAAGTTCAGCAATACCAACATTGTGCAGGTGAGATTCATATTATTGGCACCATTAGTAAAAGGTGACACATTACACGTGACAGTGCAGTGCCACTGGCAAATATATTTTGAGTGAGTCAGTTAAGAGTTCTGCACAAATCAAGTGATCTCCATCTGAGAAAGGGCACATCACCTTCACCGACCAGGCAGCTTTGAGAAAGAATTTTGCCAAAAGCATGGTTTGAGGGCAGTGATAGAAGCTGTGGTGGAACAGAAAGTTACAGTTCAAAGTTAAAGTTTCCAGGTGCAGCACTTCACCAACACAGCTGCAGAACTTGCAGACTACAACTTCAGCATCCAGGTCAGAATGAACAGAGCTGCCTACCCCACTGTGTGCAGACACACACACACACGAGAATCCCAAAAAATGAGTTATTTCAGAGTAGAAGAACAGGAAGATAGTGAAGGTTGGGAAAGATCATTAAGCCACACAGATTCCCCAATGTCACGCTGTTCTTTGGAAAGTTGCAAAGACTATTTGGGGAGCTCCACAGCATGTTCAAGAAGTATGGCTGTATGTGTCAAACCCAGGCTGTGCTGCTTCTAGAAAGACCTGGCAAAAGCCTTGCATAGAAACACAAACACCAGGACACCACTGCAGCAGCCAGCCCCAATTATTTACAGGAAAGAAGAAAGTGTCACTGCTTTAAGAACTTACTTCCATTCTCCTAATAGCCACTGGTTCAGTGATCACAGCTTGTGAAACAGCTTGCTTTTCAGCTTACAGCCAGAATGCAATTCAATTAGGGGCAATGCAAGATTTCATATGAAAAGCTACAGCAATGACAATATGGGCAAAGTTTCTGCCTCCCGTTTATTTCCACCCTCGCTGCTGACAGGGAGGTTAGAGCTTCCCCAGGGGCTCTGGGCATCAGGTCAAGGTCTGCTGGGTAAGCAGGAGCACACATTTGCCTAGAAACTGCATAACAGAGCAGGAGAAACATGAAAATATCTACTGAGCCTCTTCATCCTCCAGATTCCCTTCAAAGACCCTGAGCCCTTTGGAGGAAACAGAAGTGCTCTCAGCCTTTCAGAACACCAGGGCAGCACCAGTGAAACTACCATGCTCAGTTTATGCTGAACTCCAAGCCCTTCCAGCAGCTGGCTGGCCACTTGCTCCTCCTGACCCCTGGGAGCTCCACACACACAGGTTTTCTTTCTGTTACTATTATTACTGCCTCCATCCTAACAGGCCTTCCAAATTTGTGCCTTCTGTGCCAAAGACAAATATTTAAACAATAAAATTTAGAGACAAAATGGAACCATTGTGGTTATGTTCTCCTTTAACACATGATTTTCTCCCCAGTTCCTTATCATTTAGATGGTAAAAAGGTTGAAGACAAGGACCAGGTCCTTACCTCACGCAGAATGCAGCATAAAAGGCCTCTGAGGGTAACTGTGAATTCTTTACTACTATTAAAAAACAACTTTCAATTGAACTTTTCTATATAGGAATTTCTCAGCTCATGCTCTTCAGCATCTCAAAACAGCAACTGAATCTGAAGGTTGTTATTTTTCAGACTGTCTTTCCTTTCTTGACTGCTTTCTCACTATAAGCACACCATCCTCTCCTCCCAAAGGCATCCTACAACCATCCTGCACTGACATTCAATAGTTCATGATGACTGTCCAGTGAGTGGCATGTATGCAGAAGATAACCAAAACAACAAATAATTAGCAGGTTTTGGCTGGCTGAATGCCTCCTGCAAAGAAAACAGCAATTCATCTCCTCACAAGAGGCAAAGGAAAAGACTGAAGGAGCTCCAAGACATCTTGCATTAAGCCATCATATTCCTTCCCTACAGTGTAATTGCTTATTTAAACACATTAAGAGAACTAAGAGTTTCTGTGCTGTAAACAGAGACAGTGCCCCACGCCTCCTCCCTTTTCACTCAGCTTTAAAATCAACTGAAATAATGCAAAAGTAATTGGAGTGATAAGTCAGAGCTATGTTTTATTTCTTTTTTCAAATTAAACAGTTTCAGCTTTAACTGGTGACAAAAACTGAATTGGATTTTTCAATTTCCTAGATTGTCATCAATTGCTTTTTCACTGTTGCACCCTCTCTGAGCTTCCTTCATTTTGCCTGGACATGATTGAAAATTAACTGGAACACAAAATGGAAATATTGCTCCTCTCTATTAGGAACATTTGCCAGTGTTAGCTGGAAGTCTGCATTCCCTCTCTGCCTGTCATCCCCTCATACTGAAAATGGAGGCAAAAACGCTTTCATTTCCACCTCAGAGGAAAGAGAGGATGGGCAAATTGTTACTGAATACATAAACACTGCCAAGTATTAATCAACTGTTTCTCCCTATATCGAGTTCATGGCATACAGAACAACACAGTGTGAAAGTTTTCACACTAATTTCTCTTCATATCAAGAGAGCAGCAGTTTGTCCTTCCAGTGAGCAGGGTCTTCTTTGAAGCCTTTGCATCTGACAAATTATCAATCAGAGAGAACAAAATTACTTCCCATCCTCTCCCATATTTCCACACTTACACATCACCACATTTCCAAAGTGTTTCCAGTGTTAATATATCCAATTCTTTTAAATAAGAAAATACATATGTATCAGCCACATAAAAAGCTTCAAAACCATACATAAAATCTGCAAAATCTACAGCAACCCATGCTTATTAGCACATCTGTGCCAGTTAAAGTGGATGCCATTGATTCAGCTCATCAGATAAACGTGTTTACCATCAGCTATGCTTCTCCCATACTCCCAGTATAAAACTCAATGACAGATACATGATGCAGACTCTTAAAAAGGACAAAACAAGCAATGATGACTTGTCATCAGTGATTTCATGCAGAAGCTTCCAGTCCTAAGTCCCTATTTGCATAAATTTGAACTCATGAATAAAGGAGTTTTAAGAGTAACTACTTCAATAATCAGTTTTTCCACCACTGCCATTTTTCAGCAGCAAAAAAGAAAACCCGGTCCTGAGGAAAATGTGCTCATTGTCTTATGCATCTGAGGAGGTAAGCACAAATTATCCTGAAGTTGGTTTAAATAGCTTATTTTTTCCCCTTAAAAATTCCACTAAAAGTGAAGGAGAAAATGCAAAGGGAAGCAGTGTGCTGAAGAAACTGATGAGTTTCACATTTTTCATTTTTCTTCCCCTCTGCAAAGATCATCCTGTAGCATTTCCAGATTGATTTTTGAGACGCCAGTGAGGGGAGATAACTTACATCCAGGCTTAATCCCACCAGTGCTACTGTCTTACCAATGGTGGAACCCACAAGCAAAGCCAACAAAGGCAGAACCAGGTAGCATGAATTCAACCTGCCATGGCAGGGATATAGCTAAGTAACTAAATACACCCTGAGCAAAAGCAGCAGCTTTTTTTGGCTGCTAATCCTGAGATGGCGTCAGTTTTTGATAGCTCATGCTATGAAACACATCAGTGCTTGAAGTGTCCTCCTGGCAGGCCCCAGTCTGTGTTGCTGCAGTTAGATAACAAAATCCCCCTGACCAGCTTTCTTTCCACTCTGTTACACTTGCACTTACCCAGCTCAGCCTGTTTATTGCAGACTTCACTGGGTCAAAACTGTGACATCGATATTAGAAGGGGATTGCTCCTGCTAAAATTGTATTCTTGCTGGAGTACAAATACACAATCAACTGCTTACAGAGTGAGTAAGTAGTGCAACCCTATTAAAGACTAACCACTTTAGAAAAATGTTTTACATTTCACCAGTTTACCTTCAGGTCAGTAAACTGCATTAAAAACATTGGACCAAGACCTCCAGTACAGCAAACAGCTTCACTACAAGCTCTGAAATACATCACCTACAATATTGTGTGCTGCCTCTCAAGCTGCCAATCACGAAGCATTGCTACTGGTTGGTTATATTGTGTATGAAAGTGGTTCAGAAGTTACAGCACAAGACTACAAATTGATCCTTCTTGGGTTTCTTCCCAGTTCTATTTGTGATTTGCAGTGAAACAAAGAGTACTACAGCAACAGCAAACTACCCAAGGCTTTGAGGACACAGACAAAGCAAGGTACTCAAAACTGTGGAGCACTGGAATTGCAGAAAAACTCCTGATTTTAGTTTGGCTATTTGTTACTGTGTTATATCAGCCAGGCAATGCAGGTTAAGTCAAACACATGGAAACCTGCCCTTTGCTGCAGCAGTACAGGGACATTCATCAATGGCCGCTTTACAAGGCTCTGATATCCAACCAGTAAATCCTGAGCATGATGTGTTCTACTCAGTAAGGTAGCAAGCAGCACCCTGTACTTCACATTAAGCCAGATAGGATGAAAATTTGTTAATAATCTATAAATCTTGGCTGGTGTTGCCCACTGCTTTGCCTCTCTGTTTTGATTGCAAACTGGACAGTTTTTATTGCTGTCACATCATCTCTAAGCTTCCTCTTGCTGATCAGAGCCCTCTTGTCACTCCTGTATTCCCCTGATTCTCCAACTCTGTCTATGCCCTGCTACTTTAGATTTCCTGTGTTCTGTTCTGTTGTCACTTTTCCTTCCTCTGTTCTCCTAGGAAATCTGCCATATTTCCATTTCTGTGCCCTATCACCTCTATCTGACAGTCCAATCTTGCAAACACAGATTTGTACTAGGAGACTCAAGATGGCAAGCTAGCTTATTCAAATCTGATTTTTAAGCTTTTATTTGACAAATAACCAAGTCACTTCTTTTCCACTTTGGTGTTAGCTGCTTTTGCTATCATTACTGCATTTGGCAACTAAAATAAAATGGTCCTTTGGTGAATTTGCTAAAAAGTATAATTAAGAAAATAGTGCCATGGAAGCATTCAGAAGATCAGATTTCAATAACATGAATTCAGTAATACTAAATATACTTATTTCCACAGAGGCAATAACACCATATATACCATGCCATCAGAAATAATTTATGCATATATTTATCCGCAGCTTTATTTGAAAAGGCTGTTTCAGCCTGATCACAGGTGCATTTCAAATTTGACAAGTAATTCAGCTGGAAAAATAATCATCATGCTATACTGACATGCTCTTCTTGCCTTGTCAGCCTTTGGCCTTACAGCTCCACATCCTACTTGTGTGGATTTGACAAAGACAAGTACTCATTTTCCTCTCCATGAAGGGATGTGAACCCCCACATCTCCCAGTTACAAGCTTCAAACCTCTGTCCTGAATCAGCAGAATGTGGTTTAAGAACAGAATTTCAACACTGTCTTGAGGTGGGTTCCCTTTGAGATCTGTTGTGAGGATTATTCTGTTTTGAGAAAAACATTTCAGCATGGTGGGGGGGAGGATGGGGGGGGAGATGACATTTGACTTTGGGAACCCAGAATAGAATGGAGAACCCCTATCACGTAATGTGGAAGGAATTATCATGTGCTCATACCAATAGGCCACCAAACATCGATGAATATGCGCTCAGCTTTTTTTTTTTTGCTTTTTTTTTTTTTGTCCTACACATGTTTCTGTGGTCATTCTCCCAAAGAAGCGAATGTTCCTCAGCAGATTTATGGCAGCCCAGTCACGCCCTGCACTGGCATCTCTGGAGGCAGACGGATCAGCTCTGCTTCCCGCCTGCAGCACATCAGCACATGAGCTCATCCTTCCCTGCTCCCAGCCGCACCTCGGACAGGCAGCAAGGAGGGCAAAGCTGCTCTCCTCCAGCCAATCTATATTAAGGGGCTTACACTGCAAAGCAAAGGAAGTGCTGAAAGAGGATACAAATAGATTAATATTACAGCTCGTAAGCAATCCCAGGAAATTAAAAACAGCCTGAGCCTGCCTGAACAACACAGAGGCTGGTGTGCTACAGGCATCCTCCCCAGCTCTCACCATAGTAACCAGGACAGCCAAACTGTCTGTGCCTGGTAGCTCAGGCATTTATATCTGAGAATGTTTTCCACCATTTCTGTAACATAATTGGTAATTGAGCAAAAACTTGAACAACTGAAAAATAATAATCAAAACCTAAAGGAAATGTCCTTTTTAAAAAATGTGTTCACAGAGCAAAGGGAGAGAGAAAGCTAAGAGTTGTTTAACATGGGTTCCTCACACAAAGCCTTTTCATTACAGAGATATCTTAATAAACAAGATATATATATATATATGTACTCTGAACATGATCGATCTCACATCCCATCACACATCACAGATATTTTGTATTTGTGTGCAATGAGATCCTTTATTTTGGTAGCTACCAATTCTAGCAAAAACACTTGTCTATATTTAGGTGTTATACTGAAATAGTATTTCCCCAAAGTTCTTCTGCTTGAAATGTACATAAATAATCAACAGCTAGTAGCCAAAATAAACAAACAGATAAATTACAATGAATACATAATTTTTTTTAAATTGTTCTTTTCAAGCTTTATGGTAAGCTTTCAACAGAGAGCAAGTGGAGCAGATGAGAATGGTAACTGCTGTGTTTATGCTCTGTGGTGAGCATACTCCTTTAAGCTCACCCTGGAAGGTCAGGCTTCAATCACACCCTCCAGCTTGCATCTTTCCGGCAGCTCACACGGATTGTTTTGCTGATACCACCATGTCAAAGCGACCATGTTTCCATCTGTACATTCCCCTAATATACCTCAAATTCCTAAAAAAAAAAAATACCCTGCTCTATATTTCATTTACAGTTCTTCAGCTGTACTAAAGTTAGCCAATGTGAGGACACAGACACACATAGAATAGCTGTACAACAACTCCCTGCTACAAAGCACAGATCATTCAGGATCAACCTCTCAGGGTCGTGTCAGAGGAGGGAAACAAACCCCAGGGACCCACCAT
Source organism: Zonotrichia leucophrys gambelii (assembly GCF_028769735.1). Lineage (NCBI taxonomy): Eukaryota > Metazoa > Chordata > Aves > Passeriformes > Passerellidae > Zonotrichia > Zonotrichia leucophrys. Next base: position 28,779,481 of record NC_088176.1, read on the forward strand.
CAGACCTCCTGGCTGGTCCAGGAGATGAGAACATCTGCATGCTACAAATCCCATGCTGAGGCCTCAGACCAACACCAAGCCCCTCTGGCCACACCTTGCCTCCAGCACCATGGCCTTACATGTACACAAGGGATTTCTGAGGTCCAGCTATAAATTCCACAGTTAGAGACTTTTTATACACCTAGGGCTTGATGCCTACATTTGAACTCAAATAGAATGTATACTTTTCTTCCTTCTCCGTGAACACACAGACCTCATTTCTCACAACGTAATTCATCACAAAAAAGGCTGCCAGCACTGCCATTTTGTGCTGCCTGCCACACAAGATTTTGCTGAGATAGCCATTAGTGCTAATGCTTATGCTGGCAATGGATCACCCTGCTGAATAGATTTGCTTGATGCAATTATTTGAATTACTTAAAATTAGTGAAGTGCCAATCATTTGTTCAGCAGGGAGGAGATGCATACATTTTCTAGCAATAATCAACACAAAGCTGTCATAGTCAACCAAAATGGATTCCTGTCCTTAAATTCCTCTTAGGGTTACAAAACACTTTAAATTAAAAGCCACTTGGGGCTTAGTTAAGTAGAAATTTAAGAAAAGTTATGAAGAACTCTAAAGAGACAGAATGAATATACAGCAATTCTAAACACGGACGTGCAAGTACACGACTCACATAATTCCCCAAAACTACCACAACTCACTAAGCACTACTTAGGAATTCCACAAGCCAATGGAATATACTAAAAATATAACACCTGGGAAGAACAACTGAGTTGTGCACTTTGGATACCTCCTCTGCCTGGAGCTGCAGTGCCTCGGATGCACACCCCTGTCCCAGGAGGCAGCGGAAGTGCTGGAGATCAGTCAAAAATGTAAATCCTCCCCGGATGAGCCACCAGCTGAGAGTAAACTCACTGCTGTTATGTGCCCTCATATCATGTTTACAAGTCATAAGAGGTCCTGGCTATAAGCAAGCAAATTTTCTGGGGGTTTAGAGAACCGGAGAGCTGCAAGGGAAACCCCACGGGTTTCTCAGCACACAGTGAGTGGCTGTTCTCTATTCACGGCTGAATTTTCCCTTTTAACTTCAACAGACAATTCAGATATGAAGGCACATAAATACTGCAGCAAAATAGTTGTAAAGAATTTTACTGCCCCTATTAATTTCCACGGAACACAACTATAAAAAGGAAATGGAAGCAAAATTACAGTGATTGTTGACTATCCCCTCCACAAATATTTTAACTTCCAGATATTTTTACTTTACAATCAATTACAGCTTGCCTTATGAAATGCTGTACCCTCTCAGGACCTTGCCTCTGTTTTTTCCTGATAGCCCCATCATCAGGGCAGCAAACACCAGTACTGACGTGCCAACCCTTGTGTGCCTGGTAGGTTTGGTCACAGTTTATACCCATTCAGAACGAGTACAAAGGAAATGAATGGCAAATTTGGGTTTGGAAGCAGCATGTATCCACTTTTCACTGCAATAAATATAGATGACAGAGACAACGACATGTCTGGTATAGATGATAACCCATTTTCAAGGCAGATGCCCCAAATCTCCTTTTTTACCCTTCCCTTCTGTTCCCGCCCCAAATCACTGACAACATTCTTCTCAACGTTCATTTTTTGCAAGGACAGACTTGTAACAGCTTCTGTTCAATTTAGGTGAAGTGTGAAGGTCCCACAAAACCTCAAACCCCCCAAAACAGCAAAAGCCTCAAATACTAACAAACGCTGAAGCTGGAAGAGAAAACACAAAATGCTTTACTTTAGGTTACATTTCATACATGCTACCCAAAGCATATTTTATTTTTGCCTCAGTGGCACAAATTAAAAGCTATTATAGATAATAATTTAAGCTCATTCTGTGAACTGTGGATGCTGCATTCATTTCCCTGCTGGAATGGCAGTCACATTCCTGCCATGGGAGTATGGTAGCTGCCTGAGGTTTGGATTTGGTAATGCTTTTGTACAGGTAACAATGCAATCAGATGCAGATAAAGACTCAGTTCTTCTGTACTTTCCTCACAATCCCATGACTTCCATGAACAATATCCTTCTGAAGCAAAGTTTGAAACCCAGGTGCCTACTTCATCCAATCCTTGCTCTGAGTTTTTTGGGAGGGGGTGTTATGCTTGATTTTGACATTTTTTTTTCCAAGAAAGCAAAACAAGGACAGATTGCCTATGCATCCTGCTGAGTCACAGAATAACAGCTCAGGATTTCTTTTATTCTTGATGGTGTAATATGCTAGACGTGTTCCTGGTTAAAGACTCATTTTTCCTTTCAATTATTTTATAAAGGACTAAGAATGATGTGTTTATTTGCATCATACTACCATTATATGGAAACCTGATCTTAGAAGAAATGAATAACAATATTGAGTAAGATGACATTTCTTTTTTGGACCACTTCAATTTTGGCTTTACTGACTAAATCCAAGCAGTGCACAATATGAATCAAGATATGATTAATTCTGACATGAATTAATATGCATTAACTTAATGAAAAAAAACAAAGGTTATTTTAAAATCCCACCAGGGTGTTCATTTTCCAAGGATAAAATTAATCAGACTACATAAAATTTCAAGACAGTCTCAATCCTATAACAATTGTTTTCATCTCCTCATGGATTTAGTTCAGACATGAGGGTTGAGGGTCTGGTACCACTTCACATGGCTATTCTGCACATTGGCTGTAATGAAACAGGAATTCTGACCAGGAAGAAATCAGGATTTCTCTATATGATGCCCTTACGGGATCTCCCCAAGGCCCAGGGTTGCCCTGTAGAGTCCATCCTGCTCCACTACCTCAGCCTCAAAAGCAATGGGAAATCTCAAACCTTCTGACATGGCATCACTTTTATACTTTGACAACTGTGACTAAATGAGCACAAGGGGCCATCACTTTAAATATTGGGGTAAAGATCACAGTGCATTAAAGGTTCAACTTGCACTCTCCTGAACGCTGACAGCCCTCATCACCCCCAGGATAAACCACACACTCATATGCAGTTGGCACTAATGCAGCATCAGGAAGTTATTTACTTAAGAAACATGCAAAAATAATACAAAAAGACTCTCACTTCTGAACAGTCCTAAAATGAAGTGGGCACTTGCATTCTTGGTCCCTCATTAGCCCACAGAACCAGCTGGGTTTTTTTCTCTACAGTTTCATTTCTTTATACATTCAGCACCATGATTATAAAGAGGGAACAGTCCAGATATGCAGTACTTGGGGTAAATTTTTTAAAATACACTTTTTCTACTAAATATCCAAGTCTCTGAGGCACTATTCCTTTCTGCTGAAATGCACACCCCAGTGATGAGATGAACTGTAAAACACTTATAAAACCTCATGTAACAGTGGTGAAATACTAAAAAAAAAATTGCTAAAATTTCTGAAGAGAAAAATCAAGCCAACACTATGACTGATTATTTCAGCCTCTACGCTGTGCATGACAAGCTCTTAACTGCAACAGAGACCTAGATTCAGTTCATGAGAGTATGACTGCCACAACCAAGCAAGGGAAGAGCTACTCCTGGGATGGAAGCTGCTGTGAGGAGAGGATTTGTCAGAACATTCCATCATTCTCTTCCCAACTGACTGAGCACAGATACTGCCTAGCTCCAGATGGACATATCACACATTTTCAGAAATAAAGACAAAGCGAAAATATGTTCCAAATAACTTTCTCTCCCCTTCCCCCCCTCTCTAATTATAAACCTGTCCCTAGTTTTGTGGGGTTTATCTCAGCATGCACCCTGCAGTATGCCTCTCATTATGAATGGCAAAGAATTGCATAATGGCATTGTTAATAGTCATTCACAGAAGTGTGCTGTAATGCATTTAAAAAAACCTCACAGGCTAAGTCGGGCCAAACAAGTAGCCTGATTTTAAAACTGCTGAACAGACAAGCAACTCCCACTCTTCAGTGAAGCTGCTGAGTGCTCAACACTTGGGAACTGGAGCGCTCTCTCATCTCTGCTCCTCGTTTGCCTTCTGAAAATTCTGGCTTGAGACAAAAAGTCTAGTCAGTATTAATCCCTGCTACAGGAGTGAAATAAAGTCAGGACTACTGGGCTAATTCTGGAGCTTTGACAGGAAATGTGCTGGCAGGTGCAAGGGACAAAGATTTGGGTGCTCACTTTCAACAACCTGTATTACAGACCTGGATTTTGCCCAGATCTGGATGTTTTCCTTCACTGCATTAAGGTAACCTTCAGAAAAATTATTCCATACCCTTCTTTCATCAGACCTCTAAACTGTCATCCCTTTAGAGTTCCAAATCTTAAACAGTAGTTAATAGTCTTTTTTGACATTTTGCACTACAATCCAGCCCTGCATAGATTAACATTTTGTTTCCTATTTTAGAACTAGTCCTGTCCCTCACAGCTGTGGAATAGCTTCAAGCACAAGTAACAAACATCAGAAGACAGAACAGTAACTGCATTTGACAAAGCCCTCAAACTATATTTTACAATCTCACAGGCAAAGTGTTATTGTGTGTTTATTGTGTGGATTTGCAATTAAAGAGATTATATCCTTATATGTTATCCTGTTACTCTGGATAACAGGAAAATGCCTAAGTTCAAGTACTGTGGGGTTTTCCCCCTCATATTTCCAGCACTCCTCATTAGACTGACTGTAAAAACACCCCAAAGTATTTTTTTGCACCTATATAAATCCTTTTTCTTGTTTCCAAACTTAGGACTTCTGAAAAAATGAACAAAAATTACATGCTCCTGCTTAGTTCCTGTTTCAGAAAGGAGCATGAACTCCTGTTTTTGTGAACTTTGCTCAATAAAATTCAGTATTCCTGTCAAGACTGAAAAAAAAATCCTACCACCCTGAAATAAATCTCAAATGACTACAAAAGTGATGCTGACTTTAGTAACTCAACATACTCCTGCTGTTTGCTGAAATTTGCTGGCTTTTCAGGGTGCCCTACAGAGACTTGAACACAATGAGAAAAGGACACTATTTCAAGACCACTAAGATGGGGATCAATGGTGACCTTGTCATTTTGATTTCTCAGTTTGCTCACAGTAAATTTAAATAGTGAGAAGACCTGGGATGTGATACATAAATTTATTCCTAAGCTTGCTGTAAGCAATCTTACTATACATTTTATATATACTTTAAACCTCTGACAAGCTCATCCAGCAGTATCTGAAATCTATTGGTGTCTAAGATACAACTGAGGAAAAATCTATAAGAGATATGCTGACCATTCTTTAGCCACACTATCTACAAGCAGATTTCCCCTTCTATTTCGGAGTACACTATAAAACAAATGATAGAACTTAAAAGTATGTGCAAGACCCAAAGAAGAGAAAGCAAAACAGAAGAAGCAAGGGGAGCACTATGAGAACAGATGGCTCTTGGCCATCTGCCCCATCCCACCACCAAACTGCTCTTGGTCATGTTAATAAGTGACAAAGACCTCCAAAGACCCAAGGGCTAATAGGTGGCCAGTGCCTGTTCCTCCTTTTCCCCAGTGCCCTCAACAGCAGCTGGAGGCAGAGCCAGCAGCTGCACAGGACAGGAAAGCACCGCTCCTCCTGTGCTGCATGACCTGCCAAAAAACACAGCAGCAGATCTCTTTAAAGGCAGCCAGTTTCCCTGCCTCACACTCAAACTTTGCTAGATTGCTAACCTCCTTTTCCTCACTGCTACTGAGGGTTGCTGGTTTGCTCTGGAAGCAATCTACCAAGTATCAAGTAGATAGGTTCCTTCCATTAAATGCAATTTCCAGAAAATGAGCCATGCTTAGCCCCGGTTTACAATCAGGTGTAAATACCAGGCTCTGCAATCTGACGATAAAAACACCCACTCCAGAATTTAGGCAGAGCCTGAGCTACTTTTTTCTCACTCAGAGTTTCCAGGATAGGGAGCAGTGGGATGCTGCAGCCCACGGGAGCTCTCTGCCTCTCAAGGTCATTGCAAAGGGCTGCCCCTCCTAACTGGCCCTGCCTGCTTTGCATTTCATTTGACATTAGGGTCAGCTCTGCCACAATGGAGCTTCCTTAAAAATACATATGTATGTGTAGAAAAGTGAAAAACAAAGTGATGAGTGGCCATATCTTAATTTTGTTTTCAAGATCTTACTGCAGCCAACACCTAAAAGCAGAATTATGAGTGAATACCAAAATCAAAGGCTGGCTGTACAGCTCAGAGTGAAATATTCCATTGTAAAGGCATCTTTTCATTTAACACAGCTATAGGTTTTCATAATTGAAAAGGCTGAGACATGACAAGGAGTAGGAAGGACACCATTCTCAGCTAAATACGTGCGTGTGTGTGTGTGTGCTACAAAGAAAAGGAAAAGTCAAGGAGAGAGACAGGAAATCCCTGCATTAGGAATTTAAGCCATGGCTATAACAAAGATACCTGGAAATGATAAGTAGAATATTTGTAGTTGTGGGCACCTACTTCACATCCAAGCAAACAGGGAACAGAAGCACGCAGTGGAGCTCATTACATAACAGACATCGCATCAAGAATAAGAGGTTTGGTGCAGCAAGAGAAAATATGAATGTGGAAGCAAATAACCCTTCAGTTTTGTTGCATTTGGGGTTTTTTGGGTTCTTTTGGTTTCTGTTTTAAAGGCAACGCTAGAGGGCAATGCAGAACGGACCTGCATCCTACACGTAATGCCCAGCTGGGGCTGCTCCAGAGTCTTCACACAGCACCTGTGGGCTCTCATTCCTGGGCCTTGGAACTTTTTAAAGAAAATGTCAAATCTCTCTCCTGAAAGATAGTTTTTCCAGATATTTCACTTGATTTTTGTTTTTTACAATACTAAGTCGCCAAGTAATGTGGGAATGTTACCAGGCTCAGCACAAATCTGGGCACACCACCACCTATGAGGCTGCTCAAACTGGCACATCTGAGGGCTGGATAAAAAAAAATGTTGCAGTTCTTGACTCTAACTGTACTCCTAAATTCAATAAAAGAAGCTATGCTCCTGTTTAAGAGTTACTCTGAAAGTCTGCCTTGGATTTTCTCTTCAATTTCTCTTTAATAGCATCATGAATTAGGATGTTTCAGGCCACTATTTCACTTTCAAAAGTTCAGCTTTCAGACAAATCACCTACAGCCCTTACTGCAAATATGATACTTCAATGTTCCTGACAGTTTCATCTATACCTGTGGATGAACAGCTATCCTCTTTAGTTTTATTTTAACTGCCAGCAGTTGATCTTCAAACACTTTCATTTATTGAGTTACTTAAGTTGCTAAATTAGTTGCATTAGTTATGAGGCTCCACAACAAAATTTTTATATCTTTTTAAAACCCCTCATAATATTCACCTTTTTAGAATATTTGTCCCATACTGTATATAAAAAAATTTGCTGAAATCTGCTTAGAGAGCAAAACTGTGAAAACCCTATAAACCATATTTAACACAAGATTGCTGTATCTACTTGGGAACCTCTTCTCTCAAATAGTTTGCTAGTAGGTGATTACAATATTGTAAGCACCACCCTTTTATTCCCCTGTAAAATAAGCAGGATTGAATCACCTAACTCCAGCTGTACTTTGATTCAGATCCCTTGCTATACACATTACCTGCCTGGTTTTTGTTACTTAAAACTATCATTACACTTATGCTCTCAATACTTCTTTCTTTAAAAAAAAAGGTCCACAATATCCTTTTATGCTCCAGGGATCCATTCTGAAATAATATATAACTTAATTTTCAGCTGGGACTGAATGATGAATGATAAAATGACTCTTCTGGGTACAAAATCAAAACTATTTACTCATTTCACCTGCCTAAAAAATACCTTCTCCTATTTTTGCCTTCCAAAACTATTTCAGCTGATGTTCCTAATGACAGAAAAGTGTTTCTTACCAAGTGGCAAGGAATGCCAGGAATTTGCATGTGACTGGTGCAGAAGGAGCTCTAACAAGAGACACAGTGCAGGACTGGTAGTAATAAAAGCAAACAGGTTAAATGCTTCCATTGTCACCTGTACTCTTTAGTTCATTTCTTCTTTTGAAGGAGCTGTACAAGATTTATGCAATGAGCACACATGAAGAGCAAGAAATGCTCTAAATGAAACTTGTTTGAAAACTGAATTTAAACGAGGAAAGTGATTGAGAAACCACTCTGTACCAAACAGGCTTAAATTTGTGGTGCCTGAATGACTGAAATAGCTAAACCTCACTGTGGTTTAGGGTGGACTGACATCCTCACATTCTGGTTTTCTAAAATAAAAGGACTATTAAATAAAACCCCTCTCTGGGATGTGTCCTTCAGAGTCAATAGAATGTGAGTAGAACCAGCTGCCAGAATTACACAGACCATCTTTGATAACAAATTTTCAGCTGGAAAACCGTTCCAGATGACATCACTCCATTAGCTAAGGCTTTCCCCTGTGTTAACGCCACACTGGCATTCTACAAATATTAATTACTAATTAGTAGTGATACTGCCTCCCAAGCAAACACACACAACAGTAATTACGTAAATGAAATTACAGGTCTGTTTAGAGGAGCAGGGAAAAGGGAAGAGCCCTCTGCATCATCTGCACAGCATTAACCCCATCTGAGGAGAGTACCTGTGCATCCCAAGCACTCTGCCCAAGGGCTCATTCACATCCTGCACTCCCGGCTGAGATTTTGCCTGGAGAGAGCCATCTCCACCGGGATGAATTTCATCCCCATCCCATACAGCAGCTCCTGGTTTGGAGTGCTTTAGCAAACCCCATTTATTCTCACAGGCTGCAAGGCCAGTTTATCTGTATCTCTTAGGAGGCACCACCCAGCCAAAGGAAAAGCTGGAAATGAGCACAGGAGGGTGAGTGTCCTCTCCCTGCTGCTGCCCCAGGAAATGCCACCACGGATGGACCTTCTGCTTCCACTTCATCCACCCCCTCCCTCATTTCCCAGATTCTCCCATTCACCCCTCTGACACAAATTCCAAGATAATTAGCAACTCCCAGCACACTAGAACCACGCAGATTAAAAGGGTCTTATCAACATGTTCAAGAGCTTTTCAGAAAGATTCTTACTGTCTAGTTTAGAAACTGACTGACAGAAATTACTGATGGGACCTTGCTTAAAAAAGCATCAGCCACTCCTTGACTAAGGAATGACTTAAAAACATCACACAAATATCAGGCAGTACAACTAAACCATACTGTTGGTGTTCTTTTTACCTTCGGGGTTTCATACAACTTCATTAAGACCAAAACTGATAAAATAGTTCATTGCAGATTATTTCACAAATGACACACCCAAAAGCAGGAAGAACAGCTTGCAGTGATCTGTTTGACACAAATATAAACTTACATCAAACTAGAAGAAGGCCACACACACCTCAGTAATACATAATGGTTATATAGCCATTATTACCCCAAAAGGCATTATTCCCATCAAGCAGCAGTTTTAAGCAAAGCCATGAAAACAGATTTAATTATGAAGAACCAAATTTCTTTATATTATTCCCTTTGTCAATGAAAGATGCTTTAAAAAATTATTCAGGTACTTTTTAAAATTGCTAATGCACCATAGAGAATTCCCAGCATACAGAATCTGAGCACAAACCTGAAATAAGTCTCTGATGGTAACACCTTAAGTGTCTTAAACATACTTAGCTATGCATTTAATTTAGGCATAGTAAAACATGGGGTGTCTTACATCACAAAGAAATGCTAAATAAAATATGCATGTGTAGTTTTACCCTACCTAGCCAATTAATTCCTCATGCTAAGGGAAAAATGCCAAGTTTGCCCTGTGCTGGTATGGAAAAGAAAGGATTGCAAAGGTCATGTCTGTTGCCTTTTATCCAGCAAATACTTTCAATTAACTGAGGCAGCACCTGGCAGCCAATGGAATGCAACAACCTGCACCTCGACTAGCAAGTGACAAAATAACTGGGAGACATGGTGGCAATTACTGTTTCTGTAAAAATTTGTTACTATTACACATCCTCCAAACTTCAAGTCTGAGGTCTTTAGAAGAGTGATCAATGAGAATTCATTACATTATTGGCTTGATCAGATACCAAAAAGCTTCATCACTTGAAATAAGGACCTAACACCAATTTAATAAAATGTTTTTGTAGAGCATTAGGATTTAAATCCTGAAGGTGAACCTTTCTGACAAGGGAAAGATCCAACTGCCAGGCACGGTGTCCCGTTTTCAGCATGTGAAGTTAATAGTGAGCCTCAGCAACATCTACTTTTTCAGCTTAAACTCCTTAATTGCCTACTTCTGTAATTACCTCTTCCCTGCTAAGCTACCTTGCTATTTTCAACAGGAAGAAGGGACAGAAGCAGCTCCCTCCTAGCAGGGTGTTGGCTCTCCACACCCTAGAGCTCAGCACAGCACCATCCCCTACTCTACCTGGAGTCAGCCAGAGGTGAAGGAAAGCTGCAGGTTCCAACACCACCTCCACAAGAAGCTGGAAATGAGGTGAGGAGGCTGAGGAACAAGCCCATGCTCAGTCAGGGTTATGCAGATATACAGGCTCTTGTTAGGAATTCAAAGGGGGATGCCCAGATGTAGTTAGTTTTCTCCATCTGTGATTGACAGATTGATCAAAGTATTTTTAGCTCAAGTGACAACCATTACATAACTGTGATAAGCACTTCAACACCTACCAGACCTACCTAGGCACTATCACTGAGACCTGCTGAATTCTGTGGCTGCATCAGTCATAGGGTTTGGAAAAAGGAGACAGAACAGAGACCACTCAGGTTCTAAGAAAAGGTCTCCATATGACCCAAACTAAGTTGAAGTTTACAGAGGGGCTTAATAAGGGCTGTTACAAAAACTTGGATATTGGTCCCTGTCGCACTGATGACTGCAGAACTGCAGGATGGAGCTGGAGCTGATCCACCGTGCCTCTTGCAGCCCAAACCCACTTTCAGTAATCAAATCTAATTGTAACCTAATTGTACTTAAAACAATTTACTGCAAAGGAGACAACCTGGCCTGGACAGTAAGTGCCCAGCTTATGGAGCAGGAGACACTGGAAGTCCTCCAGAAACCAACCAAGTCATGCTGGAACACTTCCCACTGCGCTCCTGCTCTGCCATCCTGCACCACCAGGGAAAGGGACTGCTCATGGGACCTCAGTCCTGTGTTCCACACCCTCTGCCAGTCCTGACAGAGTGTGTGAAACGCACAGGCTCCATTCTGGAGAGGGAAAACCCTCTATAAAGTGGCAGTGCAACATGAGGGAAGTGCTGAGAGAACAGAAGGTTCAACCCACAGCTGGACTCAAGGCCATCACCTTCCTGAGGACGTGCACTGACAGGGTCATCTGATGGAAGGAATAGCTCAGAAACCCAGTGAGGACACGCTGAAAGAGAAATTTAAAAACATAAAGGGAGAAGACAGCACATCTCTCAGAAAGAAGGCAGCACGAGGAAGTATGTGGTCCTGCAGCAGCTCATTGAAACAAGGGGGAGATCACCAAATTCTGCCCCTCCTGTGGCAAAGAGGAGAAAAGAAAGAAATCAGCCGAAGCACTTTTCCACAGTTATGCTTCAACTTCTTAGACCTATCCATCAGAAAGACAAGAACTGTTCACACATGAATTTTCTGGGAGAAGTTCAAATCTGTAGGATGAACTTGTGTCACACGATCCAGTAATCTAACTCGGGTTTCATGTTCTCTTGCAAACTGCAAGATTCCTCTGTTAAAATAAAAGAATGTTTAAAAAAAACCATTGTTTTTTCAGCAGGAGTGGTAATTGAGCAGCAAGAAGGAAGGACTGTCACTCAAGTTACAAGTTGTGTCACTTACCCAGAGAGAATTATGTTAAAAACATGAGTAACATAACACACCATGCTGTTTCATTTCATATAGACTATAACAACCTCTCCCTACAATTTCTGAACCATACATGCCCAAGGGCCAGGAGCTGCTGACTAATACTACCAAAACTGAATAATGTCAATTTGAGTATTTTCTCCAGGGAAAAGGGACATTTGAAATGGGTACTTTCAAAACAGTAAGATTTGTACCTTTCCATTCCATACGCTTTCTTTTGTTCCAGTATGATAAAAGACAAAGATATCACATGTACCAAAGTGATTTCAGTCAGAGTGACAGGAATCAATACATTTTAATTTTTCTGTGTCAGTTCAGAAAACTGAGATGGCAAGAAAATGTAAATGTGTTTGAATCTGGGGAAAACTTTTTTAAATGCTAAAGTTTCAGAAAACAATTAGGTTTAAGAATAGTTATAATGATTGAAAACCACCCCATTCCACTCTTCCTGGGCATTTACTATTCGGATATGCAAATGAGGAGTATCTTCTAGAAGTTCCAAGGGCTCTTTGTTTCCTCTTTAATGTATGTGTTTTGTTTCCTCTTTAATACATCTGCTGAAAATGTGAGGTTAAAAATCTATAACATCAATAAAATGGATGCTAAAGCTGAACAAGTAGAAATTTGCAAGCAAGACCAACCCAAACCTATTTATCATGCACCAAATTCAATTTTCAGCATAGGATGTATTGACATACTAAGGATTAAGACTATCACCATATAATTAAATTTAAATCTATAAGAACCATTTCTCATCCACAGAAACTTGAAATTAACAACATAGTATAAACTTTATTTACCAAGACAAGAATAGATATGGTTTCCTTATAGAGTCTAATTGCATTTTGTTTCACAAATCTAAGCAGATTTTCATTTCTCAGCTTGTCAGGAAAAACCCAAATTTAGAAATCAATTTACACTCCACATAATAATTTTATGAATAAATTAAAAGCTACAAAACTCTTCAGAAAAGTCTACCATGAGCATTTGCTTTACCATTAGCAATGAGCTCTTCTCCAGTGGGAGCAAACAGCAGCAAAGGCTCTACCCCAACAACAATAACGTGCATGGGAACTAAAGTAACCACATTAGTAAACCTGGTGGTAAAAGGTAGCTTGGCAAGAAGTGCAACACCACCACAAATCTCAGAAACAGGGCAGGACTGCTCACTTCGTCATGACATAGCTGCTGTTCACAGGTGCTGAATTACGAGCACCAGAAGATGCACAGACACAGAGGAATCATTTGACCAAGTAACAATGAAATGCCAAGAGCTCAAGCCTCTTGATACTGGCTCCACTGAGATCAGTGATGTTCTTTCAGGAGAGGCTTTGCTTGTAGAGGACCTGCTCCAGCTCCACCAGAGTCATGGACAGCTCTCCTTCCAGACCACTACTGATCTTGCAGTGGGGAACAGCTCATCATACCCAGGAGCCTCTCATCTCTCAGCACCTGTCCCCACACAAACTGATGTCTCTGCCCCTTGAAATTTCTCATGCAAAGACACAGGGCTGACCAGACTTTCAGCAGTGTGCCACAACGGAAGAGTCCCCTCTGGAGACTGCCACTAATGCTGCTGAGTCAAACCTTGGAGCCACGACAGAGCAAATGTCCCTGGCAGAGACTGCAAAGTGTGTTCCCAGTGCAGTGAGCCCAGGGCGTTGGCTCCAGAAAAGTGGATTGAGCTAAACTGCTTCTTAGTCCAAAAAACAATGCTGGCTGCCCAAAGCAGCCTGACCCCAAGCACTTATTCATCACCTGCTGCATAAACAGCTGGCTCTTCCCTGCACAAGGCATTCAAGTTTGATAGAAAGCAATGGAGCACAATGCTGAAATCATGCTACAGTGATCAATTAAGCAAGGCAGGTGAATTAATAAACAGATTAGAATGACCTTAAGAGGTCAGCATGAGCTCTCTCTGTGTACTTTTAAGAAGAAACTCTATTTACACATTTTTCTTAGGCGTTTCCATCACTGATTTACGCAATACGTACACTGAGAGACATCAGCAACAGAAATTGTGCAGGTTTACTAAAGATCCTGGAGGAGGCAGAGGAAGAAGTGGAAACAAAAGATTCCTCAAAACAAAAAATATGCATTTTCAGCAAAGCTCCTGGTACAAGAGTTTAATGTGAAATTTCCCACTTCTGAGAAGTGACTGATGCCCAGCAAATAACCATGAAATGAAGTGGAAAAAATATACTACAGAAGTTTTGAGCTGGTCTAATTTTGTTTTTTAATTCCTACACTTCTGATTATCTTCTAAAGCTTCAGAGGATCAAGGAATTTTCATGGGTAATTTCATTCTTGCAGTTTGAAGGGGAAGAGGAAAGAATACTCTTTTGTTAAAAGGCAAAGCACATCTCACATCTCTAATGACAGCTGAGTTCAGTGCTGTCCTATAAAGGAGATTCCAAAATTTACTGGAAAGTGATGACACAAACATCCAGGATAAAGCCTCCATAACACCTGGGGATTCAACTTGGCTGTTCCAAAACACTGACACTGAAAAAGTGTGGCTGGAAATTGCAGGACAACTGAAGCTCAGGCACAAGAGGCACAGGCTGCTGGTAGGGAGGAACCCTGAAGGATGAAGCAGAGGAACTAATTAGGCTTCCTATTCCATCAGAGCTAATCCTGCCCAGTGTAGCCTCAGCAATAAATATTGATGTGATACTTTCATCATCCTTTGAAAGCTGTATCCCCACTGAATACCACAGTGCTAAAACAAAGCGTTGTTCTGCTTTCATCTAAATTGTCCATCCTTCATAACAAATCTCAGTGACACCTCCTGGGTGGTTTCTTATCTTTATCCTCCCCACCATGCTTTATTTTCAGCATACTTGCTGAAAAATCTATTCCTTGGGCCAAACTGTTCTAAATGCAGAGCTACTGCATGTCTTTATGCTCACAAGTGAGACCCTGTTTGCCAGGTGAAGGCTAATTTTTGAGGTACAACCTAATCACATAACTCTGGAAGACCTGAACACACACTGCTGCTTGCCTTTTCCCTGCAGCAAATGGTGTGACCTTTCCCTGGCTGCCCCTGCTGCATATTTATTTCAGAAATTGTGTAAGAACAGGAAAACCAAGAGTGGATGAAGAGGGAATGGGATATGAACAGCAGTCAAAGAGCAGAAGGAAGACTTGCCACCACTCAACTCTAGAGATAAACGAGACAGAAGGCGAGGGAAAGGCTAAATATGGAGAAAGCACAGCTGCCAGGAAAGGAAGTGTCTAAAGAGAACAGGAAGGCAGGAAATACCCATTTCAGGAGACCTTCTTTAGGATGGACAGGTGGCATAACTCTCTGGAACCACAGACCCAGTTAAGTTTTCACCTGGTTCATGGGTTCACAGCCAAACACCATTTGTTTATCTAACTCCTCTTGGTTAGCTCAGCCATGCTCTTCAAGTACACCATCACTGGCCATTCAGGGGCTCATCTTCTGAATCAAAACAATAAATTTAAAACCTTCCCCCAAACACGCTGTGAAAAGAAGGATAAATGATTGCTGCCTGTTTAAAATAGAGTAGTTCCCTTCCCATCCTGGGTCAAGCCCGTGTCTAACACTGACATGGAAGCAGCCTTAACGTGCAACTAGTCACGAGAGACGTGCTCCAGCCCAACTCAGCACATCCCAGCTGCCTCCAGGATTCCAGCTGCACGAAGCAAACACCAGACTGAGGAGGGGAGCATGGCCTGCTGCAGGTTTGAGCAGCTGCAGGCACCCCATGCTGAAAGGCAGAGGGCTGCAGTCACACCCTGGCGAGGGCTCGAGGCACCAAGGGCAGCCCTTCCATCACCTCACAGGACATGGAGCACTGGGGCTGTCTCCTTGGCTCACACAGGAGCCCACAAATGCAAACCTGTCCCCTCGTTTCCTCCAGCCACCCCCCAGAGACCAATGACACCGCTCCAGTCACCAGAGAGGGGATTTGGGCAGGGCAGCTGTGCCACAGAAACATCACCTCTTCTAGGTGACAATACAAGCAAACCAGCCATGGAACAGCAGGTCAGATCCCAAAGTTGGCTTAATCCTAAACCCCCTGGGCTGCTCTGTCTTGTTGGCAGTTGGGCTGGTCCTCCAGAACACACGGATCATCTGTATGCGCTTCAGCCATAGAAACTGGCGTGTGCTATAAAACTGTAACCACATTGCTGGACACCATAAAAGCAATTTCCATCATATGGTAAAATATTAACAATTTCGATAACATGGTAAAATATTAACAGTCAAACCTCTAAAACCACCCCAGAATTTAGGTGTAAATGCATCTCCTAGTCCTGAGGCAACCTATCATCCCTGACAGAAACATATGTCAGGAAGGTATCCTAATTTACCATCAAAAGTGATTTCAATTATATCTCTCCATGCCTCCTTCCAAAGCTGCTCTTTGCAATTCTGGGAGAATAGAAGGGCCAATATGGTTTAATTTGCTTTTTCAACAATCTCTACTGAATCCTTCACCAAGGAAATGGATTAACTATGAGGCTGTCATACACTTTCACATGGTAGGAAGGCAAACACATGCTCAGAAAATAAAGGGTGGGAGTCTGAATATATTCTCTGCAACAATGATAAACCTTTCAGATGTCTTTTTCTACAGCAGTCAAGGGAATTCACATTACAAATTAAGATACCAAGTTAATATTTAAAACAAGTTAGAAAAAGCTGAAGAAGTGTACTTCCTAGATTTAGCCATCTGTTTTTTGAGTATAAACACATGAAAATCATCCATTTCCAAGTGGGAGGTAGAAATTACATGGGTATCAGGAAAGCAAAAAAAAATGCAACATAGACGGTAATCATCAAATTTGTCTCTTAAGCACAGTTTCAGGCAAAAGGCTTACGCCATAAGAGAAATCAGTCTCACTGAAACTGGAATCTTATTCCAGAATTTAATTGACCACAATATTTTCAAGCCCCCAAAATATATAAGATTAATCAAAGTGACATACAGTAAAAAACAGAAAAAACAGCTTCTATAAGATTAATGCTTATTGTAAACTTGTTTTTCTTAGCCATGTCCAGAATATTCATTTACATGAGCACATGTTGATTATCAGTCTCTCCTTTGAAAAAGGCTTCGTTCAGATACCTGTCTATTTGTAATCCTATGTTTGGAATACACTGTGAAAACTATAATCATATTGAAATTCTGTAACTAACATATATTTAAAGCCGGGAATACTAAAATAATGCAAAACAACTGAGTTGCAATGGTAATACTGATTCCAGCAAAGAACACACCCATCAGCATCTAGCACAAACAGAACCATCCTGATTCTACCACCATCCTTATTCAAAACAAATTATCAAACCAAAGCCACTCCACACCCAGAAGCAAATAGGTCGAACACAAAACGAGTCAAAAACACAATTACAGCAGCCTGTCTGTAAGCGAGTTACCTTTTTTCCTTTCTTTTTCCTGTGAGCTGGTTTAGTGTTTTTCTCCTTTGCTTCCTCACTCATTTTTTCAGCAGGTGAATGTACAGGGGGGAAAGGGGACTAAAAGAGATCACCGCTTGTATTCCAACATGCAAAGCCACTCAAGTATTCGCGGCGCCGAAGCCAAAGTCCATCTGCTGACGCCTCTCAGAGCGAGCAGTCACAGAATAACTGCTCGAAAGGCAGGCAGCCCCTGCTCCGCCGGGAATCGCTCTGCGAGGCACGGCTGCGCTCACATCAGTCCCAAAGCGAAGGCGTTCTCCTCTCCCGTCCTCAGGCAGTCTTTAGCCCCGAGAGAAGATCTCGTCCGGGTTTCCCCTGGCTCTGGAAGGGCGCTGGTGGGGTAGGGCTCAGCGCTGGGTGCGGGCAGCTCCAGCGGGGCTCCCTCTCTCCCTCCCTCAGCCCAGGGTGATTCTCCTTCCCTCGCCGGCACGGAGAGCCAGCCCCGATCGCTCCGGCTGCCGCTCGCCTACAATACCGACATGTGTTGAATGCATCAGGGCACACCAGAAAAGGAAGCCTCCAAGAGTGATAAAAGATCAGGTTACTGGAT
Organism: Zonotrichia leucophrys gambelii; assembly: GCF_028769735.1. Taxonomy (NCBI): domain Eukaryota; kingdom Metazoa; phylum Chordata; class Aves; order Passeriformes; family Passerellidae; genus Zonotrichia; species Zonotrichia leucophrys. The sequence continues at coordinate 28,797,289 of NC_088176.1, forward strand.
CTTAAAGCCACTCCCAGGCAGATTCGAACAATAAAAGGCACAACGCGCTGCCGAAGAAATTGCTAGATGAGATGTTTGCGTCTCCAACAGCTCTAGATGCCCGTCCAAAAGGACCCGAAAATTGCCACTCTGAACAATAAGCTTTGCGATATTAATTATTCATCTCATAAAAGCAGCAGCGACAGCGTTTCAGCCAAACACACGTTTACAACTCTGGCTGCCTGTGCGAGCTCGCTCCTCCCTGGTTCGCCTGTTCCTGTGACAGCATTCGCAGGGTCCCTGCACAGGCAGCTCTCCCTCCCTCTCCCTCTCTCACACAAGTGTTACGTGCCTCATGTATGTGTGCACCACGGGCAAGTCACAGATCATGTTTCCACATGCTGCCACCTACTCCGCTGAATGCTTCGGCTACTTCCCTGCAAGTCTCATGGAAAAATAAATAAATAAATAGCGCGGGAGAGGCCAGAGATTCGGAGCAGCAATTCTCTCCCCTCTGTGCCCATTAAGACATATGAGACACAGCCCACAGGTTACCAACAGCCATGACAGCAGCCATCCAACACGTCTGAATGATGTCATCCCCACATTTGAGGCTGTGCACCTCTTGAGGCACAGCCACACATCCCTGCAGTGCCCCTCAGGATCCCCTCCCGGGGAGGCGAGAGGGCGGAACAGGTACCACACATCCTGCCACAGCCCCATCCTCTGTGCTCGCACTGCAAAACGCTAATGTGCCCATTTCTGGGTGAAATCAGGCACATCAGGGGTTGTTGACAGAAGTCACAATGAGAGGGTTTGCTGTGTTGTTATTTTGCTGGAGGGTTAGGGGGTGGGGGTGATGTTTGGCTTTCTGTTTGTTTGCATGTTGAGGTTTTCCTTGAACAGGCAAGGACCAATTAATACATGCATTTTGGGGGTGGCTGAGGTTCATATCAGGATCCTCCTGCCGTGCCTCTTTCAGATCTTCTCGCCCTTCACCCTCCTTTCAGCAGCATTTCACTCACGACAAACAGCGTGCGTACCACAGACTAAGAAAAGAAGAAGATGTAATGCACTGATTCATGATGCTGTTTGCCTGAAAGCTTTCTCCTTGGATCATTCCCTACAAGTGAATTTCAGTGAGCCACCACAACAGCACCATCAGATGGAGGCTGTTTTCCCTGTGCTGGCAACAAGTCCCCGTGCTCGCCGTCTCCATGGGCTGGAAACAAACTGGCACCACCTGACCCTGGGGCTCCAAACTGGGCATTTGATTCCCCACATCAGCCGGGCAAGGCTGGTGTTCCGAGGAACTGCACCTCATACAGTGCACAGTTTAAATAAACACTGTCAAAACACTGCCCAAAATTAACCTTAAATCTTCACTTAAGTCACTGACATACAATGGAATTCATACTTACAGACAATATTTTGGTACAAAACAAAAACACTGTCAATAATGCACAGGAATTACATTTCCACAGGCAGTTTGTTTTTAATGGCCATCTCAGAGAACGAAAAAGCACCCCAGCCTTCGCCAATTTCACTTTTTGTATAGGTTATGTTACAAACTAAACTGCTCTCTGCTGGTTAACAGTGGGTAAAACAATGCTTAAACAACCAAAATAACATCCCATCCTTAACGCATGTACAAAGCAAACCTCCTCTCTTCAAGACAATTTTCTACCACGTGTGCATCCACCTGGACAACACATTGTTTTCTGAATTAAGTCCATATAGGTAGAGTTCAAGTACAATTAACTGTGTGTTCTTAAAAATAAGTTCAGGCTGGGATCCCTTACACTAGCTAGCTAGAAGAAAGCCTCTAATTTGTGCCACGCTTAGCTAATGTATGCATGGAAAGCAATTCTGTATTACTTTTTAAATTAAAATGTTATAAACAGCCATGCTTCTTCAGGAATAAAGAAAGGAAAAAACAGCCTCTTTCCAGAGCAACTTGTTGGCTGTCAGATGCTGACACATTCAGACCATTCCCTGATCTCAGGCAGCCAATGGAAGAATATCACACTGAACTTTGGTTATTCCAATGGGTGCCTCCAAGTCCAGCCCATGAGGTGGAAACTGTTTTTTAGGAGGTTTTTTTGCACATTACATCCTGTCCTTAACTGAGGTAGCACTGAAGATATTGAATTATCAGTGCCCTACTTCAGAACCCCTTTAATTTTTCATGTTTTCTCTCCCATTTTAACAAAAATGAGTAATCTCCCAAGAAATGGTATATTTAGAATGTGAAGGAAAAATCTAGATAAGCAAAAGAAGAATTTTATAGTCACAAGATGCTCAGAGAGGTAGGAAAAGCTCTCACACTCCTCTCCTCCCATATTGCTCAGCTAACCATAGCAACCCTGCTGAAAAGAAATGTAATGAATCTCTCTTCCACCACTTGAAATAATCATTCATCTGTCAACATTTAGACACTTTTATGAGGTCTTGTTTTTCATTTGCTCCTTACCTCAAAAAATTTGTCAAGCTCTTATACTCTAGGTAAGGAGGTAGAAGAGGCAGCTAAGTACTAGATACCAGAGTACTTAATAGAAACACACAACAGATTTCTTAGGAAAGGCTTTAGGAAAGGAAAAAAAAAGAATAAATTATTTTTCCTTCTTCAAATCATGCCTTTCAACTTTATTCCTCTGCAGAGCCACAAATTAACTTTGATAGTAAAACTACTATCAAGTGACTGCTGACATCAGTCCGTCTCTAAATTACACTATGGAAATTATTCAGATTATCCTTCTTCTATCCCTAGGCTCTTGGCATGCTCAGTGTAACTCTGTGCATTTAGATGCCTAAGGCAACTGAAATGGAAGAAGAAATGCCAAACAAGACTGCCTGGAAAAATTAAGATTTTCAGAAGTCTCTGATGCACATTAAAGTGTGTCACAAGCAAAAAACCTAAACTTAAAAATACTCTGCATTTTTAACAAACAACAGAAGACAAGGAAAATTTAAAGTTTTAGAAGTTAGCTTAAAGGAAAAAAAGCCCAAACAAAACTAAGAGCAAATACCAGGGCAGAATTACCTTAAAATATGCTAAGGAAGCATTGGCATTCAGAAAGAACATATGCTTAAAGACACTGCAGTAATGCTATGATCAAAGCAGCAGTCCAATAAATTACAAATTACAGCTCCTATCTACTGTCTAGGTAACCCTTGCCCACAGAAGCATTTCCATATTTCCAACATTCACAACATTTCCTTCTTTGCGGAGGTGCACATGTTTTGGTGTATTTTGTGTATGATTTGGTAAGCTGCAGCAAAGGAATCACATGCAGAAATCTAACCTAATCTAACCCTAAGGAAACACACAGCAGCTTGGAGAAGTGAAGTTCATGCTCCTGAGCTTTGAAATGTTTTGATTAGTGATGAGGGCACACACACTGCTCCCTGTAACTCGCTGCTTAATCCCAGCAGTGTCTGAAGTGAACTTTGCCAACCTCCTCGATCCGTATCAGTTCTAGGACAGTTCTATTTTTAAATCAAAATAACTCGCATAAGAGGACAGGAGGGTGGGCCAGGTTCTGTCTATCAGGGCAGTTCTATTTATAAGTTAGAGTGACTTGCATGCAAGCAGTGAGGGGGACACAACTTGTTTTTGGGAACCTGTTTTGTAACCGCCTGCAATGGGAATTTAAAAGAATGGCTGTGGTAGTTCCTGGCTTTAGCAGAGCACCACCCAAATCCCAACAGCCAAGCAATTCCAAAGCCCAACTACAAGACTCAGAGCACAGAGAAAGCAGGCCAGCCAAAAAACCAGCTTGCTCCCAATACATGTAGAAACCCACAAGCTTAATTTAACAAAAAACTTATGGCATTCAGCATTAGCTGCAGGATCACTTTGCAGATAGACTGCTTAGTGCTTCCTTGAGCAATATTCTACACTAAAAGCAGCCAAAACTCAAGGTTAAACCAAGTATTACCCAGACAGGAATGGAATTTGTGCTGAGAGTATGGAAGGCAAATTAACTTGACTCCTCTTTCTCTTACAAAATTAAAACTAAAAGTCAATGTACAACATCTATTTTCCTTTCAAATATTAAAGGAAATATTTTATGAAAGCATTAAAAGCTATGAAAAATGTTTTCAACTCAGTCTAGATTGCTTTTCCAAATCCATAATTTGAGCAAAACAGCAGTTTAAGAAAATTACAATTTAAATATTGGTATTACTCACTTCATTAACTTACACTAGATACCTAACATTGCCTATTTACCAATCTGCTTTTGTTTGCAAAGCTGCACGTGTGAAAGAGTCCATTATCCCATGTCAACATAAAAACATTCCAAAACCCCCTTATCTCCAGGCTGAGATTATGAGAACACAGTGGTGGTTACCATTTAGCCACCATGCCCATCTGCTGGCACAGCCCACTACAGACTCAACTACCAACCTGAAGATTTTCTTGGCCTAAAATTCCATGCTGTAGGTTAGATCTGCCCCACCATCTCCTCCCTCCCTCTAAATGGCAGTCCTGGATCAATATTCCAGGGTAGAAGTAGAAATCAACTCAAGAAATAAGAGCCCTCTGACCAAACTTCTGATGAAGAGAGCTGCACTCTGCTCTGAAAGGAAAGAAGCTGCAAAGAAGTTATTACAACTCCTTCAGAAGGATAGATACTGATATTAGATAAAAGATTAATTCTCACCTTTAAAAAGCTCACTGAGAATTAAATACAAGCAATGGCAAAACAACTCAGGTTAACTAAATAAATTAACTTTCATATTTAGTCTAAGGATGAACAAGAGATGCTAACATGAATCAAAACCAAGCTGTCTTGCCTTCACGATTACTTTAACATATGTTAGCTGACTGAATTGAAGAGCCTCGAGGACAAACATCCCTTGAGGACAGAACTGAAGGGAGTCTGGGAGTGAAGCCCAGAGTGGCTGGGAAGTTACTCTCAGGGAGAAAGCAAGCTAAGAGATGAAATTCCTTCCCTCGCTCCCTTCAGGGGGTAAATTAGCTTGCCTAAAAACATCCTTCAGTAGCTGAAATTTGCAAGAACTCCAGTCCATTAACAAGGAAATACCAAACCAAAAATTAGGTAAGGAAAAAAGAATCACACCACAAAAGTCCTGCAAGATTTGTTATCTGTAATTATCTGCTGACTGCATTTGAAAACATAGTTACATAAAGAGAACATACTTGATATCCAAGCTCTATAAATTATTATTTACCAGTGGAGATACTTTGTGAAAGATTCTGGTTTTGATTTTGATTTCACTCCTGTAGTGTTTTCCAAAACCTTTTTTTTTAAACCTTCTTTTTTTAGAAGTGTTCTTTTAAGTGTAAGCCTAGGAAAACAGACCATTTTGCTAAGCTAAGAGATCAGGTTTTACACTAAGCACACATCTTGCTGTCAGGAAAGTCTTGCAGAGGAAGGGTGGGAGTGAGAGCAGCCCATTTTGGACAAAGCTCCACAGGACCACCACAGTGTGGGGCAGACAAGCCCCACTCTACAAAGCAATATTTCAGACAAGGTATTTAAATGTGCCTTTCCTTCAGCACCGTGGCAGCACTCGGGGGCTGTCCTGCCAGCACAGGGTGCTTCCCAGCATGCAGAGCTTGCATTTGGGATGCAGGAGGACACCACCCAGGGCTGGTTGCCACGGGCTGTGCAGCTGCATGGCCAGGGGCAGGTGTGCGTCACCTCGCCACAGTGCCACCACGCCGGCTGGCCAGGGCTGCTGTCATCACAGGGCTCCAGCAGGCTCTTTGTCACACAGCAGGGCCTCACCACAGCCCATCTGTGGGCAGAGCCTCTCAAACCCAGCCTCAGAGCACCCCCATTGACACAGGTACGTGGGCAGGTGTCCCGTTCTCGGCTGTTTTTGATGGCCTGGAAAGGTTCAGGATGGCCTTGGGGCAGCCTGCGCTCCAAAGGACGAAAGGAGTTTCAGGTTTTTTCAGTCTTCAGTGTTTATTAATTTTTTATCTACAATATTTTCTCTCGGCCCGACAGAGGTCCACACAGCGCGTCAGCCATGAGCACACTGCGTGCCCTCGGGGCGGTCAGTTATCTTTATACCCAAAACTACGTAGAAGATATTTACCTTTTCCCCCCAATACCTTTCACCCTTATTGACAAGTGCACATTTAGTAAGACCCAATCTCAAAGTGCCACCACCACCACAGAAGATGGACGACAAGAAGAAGAAGAAGAAGGAGGACAGGACATGCCCTAATTCCTCCATCTTGTCTCCCTAGAACCCCCCTGTACCGAGATTCTAAACCCTGTGTTTCACACTATAATTAATCTATCTCTTCACCATTTATCCCCTGTGATCCTCCCATCCTCATACAGGTGTCGTGTCCTGTGCTGGATCAAAGTCCAACCACCAGACACTTCTGGCCGCGTTCCAGGACCTCCGAGCCCCCCAGGGGTTGTCTTGGTGACCCTGCACATCAGGCCTGCCGTGCTGAGATCCCACAGGCAGCGAGCAGACCCACGCACAGCGGTGGCGCAGCCTCTGCTCCCCAGGACCGCGCTTATTGCGACGAGCACTGTGAGAAGGACAGGGGCTTCACAGGCCAGGGAAATGGTACAAGCCTTCATGACAGATTATTCACAAATCCACTGAACTAGGAAGTGCTGAACAGCCCAAATTTAGCTTTGATTCCAAGGCCCCAGGCTGCAAGATTTTTTTTTAAGCCAGACGCTCCTGCGAATTTCACTGATGAAATCACAGCAGCAAGAAAAGCTGTTCCTTTAAACATGGCGGGGGAAAAGTAATGCTGGAGCAACTCTGCTTTGGGAGCACATTTGGAGCATAACAGCACAGTAAGCTATCTAGCAGCTTTTTGCCTAATTAGAGAGGAAAAATGGGCCTCGTGACATTTTGGTTAGGTGACAATTTCTTCATTTCTTACCTTTTAATTTAAGGCATAATATCACAAATATCCACTGTAAACATAAATTTAAAACTGCGAGAGAAGCACTAAGTCACAGCACTAACTGAAAAATGCTTAACAGCAAATCCTGAAGTTTCCACTGAGGGAGAGAGAACAAAAATTATCTCTAGTTTCATGACTATTATAGCCCAAGAGTTCCTTAAGTGTGTATAGGTTCTGTTTAACAGTCATTTGCCCAAGTGCCTTTTAAAGACAAAACCCTCAAATTTGATACCCCAGTCTACACTGTTAAGTTATTGCAGTATTATCTACAGAAATCTGATTATATTTGCACATAAACAGCTATGCTGCAATATAGCCCTGAGGTAAATAAGCTTATATAAACTATCAAATTAGATTTTTTGCCCTCCAGAGATGAAATTTTCCTTTCATGTTTTGGTTATTTTGCATTCTGACAAAAAACACAACCAAGGAAAAAACATTTGGGGGCAAGGGAAGAAAAAAAGAGGGTTGTCTGCACTCCTGCCTCTGATACAATATCTTTCTCCTGCTCCAAGTTTTAGGAAGGAAAAGGTGCCAAAAAATTAGGCTGTTTTCATGAAAAACTAATAACTGGTTTGGGGATTTTGGTTGTTGGTGGTTTTTTTTTTAACCAACAACTAAAGCGGTAGTTTTTTTGGTCAAGCTACAACACATACAAAACCAGGTGAAATGGTGGCCATAATTATTTCACAGAGCACCAGCTGATGGGTCATAGCCTATTCACATTCCAGGCTGTGTGCTGGCCACGATTAGATTTCTCTCATTAGAAGATCCGTGAATGGGAATAAATTCACAGATAATGGAGAGACAAGAGAGACTCAACTGGAGGGAGAGTGTGAGAGGTCAAACAGCAAAATGCATTAAATGTCATCACTCAGTAATATAAAGAGAGACACTGTTACATTTACTTTCTCCCTCACCCTGTGCCCATAATTTGTGGTGTCCCAGAGAATTTCAACATCTCATAGTAACAAATGTTTTTAGCTTTGGTGTGATTTTTTTTTTTTTCTTAAATCTCATGTAAAGAGCAAAAGTAGTTTGAAGTTTCATCTCTTCCTAACATGAAAATAAGTAAGATTTTTCTTTTCAAAAAACAACAGTCAATCATATGAGGCTGCCCTGGGTCTGGGCCTGTCATTAAAAATACACACTTTTAATTAAAATTATGAATTTACACACAGCTCAAAAGGAACAACTTCCACCTATCAAGATCTGTCAAATATTTGCTTCGACAGACCAAATTAAGAGTTTCTTCCTACAATCTGTTGATTTACAGCACTATAATGATGTACAGCTTTGTGCCTAACACACATTACAAATACTTAAAACAAACACCATCAATAAATTCAATTTTTCTGCATCTAAAGAACTTAAAAGAACCTTTTCAAACCTGGAACTAGACAAAGAGAGTCTTTATTAAAATGTACAAATTAAAAAAAAAAAAAAAAAAACCAAAAAACAACCAAACCACGGAGAAGCACAACCTAAAACTGCCTCTCCTTTAAGCTCAGACTATGGAATAAAGTCTACCAAAAATATCAGCAAAACACTTGGTGAGGTGGGGGGGAAGGCAGGTGTGCATGACTCTATCCTTGCCTGGTTTCTGCAATAAAAACATCAAATTGGTCATAATACACATTTTTCCATCTAAACAAGAAAATAATCCTTCCCAACTCGAATTTATGCCCATGATGGTAACTGGCAAGTGATCTCCCTGCCTTGACCTCCATCCACAAACTTTTCCCTCTTAGTTCCTCCCTCTCTGCTGTTGAGGAGGGGCTGAGTGGGCATCTGGAGAACACAACCAAGGGCAATCCCTGCTGTCTGGAACCAGTGCACAGGGCTCGTGGTCAAAGCCAGATACTTATGGTCTATAGAGCTGAGCAGGGGGGAGGACTGACATTCTAAAATCTCCACCATGAGGATTAAATGGCTTTTTTTAAAAAATCACAAAATCCTAAGGAAACAGAAAGAAAATTTAGAAAAATTATTTGGAGGGATTCAAAAAATTGAAAGGAAAAACGTCAGTGCAAAATGGCAGTAACCAGCCTGTTTGCTTTATCCCCAATATATTTCTCAATTCCTCTTATCAGCTGGAAGACAAGTGGGAGAAAGAAAACATTTTAGCTGCTCAAGAAGAGGCAAGATGCACTTTGTCATTATGGCATGCACATCTGATGCACGCAGGAGCAATATCAATGTGCACTTAAGGCCCAGAGCTTCACATCTGCAGCTTCCATAGTGGTGCTGCAGAACTGCTGAAGTGAAGGAAAGCAGGAAAGGAGAAGAGCTTTGTCTGTCTGAGAGCACAGAACACAACAGGACTGTCATAATCCACACCATGCTCGAGGTGCAGCTGTGGCAGCAGCCACACAGCTTGGAAGGGACACTGAGGGTGGAGATAGAAATGAGTTTGTGTGCTGCACTTTGAATGTACAGCCTCACCCTCTCCCAGAACTGCTCGCTTTCAGGTACTCCAATAATCTGCTGAACAGCCCTGCAAGAAAAGAAATTGTGCAGCATGACGTTGCAGAAGGTGGTCCCTGGGGGAAAAGGGCTCTCCTCTCATTATTCACACTAAACAAATAACCCTTGTTGCTGCTGAACAGCTCTTTGTAATAATTCCAGCTCGTTTTCACTTTGGATTAATCTTTACCGTTACAAATATGAAAAATACAGTAACTCTAATGTAGAGGAACACTTAAAAATCTATAAATGAGCTTCACAGGAGTCAAAGAACCTTGTGAATGATGGCAGAGAATTAAAATAGAAATGAAAGCAAGTTCCCTGAATCCAAAAGTCTAATAGTTACAACTCAGATCTCTCCAAGAAGCTGGAATGAGGAGAATAAGGTTTATTTTAAAAGCACCCTTCATGATAGTGTATTATTTAACTGGCAGCAATCAAAACTCACAACAAGTAATATTGATGCAGTACATGCAGAAACCTCAGTGCTGGGATTCCAGACTCTCCACAGACTCTGAAAAGAGTCCAACATTACTTTTAGGAAATACCTGAAAGGATACAGTACCTCAGCCAAAATTTGAGATAGGAAAAGATCATTACACCAGACCTTACAACCCCACTGCCAACTTACTGTCCTATTAAAGGATAATAACCTCCAGTTTCAACAGGTTTGCAGGGCTAAAGAAAACTTGGCTATTTCTGCTGCCAATACCAGGTAACACCAGACACTTAGTGGATATAGAAAAGTTTTCAGCCCCTCCAAGGCACAAAAACATTAAGGGGAAGCCCTTCTGGTCAGAAATTTAAACTTAAAAACTGTTTATTTTCTCAAATACCAATCCACTGCTACAATCTTCTTCAACCATTCTTCTCTAAGGCTCTAAACGGTATTTTACTTTGCTGTACAAATACTCTTCAGTGGTCACTAATTATCTATGTCATAATGGATAATCTATGATATAGATAATTATTGACCACTGGAGAATATTTGTACATAGAATATCTATGGATAATCCCCTATTATTTATGGACATAAAGCTCTCTTGGGAATTTTTTGCAGAGCCCATCCTAAATTCCCATGAGGAGTCCCAGCCATTGTACTGGCCTAAGTATCTGCTGAAAGGACAGATGCACTTTTTGCAAGGCTTTTGCAGAAAAAAAGAAAAGTTAACATAAGGACAACAAGCATCATCTAAGGTCTTGGATGTGCCAGTGGAAGTCAAGGGTCTGCTGAAGAGGAGTATGACAGCAACAGCACAGCAACCTCTGGCTCCCAGATAACTTAAACTGACTGGAGAGGTAAAAAAGGGGCTGAAAATCTCTTTCCTTCTCCCCAGCTCGGGATCCTTATCTTGCTCCATCTCTCCAAGGGCTTTCCATCATCTCATTCTACATGGAGAGCTGCTAAGCATCACCTGCATCTCCTCAGTCACAACAAACAAGATTCACACATGGAATATTTGGAAGTATATCAACTCATCAGGTCTCCAAAGAGCATTTTACCATCACATTTAGTAGCATTTTTCATGGCAAATAAAAGTCAGTGTTGTCTCGAGCACATGAGAGTATAATTTGCTGCTTTCTACCCAAGCTGTTAAAAACCTGTAATCAACAGGTTCAAGTAGTCCATATGATGGCCTAAGTAAGAACACTGGCATTGGTTTCAACACCACCAACATAGATTAAGTCTGAAAAACCAAAACACTTATAAACCTTTAGGGCTGCCCAATCTTTCCTTATTAACTCCACCTAGAGTGCTCACTTCCCACTACTTATATAAGGAGCCTCCTTCCCTAATGACTTTTAGGATCACAAGTTGATATTTGGTCAACATTGAGTTTCCTGTGTAACCTCCTCAAAACAAACACTGCTTTTCTAAAACTTTACACACAAGAAATTAGCATGAAGTTTTTTTCAAGCTCAAAATAGGTGAATTACTACAGCCATGAAAGCGCCTTAGAAAAAAGAAACCTCTCGACATTCATCAACAACTGAAACTGACCTAGAGCATTAAAGCAGACTTACTGATACAAATTTTATTATAACAACTATGAACTAAGTTCTTAGATTTGTTTCCCTATTTTTTCTCATTTCTGTTCACTGTTTTGAACTTCACTGTCATTAATCTTGAAGTTCTCAAAAGAAGCAGACCCTAAACAGTAAATTTCACCGTAAAAGAAAAAAAAAAGGTGCCAGAAATTCCTTTTAAATGTTTGGTTTAAATACACATTTCTGTTCTAATCAAGAGAAAGGCAGCAAGAAAAGACTGAAAGCTCTGACATTGTGACACTGACCTTGAAACAATCTGCTTTAGTATTACTTTTCACTTACCTCACCAGTTAAGCCCTAACAATGCAGTGAACCCTTACCAGAAGGAAAAATATTCCCACTTTTTTGGTATTTTGCTTTTGCTGGGCCACATGAACTAGCATTCCTGTTTGCAGGACCTTTTCAACTGTCTGGTTTTTCCTCATGACAACATCTTACACATTGTCCACATGCCATTTCCACATTGTTTATACAGCCACACTTGGAGGATCTCCTTGCTGCAGGAAGGACCTCAAGTGCCTTCAACACCAAAAACTGTGTTCTGATAACAGGAGGCAATACCAGGAACAGCTTCCCATAAGTTGCATCAGTAAGGTTCATATTTCACTATCTGCCTGTGGCCTTGTGCTTCAGAGCAATTTCATACATTATATTTATACAATTAGGCTTACTATATTTATACGATTTTGTTGCCAGGAAGGCAGTTGAACTTACATCAAAATTCCCAATGACCATTAGCCAGAAATGTTATAGTTAAGATGCCCATTTTCAAAACCTTTACAAAATCAGTGAGTGATTTGATAAACTCCACCTGATTCTAAAAATCCAGGGGAGGTAATAAATGCTTCAGGGTTACATCATTATTATTAACATATATAGAGAAAAGTGAAAGTTTTTAGCATATGCTGTGTATCCAACACCTTTGAAGCACTGAAACAGTTCCAATTTACATAACTATTTCATTTCAAGCTGCAAGAATTTGCTAGCAAAAACTGTTTCAAGTTGTCAGTATTTTTAACAAATTCAAAATGGACTGCATTGATCACTTTTTGTAACAGCTTATCAGATGGCTGATTGATTGTAATCAGGCTGAACACAGTGGAATTTCTCTAGAAGTACAATCCTATCTTTCCCTTTGTACAAGTACCCAATTACATTATATGCATAAAGGAGAGTTGCTGTTATATTTTTCCAGTCCTATGCAGGGATCCATTGTGTCCCTGACATTCCTGCTTCTAGCCAGTTCAGCCCCTTCTGCAGCTGGACCTTCTTGCCCTCATGATAGATCACTTATTGGTCACAAACTACCACTGCAGAGCAGTTACTGACTGAATTTCCTCCTCACAGGCTCCAAAGCTTTGGGTTCATCCTCTTTTAAACCTCTCTGGAACAATATTTTTTCAATTTCTCATACTTTTTGGATTAGCAGCAATCTCATTCCTCAGCCTTGTCTCAAGGGATAATAGGAAGGAATGAAACCCTTTCATGATTCTGACCTGACTGAAAAAAAAGGCAATAAAAGTTACACAGCTTCCCTCCCTGTTTTTGACAGAAGATGTCCCTGATGACAGAAGATGTTCCCAGTCTCCCACTCCAAGGAAGCCAGGTGGTTCTGCTGCTGGCAGCATGTGAGAACTCAGGGTAGTTTCTGTTCATAAGAACGACAAAGTCATCTGCTTGTCTAAATAAGACTGCCCCAAAGTGACTGGCACCCCTGAATCTTCAGGCAAACGTTTTCCCTAGTTCTCTTTCTCCTTCTGGGTGATCTCTTGATGTTGCTAGAGACCAGGTTTGTTACAGGGCTGTCCCTGTCCTTGGGGATTGTTTCTGTGAGCAGCCACTGCTTGCAGTGAGGTTTCACTTATTACCTCCCCTCCAACAGGTGCTGCAGATGGAGCAAAGTGAGCACATAATGGAAGTTTGGAGGCCAGCCCAGAGGCTTTGCCATCTTCTGCTGGGGCATCACTCTGCCCTTGCTTCACAAGCCAGGAAATTATGTTGGGATATAAACCTCCTGCCCAGCACTTTGCATATGAAATGGCTGCATTAGGAAATAAAAAACACTTGTAATTAGAGGAGGAAAAATCAAAATGGTAATCCGTTTGAAAGAACAGCAGAAAGTGCTAACAACTGCTACTGGGTTGGGGGTTCATCCGTACTTAAAAAAAAAAAAAAAACATGCAGGAAAACAGAAAGGACCAATAGAAAACACTTAATTTTAAATGGTCAAATAAGTTAAAACCCCCCAAACCACAAGTCATTGATACTAGGATAAAATAAATGGTAGGAGTCTGCTGATTGCTGATGTTATTGATGGCCACTACAACAACATTTTTGTGATACTTTATTGCCAAGGGGCTTGGCAATTATTGTTCCTATTTACTATTTGATTGTCTGATTGCGTTGAGTAATACAACTCAGATCTAACTAAAACTTAAAAGAACAGCCTGTCTTGCTGAGAACCATTAATTTATGATTTATGTATTTATGAAAATGTTCTGAAAGGAATAGTGTACAGTAAGTTCCCAGCTAAAGCCATATTCAACTGTCAGAAATAGCTGTGCTAGCTCACTGGTTTGTACTCCTGAATACTGAAAAAAAATTAACTTCCTTCCCCCCATGGTTAAGAGTTTTTACATTTGCACAGTAGACAAAACTTAAATTGGAACTCACAGTTATGATAATGCTTTTAAACACTCACAACTGTGGAACATTTCTCTGCTTTACCACCTAGCAAATTACATTTAATTACTCTACCTGTGTCAATTCTCACATATGATTTACATACAATTTTGTAACATTTTAAAGTAAATTGTCCTTTTTGCATCAAGTGAGGCTCAGATATTTAAAACTAAATCCCTAACATTGCCCCTACTCTACCTGCAAATCAGTACATCTCTGTCTGAGTGCAGTGCTCTGAGTAGAACTTTACACTTTATAAAATAAATGCTTATTTTACAACTGAAAGTCTTGGTTGTAGCATTTAAGAACATGAACATGCAAATACCCTCTGTGTTAATAACAGCCTCCTCTGGGACTTCTAATAACCATAAGCACAAAAAAAACCCCCAGCACAAAACCCATTCATTTGCTATGCAGTTGCATTATATTTTTATCTTCATAAAGGAGCTCAAAAGACCTCTGATGCACATCAAGGCAAAGTATGAACACAGATAAAAAGGCAATATAAAGTGCACACTGCCAGAAGCAGTTTTACTGTCAGCTGGAGAACCAATGCTGACACTGATTTTTTCTTCTTTCCACTGGTTGACAATAAAACTTAATTTTGGAGGAGGGACCATCTATTGCCCAGGCACAGATCATAGATATAACACATTAAATGGGAAAAATGTAAGAAAATACCATGTTTTTAAAGTAATCATATTTTTCTGAAAATTATTTTGGTGGGTTTTTTTTAAATGCCACAGATTCCTGCACAAAGATTCCACAAGGCTCTTCAGTTACTCTTACAACTGCTGGGTTCAAGGTTAAAAAAACCAAAAAAACTACAAAACAACTTTTGCATTTCCCAAATTCCTGGACCTGGCAGTGCATATAGCTGGATCAGCAAGCACCATGCAAAGGTTAACAGAGCTCAATCATTCCACAGGGTTTCTGCAAGGCCCATTTACTCTCCATGGCCTTGACACACCACGCTGTGCACCAAGTGCCACCTCATGCCTCTGTCATCCAACTCTCAGCCTTGCAGTTTGGCTTTTCCCAGTCCTCACTTCTGGCTACTTCTATTAACTCAATTTAGCTTTAAACAGAGAGGCCTGCAGATGCCAACTCTAATTTCCAAGCCCTTATATCACAGCCTTGACCAGACAGATAACTGGCACAAAAGACTGAAGTGGTGAACTACATTTCTAAAATGCTGCCATCTGATTCTCATCCCACACAAATATGTAATTTAAGTAATGAAAAAAAAGCTCTCATCTCAAACATCAGCTTGTTCAAAGCTCTTAAAATAAGTAAAATGCAGGAATTTGCATTGAGTCATGACAAGATAGAGGTGTAAAAGTAAGAGATAACTTTATGAACAACAATAAAAAGAACATCCTTAATGTCAGGCAAAGAGAAAGCAATTACACTTTTAAAGACTGTCAGTTTTAAAATATACAGTTTAAAGAACAATATTTTGTGATATCTTTATATTTTAAAAGTTTTGCCTTATTTATAAAATATTTTACATTCCACTTTACTTTCCTCACAAGAAAATTGAAACTAACTTGTTAACATAAACTTCTGCCAGTGAAATGTAAAGGAAAATCTATTTCCCTCAGCTATCAAGATGTACAGTAACTCACATACTGGAGTATTTCTACTGTAAGCCCTCAAGGGAACAAGAATAGGAACTGAATATTTCAGCAAAACTCGGGACAAACACAGGCCTTGTGCATGGGGACAGTGTGGGCACAAGGTTTGGGAAGAAATCCTGGCCAGTGATTGCATCACTTTACTGCAGGGGTTCCATACTGCTGCCACTTTATCATAAAAGTTCCATACCTGCTTGGTGTTTCTCGTGGGCAGCTCCTCAGAGCACTGACTCTTTCCTCTTCACACAGCAGCCAACTGACTCCAGCTCCCTTCTCAACACCACCCCACTCTTTTATAGCATCTTCTTCATTGGTTACACCTGTGGCCTGTTAAAGTCAGGCCTGCTCCTAATCTCTTATAATTGGCCCAGCTGCAACTCCTTAGGGGTGAGATTACTTTCTACACTGTCTTTATTTTCTTATATTCTGTCCTCCTACAAGTGATGGCCATTTAACTGCAGATTCCCACTATAAATAGTTCCCAGTCAGTTGTCCCCCTGGTCAGTGCTACAAGGGGATAAGCAGAAAACAAAAGAAGATAAATGATTGCTAAGCAGGAACGTTTCTGGCTGTTTGCTGGACAATCCTTCCTTTGCCCCCTCAGTACAGGCAATGCAAGGTTCAGTTTGAGGTTGAGTGTGAACACAACAGGGAAGCAGCAGCACAATTTCACTACACAGCTCTGCAGCAGGTGCAAGGCCAGAACCCAGATTCAGCTTCCTCAATTCAAGAGTTTTGTTGCACAGAATCCAACCATTATACAATCAACCTTGGCAGACAAACAAACAAACCAACCAACAAAACAACCCAAACACATCAAAGAAACAAAGCAAGTTATAAAAAGGCTTTCCTCTTTCTTCCCTCCTTTCTCATGGGAAGTGGATTACCAGAGCATTCAAAGGGGGCTTCCAGTCCCCAAGAAGATTAAAAACAAGAGCCATGCTTCTTCCATTACACACATTAAGCTCAGCAGAAGGCATCTGAGATTGTCCCAGTTAGAACATGGAAAAGGATTAAAGGCAAATAGAGCCAGCTTCAGCCATGTACTGCCTCCAATTCCTCTCCAGTTCACACTGCAATATTCCTGCCTTATTTAAATTTATGACATTTTTGAAGTTCTAACAGGGTTGCCAAGAGACTTTTGTACCAGTTCATGAGACAGTGTCAGTGTGAGAGCTGAGTGCAGCTGCTTGGGAGGTTTGGAAATGATCAAGAATGTTTCTTCTCTGCTGAGATGGTGGCAGCTGCAGGACTGGTCTTCATCCTTCTCAGCTGAATCAGAGTAGTTTGGATGACCACATACACTGTTTGCAACAGCAAAATTCAGAGTACTTTTAAACCTTCATGCTTAAAACACAAAATAAAAACACAGCATGGAAAACTGGGTGACAGACTTGTCTACTGAAGCCTGTTGCACTGCTTGATACATTAAACATGTCACTAGATCCTGCAAATCTAAAGCATAAGTAGGAGACAAATGGTTTTATTGAGGAAGAGCAATGCATCAATACAACAAAAGGCATTTATTTTATTAAACAATTTCCCCACCCAGGGAGAGCAATGGCAAAGCTGAGATATGCAATCAGCATAAGCACCTGAGCAGATGATGCCACAAGCCTGTGAACATCTGACTCCCACAGCCCCAGTGCTCACATTGGCTTCTGTAGATGACAGTGATAACCAGGAGGAACAACTTATGCCCACTTGCAGTACAAAACCAGAAGTATACCTCATTCTCCTTCTTGCCTTTTAATATGCCAAGGAACACAACTAAGATAAATGCTACCCAGGCAGAAGGAAAAAAACAACCCCCAAACAGATGAGGGAAAAGAAAATGAGAGAGGTAGCAAACCCATTGCTGTCCAAAACATCCTGGAATCTGGTGATTTTGTTCACCTTATTCAACCCTGACATAACAGAAAGTGGTGTCTACCAGAACATTACTGGACTCAACCCAAGGGAATAAGGAGGGAGTTGCACATTTGCCAACTATAAGTTTCTCACACATTTTCCACATGGTATTTTAGAGGGAAAGGGAATAATTATTCAAATGCCAACACTCAGGCATAAGAGTATAACATACCTTTATTTCTCTTCAAAGAGATGAATAGTTGCACATTCAACTGATAAGGACATGGCTGAACACTAAGATAAAGCTGTATAATTGCTATTTTCTAAGCACAGACATGGAACAAAACTGCTTTCAGCCACAGGTGAGCACAGCTCAAAGAACTGACAGAGGATTTTTGTCTAAGAATAAGCAAACTCTGTGGCAAGTGGTCTTTAGTCAGGATGTTCTTGTTATATCAAAGGTGTGTAAAGCAGCTTTCCTAAACAAGACTGTCTTCCATGTGGTTCATGTGAAGAGCTGCTGCTTATTTATTCATATAAACAAAGCAACATCTATGATGTGGGACACAGCAGCAACATAGGTTAATTAGAAAAGGCTCCAAAACAGTGAGGCCAAAAGTATAAGACTGGAGATAAAGACATTCTCTACAAGTACTCAAAAAGGTCAGGCAGCCCCAAAAATTTTACTGTGTAGCATTCTGTGTTTTCCTGTGCTAAGCTCAGCATTATAACAGTACATTGAGGATAAAACCTAAACAAACACTGTTTGCTTAAACATTGAGAACCCAGGGAATGAGCAAAAGTGGGATTTTTAATGTTTACCTTTCTAGAGTTTCCTGGAGGGTAGAATTTGTGGTATATCTAAAAATAAAGAGAGTTAAAACTGTTAGACAGAACAATCTCTGTAGTAGTACAAAAACACAGCGCTTGAATGCAAAGATAACACCAGTAGGGTCTACTGTGGAGCAGTCCAAAGGCCATGAGCACTCTGCAGCAAAGATCCCAGGAATGCACTCACTACACCTTACAGAAAATACAGAGTGGAGCATCACTATCTGAGCTATGAAGGCACAAATATACACAATTCAGCTGACTAATGACTCCATAAATGTTTCACATCCCATCGAATGATGATGTCTCATTGTGTCACAGGGATATTGCATAAACCAAGGTCCTACATGAAAAAAAAAAACCTAAATCTGTGTGTCCTGTAAATCTGTTCACCCAGTTTTTCTGAGGAGATCCACACACTGTCATAGGGCAAAAGATTAAGTCCCTCAAAAAGGAAAAGAAAAAATAAAGGGTGTGAAATATTGAGATGCCAGGCAGAAGGAAATGCCTGCACAGCACCAGAGAGAGCATGACATCCCTGCAGCTCTGCCAAAACCTACAGAGAGACAGAGATACAAGATGAAGTCTATAGAAAAAAAAAAAAAAGGGAAAAAAACCCACAACAGTCTAGAGGCAGACCCATGGTCTGCAGCATACTCTCCTTTTTAAGCATCTCTGTGCTCTGCATCTGAGCACTCACAGTGCTTGACCAAATGCTTTCCAACAAGGAGATATGACTGCATAAACAATTTCTTGGCAGGGGTTGGGAAGGAGGCCAGGCAGATATCATGGAGCTAGGACACAAGTCCCCAGAACCATTCTTGGATCTCTACAGAGTGAGGACTTTCCAACTGCTCAGCTCCTCAGGTGAAAAAGCAGGAAGTTGAACTTGCCAATCTAATGAAGCACTGGCTTTTTATGGAAGTCCATCTGTTTCAACTCCCCAGCTCAAAATACAAGGAATGTAAGAATCAAAAAAGAATGCCAACATAATTCCAGCAATGAACATTATTCTACTTGCTCTCCTATTTGAAATATACAGAGACTATTTGATCAGCCCAGCTGTTAAGATAAAAAAGTAAAGGGTTTTTTGGTGTTTTGTTTTTTGTTTAATTTCTGGTGTTTGTGGTTGGGTTTTTGCTTGGGTTGGATTTTTTTAAAATAGTATTTATGCATTCCCACAGTATAGCTGCTCACTGTGAGGTGTTTAATTTCCATATCCACTACAAAACACTTAGCCAAACTTTAAATTCCAGACACATCTCTGCTTTCATTGTGAAAAATGTATGCAATGTGGCAAAATCTAGTTGGAATAAGAATGTGCTCTGCTATCACTGATTGGCCAGACTGAATATCATCTGAGCAAAAATCCCAACTTTATTATAGAAGCAGTCTCACAGAGAATGCTGCCTAGAACTGCTCATTTTCTACTACTCTTCTACAAGTTTCTTAAAACTCCTTTAAGAAACTAAGCTCAACATTTTCTTTAGTTTTTGTCACAGTAGGAACATAGCAATTATCTTGAAATGGTGGAAATTCAGAATGTACTTACTTTTAGCACAATCTATCTAAAGATCAGCTAATTGTCTGTATTCATATGAAAATACAAGTAGCTCAGGGTATTCCCTTTCACAAACAAATGTCTTACATACAATAACCTCAGTAATGAAAAATAAATTTTTTTCATATCATGTCTTGAGTTTTTGAATCTTTATCCCAAGATTTAATTTGAATACAAAATGCTTTATTAATAGCCAGCAAAAAAACAGAAGTCAAACAGCATTGTTGAACAACTCATTACAATTTTCTCACTACAAAGACAAACAAGAAATACTTTCAGCAATTATTTGGCTATAATTCTAAACAAACAATAGGTTCTCTTTCTATAAACAGTGACCTGGCTCTAATTTATTAGTTATGCAAAATATTACCCAGATCACTCAACAATCCATCTTTAATGTACCTGAAGAGGTCTTTACAATCCCTAGTGAATAATGCATGTTTCCATTTCGCCATTCTCCTAGAGCATAAAAGGAGCACCATTAATTCAGCTCTGACTTTGAGATCTGAGCACCACCAAAGACCAGTCAAAAAGCTTAAGGAGAAATTGCTTTGCAGCTCCAATCTACTTCCCAAATGGAAGAACTAAACAGTCCTAAATATATTTGAAATAAAGCAGCATCTGAAGAGACTGGCCATATGCTAAACTGTCACTCTCCCATAGTGAGTGATGAATTAAGCTGGTTGTGTAGCTGGCTGCTCACTACAATACTGTTCATGTCACTCACATATGCTGCTTTGGCAGTTATTACAGCTCTCTGTAAACCAAGCTGCACATTAGATTGGAGAACAAATTACAGAGCAGCTAAAAGCACTGAACTCCTGACTGATTCCCAGAGAACTGGAAGAAACACAACAAAAGACTGGAAAGGTACAATGAGAAATGGCAGTACCTTTGAAACCTGCATTATTAAAAGCATTAGAAAACTCCAGGTAGCTAGACAAGAGTCCAGTATTCAGTGTTTGCTGGGATCTGTGCAGTTTTCTGTCAGCTGGGAAACTGCAAAGTCTGGTAAAGAGAATGCACAGAGGGAGAACACTCATCCACAGCACCTGGGGAATACATACCAGGAATTTAACTAGCTGGTTAAGAGGTACAGAGGTTAAAGAATCCTTAGGTCAGTGGCCTAATAGCCAAGAGACTGCACAGTAAAATATGCAAAGAAGCAGTGAAATGCTTCTAGTAGGTATGTCTGAATCCCTAGACAAAGTTCTGGTTACTCAAGAGTTGCAGCACAACAAAACCAAGCAAATCAATCCTTGGAGCATTGGTATCAGAGGAGCAACCCTTCACAGAGTGTCTGTCTCAAAAGGAACAAGAACTCAGCTCTTTACTGTGTTTCTTACATTCCCCAGGAATGTCAGTTTCCATATTACCCAGAATTTGCATTAGGAAAAAAGTGTTATTTTGACAGCTTTATAATCGAGTTTCCCAGCATTATCACATTATCTATAAAATCTCTTCTGATAAATTAGAAGCTGAGGGATTTGGGTTGCAGATTTGTGGTGAGGGAAGAAGTGGAATACACCTTTACTTTCTGCAAACACAAAAGTACTTCTAAAGTACAGAGAGTCCTCTGAATTATGACATTTTTCATAAGCTGGACTCATCTTGCTCTTGATTCATTATCTCTTCATTTACTTTCAGGCTACACTGAAGCTTCTGTAAATGACAGAACTACAACAGTGCTCTCCCCACAGCTGCCTGTGTGCCTTGTCTGATAGACAAGCAGGGTTTGACAGAGCACAGATGTAGAGATCCGTGGGGGCAGCCCACAGTGCAGGTAAGCACCCAGTGCAAATCCAAAATGCAGTGTTAAATGTAGAGATGCACACAGCTGTGAATGGTGCTTTGTGAAATACTGGGTTTGGGTTGAAACCCAGGAACAGGGTGACCTAACACCTTCAGTGATGTCTGCTATACCACTTTTTCATGTAGTGGAAATAGCATTTTTGAGGAAGAAATTTAATCACTTTCCATCTGTAAAGGGCTTGGCTCCAGGTTCAGCATCCCGGACAAGGTCTACGCTGTTATTTGCTCCATGATCAGAAGGAATTTGAAATATCCAAAGTTTCCCATTATTTGGAACAGTCACTACATGCCAAACAGTACCAGTTACACTGAAATACCCACTGTCACACATAAAAGCTTCACCAACCCAACAATGAGAAGATCAATTTGGCAACAGTAAGGCTTCACCTTTTTGAGATGCAGACAAGAAAAATATCCATCTATTTCAACAGCAATTCCAATTAAATAAAATATTTAAGTGCACCGTTGTTGGAACTCTGGAATTTTTATGCTAGGGCAAACATTTTAGACAATCATTTATTTCAGTTACTGCTTTTATGTTTCAACAATAATAAAAGTGAAACATTTTTGGGAGAGGTTTTAAGAGTTCTTTCCCTAGGGTCTTTTCTGTCCCATACTCCCTCTCACACCCCTCATTTCATTTCTTTGTTCTGAAATGACATGGGGGCTCAGGTTAGTCCCATTACTCACTAACACGAGTAGCCAGAGAAAACAGACATATTAGCAAATCTTCCTGAAAATCTCTGCATATTCTGCAAAAGATTACTACTTTCCCTCTAGGTTAGCAGCAGCTAACCTTCAGCTGATGGATGAATTTTGAAGAGCTCTTTCTCACTCAGAACTGGTACATTTTAGATGTTGAAATGATGTCCCTGGTCCCATTTCAACACAGGGTTTTGCAGCATTTTAATGTCTTTCAGTTTAGTAGCTGGGATCCAGCAAAGGGGATACAAGTGCTATTACTGGTAGCTAATGGATATTCTTCTTGAATTCAATTGCTGAACTACATTTTGAATAAAGGGCTCAATTCCCAGAGGGAGCAATCTCCTCTCATGATTGCCCAATGCTTAGACTAAAGGCGAATCCTCTGCAAGTATTAAGTAGGGGAAATGTTCATATTCCTATTTCTAGGTTCCCACAAAGATTGCATTGTACAATAGTCAGTGAATGCAGGTCACAGCCAATACCATAGGTTCTATAGCTGGACATTTTCATAGCACAGTCCTTTCTTAATCCCATTTTAAAATGGCTTTTTATTCAGAGCATTCTTCTGGATAAAAACAGACTTAAAGAGTATGCAGTAACAGTAAAAACCTCTACTTTTTGAGCTGTCCCACCCAAGATGCGTCCCTAGCTCCCAGCTGTCACAGTTTATGTCCACCCTGGTCAGCTGTGCTGCATTCACACTGCTCTGAGCCACCACAGCATATGCTACCAGACAGAAAGTTTCAGGTTTCAGGGTTCCCTCAGCAACAAAAGCCACCCTCGCCTGATTATACTCTTTATTGATGGAGAGACACCCCCACAGTTCAGCTCAGCCCTGCTTTAAAGCAGCACTCCTGCAAGATTACCACTGCTTCCAGCTTATCTCTGCATCCACACCTGCCACACAAAAGGGTTCAAACCCAAATCCTGGCAGGGACATCCTGCAGCTCCGCTGGCTGCAATGGGAGAGGGCAGCCCCACCAAGGCTGCCCTGGGCACCAGCTTCAAAGCCACGTGTCTGCAGCTACTGCCACAACTGCAGAGTGAGAGTATTCTCACTCTACCACCACTGCTGAGCACGCTGCTGCAGATTGGGAAAATGAGTCACCTGTTTTTGGAATTCTCTCTAGATAGCTGCACAATAACTAATGACAGATCCCCTCAACACTTGCCCTTTCTGTTCCTCCATGTATATGCCGTAGAACACTTCACAGAAGTCACAGCCTGAAGTCCAAGTCTTTGAAATTCCTTTATGGCTATTTTAACTCCAGTGCGAGCCACACTTTTACTCTCACTCCAGGCAGGACTAAATGAGAATTTGGTTGGCTCAGGCCACACATTCAAGGCAAACCATTTTCTGTCTCAGGAGTGTTCAACTGGTTGACCACCCAAACCATCTGAAGTGTCCCCAGAGACACCCATGTACTTGCCAGGACTTACAGTTGTTGACACCCAGTTCTTACTTGCATTTTAGTAAGGCTTTTCAAAACATGATTAATATTTTACGACTGTTGATGAAATGGCATTATCATCTAGCAAAAAAGATTTTCTCTTAAAAATATTATGAAGACAAAGAGCAACTTCTATCATAGTATCATAATAATAAATGCACAAAGTGCTTCTTATTTAACATAAAAAATGAGTACACTTCTAGAATGTCATATGATTTAATTTGTCTGAGTTGTTGGGCTTGGATTCTTGGATTTAATTGCTCAGCCAAAAAAGAAAAATTTCTTTAAAGACTGAAGCTGCTGCCTTCCTTTGTATTAATAATTTGTACATAAGTGCTGTGTGCATAGGCAATCTGCATGTTTGCCCAGTTACAGACCTGCAAGCAGGCTCAGCCTCCAGTTTAACATTTCACTGCAATCTAATGGCATGCTAATTAATAGCTAATAAGTTCCTAGTAAGTATACCAGATATTTACATTCAGACTCACTACTTTTAAAAGCTAATGACTTACAGCATTTAGAACAGTGAAAATAAATCAAAGTCATCCCATGCCACACAATTTACATCCAATATTTTTCAGAAAAGAGTAATTAACTTCTACTCAAAATGCACTTGTTTGAGAGCATCATCAATATTAGGACAGCAAAAATAATGGCAAACATGAAACTCCATGGGTATCATTGCCTAAGATTTATTTTACCAAATCCCTTCCGCCTCTCCCATGCAAAATTAACATTTATATTAAAAGCAACAGCTGACATAGCACTTTAACAGACTATGTCAAATGTCATGCAATTAACCCTCTGCTCTAATCAACAGGAATATCTATTTGGATATATATATTAAAAGAATATATATATATATATTAGAAGAATAAAGCCCATGGTTCATTCATTGGTGAGGAGAAAGAAGAAAAAAGAATAGGAAAAGCCAAACTAAAACCCAGAAAATGGCTTAGCAAACCAACACACCAAGCTGAATGCCAAGGCCCCTGCTCCCACACAATTTTCAGCTGCACCCATGATTTACCTAGAGACTTCCAAGTTCAAATCATGGAAGTGACAGCTCTGTCCCTTTCCCCTCTTCCAGAGTAACTTTGACAGGCACACTCTGGACTCTGCTGTCCCCAAATGGGCCAGGAGAGACTCACTGATCTCATCTATTGTTCTACCAACACTCAGCACACTTACAGTTCTATTAAAATTTGATGGAAGAAATGCCACAATTAATCCACTTGGCAGTAAGACTCCTGCCCATACTGGAAGTGGATAAACAGTGCATGGGAAGTGTTCACACACTGCACTTGTATTTTATTTGTTATTGACATTTTTATTTGGCATTCACTGGTACCTTCCCAGCTGATCGTTACCAACAGACATCTGCAGCAACAACCAAAGTCATCATGAGACTATTCAAAAAGTGTAAGTTATGTAACTCAAACTTAACTTCTCATGTGAATGTTTAAGGGTTATATTCCTCCTGGTAGAGAATGGGATCATTCCCTGAGAGCTGCTCATGCTCTGAGTGAGCACTTCAAATCAAATGCATACGAACCACCTACAGACTAACACTATTTCAAGACTGATTTTTTTTCCAATATATTTTTTTCAGTCCATCAGAAGAAAACAAAACTCAAAATTTCAAGTTACCAGGCAGTAGCTTAGGCTATCTAACTGTGCAATGGTTATGGTTCTATGTAAAAGATCACAAACAATAAATTTTCAAGTAGCCAAGCATCAGGTCTGCTTGCAAGGTTAGGTTAAGGGCACAAGAATGCATAAGTTGAAGCACAACTCATTCTTGTTATCATGACAGATATTTTGAACTCTCTTTCTTTAGCACATTAATTCCAGTGCTTCAGGGAAAGGCTCCACAGGCAGAGCCTGAGCATACCTCTGGTGTTTCTGACAGAAAACAAAAACATGCCAAAGCTCTCTTCAGGAAAACTCTAAGATGAAAACACTACTCAAGCTCACAAACATCAAATCTGCAGGCAGTGACAAGTCTCTCTTGGGATTTGTGTTTCTGTACCCATGAGGATGACTGAGCAGCTTTATACTCTCCTCCTGTACCCTCCCTCTTCTTAATCTAGTTGGGAATCAAGGATAGGAAGAAACACAAATGCCCCACGCACCCAGTATCAGCAAGGTGCAGAGGTAGAGCAGAATTGTTACAGCAGGTGATGCCAGTCAAAAACCCCCACAACCCCAGTGCAATTCTGGCCATATATTCCACAGTCTTAATTCCTTTAAAAGTGTTGTTTCCTGATTTCCAGCAGCTATTCTGCATTTCTTTAAGCTAGTTTGCCAGGCACTGGAAAGGAGGAAAGGAGGGGAAGTGACAGACAGAAAAGAAGATATATAAAAATGAGCTTCCCATCACTTTTTACTGATCAGTTCTAGATATTTATATATATATCTATCTAAATCTAAAGAAGCTTAAATGTCTGCTCATGTTAGCACAGCTCTTCACTGTGCAGATTATTCATACTCCACTTCCTGCCTTTTAATATAAATCAGTGTTTTAAAATCTTTTTCTGTTTATTAGCGAAAAACATCCTAGCTAAAAGAAAAAAAGGACTCCACAAAGAATCAATGGCAATCAGGACAAAAGCAAAGCCTGACCTGGTCATTGCCCATCTTCATTGATTCAAAGGAGCCATGTGTTTTAACTGCTGCTACACCCACATACAAATTACAATTATTAAACAAAGACAGCAGCTGCTTATCACAAGAGAATCTCCATCCGCTGCAAACAAAACTTCAAGCTGAAGATACTTTTTAAATGGATTAGCATATTTATAAAATACAAGTACATTCTCTTGCCCCTCTCACAGTGGTTTGTTTATTTTTAACCAAGCACTTAAAGCATGCTGCTCCTAATCAAGTTTGAGGGCACTGTGAGATTGCATTTTCAGGAGGACTGGTGCGATTCAGGCCATGCTGTCTGGCTCAGCTGGAAGCCAAACCCAATCTGAAGAAGCACAGGAAACACAAAAAGCCTTGGCCTGCCTGGCTCTCAGCTTTTAGTGTGTTACAAGACAGCCTTGCTTGAAAACAAACTCAGCAATTTGATTATCAATTCACATTTAATTTCATGGTGTTCTCTAAGCAAGGGTACAAAAAAAAGTCTTTTTCAGCACAGACATTTGAAAAGTGAAACAGCTTACAGAAAAGACTCCAGGAAACATCTGAAATTTTAAATTCAGTTAGGAACGAGGCCAAGGGATCTGTACAAACCCACTCTACCAATTTAAAGGAAAAAAGGAATATAACTTGGTGAAGTAATTTTGAGAGTTTAAATCTTCAAAGAATTTGATTCAAGATCTTTAAGTCACCATTTTTATCTGCTAAACACAACAAATAAAGCATCAGAACCATGACAGAATTAAGTCTCTCTAGGGCTGCAGGAGCCTTGTGCTCTGTGGCAATAGAGAATGAAATCCTCCCAGACGTGTCACATCACTACTTTTCAGGACACTGCATTATCAGTTTTTGATATTTGATTTTTCAAATTGGACAGGTTTTTACATCCCATCCAACTTTGTATTTTTCTATGACTGAAAGCAGAAATCAGATGGACATCTCCATAACTGTCCCATCTAAAGAGGCTCCACAGGCATATTCCCCTTCCAAATGTACAGCACTCCATATCTTTCACAGCATTTAAAAGACCCCCAGATTTTTCACCAGTTCCTTGACTGTGTACATTACATAAACCAAGAAATGTACTAATGGAGAACAAAATTTGAGACAAGTAAACAGCCTGTCATTATCAGGGAACTGACAGATGTTAATTTGTCTGTCACTTCTCTAAACAAATTCCAACATCAGAACAGATTCTCCATCAGTAGCTAGACAACTTGCCTGATCCAAAGCTAACCACCTGCAGTGTTGTTCCACACCACCAGTCCCACCTTGGTCCCTTAAAAAACCACAGCAAGCTGTGTGCCAGAGGGCAATTTGATTTTTCTTCCCAATAAGAAAAAAAAATTGTGTTCAAAGAGCCCCATTCTCAGATGCGCTGGGATGTACGTGCACAGCAATGTTGTTACTGCTCAAGGTCACTCCAGGAAGGAGCTGCAAGCTCAGACCCAGACACATGCAGGAACATGTGAGAAATGTAAACACAGTCTCAACACCAGGATTTTGTTTTAACCTCCGTAGAGGTCAAGTTATCCCTCGGTGCTGCTTTTTGAAAACAATCCTGCTGCAGCCTGACACTGTGCTGTGCTGTACTGACCCAACAGCCATAACCCAACACACCAAACACATCTGCACTGAGAATCACCTCAGGACAGCATAGCAATGTTATTTAAAACATTAATGCTACCTTGAGATCTCTCAGATTTACCCAAACAGATTTGCCAGCAGATCTGCTCAAGGTACCTAATGGTGGAGGTTGCCATGGGAACACAGTACAACTACACACTTTGCCATGGCAACCAGGCCTCCCTGGAATACTAATGAGTGCCCATGGCAACGGGAAGCTAAAGACAAGATGTCTGGAGACCAAATATTTCATGTATCATTTATAACAAAAGCTATAAATATATTTGTACGCTTCCTATGCGAGATTGGATGGGTTTTGGTACCCTGCAAAACACCACATATGGGGCAGTGTCTCAAAGTGTAAAAATTATGTGGCTGCAGCATAAATGGAAAATCCTATTTCAAGGCTGCAGCTGAAGTTCAATCCCACAAACAACAACAGAAATATCTGTGTCAACACACCCCACGTGTGCATCACCCTGCACATGAACACTACTGCCAGCCCATGATGGAGCAGTTACCTGCACACAATGCTTGGCCTGGGCTGGCTCCACCAAAAGATGCTTCCTACCCAGTGCAGAACCCTGCACTGAGCATGGATCTGCTCTCCAGATGGCAGCTACTGCAGCTCGGGTTGTGCAGGCAGCAGAAAGCACTGCCTTGGTATTTCAGAAAAGGCTCACGACAAGAGATGCTTGTTTCTTCACAGGAATGTTCCAGCAACTCAACCCATGAGCAGTGTTTTTATATTTATTTGTTTACAGAAAAATGATGCACTACAGCAAGTTACACATCAGAACAAAATGTTGGCATTGAAAGTGAAAAAATCATCAGTTAAGTGACATCTGGTGCCTTTTTTTTAAGTGCTCTCTCTACAGATGAATTTCAGAACACTTTCTAGATATTTTACACAGATTATCAAAGTCTAAGATATTTTCAGGCACCCTGCCAGAAACCTCCTATCATTTAAAAAAGAGGCAGCACCAGCTGGAAAGCCAGTGCAGCTTGTCCCAAAAACACTCTGCGTGATAAGTCACACCCAGAGACAGCAAAATTTTAGGTCTCAGGGTTCACAAGTGCCAGGATTCTGCTCACACCAGCAGCACAGAAACCAAAGGTAATAAATCCTTTCCAAGCTTTTTTCCTCTTGTCTTATTATTTGGCTTTATTAGGCCATAAAAGTTTATTAGGCTGTAAGTCTCCTTGCATGAGCTTCTCTTCAAAAACACAAAAAATCAGCAAAGCATTAATAAGCATAAAATTTATTTTCTTCTCTCCCTCAACATCCATGATCTGTATAATAAATACATATTTATTGGCCATCTTCCAGGTGTCAACTTCTGCATTTCCTCAATGACAGAGCACAGGGGTCGGCACTAAGGGGTAAAGAACTGTTTGGGACACAGTTTGGTGATGGACTTGATGATCTTAAGGATCTTTTCCAACTTAAATTTTTCTATGATTCTATGACTACATCTGAGGCCAAAGTGTTACAGAACAAACATCTCAGCAGCAGTACAACCTAGCCTGGAATAATCAGTGGCAAATCCCTCTTCTGCTTCCAAATGCTGCTGGCTGAGGGCACAATGTTCTGAACACACACATACAAACACAATATTAAACCAGAATCATCACATTCAGAGTTATCAGACCAGCAAGCACTGGCCATGATCACATTTAGACTTTTCAGTGAATTGCAATTCAGTGTTAATGGGCATGTTTGGAGAGACCTGAGGGAAAGGTGTGGGATAAAACAGCAACACAAAATGCAGGCTGTGGCCTTGGCACTGAATTTAGGATGTAGTCTCTTTAAAGAGTATCCAAGGACAAAAAAAACTTCTTATCAGGATAAATTATCACTTTTGTCTCGTAAATTTCAATTGATACAGATTAAGTCCCGAACAATAAGAGAAAAAAAGGGCAAGCTGCTTTTTTAAGTGCTCTAACACAGTGCAGATTAACACATTCAACAAACAAACTCAGCCCATAGTGGACCTTCAAACAACAAAGTTTCTCAAAGAGGAGCAGAACCTGCTTTATTTTTGTGACAAAACACGCCATTTACTCTAACAATATTTTTCGTCTTGAATCTAATCTTTTTGCACAGGACTGATTCCAATTATTAATTTTCAGCTATTTTAATTCCTTTAAATACCACAGAGCCCAACACACAGCCCAGCATTTCTTCTGCCAGCACAGAAATCCAGTTTTAACAGGAGCTGACTACAAAGACAGGAAAAGCACATTTGCATTAAATTTCAAGATTACACAACAGCCTATCTAAGCATGCATGGCAAAGACTAATTATTTATTCTAATCCTATTTTTCCATTAGTATTTTGGGTTGTCATTTGTTGGTTTGGGATTTTTACCCCAAGCTGGTATTTTTCACTCTTCTTTCTTTGGGACTATTTTATATTATGTCAGGGGACATGACAGGTGGTTCAATAGTATCTCCTACCAAGAAAAATACCGAATTTAATTGATCTGTGGCCAGCAGGGGCAATTACTGCTTACAAAAAAAAGAATGCTGGGATAGGCACTGAGTGATGAACACTGCATAAGCTGTCCCAAGACAAAACAATAATTTCAGCATGACTGGGGCTGGAGGGCTGCTTGCATATCTGCATTTTATTTCCTCCCAATAGCAAATGCAGCAATATGCGCACAGAAAACCAGAGTTTCGTATGTGGAATGCACTTGCACTGTGACAGTGATGTGATGACATCTCTGCAGCACTGTGAAAAATGCAAGGACCCATCTTGTTCAGGAAGGACTGGCAGCACTGCCAATGGTGGCAGCCAGGCAAGTTAAGAACACCAAAAAGATGCCATTTGCCAAATAAACAAAAGGAACTCCTCCCCACATAACTGACAATTAAAAAGACTTCATCTCCTGGAAAATATGGCAAGTCCCATAAGTCCTATCTAAGAAATACACATTAAGATCCACTCCAGTCAGTTTGGGTTATTAGAGCCTTAAATCCTCTTAATCCTTCCCATGCTATTACTTTGTGTTTCCCTGTGAAAAAAAAAAATCAACACCTTTGTGCATGGCTTTTTTTCTAAATCCCTTTTCTCAGTTAATATACTTAGCTTGCAATAACCTCTCACTTCCCCCCTCAGCCCCCCACATACAGATATTGAATAGCTGTGGTGCTTCAGAGAACAGTCATAAACGTGAATGATGGCACTTGAACCTGCTAAACTGATTAAATGCTGAAAGGAAGGATCAATTACCAGAGAAAGGCAAGCTGGGGAGCCATACATAACACTGCAGACAGAACAAAGAGCTCCTACTGCCCTGACTCTGCACAATCTGTAGAGCTAAAATGAAAGAAAAAGCATTTAGAAGGGCTTTCTTCATTGCAGCTTAGGGTATCCAGCTTCCACCAAGGCAGGCAAGAGCAACACTCACAAATTTGAAACTTCTCAGAGGAAAGAGGGAGAGAAAGGAGCTGCATCCTTGGGCAGAGGCAGATGTGCTTTGCTGTCTCCAGTGTTTCACTCAGCATCTATCTATCCATCCATCCACTAGGACATGAAAATTCTGTTAGTTCTGCATTTCAGATAAAAAGCATTCATTTCCAGGAGTCCTTGGTTAAATGCATGCAAAGGAAAGCACAGGAGATAACACAGAACTACAACCACTCTGAGCACAGAGTTATCCCGTTCAGCAAAGCACTTCCAGATTATGCATGGGAATAGCCCTCAGGAGAAAGGTTTTCAACCACAACAGCAATCTCGACACTTTTTTGAGATGATGTTCTGTAAAACAACAGCCGGTATAGAAGCACAATTTTTTTTTTTTTTTTGAGCAGGGTCAAAACCCCCACACATCCACAGGGGAAAAAAGAAAGAAAAGGGGGAAAAATAAAAAAAAAGGGGGGAAAAAAAAAAAAAGGGGGGGAAAAAAAAAAAAAAAGGGGGGGGAAAAAAAAAAAAAGGGGGGGGAAAAATAAAAAAAGGGGGGGAAAATCAAAAAAAGGGGGGGAAAATCAAAAAAAGGGGGGGAAAAATCAAAAAAAGGGGGGGAAAAATCAAAAAAAGGGGGGAAAATCAAAAAAAGGGGGGGAAAATCAAAAAAAGGGGGGGAAAATCAAAAAAAGGGGGGGGAAAATCAAAAAAGGGGGGGAAATCAAAAAAGGGGGGGAAATCAAAAAAAGGGGGGGAAATCAAAAAAAGGGGGGGAAATCAAAAAAGGGGGGGAAATCAAAAAAAGGGGGGGAAATCAAAAAAAGGGGGGAAATCAAAAAAAGGGGGGGAAATCAAAAAAAGGGGGGGAAATCAAAAAAAGGGGGGAAATCAAAAAAAGGGGGGGAAATCAAAAAAAGGGGGGGAAATCAAAAAAAGGGGGGGAAATCAAAAAAAGGGGGGGAAATCAAAAAAAGGGGGGGAAATCAAAAAAAGGGGGGGAAATCAAAAAAAGGGGGGAAAATCAAAAAAAGGGGGGGAAATCAAAAAAAGGGGGGGAAATCAAAAAAAGGGGGGGAAATCAAAAAAAGGGGGGGAAATCAAAAAAAGGGGGGGAAATCAAAAAAAGGGGGGGAAATCAAAAAAAGGGGGGAAATCAAAAAAAGGGGGGGAAATCAAAAAAAGGGGGGAAATCAAAAAAAGGGGGGGAAATCAAAAAAAGGGGGGGAAATCAAAAAAGGGGGGGGAATACATCAAAAAAAGGGGGGGGAATACATCAAAAAAAGGGGGGGGAATACATCAAAAAAAGGGGGGGGAATACATCAAAAAAAGGGGGGGGAATACATCAAAAAAAGGGGGGGAAATCAAAAAAAGGGGGGGGAAAACAAAAAAAAGGGGGGGGAAATCAAAAAAACGGGGGGAAATCAAAAAAAACGGGGGAAATCAAAAAAAACGGGGGGAAAATCAAAAAAGGAGGAAAATCAAAAAAAGGGGGAAAATCAAAAAAGGGGGGAAAATCAAAAAAAGGGGGGAAAATCAAAAAAAGGGGGGAAAGAAAAGAGAAAAAGAAAAAGAAAATATTTTAAAGAATAAAAAAAAAAAATTTAAAAAAAAACCTCACATAATCTGTCACAACCCAAAGGGAATTTCCTGACTGTGTAACAGCCACTGATGTGACTCAATCGCTCTTAGGAGCAAAACCGCGCCTCCCTGCACCCCTTGGTATAACACTTCAAACACGCTCGTTTAACCGAGCGCGCATCCCAAACACGGGAGTGTCCGAAATGCAATCACGCACATTGGGAGCGCACGCTCCCGCACCCCGAGCGCCCCGCAGGCTCGGCACGCTCAGGTGGCCACAACCGTGAGGCCCCGGCGCCCCCTGGCGGCCACAAGCGGGGGCTCGGTGCCACCTGGCGGTGCCGCTCCGGTGGCACGGCTGCTGCTGCTGGCCCTGCAGCTGCCCCAGCCCTGGGCCGCTCCCCAGGAGCTGAGAAAGCACCGGGCAGGGCAAGCACTGCCTGCTCGCACCAACGGGGACCTCTCTGGCACCTCTTTGCTCTGCCCAAGCGTGTGACAAATCTCATTGCTCACCTCGGTGCCTGCTGTTTGCACTGTGTCACTGAATGAATTCTTCCTTCCCCTACGCTTCTCATTCACTTCCCAGCTGTACCAGCCTCACAGCCATTATGTAGCTAATGTTAAGAGGTGTTATCTTTTATTAAAGTGACTGATAAAAGTGGGAGAATAGGAGAAAGTAATTTCATGCAATAAAAACCTTGTGCAGTTTCCTCTCCTCCTGACAGATTATAAAAACCAAAGGTTATGCAAGTTTATATGAGACCTTTTCTTTTTATATCTTGAAATTACTACTGCAAAAACACTTCCACTAGAATTACTAACACCACCCACCTACAACAGCTCCAGGACTCTGGCTTCTTTTGCTTCCTCTTAGCATATGTCACCCAGCTCCAGGATGTTTGAGGTGAGCATCTAGCATTGCCATCATACAGAGAGAAAGTCTGCTGTGCAGCATCCCATAAAATGAGTGGTATTTAACAAAATGTTACAACCGTCCCCAACGCTCTGAGAGCAATGCCATGTCATTTCTAACACTTGGGCACAGACTCCAGGGAGCGGGTGTGGGAAGCAAGCACTGGCAACTACAATTCAGAGCCTTGCAGGGAGGCACAGAGGTGGATCTTCTTTAACATGACTAAGAATGGAAGGGGTTTGTGGCACATGCTGCAAATGCTTGATGAATAAGTTGTAAAACAGTCAGAGGCAGAGGGAGAAGGATAAATTTGAATTTGGTCACTCCTGTTTCTAGTTTTTTCTTCAGATCCACCAAATACTGACAAAGGTGATGAGTCATGCATGAGTTTTTATCTCTCAGTAAACTATTCACAGAAAGATGGATGTCTTGCAGGAAAAAAAAAAATGCTAGAATGCTTGGAATAAAGCAATAAGTGTAACTAATAACTGGGACACAGTGCCCAGACTGTATTACAGTATTTGTCTGGAAACAGATATACATCTCTGTAGCCACTCTGCATGACCTGAATCAGTGAAACGTGGCACAATTATACACACAGTGATTGCTGGGAAGAGTGATAGAATGGGTGATTGCTTCTAGCAAATATGCAGGAAATTAAAAGTACCTTCCTTCCTCCACTCCCAAAAATGGTCTGAGTACATGGAGCAAGATTTAGAGGAAGAACTTAAGCAGCAACAATGGTAGCAGGACACTGATACTGACAGCAGGCATAGAGAGAAACAGAGGTGAAAGTGTTGAGAAGGAATAAAACAAAGAACAAGCTTGATTTCTGGCAAGTAAGTGGGGAGTTACCAATGTAATTCAAAAATGAAAATTCAGAGCTCTACATTAAAAAAAAAAAAAAACCCAAAACAAAAAACCCAGCCACACCTTTATCCAAGCATTGTTATAAAATAATTAAGGGGTAAAAAAATAGTATGGTAAAAAAAGCCAAAAATAGTATGGCAAAAAATGCCAAAACCAGCATGGTAAAAATGCCAAAAATAGTATGGTAAAAATGGTAAATAATAGCATGCTAAAAAAATAGATGTGCTTATGGTAAGCACATCTTGCCATCCCACATGGCTCTGGCAATGCAGGGCAGCACAAAGCTTTAAGAGTAGCCCAGCCAGACATGTTCTCCCTCACTGGTCTGTGCTCTGCAGAAAGCACCAGGCCTACAGCACAGACTGCAAGCTTCCCAAATTGTGCTGAAATCCTGCAATTTTGGTTTGCACCAAGCCTTACTGCACACTGGCAGAAAGGTGAATGAACATAAGCACTCCAAATCTGCTGCTGCCTAGAAGCACTGATTTAACACACAAAACATCTGTAACTGCAAACATTCATGTTTCTTTACATAAAGTAGTGCTCCACACATTCTCCTGCCAGAGGGGAAAGCCACACACATGGCACATGCAGTAGTTGTTGGATGTTCCCCAGCTCTGTTCCCTGGTTTTGACACGGGTTCTGAGCCTGCTAAGCCATTTAAAGCTCTTGGTCATCATCAGAAGTTTTACAAGCCTATCCACAGACCTTCCCATGGTTTTGAGAAAAACATCCTCCAACTAAAAAATGGCACAGAAGAGTAGAGTCAACATGTTTTAACTACACCATTAAAAGGCTACAAATGAAACACCCTCTCTCTGATCACCTTTGCTGTTTCCACTCCCACAGCCCACTCCCAATAAAGGCAATGGCAAATCACCATTGGGAAATAGAGTAAACAAGTAAATTTACTAGCTTAGTCAGGTCATCTAGGGAGGACTGACTGACTGCTTTCCATGAAGGTTAAAAAAACAGCACCCAGAGTGATTATGCACTAAGCTTTGTTGCTGTGATCGTGCAGCACATACCAGACAGAGGGCTGAATGTCTGAAAGCACAAGGACAGGTGATGAACATTAGACTCAATTCCACATCCCTGCCTCTGTAAAAGTGTTCTTGCTGGTTGCCATTCCCCAAGACCCTTCTCATTTCTAAGTCCCATGGTATAAGACTACGCTCTGCAGCATTATTATTCTCTCAAATATGTTTTTAAACTACAAACCCCATTCAGTACAGGCCACTACAAGTTGGTGTGATGACCCTTGAAGTACTAATTCTGAAGTATTATGAAGCCTAAACCCAAAATGTTCTGCCTTGATAACTCATGGTTTACTAAATAAACATCATGTTACTGCACATGGAGAACAGTGTACTTGCTATTGGTGCTGTGCAATCACAGTTGGAAGCATCAAAATATAATCTTAGCAGGACAGCCACCTTTTCCTACTGCTGACATTAGTATTGCCCCTAGTAACAAGTATCAGAGATCCCAAGTTTTTCATTTAGTAATTGAGTTGTATATTTTCTTCATATTTTATCAGTGGGCAGGATCCTGGAAGACCTAATGAGAAATTTCCTGTTCTAGGAAAAAAGCTATTGTGAAGTTTCCATGCATTTAGGAATGTCCTTCTCTCTAAGAGAAAAAAAGCGTCAATCACCACAGGAACAAATTTCCTGCAGAGAACTGATAATCTGTGGTGATGATGTGCAAGCAAATGTTTATGAGTATTTGCAAAATAATTTCAAAATGCACACGTTAAATACTACTTCTAGCAAAAAGAAGTTCTCTGAATAACAATATCATTGATGCAATTCATGGTCCTTACAAGAGAGGAATATGGGTTTGGGTATATAAATTGACATATATTGCACATACCAGGACTAAACTCAGTCATGACCATTATGAAAAGTGAAATTTTTTTATTTCACAATTGTAAGAGCTTTCTTATACTAAAACACACTTCTGTCTTGCAATAGCATTGCAAAACAACAACAGTTAACCTCCAGGCTAATAATCAAGACACTGAAGGATCATTGACATTTGGAGTTTTGGGAAGCTGGAAGACCTTCAGCAGTTCCATGAAGAACTGCTGTCAGAATTGAGAGCACCATAGAAGCCACCACCACCAGATATTCAGGCAGTCAACTCTCTAACCAAATTCCTTAGCATGTTTGAACAGCAAAAACCAGTTCTATAAAATACTTATATTTGGGACCTAGACTAAGATCTAAACATATCCCTAAATCTATAGCTCAGGTTTCAAATACAAGCTATGAGTTAAGTACAAAGAGTAATTTATTTATTAATTTTCTGTTTATAAAAAGTAACACACAAAGCAGAAAACACAGGCTGCAAATCTATCAGTTCAGATCCTACCAAAAAGTGGCACAGAAAAATGATCATTCCTTACTTTCATATCATACACATTAACAACTGGAATACTTTTAAACTGCACATAACATGATATATAAACACATATGTTATGAAATATGGCATATAATTAGCCTGAGTGTCTGCAGCAACCATCCTTACATGCTCTTGTCTATGCAGAGACACAGTTCTGCACACCACAGTGTTCTGATCCAATATTACAGTTTTAATACATCACTTACTTAGAACTTACTGTAAAAGAAAAGTGTTTTTCTTCCTCATTCTTTCCTGAATGCTTCACATGCCCTTTATACATTCAAAACTGTGTTTATTTTAAGGACAAATAATGCAAAACCACCCTTCTTCCCTATGGAGCTGCCCAGGGAGCTCAGGTTCAAACTCAATGAAAGCAAACTCTCTGCCACATCCACTGCTTCAGCACTAGGCTGTTGTTCAATTTATTTATTTTTTTAGGACTGAACTCAGAAATTGTAAATAAAAGTTAAAATCCAAAGTACCCACTCTGTGTTTTTCCACTATACAGCTTTTTCCAAGTGGTTGCAAAGATGACAAAGGAAATTGCAATGAAGATGGTGCCTAGAGAGTCTGTAAGGCTACAGAGAACTAAAACCCAGGCTATGGGCAAAGTTAGTGAACTTTTTAAGATCTTAGATAATTAGATGAGAATTTTAACAATGCTTAATGAGTACAGAAGTGTCCATTCAATAGAAAGCTATCAATACCATTTAAAATGATCTCTTAAACAAGTAACTAAATGTTGGCATCATCTTGACCTACCAGGTAGATCTAGCATGGACTGGCCTTATGCAAATTGGTCATTTCAGTTTGTAAAAAGTAAACAGCTGGGAGACTGAACAAGTGAATGGAACTGGAATTGCCCAAGGCAGAAACTCTTACCGTAAGTTGTTTGTAAGTTACAACAGGAATGCACACCTAAAAGGCAAGAAGTCTTGTCCTTTCTAAAACTGTACGCAGAAAACAACAAATGCCTTTTTATGAAAATATCTTTGGTTACAGAACATTCTTCTGGTTAATTTAGCCTTCTCCTTGACAAACAGACACATATCATAATCAAAATATCACAAAGAAATAAAGAAAAAGAGAGAGCAGGCAGAAATTGGCAGGGAAATGCAACCATACGAAAGACCCAAGATCCCATTATTTTATTTTTTTCAACTTTTTAGGACTGCCTGCTTATGTCACAACCCTATTTTTGTAAGGATGAGAAATGCATACCTGTTGTGCACATGGTCTTACAAACTATACAACATAAAGGGAACAAAAAACCCTCTTTGGTTTTTTAAACACGTTCCGCATCTTTGAACAGTCTCCAAGCTGGATCTCAGTTTCATTTTTGGTAAACTTTAACAAAGGTCGGTGGCAAAGCTGTTTAATGGGCATGTGACACAATTAAGCAAGTCATTTTGTAAGCACTGGAACTTACCCTGCCTGCTGCCCACCCCAGCTCAGATTCTTTGCTGTGTGGTAACACAGCTAAGCCCACAATACAGTGCATGAACTGGGAATGAGAATTTGTCTGTGCACCTATTTTCAAGAAGCTTGTGGAAAACTGGCTTTGAACTATTTCTGCTCTGTCAAATTTAATCAGCAGCAGCCAAGATGTTCAAAATGTCTTGAGAGTCAGTAGAGACATACTGACAGAAAGGATTACCAGGGCAGGAAAACCCAGATGAAATGTACATTCTCTCACCAAAAACATTCTGTCAGCTCATTGCAGAGTTATGTATTTAATAGGTCATACAGTAACACACTTGGCAGATGAAAGTATATAAATTATTTGCCTGGGATCTTTGTCTTCCCAACCAGCTATCCCCAGATGATTACATTCTGCTAGCAGAGCCACCATGGGCAGCTTCAGGACTCAGACTTCTTCCCATACTTGGCTCTGCTCACAACTTCTGCCTTACTTCTTGCAGCTGTCAGCTCCTGCTGGAGCTCCTAGCAGCCAGCAGAGGCTGTGGAAATGAGAAATAGGACAGCAGGTCACAGTAACTCAGCATTGTGTGCCCCCTCTCTCAGCAGAGGCGCCTCTGTCCGTGCCTGCTGCCTTCCCAGCCCAGCTGGTGACAGCAGCCAGATGAACTGGAGGGGGCTGTGGGAACAGCAAATCAGCTGGGCACAGCCAACAGGAATGGAAGCACACACCAGGGAGGCTCACAGCTTTCCCTCATGGACCTCCCTGCATGTGAGCTATGTTGTCACCAAAGCTCTCCAGGCCTGTAAATCTTCAGCCTCTGTGGGGCACTGGGCAAGTGAAGGAGCTTTGCATATCAGATCCCGTGCACTGATGCTAAACCCAGGCACAGACTGATCTAATCTTGGAGCTAAATCAATTAAATGCAAGTGAAAATGAAATAATAGCTCCCCTTTGACTAAATGCAGAATTTAAATAGCTACAAATCACACCCTTCCTCCAATACCTTCCCTGCTTTCCCAAAACATTGCAACAGCATAAACTGTTTATACTTCAGAGGCAAGTGCATACAATAGGCATAGAGCTTGTTTCCAACACAGCAGAGAAATAATTACACTGAACTTTTTACCTCCCACCTGCAATTCCTCCCCAAAAGAAACAATTGCAAGGCTAAACAATGATTTAGCTGAATGTTGACACTGTGGTTCAACCTCCAAAGAGCTCACATGAAACACTTTTTATGCATCCCCAATAACCAACAAAACTCATAGCAGCAAAAAACAATAAAAGGAATATGTAATTTCCTAATCCTGAAGCTGTTAAACCTTTGAAAGTATGTGTGCTTTGGGGGAAAAAGAGGCAAGTTCTTTTCTTTCATCCTCCAATGGAGAGATTCTCATAATAAAAAAGGAATTTTTCACACCTAAAATACTCAGCTGAGCCAAGCTTCCTTACAGTAACTGATTTACAGACCTATTTTTTAACAAGTGAACCCAACACAAGATTTGTGTTTTAGTTTCTGCTTTCAGGCTTCAGTTCAGTTTTCTCCATCTTGCACTGAGTCTTCCAGGAAGGCTCTGACTCATTCACAACAGTGCTACTGATTTCTGCCTCTCATGCAGGACTACATGCCTGCTCTGAACAATAATTCATCAGGTGCTACAGTCCAGTAGAAAGCATAAATACACCCAGGAATTGTCCTGAAATACAGCCAAAAGCAAGAAAAACAGCACAATATTAGTATAAATTTGGTAGAAATTTTCCTCTCCCCTTTTTTGACGGGGATTAAACAAAAATGTTGCACTGAAGGGCACTGCTGTGGAAGGGTAGAAAGTCATCCAGACTTCATCAATTTCAGTGTAAAATTAAACATCCAGTCCTGACTCTGAATAGCCATTCAGGAAGCAAAGTAGTAAACTTGGATCACAAAATCAGGTTAAAAAAAGCACCAGCTCCAAGGGGGCAGTTATCCTGTAATTTTTTGTGGTTTTCCCTAAAGACTGAATCCTGCAAAATGGTTGTGGCTCTGCAGTTGATACTCCATAATTAATTTCTTATAGGCAAGAAATCATTATAATTGAATTTATATATGAAAATATAGCCCAACTCTCCAGAAGGAATGAGCCTGCAAATTAAACTGAAAAGAAAAATGCAGCCTACAGAATTTTCTTAGCTCAGAAGGTCTTCAATGCACAGGACTGTTCACACAGCTCCTGAAATAACTTATTCCATTCCCCACCCTCAGGGACCTCACAGTTCTGCAAGACAATTTCAGTCCACAGTTTATAAATATTATGAACTGACCAGCACAGAATATGCTTTTCAGATCTACCTGCTTGCTCACTTTCTCAAAAAAAATTAATCCCAAAATCTTGTGACTAAAAGGCATCAGATTATCCCAAATAAAATAGTGGGGAGGTGGGAATTGTTGGCGAGTATAGAAATGCACATATTTTATATTTTTCTTCCATAAAAGCTAATTCTTGGAAGTCTGGCTTGACAAAAGTACACATGTTATTTATTCATTTGTATCATTTGTGATTCCCAATATGCCCTTTTGTGCAGCTGTTGGAGGGAACTCTAAACACTATTTGTAAGTAGATTAAATTCAATGAAAAACAAACCAGATCTAATTTGGGAAGATCCACAGTCAAACATCTTAAGGATGAACTATTAAATTTAAGATAAAGCAGCTGTTACCATCTTTGCAGTTCTTACGCCAAAATACTCCCCATTTCTCAATTAAGGAACTTTCACTCATTTATAAGTATTTCACTTTTCAGATTCTGTGGCCTCTGGAGCAAGCCAACTTCCAGTTTTCTTTTGTTCTCAGAGTGGCGAAAACCCCTTTTACAGAAAAATAAAAGAAACTAAAAAAAACCTACAACAGGTCTAAAGAAAAAAAGGCCTCATTTATCCTCTCACTTCAAGACATAGACTACATTATAACCACTCATGCAAAAACTTATGGATTACAGCCCTTTCTTTGGCAAGTTATTTGACTAAAATATTTTTAGCTTTTTTTTTTTCTTGAAGTTGGCATGTAACAGTGAATGTGCTGAGTTGTTTTTCTCACTAATTCAAACAATCACACTCTCCATTCACTACAGAAACGTGCAAGTCTTTCTTCAGGTTCTCCTTCCACAGTTCTTCCTTGTCTATTCATTCACCAAGAAAATGCTTGAGAGTTGCCAATACCAACATAACTAATGTTCTTTTGCCTGGTAACACTACAGAAATATTAAGATGATACAAGGAAACCTTTTATTTTGTCTTTCTTGTCTTGATGGCATAGAGTAAAGCCACTTATTTTGAGCAAAGGACACAGTTTTGTATACACACTGAGGAGAAATGCTGTGCAAGATTACAGCACACTGAAAACAACTCAACTTCCATTTCCACCATTGCACAAAGATCCAAACTACAGAAGAAACACACACAAGAGTAAATAAATGCATTTCTAACTATGCTACAATAAGAGTGTGAAGGGCAAGAAGTCTTGGAAAAAAAAGCTTAAATTATTTAGGCATGCCTACAGGAGAAGGTCAGTTTGTGAAAAGAGGTAAAACCCACTTATCTAGGAATATCAAGAGCCATGGGGCAAAGAGGCAAAGGAGGGAATTCCCATTACAGGACATGATCCCACGCCCTACCCTGTATCAGGTTCTGAATCAGGGAGGCTCTCAGTACACAGCAGATTTTTTTTTTCCTTTGGTTGTTCACTTCAGGCTGCCTAAATTCAAACTTACTGTTGAGAGGGAGAAGGAAAGATGCAAGCCTCCATTCCAACCCCTGTGCACAATTAAAAATTTACAAGTACTCCAAAAATCTCATTTCAATAAGAACATATCACAATGAGGATATCTACAGTAGAAGAACATGAAGTTAAATCTCATGCACATGTAGACTACTATTTTAAATGACAGGCCTTCAGTAACAGAAATCAGCAGAATGCAGAAACCCATAGATTGTCCCTCAGAGCCCTTGAGAAGTGTTGCTGCCCCTATCACAGTGCAGAATACCCATTGTTGAGTCGATTTGAAACTGATCTCTTCCTAAAAGCCGTGTTTAAGACAACCCCTGATCACAGGAATTCTCATAAACCACCGGAGCTCACTCAGCTCTCAGGCCAGGCAGCAGAGCTCAGCATGGAGAGTGAGGCCTGCACTAACCACAGTCATCATCAAAATCCTTCTGAGGAATAGAACAAAAATACACAACCTAAACATAAAAACCAAGCAGCCCAGGCTGCCCTGCCATCATGCCAGAGTGAACTTGAGAGGATGGCTGGGGTAATTTGTGCCCTTAAACACCCTGAAGTCATTTGTTTAGAGCATAACTGATGCTCATGTCCTAAGAGCAGTGGAAAATCTGTCAAAATTAGCACAGTCCTGGACAGTTTATAATTCCTACCAAAACTAGAGATCTGAAAGGACTGGGAAAAACATATAACATGCCAAAAGCATTTGTTCACATCTGATACTCACCAGTAAGTATTGGGGTGGAAGGAGATAAGCAATGAGAAGGGAAATAATACCTAAGATATTTGAAGGTTATATAGTTAAAAGAGTTCCAGACAAGAACCTGAGCAAAAGTCCCCAAAAATTATATATGTTCTGAATGTAAAGACTTATTTTCAGTTGTTCACTTCAGCACAGGAGAAAAACCATCTGTATACAAATGCAAATTAAAGAAATTTCTGCCAGCCCTAACACACCATGAAATAAGTTTCTTCCATTCCAAACCATTTTACTACAATTTAGGGAAGATTATTATTACAATGTTACTTTCTTTAATTTCTTTTTTTCTTCTGAGTATGCAGCTTTCTACTTGGCTAATCACGTAGATGTGATTATGAAACAAAAATATACACTTCACTGAGTCTGAGCAGGGAGCTCATTTATTAGAAGTTAGCCATGTCAAAGAAATGAAAGCAGATAAATGGAGTTTTACTGCTGACTAGCATCAAAACAACATCAGTTTTCACACAGGGATTTTTCCCCCCCAAGCTGTGGCATGGGAGAGGGAAATAAGAAAAATTATTGCAGCACTGTATTTATTTAACAAATGTTATTTAGATTAATGGTTGTTTATGGCAATCATTATTTAAAGATAAACTACAGTATTTTATAATGAGTGAATGAGTTTGAATACAGATTAAAATATCCTTATACCACATTAGGATATATATTGAAAAAGATTAAGCAATTACTACCTAATTTTTTGCTCTTAATTGATTTAACTGGTATAATGAAAATCTGATTCATTCAAATTAACGAATTTTTCAATAGCATTAGAAGCGGCCTTCCATCTTACAAAGCATTTGCATGATATATTCAGTGAGTCTGCACACTGGCCCCACACTACGCACCAGAGATGTGCTGTGCATTTCTTCATCTTAAATTCTACATCCTCACATCAGGCTGGGCTGCCTGACTGTTTACACAGGGCACAGTGCTAAAAACCCAAAAATGCAGTGACAGACATCTGTGCTGACAAGTGCCAAGAGAGAAATAATCACAGTCAAAACCATACAAGAAGAAATAAATTTCAGATGAGTGATTGACAGCATTAGTGCAAATCCCCAAGAGCAGAAAATGTTTTTTCACCACAGATTTTTAGGAAAAAATTTAGGCTTTAGGGGAAATCCAATATCAATGCTGAGGATGATTCTCCCTGGTTTAGCAGTCAGAACAAGACTTCAGAGCATCCAGCAGTCCCAGAAAGCAGAGAGCTCACTCACAGCAGGATTCAAGAGCTCCCGTAGTACTAACAGGGAAAATGATCGAGATCTCAGAACAAAAACGAAACTTTGATTTCCACTGGTGTTCGGGGTTTTGTCTGGGTTTT
Organism: Zonotrichia leucophrys gambelii; assembly: GCF_028769735.1. Lineage (NCBI taxonomy): Eukaryota > Metazoa > Chordata > Aves > Passeriformes > Passerellidae > Zonotrichia > Zonotrichia leucophrys. The sequence continues at coordinate 28,841,953 of NC_088176.1, forward strand.
TTGATTTTTTTTGTTTGTTTTTTCCCCTTGGAAGACAATTCAATGGGCTTGGAATACAGCTTGTTCCACTACAACAAAAGTATTACGTTTCACTAGAAACTGGAGGATTCTGAGTAAAATAAATTCTTGGATAGTCCTTCTCTAGTCCTTTTACGAACAGATATTTGTACACCACAAAATCAGTTTTCAAATGTGCTTTTACTCAAACAGAGAACAACAAGCACTGCAAGTTTTACCATCATCTACCTAATGACAATGAAAAAGAACAATCAATTGATGCTGAAGTAGAGAAGGTTACAGTAATGTCAGCTGCAGAGAGAGTCACTCCTGCACCCATAATCAGCTTCAGGGTTTCTACCCATGTCAGCAGGATTCCGAGCCCCAGCTTTGCCTGGCATGGTTCATTAAATCAGAGGCTGTTTTGCAATGTCCAGTTTTCTGTTCCAGATCCGTTGCCACCACACACAAACACATTTACACATACAGGGAGAACACCAGCATCACACACAGCAAGTGATCAATAAATCTTCCACACAGCATTTGTAGGGGATGGACCTTGACAAAGGCAGCAACTGAGCACCTGGCCCTGACAGAAGTGCTGGCAAAGGGTGTACTCAAAACTGCTGAATGTGGTCACATAGCAGCAGTCACACATTTTCTCTTCATCCTTTATGACAGTCATAGGCACATCAATTACCATTTCTTAACTGTCCCACTGTTGTTATTTTAATATATTTGCTACGAGAAAAATCAATATACTGCATGGATACATTTCCAGGAAGGTCAAACTTGTTTCTACATAATACTTTAAAACACACAGCTTATATCAGTGCTTTCCAAGGTGCTTAAAGAGTTGTGCTGAACAGTACTGTATATAATTTTAACTGATCAAAACCCTAGCAAGGGCACTCAGCAACTACTGCAGCTGGATGTGCTACACTGACCTCAACAAGAACTGATATAAACAAGAACAAAGGGGTTTTACATAATAAAACACAATGTTTGGGTATTTATTTACACTACTATTGGAGTGGTTTTCAGATACTAGAGTCCTTCATGCAGAAGGCTTACCATGATTATCATACTGAACTACCAAAATCCCCTGCAGTATTTGGAATTGGCACCAAAATAAGCAGATGACAAAATTAGAGGTGTCCAAGACCATTACTTCTCTTAATTGATTTAAGTAGTAAAATAAAACAAATCTCTGGATCCACTTTCAAACGAATTTTTTACAACTAGCAGTTGTAAAAGCGGCCTTTCCATCTTTAATAAAAGCATTTGCTCCTGATTAGATATTCCAGTGAGTTTTACTCATCTGGGCCCATCCATTTACTGCACCCAGAGATGGAGCAATCTGAATGACACTGATTTTTGTTCCTAAATGTCACAGTCCAGTTACACATACCATGTGCCTGACTAAACAAAAATTATCCTACTCTGGCCTCTTTCATTACACTACACTGTGTTTTATTGTAGGGAAAACAGGGCATAAAAGCAACATTAAACACAGAACTTGCTCTTACTTAGGAGTATCTTTTTACACATACTCATCTTCAGTAAAGATTATTTATAGTGGGGAAATAAAAATGTTCCTGTTTCTAAACTTCTTTCTCCCTAACAATACATTTTTGTAATAACCATATTTGGAATATCCCCTCCCAGCAGGGAACAGATCTGAGCTCAGTGTGAGGTTAATGATCTTTGTGCATTCTCTTTTCAAGCTGTAGATCACTACTGAGAATTGTATTTTCCTTTGCTCCAGAGTCTGATCAAGGGAACATTGTTTGACAACGCCACATTCTTTGACAAGTTCTTTAGGAAGATGGACACATTAAAGACAAGAGAAAGAGACTGGAAGAGAGAGACATGCACTTCATTAGAGTTATGATGGTTGGAACAAATGTAACACAAAATGAAAAGCCTTTAATGGCTTCAGAGCCATGTTGTTACCTACTTGTATCACTGTAATGAGTCATTCCAAACTCCCTATAACAACCCGGTGGAATTCATTTCCAGAACAAAGTACAGATCACTTGGAAAGCAGTTTAAATTCAGCCAAAAAACACAGTTGTTTCTATCCTGTAAAACCAAAATTCACTGTAGGAGTATCACAGCAAACACAGCACCATTATTAAAGTGGAGCGAAAGAGCCAACACAACAGCATTCAAGGTGCCAACCAGGGACCAGACAGCTCTTAGAGGGCAGTAACAGAGAACACTACCTCAACTTATGATTTCTGGCACAAAAGCTGTTTGTTTAGCTTTTCTTATATCATAGACATCCTGATGGGCACATGAAAGCAAATAAAATATGAAAATACTAGTATGCCAGCAGAGCAATTACTAAATCAATCACAATTCGTAATAATCATCCAAAACTGGGAGCTGGGCTATTGCCCAGATAAGAGACAGACAGAAATATGTGGAAGATCAGTTAGAAGCAGCACAGAATTCCCCTGTCCTCTCCCACACGAGCCCAAAGGACTGACATCCCCTGAGAGCTGCTGATGGTGATGGAGAGGGGCAGGAGGAATGTTAACAATCTTCCCCTTTTGACCCACATCAGGCTGAGATCACAAAGCAGCTTTGCAGGGATGGAGCCCATGGAAAGAAACACGGGCCACCCACAGGAAGGTATGCTGAGCTGACACAGACTGATGCATCTGCATTCTTCTCTTTCTTTTTTTTCCTAGACCTGTTAGATTTATGATTCAATTAGAACAGCAGACTGTATATCTTATCTTTATATTGAAACATTGCTGTTACCCATGAGACTTGATAAAAATAGCCTCATTTGGGACTTACCGACCTCCTTATTGCTAGTCCCAGGCTTTTCCAACCACTAAACCAGGTGCAGGTGAACGTGTCACAATTTATCATTCCCCTCCACAAAGATGTTGTTTCCAATGAATTTCCCTAGAATGCAGGATCAGCTCCTACAGGAGGACTGCTGGAAAACTGTACCACCCTTCAGACTTGTCCCATTGTTTCTCAATGTGTTTGGCTTGCCCAACACCACGGTGCTTATTTATGAAACATTACATCACAAATCAGAGGCAAGGCTCAGCCTATTTACATAAAACCTTGTGCAGCAGTGAAACCAGGTAGCAAAGCACCTGCCCTGCTCCCTGCCACAGCAATCCTACTGCTCCTCTCTCCCCAGCTACAGCAACAAAACACTTCCCAGAAACGTGCTGTGAGCTGCACCACCAAAATTCCTAAAGACTGCAAAGTTCAGCCTGTATCAATTGAAGGATAAAGCAGAAACGTCAAGAGCAAGAGTACCTTACTGAATTAAAATCTTCACAAAGTGATTAACAGAGGGATGGAGGAAAATAAACAGGGTTTTTTGCAGAGGATTGCAAGGATCAACAGAGTTCAGCAGGAGATTTGATGCACCAAGGGAGGGAGGGGAGAAAATTAAAAAAAAAATACAACAAACAACAAACCAACTAAACAAGCAACATGGAAGAGAAAGCTCTCTGCTGTGTAAAGAGTGTTCAGAACTAAGGCACCTGAATGGGATGCTGAAGGCACAGGTTGAGTTCCCAGCTGAGGACACAAGCACCAAGTTTAAGACCAAGCAAGCCCCAAGACCAGCCTTGGGAGCTACAGATGTCCCCAGCTGTAAAAGCTGAGCCCCTGCCCTGCTTGCTGCTGTTTTGCATGGCAAATGTTTATGAGGTGGATGCCATTTAGGAGGCTCTGCCCTTTTCCCTCTTCACTGTCACTAGTTCCCACCAAAGGCTCCTATCACAGAGCAAGGCTGTCTCATGCATTTGCAAAGTCATGACCTGTGAAATTATTTGCCTTCTCAGACAAATGCATATGTGCTCTCTCTGCAATATTCTTTGAACAGGAGCAAGCAGAATCCAGATATAGAGAGGAATATGAAAGGAAATTGGTTCTGCTATTGGAGATTCAAAACACTGAATCACACTTATAGGTCCTTCACCTGCACAATGGGGTCATGTCTGTGGCACAACAAGTCATTGCTTTCACTAATTTAAAGCCCAGTTAAATTTGAGCACAAATTTAAAATCTCTTTGTAGCTATTATGCCTAAAATCTCCCAACAGCTTCAAGAGAGCAAGCCTAGGTGTATGTAATGTTCTCAGGTAAGTGCTGTAAGAGGCTGTTAAGAACATATTCCATCTTTGTCTTCCTTTATCTTACCACACTTTAAAGACAATTTGCTCCACAGTTCTGGGTGATACATGTACCAGTTTATGTAGCTGGGATGCTGCACCATGCAGTCATATGAGTAAAGATAGGGATAACAACACAATTACTGTGCCTGAACTCTAATCTCTGCTGATCTTGACTTACAGAAGCGGCCTAGGATACCTACAAAAACTAAACCCACCAAAATACAACACAATGCAATTTATCTGTTTGAATAAAATACAAAAATACTCATACAGAGTCCCGCTCTTTTTATTTTTAGGATTGTCAATAAGCTGTTTGCCTTTACAGAACAACACTGTGGTCACTGGAGGGGAAGTAATGAATCATTTTGAAGTTTTGAGAAAGTTACCAAATTTATTCATTCCCCTACTAGTCCCTTGAAAGATGATCATAAAGTCAGTACCACTCCTTGTTTGGCCAAGTTAATTAACCTCTCCCTTAAAACCCATTACATGATAACTAGTATATGTTACTTTTTAATATAATAGCATACTTGCACTATAATTAGATGTCTTTTTGCTCTCCCTGAATGCAGTATTGATTGCCAGAACAGAAGACCAGCTGACTCACCCCTTCTGCTCAGTTTCCAGCATTCTATTCCACCACAAAGATACAATTTAAGAGCACCCTGGCCTTGTACACTCCCCCCTCACCATGCACAAAAATCATTCTTTACTTCCTCACCCAACATCACACACCCAACCCTAAAACACCTCCATGAAAGGGTCAGTCCTGCAGAGCAGAAGGAATCAGTTTCTTGGGGTTCCTCCACAACAGAAACAGAAAGCTCCCAAAGAGGAGGAGAGTTGTGAAGAAACAAGGAAGATTTAATGACTCAAATTAATTCTCCTCAACAGCCAACACCTGCACCTCCCAGGTGCACCTGACTTTTGTGCTTTTAAAGTCACCTGTGGGTTCCCATATAGATCAGATTATCTCAGTGAGAAAAGGCTAACAAGTAATGATCATTTTTCAGAATTTCCTTTCTGTGGTGTGACTGGGAGCTCTTTGCTCAGCTAAGTTCAGCAACCTCAAGATGAGGTTTTTTTTGACCTAAAGCTGAACAGATGTTCTGAGGAAAGTGAATCTGCACAGAAAGCACTAATGTTGGGCAAGGCAGCACTAAACTATTAAATGGACAGAAACAAGTTTGAAATTACAGGATGGAAAGGACAGCTTAAATAAAATCATCCCCATGCACACCCATACCCTCCCCCTGCTCCCCTCTCCAAAAAAAAAATAAAAATAGGGCAAGAAACAGAAAAGCAGATAATCTTCTAAGAGTGAGACACATGCAACAAAAATCTACAGATTAGTAAACTGGGTCAAAACCAAGTTAGAGCTGTTTGCATAACATTTCTTTGAAAATGGAGGTTTCCCACCATAGATGACTTCAGACTTCTAAATTTTAAATTCAGAAGAAAAACTGAGACAGCTGCTTGAACATCTTCCTAGTGCTAAGGAATTCCTCACAAACTACATCATCAGCACCCTCCATACAGGAACAGGCAGGAATTCTGAACCTACAGAAATGAAAGCAGAGGAACTCCTGCTGGTTATGAGGCCACGGTGTGGTCATTCATAATCTTGTTAATTTCTGCTTTTTAATAGAGCAAACTAATTGTCATGGAAGCTAGAAATTCCATATTCTTTTCTTTAAAAGGCACATATGCTTAAATTATGGTACTAGTAACAACAGCATGCAAAGATCATAAAACCAGCTCACACCTGTTGTGTGCATGTCATCTGAAAATTACCTTTATTAAAATTCCTTTAAAACTATTTTCCAAAACAGATGGAAAATATCATTGAGGTTTTAAAACCTAAAAAAGCCAGCCTCCATGAAGTCTCTGGTAAGAAACCAGCTCTCCTACAACATTCACATGCCATCAGCTCCTCTGTCATTGCAGAATGTTAGTTCAGATTCTCCTATTAACAGGAGCTGTCATCACAGCCTGCTTCCAGCAATAACAGCAGGTCAGTGCAGCAGCTCAGCCAGGCCTTGCTTCAGCAGTGGAACACAGGGCAAAAGGAAACACCCATGGTTTTGCCATGCAAGACTCCTTTCATTAGCTCACAGCTTTTTCCAAGTCATGATCAGATAGGATCAATAAGGCCTCCTGATAAAGGCACGATGCATACCCCAGATATTATATGGAAAGTTTGAAGAATTTCTCCTCTGAAGGGCACCAACCTCAGAATGCCCTTGGAGGAGAACTTCCTGGAATTTTAAAGAGTGACTGAAGTACGGTGCCCTTTCCTCTCCAAAGAGCCAGTGGGAACTGAAGCTTTAAATGCATTTAAGAGAAGAAATTACAATATAATCAAGCAGCTAATAGTAGATTCATTTTTGTGGGATATCCCAGGCGAGTAGAGAAGAAAGAACAGCCACTGCTCCACAACTAAACAGGGTGGCTTCTGCCCAAGAGGAGGATACTAAAGCTGGGCAAGACTCTAGGAGTGCACAACCATCACATGAACAATGACTGACACAAACAGAGCCAGGCTTCTCACAATGTCACAATCACACTAATAAATACTTTATTGAAGCAATTTTCTTTGCTTCATCCTCCTCTTCATCCTCCTCAGGGTTACAGAGCCTGTCAAGCATCCCCATGGCAAGGGCAGCAGACACACACAGTGCAAGCAATATTATTTTCTGTGGTTTATGTGCACTCTGATGTAATTCAACAGCTGAGAGGGCAAAAGTGACCAGAACCAACCAGCAGGCAGCACATGCAACTCATCAAAAGAGTAGCAAAGTTCTGGCACTTAGTAACCACAGAACATGAGAGCAACAGTTCCTGCTACTTTTCCCCCTCCTCCCTAGACTGAAAAAAAAAGGAACACTTCCTTTCCCAATTTTGACCAATTACAAAAATTTTTCAGAGAAGAAAATAATGGAATCTAAACTAGCTTTACCAAATTAAAGAAAAAAAATGCTTTAAACTATTTTGAAGGATTTGTTTCGGAAAATTCAAGCTTCAAAACTCTCCTTCTTAGGCATGGCAGCTTCACAAATAGCTATTTAACACTTCATATCAGAAGTCAAGCACAAAACTCACAGAAATAGAAAATATTACCCTCGTGCCTCTAATTCCTCATCACATCATGCCTCTGGAAAAAGCTAACAAGTGCCACCAGCTGTTAAAAAAAAATAAATCTTCCTTAGGCCAAGAGTAAAACTCCCTCACAGAGCTAATGAGACTTTGCCTGATTAAAGATTGCAAAACCATGCTTTTCTCAGAATTAATGCAACATGCCAGGTCTTATTTTGTCATACCAAGAGCCATGCCAGCAGAGCACAAGTACCATTGTCAGCAGCTTATCACAAACCCTAACGTATATGGGAAATATTCCCACTCCAGACAACAGAGAGTGGCAAAAATAACTTTTACTAGGTAATCATCGACTGGATTAGTATGTCAATAGTTTTTACATGGTGTCAAGAGCACTGAATTTTGAGAAACAGAGTATGTAAGAACAGAACTGAGTTTGGAGTGGAGGGAAAAAAAAATCAAAAAATAAACTGATAAAATGTAGGATAAAACCAGAGTAAACTGCAAGGACAGGAGTTTGCCTGTATTGAACAACTGTCTGGAACTGAGGCTCATGTGGCCTGATCTGTATGCTACACAGGGAGGGGTTTGGGAGGATTGTTTAGTTAGTTGTTTTTTTTTAACTGCTAAACTGCCGTTTTCCCCAGAGTTTTCAAAGACTGAATAACATTTGCATGTATTATTGTTTTTCAGACCAGCTATGATTGGACTTGCAGTCTCACAGATCACACTTAAAGCTTACTCTGTGAAATAAACTTTCCACTTTAGCAGTAAATTGTTATTTATTTTTATTGCTATTATTTATGTGATAACAACATGGCTATCATATTTGAACTGCATTTGGGTTTTTTCCTCCCCCTGCCCAACAACTTGACCACTGTCTCTTCTCTTCCAACAAGCACCCCAGTTTTAAGCTAAGTGGCAAAAAGCATAAAAGTTTTTCATTGCTGAAGTTCAAAGATCTCTTTCAAGCCCTAGACAATCCCCAAATTTTCAGCACCTTAAATATACCAAATAGAAACACTTTGGAACAAAGCACAGCACTCTAGGTGACCTACAAGCATAATTAACTTCTAGGCATTGACTTGAGGAGTGCCCACGGTGCTGAGGCCAAGAGCTGTCAAAACAAAAGAACTAAAACAAGAAACTAACAAAACTAACTCCAACAACAAAGTACATTCTAGTCTTCCTGTCACGTTTTAGAAACACAAGCTTCTGAACAAGACAAGTTAGAAAATACTGAAGTGAAATAAACACCAAAGGGCCATCCGAATAATCAAAAGCAAAGTACTGCAGGATATAAACAGCCTTGAATAACAATTTTTTTTTAATGCCATAAACAATTTTAGCTCTGCAAAGCCTGGAAGTTGTCTTAGGAAAAACTGTAACTTCGTGGGGTTTTTTTTTAAAAAAAAGGAAAATATTTAGCCACGCATAATTATTCACATAATTTTGTAAATTGGTGCATTATAACAGACATATCTCATTATCTCCAAAAAGAACATGAGCAATAAATTAGGATCTAGAAAAGATGGGAGAGGTGACAGGTTTTCAATAATGGAAATCCCCAACCTCATCCTCTGGCAGGCATCAACAGAGCAACAACACATGATATAGTACAGTATCATTTGGAACAAAAATCATGCATTGGTCAATTCCCAGAGAAATGAGAGACAGGTTAATGGTGGCAGAAATATTTCTGTAAGGAACTCTTTAAGAAGCACTGACTGTGTCAAAGCATGTTCACATCTCCAACACGGAGCCCTAACACTGTCTTAAGATCTGAGCATCTTAAATACCCACCACACAAACAGACACCCTCAAAGTTTAGAGCCTAAGAGTCTTCTCAAACCAAGGGGAAATCTGCTGCCTCTGAGGGACTGAAGGGTCAGAGGACAAAGCTGAGTCTCTACTGATCCTGAGGTTATTCCAAGCCCAAAATGGTAACACACACAATTTGGAGACTGAGAACAGTCACCACCTTCTTAAACAACTCAACACTTCCAGCCCAGCCTAAGTTACAAACCTTTCAGTGAATAAGTTGTTAAGCTACCTGTTTGGTGAACACACAAGGTTTTATTTTCTTTCTTTATCCTTGAGACAATTGATGAAAGAGAGGCAGAAATGCCTGGGGCTCTGACAGCACAGTAAGATGCACTGTCTGTTTGTTCAGGGAACTCTCCTTCAAAACACAGGGCTCACAAAAAGAAGAGAGAGGTGCTGGGCAGGGGGAACAGCACCTTGCCCAACCAGAACTTAGAGGGCCTGACTGCCAGAGCAGTGACTTATTTCCAGCTGATCAGTCCTCCTGGGGTGTTAATTTACATTCCGTTTCAAAGCACGAACAGCACACAGATTTGAGGGAGAAACATGAGAAACCATAACAATCTACAGTAAAACAGATAATATTCCATCTTCTGTGTCCAGTTAAGTGTTTCAAGTAGTAGCAAAAGCGGTGTTTAAAGCAGGAAAGTTTAATGATTCAAAAGATACCAACTTCAGGGAAGAAAAAAAAAAAACAAGCCACAAAGAATAAAGCTTATTCAGCCTTGATTAATTATACCTTCAATCTTGAAAGTTTTCAGTTTTAGTTTCAGGAGTTCTGGGCATACAGCCCAAAAAAAAAAAAAAGAAAAAATAAGGGGGGTGGGGTGGGTGAGAGATAATTCAGTTATCATACTTTCCCAAACCCTTTTCCCTAGACTTACTTCTAGTAGAAGTATCATTTTGCCAGTAATAAGCCAAAATATACTCTTTCTTTGCCCTGAGAACACAAATCTTCACAGTTAAAATGGATTAAGCCATTAGTGTTCAGTAGGAAGAACGTGGGACGAGTGCACTCACTCACCACACAAGGCAGCATTGGTGAGAGCAATAAACAGAGAGTGACCACATCGAATACCTGGGGCAGACACACACAGCAGCAAAGCTCCTTCACCTGACCCTGCGGCCCCGCTCCGACCGCTGCGGAGGAGGGAAGAGGGAGAAAAACAATTCCTGTGGCCGCTGGGGCCATGGAGAAATGAAGCCTTCACCAGCATCTTCTCTCCACCTGCCCCGCAGCAAGATGGCTTGCGGTGGGTGTCCCTGCGCAGCCCCCGGGCAATGGGGCGTGAGCCGGCCCTCGCCGGCCCCACAGCGACGCGCACACCGCACGAGTGAGGATGTGGGAGCCTCCAGCCCTTACCTGGGTGGCTTTTCAGCCCCCGCCCCGCAAGCACATCGCTGCCTCACCACAGCGGTGTGATACACAAGCAAGGTAGACACTCAAAGCACACGCAACACACCTGCGCCCCAAAACGCCACATTCCCAGCAGAGCGGGGCATTAACGCGGGGGGTCGTGTGTTGTTTTGGGAGGGGTTTGGCCACCGCTGGCCCCGGCAGGGCAGAGCCGTGCGGGCCTCCCGGCGGGGCCGGGTCAGGCGCTCCCCGCTGCAGCCTCGCACCTGGGCGGACAGACGGGCGGCACAGCCGCTCCCCTCCCGCCCGACCGCCGCTCACCCCGCGCTGACCCGCAGCGCCCACGAGAGAAGGGAGGAGGAGGAGAAGGAGGGAGGGAAAAGAAGGAAAAGCAGAAAGAGCCGCCGGTCCCGCGCCCGCCTCTCCCCGCCCGAGGGCTGCGCGCTCACCTGGTCCCCGCCGCCCCGTGCCGCCGAACGCGAGGGGAAGGAGCAGGAGGAGGAGGAGGAGGCCATGTTGCAGCGCTCCTCACCTCGCCCGGCCGTCCCGGGCTCACCCCAGCGCCGGGCCGTCCTGCCCGCGCCGCCGCCCCCGCAGGTGGGGCCGGGCCCGCCGCGCTCTCCTCCCGCGGCGGGCAGGGCACGGGGGCGGGCGCGCTGGCTCCGGGACCCGCACCGCCGCCGCCCCGCCCGCCCCGTGCCTGGGCCGGCCGCGCCGGAGGTGCCACAGGGCGGGGGTAGCGCCCCGAAGTCCGCCCCGCTGGAAAAGCGGGAGAGCGGCCGCTGCCGGGGGCTCCGGAGGGCCGGAAAGCTCCCCCAGCCCCCGCGGCTCACCTGGACACGGTGCTCTGCTCTGCCCGCGGAGCGCCCGCTCCGTGAAGGGTGGAGGGGAACGCTCAGCTGAAGTTTGTTGAACAAAAGTGCAGAGCCAACCAGATCCCCGCGCTGGGCGCTGATGAGCCCCGTCCCATCGGCAGTGCCACAGGTGTGCTGCGCTCGCTGCAATGCAAATGCGAAACCGCCCGCACACGAGCGGCAGGGGGGATGGCTGCGGGGAGCTGCACCTGCGGATGGCGATGCGCTGATACTCCTGCACAACGCGCTCCAGCCTCGGGAGTCAGTCCCGGTGTTCCCTTCTCGCCCGGGCCAAGATGAGGGCTCTGCAAACCTCACAGGTGAGATCCCGCGGTGAGCAAACCAGCAGTTAGTTCTGCTTGTGCTTTTTCTCAGTTTAAAAAATGTTTTAATCCATCTCAATAAAACGTGTTTTATCACAGCACAAAATTTTGAGAGTATTGTTAAAGCAATTAAGATTACTTTAGTTTTGACTTAAATTTCTTTATCTTATCGTTACTTCTCACAAGTCTGTCCTGGTGCATCAACCCCTTTTTCGGTTTTAATTAGAAACCATTTGTAATGGTGAAACATAACAAATGCTATTAAGCACTAATTTACCTAGAAATATTGGTGATAACAGTTTAATCTAGTTAGTTGTCCTACCGAGGGCCTTAGTGCTGTAGGTACAACTTACTAAACACATACCCAGCTGCATAAACTGACTAGAGGTGTTTATACATCTTTGGATACTGTGTAACTAATTGCTTGTCACTCCCTCTCTCCTGTAAAGTTTTTTCTTTGTATACAGAGCCAAATAAAAATATTTAACCAAAGACTTTGGCTGTGTCTCACAAGCCAATGTCTTGTGGAGATGGAGATGGTAATTCCCCAGAATGTTTTTATCCCTCTTGTTTTGGATGTGACTGATTTCCTCAGCCCGCTTGGAGAACGGGGAGCCAGAGGAGATGGGGGAAAAGGATCACAAGCTCCCTCTTGGCTAAAAGCAAGTGTGATGCAAGGCTGGTCACGACCACTGATGGGCAGTGGCAATTAGCAGTTCTGTGCCTGGGTCACACATTGTTTTTGTGCAGCTCATGGACCCCACCATCACTGCACACCATCTTCCTTGGCTCCTTGGGAAGGACAGGTAGAGAGACTTAAGTGGGATTTGCAGATTGAGAAAGAAAATATCACCCTTAGGGGAAAAAAAGAAAAGGTTTCCTTGAAGTGAAAAGCGGTTTTTAAGATACTCTTACAATTGCTAGGAGGAGGAATATTTAAACAAAGTCAAAGTCAAGTGTGGTGTATACATGTAAATCCATATTGTATATCCACAGGCTTATAAACCTCACTTGTCTCACCTACACTCCCACCTGGAAGAGTACAGCTTTTTTTTTTTGGCAGCAGGAATGATACCTGGAGGGAAAGAAAAGTTGACTTCCCTTACTTCAGGAGAGGTTTCAGGTCAGGCTTCCCTGACAGAGGTTTGGAATTTAAATGTGCTGTTGCCGTGCATTTGATCTGATCAAGCACAGTAGTGGGTGGCTGTTGTAAGATGAAAAAGGATAAACAGCTAAAACCTGAGGTAAGTTGGATAAAAGGAGTATTACGTGTTGAAATGAAACAGCCATTACAGGAGAGAGATTTTTAATGGAACTCTCTCCAAGTGAGGAATGTTGCTGATTGAGTTACACTGCTGCCAAAGACAGGGCCTAAGGCTTGGGCACAGCCTGGGGGAATGGGGTTTGTGCCCTGTTCCCTGCAGGGATGTGCTGTATCCAGGGCTGGGTTTGTGCCCTGTTCCCTGCGGGGATGTGCTGTGTCCAGGGCTGGGTTTGTGCCCTGTTCCCTGCGGGGATGTGCTGTGTCCAGGGCTGGGTTTGTGCCCTGTTCCCTGCGGGGATGTGCTGCTACCCAGCCCTCCACACCCACCTCCAAACCAGCCCCTTCCAGCCAGCAGCACTGCTTGCCTGCGCATCCAGACTGAGGGAGCTCCACGTGTGACCTCGACAGCACCTCCCCTGCTCTCAGGCACCCAAACAGAAGTTTAAAAGCAGTTTATTGGGTTCTACCATTTTATTTCTTGAATTGTAAGCTAAGTAAAATGCAAAAACTAAAATCAGGAACCAGCCATCTGACCTGGAGCCAAGAGTGAAGTTAATGGGAATTTTGCCAAAGACTTTGGTGGAGCCTGGTTGTTTGCCCAGATGCTCCAAAGAAACAAAAACCACTGTTTGTTTGGTTTTTTGCCCCCAGGTATGATACATGTATGCTGATCACCTTTCTCATTTAATTACAATTACTAAAATAAAATCCAGGCTGGATATCTGTAGGTATTTCTCTAAAGGTTTTTTTATAAAACCAGCTGTGTGTCCCATGATGAAGGAAGATCCACAGTAACAGTGGAGCATTCCCTGTTGTGGGAAAGGAGTTTGGCAAAGCAGAGCTGGGGGAAGATTTTGTGTACTGCGATGTTCACTGTAAAACTTTCCCTGATTTTCAGCTGAGTTTTCCTCCAAGAAGGTACCAACCCATGAAAAACCAGTGACCATGAATAAGCAGTTCTTCTATTTACAATATCTCTTTATTTGAAATGAACAGATGGTTTATGATATTTTCATTATTGCAATCATATAAATATTTGAGATTTTCAGGTAAAGTGATTTAGTGCATGTTACAAAAATAAAAACTTTAAAATAATTTTAACCTAAATTCAAGTACTTTAAGTGCATTTAAAATATTTATATTAATGCTGTAAGGAGACACTGACATTTTAATTATTTTTTCTAAGCAGCTTCCATCCTTTTGTTTTATTTTTAAACAGTTCTCAGGAGCTTTTTGTTTTCTGGCATCCTATCAAAATGCTAATGCAGCAGGAGAGCAGCAGAGAAGTTGTCCATGTTTCATGATAGTGGGAACTGTCCTGCATAACAAGAGATTTAACAGGTTAAATGTATCATCTGAGATATACATCAGAGATACTATCCCTCTAATATTACCTTGCATTCCTAAGTGGTAGCACATCTCTCCTACTGTACTTTTGCATTTTTCATCTTAACAAAATAATCTTTGAGTTTAAATAAATGTTAAAAGGAGCCAATCAATGTTTGTACTTATCTGCTTTCGAGCACAGTGAACACAACCTATTTTAGACACTCTCATTAGTATTCACCAACCAGTTGACCTTTTCAGTCCCATCCTTATGTAAAAGACAGAACACACTTTTTCTCTTCCTTACAGTGAAGTTATTGCTGAGGAGAATATGATTAATATATGAAAGACAAGAGGATATTGACTTTTGCAGCTGCCCTGTAGTCAGCAGAAAAGGAGTTGTTCAGAGCATTACACTGGGTTCTCAGCCATGAATACAGCTGTAATGCCATAATCCCAGCCCGGCATTGTCGTCTGATCCCGTGTGCCTTGCACAAACAGCGCTGCAGGTCAGGCAAAGGCAAGTCTGGGATGCCAAAGAGGTTTTAATAGATGTGCCCCCTGGTCATTTGTATAAATAAAGTGCAATTAACATTGTGTTGTCGAGATTCCTTTGCTGTTTGCCTTGGAGTTTTCCCTCAGTTCTGCATTTCACCGTGTTTTGCTGTAAAGGGGAGCAGCAGTCCTGGGGATTCCCACATGCACCCACATCTGTGACTCAGTTGTCAGCGGGCTCACTGCTGCTGTTCCCTCAAGCAGAACAGTCAATCCCTTCAAACTCAGAAGTCACTGCAAATGTACTTGAGTGGCTTGTCTCAAGCAGCATCATTATCTCCTGCCATGTCCAAAGCAATGATCAACCCAGATAAGCACTATCCAGTCAAAAAGGAGAGGGATAATCTCTATATATTTTAATATAACTTAGAACAAGTTATAGTACTGAATGATTATGATACCACCACCAATGCCTGTAAATTAACTAGGGTTACCATATGTCTGGGTAATGCAAGAAACGTTTTCTTTTCCTCTAAAGGGAAAGTTGGACTTTGGCAACCTACCTAAGGTCCCTAGGCAGGGACTGGTCCAGCAGCAGTAGCTCCAGCCCTGTGCTGGCAGTAGAAAACAACTTCCCCAGAGGTGCAGGTCCAGGCCAGAGGGATGTGTCCCACACTGTGTCTGAGCTGTACAGCTGATCTATAGGATTGCTGTGCCCACATTGTCCTGGCTGCTTTGGACTTGTTACACACACCAGGTACAAATTCTCTGTCACTGTGCAGGGCAGAGCACGTCAAGCTCTTCTCCTATGAGTTGCACAAGACTGCACAAGTCACGTTCCCGTATGGAATTTCCCAGATATACAAAAGCCTTGTTCTAGGCAGGTAAATTCCCAGCAAGTGGTGATAATACAGGATTCAAAGTAAACAGAAACCCACAAGCACGTGCACCATATGCTGCAAAAATTCCCCAGGAGGGAGGGGAAAGTGGAGGGGCTTTACCCTGAAACACGCTCAGGGGGAGGAGTTGGACGGGCTGCCTCTGCCTTTGCCATGGGGCAGGGATGAGAAGAAGGAAGTGCACCATAAGCTGCCCTGCCTCCTGGAATCACCATCCCAAAGAAATGCTTTAAGGGAGAAGCCGCATGTTTTTGATTGCAGCACCCTGCCCTGCTTACATTTCAGACAAGCAGCAAAGCCATCCTTCAAGAATGTTGTAAACCAGTGCAGTGAAGTAATTACAAAAGGCAGTAACATCAGCAGTGTGAAGTGGTGCCTGTGTCTCACCCCTGCAGGTTCCCACAGGAGCTGTTGGTCCAGGACTGCCAGTGCTGATGACAATTGGTGCTAGAGTGGGTCAGCAGCACCACAGATCCACAGCGGCGCTGTCCTGCAGGGGAAAGACTTGTAAAACTAGAAACACATGACTTTGTTAATTTATTTAGCATTTCAGTTTCTCAGTAACAAAATTTGTTTAGAGTACTATTATCCCAGTATTTTTTTGTTAACTGGTGTACTGTAATGTTTTGCGGAGCAAACATTTCCTGGGTACCAGTGGAGGAAGGCTGCAGCTGGCAGAGTGCTTGCTGAGCAGGGCCCACAGGTGCCTCTCTAATTTCAGCCCCAACCTTTCTTTCAGAAGCTGGGATAGCACAGCAACTAATCTTTCTTAATCTGGGAGGAGGCATGCAGAACTTTAATTTCCTTCAGACACACATCCCAGCTTCTGCAGAATTAAGTTACCCAATGACCTCTCATTAAGGCATATGCCTTAAAAACAGCTCCCAAGGCCATAGCAGCTCTGCCCAGATCAGCGCCCATGCAGCCAGAAATAATGAATTTATGCTCTGGCTGGCCATGGCATCCAAATCTAACAGACTTGATTAAAAGGAGAAGCTGCAGCATCCAAATCTTACAGATTTGATTAAAAGGAGATGCTGCAGCCAACGCCCAGCCTGGTCCAAATACGATTATACTCCCCAGACCATGCTAGCAGCCCAAAGGGTTATCCCAGTAGTACCCAAGGTCCAGTGAAGAGATAGAAAGTTGATCAAGCACTGGAGCATCTCTCTGAGGAGGAAAGGCTGAAGGAGCTGGGACTGTTCAGCCTGGAGAGAGGGAACATCGTCCCTGTGGGGCCCTGAGAGGAAACACCGTCCCTGTGGGTCCCCAAGAGGGGACACCGTCCCTGACTGCAGGGAGGGCTCCGAGCAGGGACCAGGCGCTGCTCCCTGGGACCAGCAATGGCACCAGAGCAATGGTCAGGAATTAATGCTCAGGAGTTCCACAAGGCAGAACTCTACCTGTGAGGTGAGCGAGCTCTGGGACAGACTGCCCACAGAGGACGTGGATTCTTACTCGCTAGAGATATCCCAGAACCGTCTGGACATGATCCTGTGCCATGTGCGCTGGAACGGCACTGCATGAGCACAGAGGTGGGACCAGGTGACCCACGGGTGACCCTTGCAGCCTGACCCGTTCCGTGCCTCTGGGATCGTGCCCAATCCGCCCAGCGGCGCTGTCCCAGCGCCCCCGTGTTACCGGCTGAGGGCTACGCGGAACGACCCACCCGCCCTGCCAGACTGCCTCCACTCGCGGTGATGGCAAACCAAGGAGACGTCTGGTGCACCGTTAGCTTGCCGCGCCCGCCCGCGCAGCATTTCCCTATTTCCCTCTCCCTCCCCTGGCGGAGCCGAAAGCCGCCCTTTGGGCCTCGCTTTGGCGCGGAGCGCGCTGATTGGCCGCTTTGAACGGGCCCGGCGCGGGGCCATTGGCGGAGCGCAGCAGGCGGACGGTTCGAATGCGCGGCGGCCCCGCCCCTGCTCCGCGCGGTGCTACGGACGTGCCTGAGCGGCGGTGGCGGCTCGTGCGGCGCGCGCGCGCGGCGGCTCCGCAGGTGAGGGGCGCGCGGCGGGGCCGTTGGCGCGGGCGGCCGGGGCGGAGGGATGCGCGCTCCCGAGCCCGCGCGGGGTCCCGCTCCCCGGCCCGACCCGGCCCGGTGCGCGGCGGTGAACGCCCCGGAGAGACGGCCAGGGAGCGGGGCAGCGCCTCGGGGCGGCGGGAGCGCGACGGGGGCTGGGCTGCGCCGAGCGCGGCCTGCCCGGAGCCAGCAGCCGCACGGAGCCGGAGGTAACCGGGCTCTGCCCGGTGTCCGTGACCCCCCGGAGCCGGAGGTGACTCGGTGTCCGTGGCGGTCCGGAGCAGCGGGGGAGGTGCGGAGTGCCGGTCCCGGCTGTCGCCTCCCTCCGTGCTGTGACACCCTGGGCCCGTGTCCCCTGGCGTGGCTCACACCCGGTTCCGCAGTTTTACATAGGAGCATTCCTGTCTGTTTCTAGCTAATTTTTTTATCCGTTTCTAGCTCGTTCCTCTTAAGCGAGTAGTTAGGTAAAAATTATGAGTAGGGTGCACGTTTTTCAGTCCCCTGGAAGAGTTTTCTTCGAAGATTTTTAATTTTTTTTTTTCTGCTTGGAGTCATTGCCCTTTCGTACCTTGTAGTTTTTCTAGCTGGAATTCGGAATAAATATGTTCAGTGGCCCTGTTGATGAGAACAGTAAGTGTTTCACATTACATCTTAATTACGTGAGGCACTACTCTCTTCTAAAGACTTGGCACAGGTTCAGTGACTTGTCTGTGTTCAGGACAGCAACTGTTCACCCTCATTTTCTGTTTCTTTTTTCCTGTCCATTTCAGGGATAACCACAACAATGGACGATTACACGAAAATAGAGAAGATTGGGGAAGGTAAGTATGGGGAACAGTGAGCTTTTAAATGCTCCACATTTTGAGCTATAAAGCATCCCAGAAGATCTGTGCACTCTGCCTGTTACAGGAAACGCTGAGATTCACCAAGTGGCTAAATAAGCCTGTGCCTTAATTACTGTGGTAGTTAGGTATTTCTGTAAAAACTTTCAGCCTGCCCCTTTTTTTGAAAGTGACATGGTCTTTTTAAAAAAAACTGACCAGCGTTGAAGGTGTCTGCCTTCATTTTGATGGATAATGCTGTAACATTTCTCCAAATGGAAGAAAAAATATGTTCTGAGTCCTGAAAGCAGCTTACAGCTTAGGAAGCTCCCCCATTTCTCTGAATATAAACTTACCAGTTGCCCCCTGAGGTTCTGCAATGTTGTTTAGCTTGGAGCTACTGGTAGGGAGTAGTGTTTTCTGGATTGTTCTGCTCTGATTATATACAGGCAGGGCAGGTGTCACAGGAAAGCAAGATAGCAAAGCTCTGTGGAGAAGTGATTTTTTAGCAATTACTTCACGTTGAGGCACTAAGAAGATGGCTTCAATGCAGGTGTTGGTCACAACCCCCTGTTACTGGAAATCCAGTCTGTGATCACTGTAGAATTCTGTTTTTTATAAATTGAAAGTTTGAAGTACATTGCTCTGAGATTGCCCACTCTGAGGCAATAGCAAAAGGTGTGCTTGGATCTTGTAACAAAGCTTTGTAACCAAAGCCTTGTGCCTGAATCTTTCTGAAATAAACTAGTTTGGGCTTCATGTGAGGGATTAATGCTTCATGAAGGCTTATGGTGTCTTGGTTTGAGGGTTCTACTTCTGTGAGCACTGATAATTAAGATGGATTGATTTGAGATTTGCTCTTGGCTCCAATTTCAGCTTCTGCTGAGACCCACAGCACTAGGCTCTCTGCTGCACTGAGCATTGAGCCAGAGGTATTTCTGCAGCTCACACCCATGGATGGCTGGATCTCAGACTGCCGAAGGAGCACTACTTCTGTTTGCAGCTAAACCTTTAGTATTTTAATATGATGTATCAATGGCAAAATCATAATCCTTTCTAATGGTCTTGCCTGAAAGTTAATCAGCTTGAAACTGGAATAGCACCTGATTTTATAGCTACATCTTCCAAATATTCACCTTTCACACTTAGGCTTCTAAGTACCTGTTCTAACAAATGCTACACTTCATGGGTGGCATTCTTTAAACAAACAAAAATATTGCTCAGTTTAACTCTACAGCTAAGTAGTACTCTGTAATCTAAGCAAATACTGCATTTGTAAGGATTTTACCTATGTTAGCAGCTCCTGTTTGCCATAACTTATTTGTACCTGAAGCTGGTACTTCTATATTTGTTTCACTGTCTTTTTGTTCAGGTACCTATGGTGTTGTGTATAAAGGTCGTCACAAGACCACAGGCCAGGTGGTTGCAATGAAGAAAATACGCCTAGAAAGTGAGGAGGAAGGTGTTCCAAGCACTGCTATCCGAGAAATTTCTTTATTAAAAGAGCTGAATCATCCCAATATAGTCTGGTATGCATATACTGCTATTTAGCTAAACTCTTGGTGGAGGGGCACTAGCTCCCATCAGATCATAACTTATTTTTCTGAAATGATTTTTACTTTGCACTCCTCTAGTGAGGTGAGAACCTCTCTGCTTAATACAGTATCTTCTTTGCAGCAAATATTTTAAACTCCATATTTATGCCAGTTTTCTAATGAAGCCTTCCTCATGCTGCCCCTTTTCATTTTAGGAATCTTACAAAGTTTTGTTAACTTACAAATTTCTGTGAATCCTTTTCAGAGAGGTTATTGTGCAAATGGAGGCAGCACACCTCATTAAACTGGCTGTAGCTGTTACTTAAGGCAGACTCAGGAGTTTATTTACCACCTTGGAATACTGTTTCACTCAAGTGTTGTGATGTTCTCCCTGCTGTTCTGTAGCAGGAATTTAGATGTGTTTTGATGCTGTCATAGCTGGCACACCTGAGCTATGGGTGAAACTTCCATCAGTGACTGTCTGACATGCAAAAATGATTGCAGCCATTGTCTTCCCACAACACATTTGCTTGCTCTTTGATGCAGCAAAATACTTGATTTTTAATGTGCTTTAAAACTGGCCAGGTTCCAGCCAGGTAGTGTCTCAATGTGTGCATGTTTGGGTTTAGGAACCCTTACACTCCAATAAGGATGAAGGAGATTTAAGATTGTGTGTAAATCCTGCTGTGTCTGTTGGACTCCCATTAAATATTCCCTTAAGTTCCCAGTAATTCAGGCTCTGCTGTGCCAGGCCAGCCTCCAAGAGAAGCTAGGCACCAACACCCACAGGTGGGGCTTTTTAATGGCAAAAGTATTTTTTCTTCACACTCCTGTGTCTGATTTGAGAGCACATAAGTTTAAGAGGAACCTCATGGATTTATCTTAGTTTGACACTATTTCGGATATACTTGATTATCCAGGTGACACTATAACTCACTAAGTGTTGTTTGAAGATTTTAAGACTTCCACAATAGAAATGTGGAAATATCAGCTTGTATCCCTGTTGAGAAAGGAAATGGGAGTTCATGTATTTTGCAGTGGAAGTAATTGTATACTCAATTTTTAGTCTTCAGGATGTTCTCATGCAGGATTCAAGACTGTACCTTGTCTTTGAATTCCTTTCCATGGATCTCAAGAAATATTTGGATAGTATTCCATCTGGCCAGTATCTGGAGCGTTCACGTGTCAAGGTAATGAGGACAATTTCTTAACCTAAGAGGGAATTTAATGATGACCTACTAAACCATAAGCAGCTCTTACTTTCAGTATAATTAACTCCTTGAGGAGAAATGAAAGGTTAAATAAGTAACAGTAGATAATAAGATGAATGTGAGTTTTGCTTTTAAATGCCACTTGAAAATCTTTTAATTACTGAGATTAAACTGCCTTAAACTAATCTTCAGAATTAATTTGTGTAGCTTTTTGATTGCTATTAACTCAGTATCTGCAGTGCTTTGGATCTCCATTTCCTGCTGCTGTGGGAACCTTTTTGTTGCAGGACACTGACATGTACTAAAGGTAACTCCTTTCTTTCTTTCCTGCCACCTCATCCTTTCTAGAGTTATCTGTACCAAATTCTGCAAGGCATTGTCTTCTGCCACTCAAGAAGAGTTCTGCACAGGGACTTGAAACCTCAGAACCTCCTGATAGATGACAAGGGAGTGATTAAACTGGCAGACTTTGGATTGGCCCGAGCCTTTGGAATCCCAGTGCGGGTCTACACACATGAAGTGAGTTGGGACATACCTCTGGTGGTTTGGATAGTGTGTACTTGCTTCCTGCTAAGAACTCATTCTGAAACAGCTAAAAAGAAACAGTGTTTTCAGGTTTTTTCAAGCCATAAGCTAGCAAAACTATGAAAAAGTTATGTTTTGTTTTCCAAAACAATTTTCCAGTTCTTTGACTGTGGTTTCACGCTAAGGTTCCAAAACATTTTATAAATCCCACTCAGAGTGAGTCAGATGGACTCAAACTTGTTGCTTGCTGTGTAATAAAGGCATTTTTGCTTTGCCCAGCACTTGGGTTTGAGGGGTTTTGTGACTGGGTGCCAAAGGATTCCTGCTCTTAGGGAAGTTGTGCAGGCAGCTGCTTTTCTTGAAGTAGAAGCTACTGCAATGGAGGTGGCTTGTCTACAAATGAAGTTTGAAACTAGTACTACACTTCCACTAAACTTATAGTACTGGCTATTTTTAGCAAAAAGCTGTGAATGCTGCTTAATAACAAATGAACCATTGATCTTGCAGTCAATTAAAGGAGCTGATTGCACAAACTTAACCTTTCCTTGTTCCACAGGTAGTGACACTGTGGTACAGGTCTCCAGAAGTGCTGCTGGGATCTGCTCGTTACTCTACTCCTGTAGATATCTGGAGCATAGGAACCATATTTGCTGAGCTGGCAACTAAAAAGCCACTTTTCCATGGGGATTCAGAGATTGACCAGATCTTCAGAATCTTCAGGTATGTAAGGCTGAACCTCTCCTTGCTACCTGTGTGGTACCACACAGCAGTTGTGTATAATTAAAAGTGTAATAGCTCATAACAGATTTCAGACTAAATTGCTTAACATTTTGCTTATGCTTGCACAGAGCTTTAGGGACCCCCAACAACGAGGTATGGCCTGAGGTGGAATCCCTGCAAGACTATAAAAACACATTCCCAAAATGGAAACCTGTCAGCCTTGAAACACATGTCAAAAACTTGGATAAAGATGGACTTGATCTGCTGGCTGTAAGTAGTCTGTCCTGAACTGCTGATTAAAGCCTGAGTGGGCTGTTTGAAATACTCCAGAATACACAAAGCTGTACTCATCAGTCATAGCTGGAAGGAAAATATGGAGATCTTCAAGCTATCAGCAGTGGTATGAGCCTTCATTCTTGTACAACTCACACCTTGTGTGACATTAATTCCTTTCACAAGTGATACCAGACTGTTTTTCACTTGAAGCAATTATGCCTCAGCTTTTTTATAATAATAAGCCAGGTATAACTTGAAAGTGAGGATGAGTCTTTACAAAGAGGTTTAAGTGAAGGCTTCTGCCCATAAAGTAGCTGTCACCTTTCTTCCAGCACCAGTTGTGATGTGGCTGTGTGACTGCTGAGCCAGTTGGAAATGTTTGTTTTGTGGTAGCATGTGAATTAAGCTTGGTGGGCTCATCTTGGTTAAACTTTCATGATGGTCTTAACTGAATAAACAAGGATAGAAACAGCTGAATGTATTGATTAGCTGAGAAAAGAAACTTAGTTCAAGTCTGTCTGTAGTGTCTGTCTCAATTGCCCTTAAATTTGGAGCTAAATATTTTTGCCTGTGGTGTATTAACTTTTAATTGGTGTCTTTTGTGTCTAGTGTGAGTTTCCTTTAGTTCTGTGGCCAGGCAGTTAAACCACCACACTAGGCTTTTAATTGGCAAGCTCTTCATCAGTCTTTTCCATTTAGTGCTCTCCAGCTCATGTGCTGCCGCTGAGGGCTAATTTAGGTCACATCTTAGGTGTACTCTTACATGTCCTGAGGTATAATAATGTACCTTAGCTGTTCTAAAGCTGCATTTGTACAGTGCAGACCTACAGATGGGGATGTGGGTTGGGTGCTCTGTGTCTCAAGGCAAGCTGACACTTCAGAACCCCCTTGCACAGCAGTAGCTGTGTACCTGGCTCATGGCTGTGAGCAGTCACAGAGCAGTTCATCACCCATATTGGTAATATGGCAGAATGCTCTGAATGAAGCAGTCTTACCCAAAAAGCTCAAATGATCACAATTTCTCAGTTTTTCTTGGGGGACAGAGCCCCAGTTCACGCTGACAGCCTGAGCATTTGTTGAACATGCAGTTGTCCTGGATAGCTCTGAACCTTGTAGCACAGCTGTCTTAAAGAGATACAACCCCTGACAGCATCTTTATTAAATCAGTTTGAAATAGAATTATTGCTGACTGTATTTACAAACTAAAATGAAAGGAACAGGCAGGAGAATCTTGTTGAAACAGCTGCATGAAAAGGACCTGCCAAGGGCTCATCTGAGCTTAGGTTGGGCATCACTCTGTGAAACCAGTGGTTGGGGCTGCTGCTAATAAAGTTTAAAAAAAGTACTAATTCTTTATGGTGTTCACATAATTCTAGTCTCAAAGCATATTAAGTTCTCTAAAGTCTTGTACACTTCTGCCTTAATCAATGTTAACATTTTAGTTCCTATTAGTGTCTGGTGACAATGGTATCCCTGACTGGAATCCTTTTAAGTTTCCTATAGCACTTTTAAGCCTTTTAAACCCATAATATAACTCTAAAGGCAACAAAACTAAATAGTTTGTTCTAGAGCACAAGCTCAGATTTATCAATGAAAATGTTTCAATATTTAATTTTTTTTCTATAGACTTTTGCAGATGTATGTAAAGGAGCTGTACTCGAAAATGTCTTAACACAAAAATGTGTAATTCAAATTGCATGAGTGAGGTTTTGAGTTTAAGACCTTCATAAGCTAAATGACTTCTATGGCCAGCATTTCAAAGCACTTGATGGCTGTCCTCAAAAGCTTTGAATTGTCAGGACAGTAGGTGCCAGGGAAAACTAATGTTCCAGACTGCTCAGACAGGTTTCTTTCTCTTGCTCCATCAGTTGTGGTGCTGTAGTCTGTGTCACAGCATCTCTTCAGAGAAATTCCCCTCTTTGAGTCAATTTTGAGAGAACTTTGGGTATCAGAATTAACTATAGGACACTGTTCTAGGTGTAGGTAATGGGAACCTGCCACAGGGTAAAATTGGGCATGCAAGGTTAAATCTAGAAGGCAACATTGCATTTGGCAGAAGTTCAGAGAACATAAATGCAAATTCAGTGGTTTAAATCAACCTGGAAGTCTCCCTGTAGAATGAAGTGTAAAGATAATTAAATGTCAAGACTGAATACTGGGCAGAGTAAGCCTGGTTAAGTTTTGTTCTGGAAGACAGATTTGTTGTGCAAACAGGGGAGAGGCAGCTGGTGGAATCCTGATTACGTGAATTTGAAATGGTCTGTCCTTCAGTAAGGAGAAATAAAAAAACTTTGCTTGTTTTGGGTCTAGTACAAAACTGCTGAATGCTTCATTCCTGTTTTGACCCCTTCTATAAGCTAGGAATACAAATTTCCTCCTGTTTTAGAAATAACCCTCAGGTTATTTTGACTGTGACACTCCCTCTTTTTGCTCTCATCACCTTTGAGCTATTCAATTGAAGTATTTTATTGCAAAGAGACTTAAGTGTTAACTGTTTTCTTCAGTTCTACCTGCTTGTCACCTACTTTCCAATTTGGATTTTGAAACTGAGTGAGCATTCTCTTAATTTAATTGGGAAGTCACCAACCTGAGCAGAAGCCATTTGACATCAGCGCAATGTCAGCAACAAAACAAATGTCAGACCACTTGTCCTTGCAAACATTTAGGGCTTTACCAGCCTAAAGCTTAATTATTTCCCACAGTAAGAAGCTGAGACAATTATTGCTGCTTGGTTGCCTGGTTCTGGATTTAGTTCAGTGGATGTGGTACTTGGTTTTTGAACAGAGGATTCTTCATCTTCTGAGATACTGCTACTGACTTGTAGGGGAAATAACCTCTCCAACTAGGAGAGCACAGAACAAAGGGGGAAAATGTCTTTGTAGTTATTTATTAATATTATGGTGAAATATCTATGTATTTAACATGATTTTAGCTCCCATTTTATGAGGAAATAAATGTGGTTTTGTTTTTTTCTTCCAGAAAATGTTAATTTATGATCCTGCAAAAAGGATTTCTGGCAAAATGGCCCTGAACCATCCATATTTTGATGATTTGGACAAATCCACTCTTCCTGCTAATCTGATTAAGAAATAGGCCTTCAGACTAAATCATCCAGAGTGAAATAACTGTGATTACTTTTACTCTTCAGTCTGTCATTTGTATGTCTGTCTTTCTGCTCTTAAGATTGGCTGTATTCCGTTTGTTTTGGTTTAAGTGTTACCTAAATGTAAATATTAACCTGTTAGTGCTGAGTTCAAATCCAATGCAAATACTGCTGCAATTAATGCAGTCACCTTTCTATAAATAAAGCTTTAACCCCAGTGAAGGACTGAACTTATTTCCAGGCCACAGCTGCTCTACAGAAGGACACTTGTTTTCTTTGGAATGCACTGGAAAGGTGCCACTTGGCTAAAAGAGGTGCTAACCCAAACTTCAAAATGGTTGTTCCTGATATGATAGGAAATTCTCGAGTTTGAGTTGTTTCAGTGTTGTGTCAGTTAAGAGTTTTACTTGAGCATGGCAATTAACGTGCCAAAGGACACTGAGAGATGCTGAAGAACAGCAACTTAGAAAAGTGTGGATGGCCAAACTGATTTTGAGTTTTTCAAGGCAGCTGCAAATCATTATTTGAGATAATTCCCTTGCTCTATGTTTTTGTTATTGTCTTGGAAGCCCAAGAATTTACCAAGATGTTGGCTGTTGTGAACTCCTAGTAATTGTAATCACAAACTGAGAAGCCACATGGCTCCAGACATTTCATAATTAAAGCAGAAACTTTTTTAAGCTCCCTGGTGTTTAATTGAACAGGTGAGAATATTGTTAAAAGTTCAAATAAAGTTTAAAGGTGTGTACTAATACTGGATTGTGTGTTAGTTTCCAATTCCTACCTTCATTGTTGACCTTCAGACACATCAGTAGGGGTGGGGTTTACATCTTAGGCACTGTTCTGCTCCTTTCTTTGCTGGCTGGGGCCAAGGCTTGCAGCACAGTGGGGAATAGTATTGAAAGTATTTAGATTTCTAAATCAAGTGTCTGAAAGCACTGATGTGAACTCTATAAGAAGTGAGGTTTGTGCGAGTCCTGTCCTACAGCTGCTGACTGGACACTAAAAGCAGTGGAGGTGATGACATCCATCCCGTTCATCACATGTTTGTTGTGTCCACGAGTAGCTGAAAGTGTTAACTTAGCTTTTGTTAACAAGCAGCATGGTGAGAGATAAATACCATTTGGGCTGTTACCACTGTTCTCTGTAAAGTGCTTCTTAATCTCCACAAATAGTGGAAACTTGGCTTAATGGGATCATTTGATAGCAGAGCACTGAGGAGGAGAGGAGTTTTGAATCATACAGGTAAGTTACTTAATTGAAGGCAGTAGGGGAGAAGATTGTGATGGCTGGTTCCTTTCTGTTAACACCAGTGAAAGGATGCAATTTCAAGACAAAGTGGGACCTAATTTGTCTCCATTTGCATGCAGTAACTTGATACAGGCTTTTCAGGCCAAGAGGTTTGTAATTGTTGCTGCTAATTGGTTACTTTGGTGTAGAAAAAGGGGAACCTGCCAGTAACTGCATTAAAAATCAGAAGCTAGGGGATAGACCAGACTTTGTGTGGAAAAAAACTTCAGCTGGGCAAGCTAAATATTTTGTTGCAGTACTGGTAAAGCCTTATTTTTGTTTTGTAAGTACCTGGTGTCTGTCTCAGCTTAATGTGATACAGGGAATGCTTTAGCCTATCTTAACTAACAACTTAAGTACTAAAATTTCCAAAGTGAGCTTTTCAAACAATAACTTCAAGTCTGCAATCTTTCTTGTTTGGCCAGGCACTGTAACAGCTGCTGTGACATCACTGTAGCTCTGAAGGAGCTTTTATAGTGCTCCTAGAAAGGGGAGGGCCAGGGGAACACAAGACTGTCTATCTGTGCCCCAGTGAGATCAGGTGCTGAGTGTCACTGAGACACCTGACTCACTGGCACGGCTCCACTGTCACCAATGAGGAAAATCACCAGTGAGCCAAATCACTTCCCTTACTGAAAATAACATCACCTGCTCTTGCCAACTGTCTGCTGCCTGTCCTAGCATGTGGAAGGTTTGTGATCTTCAAGCTTTGGCCACCTAACAGTTTTATTCCAGTGAAAACTGGGCATGCTCTGTACTTTGGGAATTTAACCCCCTGTGGGTGATCAGCAGATCTATTTACTGATAGCTGTTGAGTGTTGTAAGAACTGGGGATTTAATTACTTTATTTAAAAGCAATGTGCTCCTGTCTAAAATGAAGTTCTATAATGCAATGTTGCATTGGTATTGCTTTTGGTACTATGGCTGCTCAGTATCTTGTTTTCTACTAGAGCACAAGTAAACCCCAGCTGAAAGTGATAAACTTAACTTGGTGTTTGACTTCACTTGCTTGTCCTTCATACCATTAAAAAGTAATGTAGGTGAAAAACTTTTGTGTATATGAGAATAGGATTTTACACAGGATCAAATTGGGGTTTTGGCAGTGGGTTGGGTTTTTTAAGTTGCTGAGTGCTAGCAGGCTGAAGTGTGTGGTAGGTGTAAATTTTATATTGGTCCAGAGACCATGGGAAATGCACTTGCTGAGTCAGAAAGAAGACACTTAGTCCAATTGCATTTGCTACACTTAAAATTACCTTAAAGCAGCAAATGACTGGGAACTTCCCAATGTTCCCATGTTGGTATCTGGGTTACTTCTGAACAGCCAGGTTTGACCAGCAGTATTTCCTTCTTGGTGCCCACAGACTTGCACAAAGGCACAGCACTACCACTGCCTCTGTTTGATTTTATTTTATATTGGGTTTCTAAAGACTGAGTGGGAATAAGAAAACACTGATCTGCAGGCCCTACTTTCATTAAGCCTGACTATTTCTTCTCCACCAAGCTCCTTGCCTTATTTCTGACAAGCTGCATCAATTTATGGAGCAATCTCAGAATTTCCCATTGCTCTGACCACCAGCTGCTCTGGTTTACATCTGCTGCATCAATGGCTCATTCCAAGTAATGGCTTTTGATTCTGTTCCCACTGTATTCCTCTATAAAGCATTGTCTCCTCATGTGTAAATGTCAGCAGGGTACTGGGTGTTCTCCTCTGTTGTTGGGCATATTTTACTTCTGCCTGGCTATTTCAATAAATTCTTGTTGTGTTTGAATCAATAGCAGGCTATTGATGCTGCTGCTAACAGATTAATTGAGTGATCTCAAACATGTATCTCCAGTACAGGTGGCTGGCTGCCTTTAATGGAAGAATTTGAGGTGAGAGCTGGTCTCTCCAAATTGCTGAAGTGACAGGCATTATGCCCTGGGGAATAATTAGTGGCTTTATAGCAACAGTTAAATTCAGTTCCTTGAATTTAATGAAAACCTTTCTGCTGACCTCTGAAGGGTTTAGATTAGACTGTTGGGAGGGGACTTTTAAAAAAAAATATTTTTCCCCAACTATTTTAAGTGACAACCAATTGAATTATTAAAAAAGCCTGCATGCAACTTACAAAATACCTGGCAAAATGCAAGGCCAAGTGGTTGACTGAGAGCCAAACCCAGGGATCTGGGTAATTTCCAGCATGGGCCCTTGGGCCTGAGGAACGTGGTTTTTCCATGACAGCTTGGACTTGCTGAGCAAGGCCCATGGGCCCTTCTAACCCAGCGGTGCTACAACACCTTCCCTCCTTTTCATTTGCTCTCCATCTTCTGCTTTTCCTTGCACAAGACACATTACCCATCACTTTTCCTGCCAATTGCTGGTCTTTCAGAAGCAGGTGGGGTTTTTTGTGTAAAAAAAGGAGAGATTTTGTGCCTTTATCATCAACAGTCCTCATGGCCATTTCCAGTTACCCTTCAGTGCTATTTTTCTCCTCTTATCTCATCTATTTCCATAAGAGGCATCACAGATGAACTTCTTTATGGCTGGGACTTTTGGTGCCCCTCCTGGGCACCCACAGGATCTCAGCCTTTCTTGTGTGATCTCAGAACTCAGAGCAAGCCAGTCCTTGACTTTCTGTGCTTCACTTCAGCCCTTTGCCATGTAAACTGTGGACAGGAGTGTAAATATTTCACAGCTGTTTGCTGGACTGTGTTTGATTTGGGCTCTGATCATGTAACATTTTGTATTACAAATGTGCCTGAGACCTATCAATTTTTACCCCCACAACCCAGATATGTTTCTGAAATATCCATTAACTCACTGGCTCCAAGAAAGGAGGGGGGGCTCTCTTTCTCTTAGATTTTTCTTGATAGTTTTGTATTTTAAAACTATCATCTGAGGATGAGGAATTACAACCTCTATTCATTAACTCACCCAGCTCAGAATCTCTTCCTGAGGTGTACTGGAACTACTGAATTCCTGGAAAACTACTCAGCATCCTTTGGTGACAGTCAAAAGGATAAAAAGATGAACCCAAAGAGTGTAGAACACATAAAATTGGCAGATGGATAAGAAAGCTTAAATTATTTTGTGTTCCTATGAGGAACAAAGTATTTCTTAAAAGTTGTCAGAGAAATTATCATGAATACTATAATAATATTTAAAAGACTTCAGAAAAGCGTATTTTTTTTTAAATTTAAAATCTCATGGTATGAATCTGGTACTTTTCCCTAAATCCGTAATTAAACAAATTTTATTTTCTTTCTTAGTATTTGGGGCTTAATATATACATGTATGGAAATAAAAACAATGGAACTGTACCAAAGATTATTTCTGAGGAGCTGCAACAAGACATGTAAAGTCCTGATGTGTATTTGGGGTAAAAGTTACATTTTCTTGTTATCGCGGAAGTTTGTGTTGCCTCTCCCTTGGCCACGCGGTGTCACTCTGGCACCTCGGTACCGGCAGCCAGGCAGGGGGGCAGGGAAGAGCAGGAAAACTCCCTCAGACTCTCCTGGCTCCATGAAAAATTGAAGGGTATTTATTTTCTGGTAGGCAGCCAGGCTGAAAATAATATCTGAATTGAAAGCCTTTCATGAAACATCTGGGCAGTTAAATTTTGCAAACTTCAAAGATGTCCAGTACCGTACTGACATACTGATTTCTCTCTTTAGTGAAGAATCACTTAGGCTAATGCACAAAAGCCTCTGTAAAAACCATTTCATGCTGAAATTAATGATCAAAATCACAATGCTTAATAAAGCAACTACCACAGGAGTGCCAGTCAATATAGTTAAACTACAACAGGCTCATAATCAGTCTCTCAAATCGCTATCAATTGTCCACAGTGGCCAGTTTTGCAGTGATTTTTTTGAGGTCTGCATGCTTAATCTCCAGATTTTCCATTTTGGATTTGATACATGTGTGCAAAATTGTGCCTGTGGTTTTCTTCTGCAGGCTGTCATTTTTAAGTACTTTTCATAAGCTGCTGGTAAATAATAGTAATAATAATAATAATAAAGTCACATTTATAGCAGTTGAGAAGCTGGTCCTCAACACTGATTTCAAATATAAGGCCTTATTTTTACTTGTTGATATGTGTTCTCCTAAATGCAAAAGCTAAAAGCAGAACTATGTCAAATACTTCCTAGATGACTTGATCTGCTCTTAGAGCCATGGGATTACACAGTCACATGCCTGGTAAAATTCACCCCAGTGCTGGTACATGAAGCATTAGGATTTTCTTCTCTCCTCTCAATGCACAGAGTGATGTACAGCTAAATAACCACCATAAGTTTATACTAATAATTCTGTTCACTGAGCTGCTTGAGGCAGAAATGCAAGTGCTAATGTGTAGGAGCTGTACTTTGATAGTTATTTTTGGGCATGAAGAAACACACTAATAATTTCCCAGTTCTCATTCAAGTGCTTATGATATGGTCTAGGTAAAATGGCATTTTTACACATAGTAAAAGATCATAAATAAATGTAAATACACAGCAGGTGTCCCTCTGGTATGCCATGTGGACCTGTCAGAGTACTTGTTCTGGTAAGTAGGGAAAAAATACCAAAGCAGCTGTTTTATACTACAGCATTTTCAAAGAGAAGTAAAAATCACATATAGCATACCCATTTCCATAAGTAACATTAATTTTATAGACAGAGATTGAGCACAAAGAAAAAGAAAGTCTTTAGCAGAATCTGTCATTGACTTAACTCTGAGAGTCCCCATACATCATTGTTCCACGCCTGCAAAGCCCAGCCAGGGACTGGGTCTGATTTCACTCTTCCTGCACATCTCCAGCACCCCAGGAATGCTGAAGCTCATGGTCAGGAGGTTCAGCATGCCTTGCAGTGCAGCACGCACACTGGGGGCTGCAGGAGAGGCACCAACAAGCACTGCAGTGCTTCCATCACCCTGTGCTGGGGGAGCTTGACACAGCACTCAGCTTCCTCCTGAAAGGCTACAGCAAAGAAATCTACGGAAGATGCTATTTTTTTCCTTTAAAATAATTAATTTTTAATTATTAATGTATTAATAATTTTTCCTTAAAAATTATTAAATGTATCCTAACTAGAGTAATAAGATGGCTATTGCCATGTACAATTAAAACTAAACCCGTCCCCTTGAAGAAAAAGACTAGAGAAATAAGGTAGAGTTTAATTTGCTCTCATGTCAGTAAAAATAAGAAAAAAATAGCTCTAACATTAAGGTTTGCTGCAATGAAAAAGTTGTACATAACATTTTATTCATCTATGTAAAATAATTTTTTCATGTAATGTTTTCTTAGTCAAGAATAGCCCTGACTTAGGAAAAGACAAGTTTATGGATAACAAAAAGCAGTGCTTGTCCAGGTTTTCCTTTCTTCAAGCTTTGAACAAGTATCAACTGTTTTAATTAGCTCTCAACACCTTTATATTGTCATATGAACTGGGAGTACTCTGCATACATGGAACAGTTACTTTAACCAGGGAGCATTTGCAAAGCAAATGATTGTGTTTGACAATCTCTCTGCAGCCAAGCGGCATTAAAAATGGTTTTGCTTTGGTTCCATTGCTTGTTTGATTTGATTTCTTTAATTTCTTAGGATAGGAGTAAATGGCCTTAAAATCCATTTGGTGTTTTGCAATATGGCGAGTATCTCCCAGCTGATGAAACCAACAGGTTCAGCGGATTGCCTTTGTGTCTAGGGAGGATGGACATGGCTGGGAATTTGAACTTTGGTGCTTCCAGCACCATTTCTGCAGTGAGTTCTGTGGGAATGTGGCTGTTTGCCTGGGAGAAGCTAAAGCAAAGTTGCAGGCTCTGGGGCTTCCATTTGTAGATCTTAGATGCCAATTTTCCTCCTGAATGTGATTATTACATTTGCAACACAACACTCTGCTGAAACTTCAAGAAAACTGGAAACTAGTGTTACCTCCAGCAGAGAGCAAAATAAACACATTCCTGCAGTGTGTTTTTCCATGGCCAGACTCAAATTTCACATCAAACAAATCTAGCAAGTGACAGGTCACAACACATGCCTTTAAAATACCAGAGGAAGGAAAGCTTCTTCAGCAGCAACCAGATAAACAAAACCAAACCCCCAGAAATTTGAACAGCCTCAGAGCATGTTAAAGGCACACCCCAGGCAGCTTTCACTTCAGTAGCCAGCCCACAACCAGCATTATTCTGTTATTCTGCAGTCATTCCTTGTGTTAGGACAGGGATTGTCCTGCTGTCTGGATCTTAAGCCCTGTACTGAAAGTATTCTGTTACTTCAGGCCTCCTGGGGGAAAAAACAACCAAACAAAGCAAAACTAACATGCCACTGCATTACAATTGTGGCTTGCTAAGATGGAGGAGGAGCACACACAAGGAATAAGCTCACAGGCTTCCTTGATTTACCAAAGGCATGGCCAAAATGGAAAGGTTATTCTGGGACATGACATTACCTCAAGCAGCTGGCCTATACCAGGTGATTTGTGCTGTTAAACTATGACAAATGAGAGGTAATCCAAATTTAGGTCTTACAGAAAACATACTTAAAAAAACACCCCAAAACCAGTCTGGTGTAAGTAACTGAGCATTCAGAAAGTTCTCTGACCAGCAGAAATGTTTCTCACCATCTGGCCCTACAATTTCAATGTGACAGGCTTGATTTTGACAGTGCTTGACTTTGCCATTTTAATAAATTGGCTTCCAAAAGACAGATTTTTCTGTTCAGTGAATTCTCTTATAAGGGCCCAGAAAGACTTTCACCTATTGAGGAGTTCAAGTCAGCTATTCAGATTTTACCCTTGGGACTGTGGAACAAGAGCATGGGACTCACACAGAAGAGTTTCAGGCCATGGGAGTTATCTGCAAGCTGGAGGAATTGGCAGTCATAAAGATTTGTCATTAAAGTAAGTGAAGGTTTATTATTATTACTTTATTGTTATTATTTTAATAATTTCTGGCTATAAAATGATGAGCTATGTGATCTCAATTGGCCCCATAAGACTTTCTGACCAGATAAATGAGTCAAAGTGAGACATCAATACTGGAGGTTTAATGTCCTGTGGCTATGTGGGATTATCAGTGTCTGCTCTCATTTAAAAGGCTTCTTGTTTCAGAGAAGTGGTTGCAGCACCAAGCCTGACAGAGCTCAAGAAGCATTTGGATAATATTCTTGGGCACATTGTGTGGTTCTTTGGGGATGGTGCTGTGCAGGGCCAGCAGTTGGGCTTGCATCCCTTGTGCATCCCTTCCAACTCAGCATATTCTGTGATGTTAAAGTCTCTAAGCCTCACAGAGGGACTGCAAGACAAACAGCCCCACTGTTATAGGGACTAGCTGTACTTGATTGTGGCTTGTCAGCCTGCATCTGCTGGAAGAACACAACCACTGCCTTGTGCAAAGCACCCCAAAAAATTCCACATCCCCACACCAGCCTCCTGCAAGGGCCCAGAGGGGAGGGTGTGGGGCTTGGCTCAGCTGTCCCCACCTGTGTGCAGGGACTGGTGCCCCGAGCTCTCTGTTGATGGAAGCAGGTCCATCCCAGGGCCCACCTGGGCCTGTCCCATGTCCAGCAACCACACTGGGCTCAGGAGGTCACTGCCCCAAGCAGCAGTAACAGGGCTGGCAGGAGCAGGTGAAGGGAACAGACCCACATCTGTTCTATAAAGCACCCATCACTTTCCTGGCAGGAGGAATCTCCCTTACAGCAGGTAAAATTGCAGCACTAGGAGTATTTACCTGAAGAGATTAGCAAAGCATCCCCAAGAGCTTCATCATGCTGAAGAACACACACTAATACTCTGAGAAAAACATACTAATAACATCTGAGAGCTCCAGAGACTCTCTGGTGGACACATCCAAAGCATGTGAGTATCCCCAGGAATTTCTTCATACGTTTAGTCACATGCACCTGTTCCCTGCAAACCCCCAGGCTGTCACCAAATGCAGTGTGTATGACATGGGCAGGTACAGCACCAAAGAAAGGCTGCTCCAAGGAAGGGGTGAACCTCTCACTCCTGTGGGAGGTCAGGCAGCAGACACAGGGGAGTGTTTGCCTCCTGTTGTGAAAAGCATAACAACACTGAAACACTGAAATCCTTCCTCAGGCCTTGCTGCCTGATGGAACCAAGGAAGAGAGGTTACATGTGAACAATTTCAGGAAAATTTCAGCTGCAGACTGAAAGTGAAGCAACAGCACACACAAAAGCATTAAACACCACTATCTTTCTCTCAGGATCAGCAGAATTCTTTTACCTTTCTTCCTCAAGATCCTCTGAGGAGATGCCCTCTTTGAGATCCAAGCTCCAAATTTCAGGCAGGGCTGTGGCAGATAACTCCACAACAGAAGAACATGTCAAAGTGCATGAGTAGGTTTACACTATGACATAAAAATATTTTTCATTAAAAATCTTTTCCTTCCAAAACAAAAGCAAGAAGGCATTATTGCACTTAGTACAACACAATTTCAGCAGGAAAAGATGGATATAACAATTAAAACCTGTGCTGAACTTTGTAGGTTAAAGCCCAGGGGAGGAGGAAGAGGAGGGGAGGGGCTGCAAAGGCTTCTGGGGAACAGGAGGGCTATAAAAACTGAAGGTGCTCGTTCAGAGTTTGTTGCTGGAGGACAAGAGAGGAGTGCTTAGAACTAAAGGAAGGAGAAGGTAAATGTTTCACACTTCTTGGGCTTAAATGGATCTTTTTATTCTAGTATGTATGAAGCGTAAACTAGAAAAGGAGATTTTTATATTCCAAAACCTATAGAAACCCTTTGCATAAAACCTCCCATCCCATGGCACTTCAATGGTTGCCTGCTCTCCACAGTATAGGTCTGTTTGTTTAACCTGTATGTTTGCTTCTAGACTGAAGTAAGGGCTCCTTACAGCTTCCTCTGTCTAGTTCTGGCATCCAGGACCTCAGCTGGCTATGAGCCTTCTTCTGCTGGTTTCACTGGGGCTGGCTTGTGCTAGCTCATGACACTGCTGGATGCCTCTGGTAAGAAAACAGTTGTAAATTCCCATCATCTTTGGACTTCAGTCACTGCTCCCTGCTGCTACACTTCACTACTGTGCTAAAGAAAGAGGTGTTTAATTAAGGAATAAGTAGTAAAACATCTAATAACTGTAGGGATGAGCTGCCATGTGGGAGATCTTGACCACAAATCCCAGCTGGTCACTAATAGCAGGGCAAATGCTTTGCTCCAAACTCTAAGAGGGAATTGTTGTTGTAGCTTTATACAATGAGTATAAAGCTACAAGTAGGTGTGGGGCTCTGTGCAGCTGATGTACTTCCAATTAACTTCCAGAGTACTTTTCTACTACTCTTCCCCTATTCAGGGAGGCAATCCACCTACTTAAAAGAGGTGTTGTGGTGCTAAATTAAGTCATCTTAGTAATATGCTTTTGTAGCACTGCCTGCTCTACCAAGGAAAAGTTAATGATCAGCGACTGCTATTGCTTGAGTTAGGCTCCCAACAGCCCATTCAGATTTTAACTTATCTTCTTTAGATGATGTAATGCATTTTGTGTTTGATGTGATTTCCTCTTCTCCTGGCAATCCTCAAAACCCTTACAACAAGCAGGTAAGGGAGCCTCCTATTTCTGAGGGAATATGATGCTCTTCACAACCAGCCACACAGCTCTGTTCTAGCTAGCAATGCAAAGGCAGATTTGATGTGAGGCAGGCTCCAATACCTGCAATTCAGCAGAAAGCAGAGCCAAGAGGAAGCCATCTGTGCAGGTGGCACTCATCCAAAGGGAAGGGTGGGAAGGTTGTCCTGAGGACTCACCTGTGGCCCTGCCTAAGGAGTTGCTCCAGTGCTTCCCTGCAGCTGGAGGTCAGAGGGTGATGGACAAGGGGGAGCTGAGTGTGTGCATGAGGCTTGCAAAGATCCTTTTCAGCTGAGGTGAATCCACTCATGGGGATGATCCTGCATCTACTAACAAGGCCTGGTTTCTTCTGTTCCCTATTATGAACACTTCAGCCTCCTCTAAATACTCTTTTCTTCCTACCAGTCCAAGATGCAGTAAGTGTCACAGTACTGCCAAGGGCTTAGTCTGCCCAGCAGGATGCCAGTGAGGCAGGGCAAGGTCAGAAGGTGCTATCCTCCCTGAACTTTAAATCCTCTGAATCTGTCTTTAGGAGAAGCTGTGGGTTTTGTTAACCAGATTAGTTTAATGACAATAGGCTCCATATATACTCCATTGACAAATATAGGTGTTCTCTCTAAGGTTTGGGTCTCTGTTTAAAAATCCTGGTCCTAAGCCCTAACGTGGCTCTAAGCTGAACCTGGGCACTTCCCAAAAGGCATTTATGGCAGATCAAGTGATGTGCTGTGACTGAAATGTGTTTATCAGCATATCTGTGAGGAGAGTGTTGCCTCTTCATCCTTTCACAAAAAATAGTGAGGATGGGCAGTTCTGATGGCTCTGACTGTGCCTCGTTCTGTCCTCCCTGAGGGCTGCACAAGCTCTCAGTCACTGATGGCACTTGCACAAAAACAAGTGTGCTCTGATGTGAGCACACCCACAGCTAGATTTAATCATACTTGTTGCCCACACCTTACAGTTTACAAAAAGCTTGAGTTCCAAGAGGGAGAAGAATGTCTACTTTTGCCTTTAAAACTAAAGTGGTTCTTTCCTATCCATACAGAGCCTAAACTTTTGAATCTCTATGTAAGAAATACATGGAAAAACATATGTAACTTAAACGAAGGGCACAAAGCCAGAAAACCCAAGGACAGCACCTCAGAGGGACAGCTGCAGCTTGCTGTTTAAAGGGTCCCCAGCCACTCTGGACAATAGTGAGAAGCTCCCACTGCAGGGAAGGTGCCAGGCTCTACTGTGTCTGCTGGAGTTGAGAATGGAACTGGTGTCAAGTGGCAGAAGTCAGCAGGTCTGGAGCCTCATTTTTAGGTGAAAAATTGCACTGTGAAAGCAGAAAGCTACAGTAAAAAAAAACCCCACAGCACTGATCCACTAGCCAGGAAAGAACTCATCAGAGACATATAAATACAACTTCACACACTTCAATGTGTAAACCACTCAACAAAATAAATTATGCTATGCTGGCAAAGTAGTAAAAGGCCTTAAGAAAATTGAAAAAGCTTATAGCAATGA
The DNA here is from genome assembly GCF_028769735.1 of Zonotrichia leucophrys gambelii. Classification (NCBI taxonomy): domain Eukaryota; kingdom Metazoa; phylum Chordata; class Aves; order Passeriformes; family Passerellidae; genus Zonotrichia; species Zonotrichia leucophrys. The sequence goes on from NC_088176.1 coordinate 28,880,119, forward strand.
AGGATTATTCCCAGTGCAATAGAAGGAATGTGTATCACACTAAGTGATGGTGCTTTGTCTGTGAAAATCAGCCAAGTGAGGGAGCAGCAAGGCTGAGGGCAGGCTGGACACATATTTACCTTGGCTCTCTGCAGTCAGCAACAGGCTCAGGGCCATACTTAAGGCAAGACATATCTCTGTTTCCCTACTATCACTGCTCACAGCAGGGATTTCTTTTGTTAATTGCTACTGTGCAGTTCTAGAGTTGGAAACTGATTAATTCCCAACAGGCAGGAGGGATTCCTAGAGAGCAGGGCAGTGTAGGTGACCCTGGGGATCACAAGAGCTGAATCTACAGCATCACTTAGGGTGCTTGGTTAGGGCAAAATGATTCTAGATTCTTTAAAATCTCTGGCAGACACTATTTGTGCTGTGCATCCCCATATGATTTAGCATCAAAAACCAGCATTCACTCAAGCCTGAGGGCCGATTTCATCATTAGGAATATTGGGCAGGACCAGAACATGTCACTCCCAGGAGGTGGTGTGGCTCCTGTGCCCACAGGGGTGTCTGCTGTGCAGTCCTTCACCCCACGGTCACTTCATGGATCTGAGCTCTTCTGACCTCCTCTTTGGCACAAAACAGTGCAGGAACACTACAACATTCCAGGAATGGATAGAAGGATAAATCCCTTTGCTTTCCCTCCTCCCCTTTCATGGGCTGAACCTGTACTTGCTATGAAGCAAGTGATGAGCTCCTGAACTGACACCCAGTAGAAGCCCAACCTGTACAACCACAAGGGACTCTGCTGCAGCACAGGGAGGGGAACAGCAGGTTTGGTTGGCTCTTTGTAGTGAGGCAGGGGAGTCCTCAATCCCAATCTCAGGAACAGCCACAAGCAGATGACCAAAGGTCTGCTCTGCCCTGGTTCCTGCTTCTGACAGTGGCCAACAGCAGATGCTCCAGGAAATATAAAAAAATGGTAAGCACAAAATTACATTTGGTAGTATATTCCCAACTTCCAGTGCCTTGGGCTTAAGTTCTGAAGTAGAAGATCTGTATTTGATAGGTTTCTTCCCTAAAGGTTTCTTTTGGGAGCTGTGTAAGCTTCCAGCCTGTGTTCTCTGGCAAGAAATTTTGCAGCTCAGCTAACACTGGTGTGAAGAAGAGCTCTTGGTTGTGAATCTGCCTTGTGCTAGTTTCATTTGATGCCATCCCACTTTCATGCTGATGGAATGCTTAGTTACTCCCTGAGAGCTTTTCCACCCTCCTTAAGTCTGGGGTTCTCTGGTTTCCAGCTCAGGCTGCAGACAGCCCTCCATGCACTAGAGATGCCTGCCTGCTTTCTTGGCTGGCTGGAAGGGCTAACTCTTCCCTGGGAGCCTGTTGGCTTCCTACAGTGTGCTAGTGCACAGGGACCTCAGAACTAATACAGAGATTGTGCCAGTCTGCCCTCCCTGTGCCCACCTAAAGCCTTGTCAAGGAATGAGGATGCTCAGGAAGCGCCCATGTCAAATGGTTTTGACTTGGTTAGTGCTTCACTCAGCTGATGCTAAACCAGAGGATGATGGTGTAGCTGACTGCTGAAGGGACAAGGGGAAAATGTGGTGGCTGGGTTTTATTCACTAGCTATTGCAATTGAGGCAAAAAGGGAATATAAAGAGATCTGTCTTATGCTTATGTGTCCTTGAAAGAAAACAGCTGATGAAGCAGTCACAGAGAGAGCATTGAGCCTGTAGCTTACACCTGACAGTCCAGTGATCAGTTGTGCACCTAAAGGAGAGGAGAGACTCGACTCTCCTCCCCAAGACCAGGGGCAGGGCTGGATCATTTGCATGACCCTGGCCAAACCATTTCTGTTTCAATTGTGCTGAGCAATAGATATACAAACCCCGAGAGCAGTCTGGTACAAATTTTGGATAAACCTTCAGGAGGTGCAAAGTGTGCTAGAGTGGTTGTGGGTGCTTGTGGATGCTGGCCAGCCTGCCAAGGTGTGGCTTAGTGGATGTGCAGTAATTCCAGTCAGTGCAGGTGGTGCAGTGAAAGCACACTGCAGTGCTGTGTGTTAACCTGCTGCCATCAGTGTCACCTGGATTTACTATTAGCAGTTACAACAATAGCATTAGAGGATCATGAGAACTTTCAATAGTGGAAGGTGATCAGCCAAAGGGCATGGAAAGAACTCTGCTGGATAGGGTTCTTAGGTAGGCTCCTTGAAAAGGAGTACATGGTTAGGTGGGAAAAGCCTCCCTCTTGCACTGAATTCTTCATCCCAGCACTTCTGGAGCAAAGAGATGAGCATTACTGGGTCACACCAAGGATCTGTCTGTCCCTTACACTGAGTCTGACAGTGGCCAAAGCCTGATGCTCAGAGAAACAAAGAACAGCATGACCAGGTAGCAACAGCTCTTCTGCAGACCCCCAGCTATTTGTTCAGCTTTGGAAACTGCTCAGTCAGACATGTTTTTCTATACATTTATTAACTACCAGTAAAGTTCTCATCCATGAACCTTTCCAGGTTACCTGGGAACTCAAAGCTCTTCACAGCCCCAGTGTCATGAGGCAAGTTCTGCAGCTTCACTGCTCTGCATGGGAAGTCTGACAGGGACTGAAAAACAGCTTGGAAGGGCTGAAAGTGCAGTGGGTAAGATTTCTGGATTTCTGTTCAGTGTCTGGGTACCAGATTTAAGGAAACAACCTTTTGAAGCCCAAGGGGAGAACGTGGTTCTAGGATAACGTTCTCTGGCCCAAGTCTCTGTTAATGAGCTGGGCAGGTGTGCAATGTCAAAACAAAGCCATGGATCCAGAAGAGCACAGCAAGGCTATGAAATCCTACCCCTACAGCTGCAGCAAGTGCCTGCCTTTTACAGATGTGTGGCACATGTGCTCCCTGTGTAGGGCTCACTTCCTGGAGCCCTACAGCACCTACTGTCATACCTTGCCAATTAGGTAGCAGAAAAAATTGATGTTGAATAATTTCTTGGATTCTAACAAACTCCCAGGCACCAGCCCCCTTGCCCCTCTGTTCAGCTACAGGAGGGATCCGAGGAGCAATCTGTTCTATTAACAGGAAAATTCTGCCCAGCAATGCCTGCTCTGACCTTCAGTCACCTCCTCACCTTCAGACATACTGGAGGCCTAAGCAGAAAGGAAAGCAAGCCTTTAACCTAATTACCCAATTATCTTGAGGTAATCACCCAATAATCTTAGGATACAGTAATTTTTTATTTCTTATTCCTCCTATCTTCTTAACAAACAGGTTCCAGAAAACAAACCAAACAAACAAACAGACCCACATAGCAGATAAAACACCCATTAAGGGCAGACATCAGTCTACAGCTTGTTACCTTTCCTACCCCAGGGAGCTGGGCAGGGCTGTGCAGCTGTGGGAGCTGCCAGAGCTGCACTGTGCTCAGCAGGCCAAAAATCACCTCTGCATGCTCAGACCCTGCTGTCCTTGGCAGCCAAAAGGAAGGGGGAACAAAGCTGGGGAGGACCTGCCTCAAGAGAACAGCCTGAGGGAGTCCTTGGGAGATGAGCAGCAAATGTGTGAGTGGTCACACCTGGCTGGGGCTGTTTCAGAGTGCTGTGGGTGGCTTACAGGACTGCTGACACTTGATCACATCCCCTGCAAGCTGATGCAGCTCTTCCTGTGAAGGGAGAGCTGTCGTGTTCCTGCAAGAGCAGGAGGGACTCAGAGATTTCCCATCCCAGAGAGTCCCCAGGGACTCCTCAGAAACCCCCTGTCTTTAGAGTGCTTGTGGGAAAAGGCACCATCATCTGATTTTCAACACATGATGAGATCTGCCAATTATTTAGAAACTCACCCTACACACTCCATAACTGAAAAATGTAAATGTGATACAATGAGCACAGGGATCCACAAAATTTTACAAGTAGCTGTAATTAAGGACCCAAGAGAAATATGTAAGGAACTTTCTTTGTAATATGTAGTGCATAACTAATATTTAAAATACTGGGTGGTGGAGGCAATCACATCTGATCATGAAGTCAGAATGACCAGCTTATATTTAATGACTAAGATGCAAATTTAATCATATACTCATAAACTGCTAATTGTAGGGGTTTTTTTATAGCCTGTGAGGATAATTTGAATACTCAGTACTAATACCTGGAATGCCATGTAATCCTTATTATAGAGCCATAAATTTAAAAAAATATTAATCCCAGTGGGAACTAAAGAATCTTTTCTTTTTTAATGTCAAAGGCAAGAAAATTTCTTATGAAAATCTTCACATGAAGTGTCATCGCTTGGCTGCTTATCTAAAACTTCAGATGAGTGTGAGGGTGGAGGGTGAGGGAGCCCTCCATGGCCGCAGACCTGTGCAATACAGAGTGATGCACCCAGCTTGCTAATTCTGTCTAATGGTGAAGCCTGCATTTCTTTAAAGCTGAAAATCAGAGCTGCTATATCCAGGGCATATCCCCCTCCCAGTTTAGCATCTTCTGATGGTACCTGAAATACTCTATGCAGGCACACAGCTCATGCCTCTGTTCAGTCACTCAGTCTCTGACTTTGGGTGTTTTGCAAATTTGTTAATTTATATTACGTTTATCTTGAAATCCCTAAACAGGCCAATACCTGGCTGCCACAGAGCTTGGTTCCAGTATCTGCTGCCACTTAGAAGGAAACTGGCTGGAGATCCTTCCTGTGTAAGGTCCTTGTTGCTCTGGAATATCCTTCAAGATGTTACAAAAACATACACAGACACAACATATACAAAACAGATATATGATGTCCAGGACATCTCTGCAGGCCAAAGGACACACTGTGAGGTACCAGTGTACAGGAAAGGACTTGAGATGAGCTAGCAAAGTACTGTAATGTTTTCACTGTAACCTGGGCCCCCATGCTGTGTGGGTGGGATTAGGACCTGCCTCTTGGGAATGGTTGTTGCTGCAGAACATCCCAGTGATGAGATGTTGTAGATATGGCCTGCTTACAAACCAGCTGGTGAGGCTGAACAATTATAAAGGAGCCATCACACAAGTCTGTTGTCCCATGCCAGGCTCGCCCTGAATCACAGCTATACCTTTTCAGTTTGATCTTCTCTAGAGCTGGGATACATTAGCATAACCATTCTTGCATCTTCTAACATTCGAATTTCCATCTTAGCCTCCTGCAGCCTTGATCCAAAAGCTTTTCATATTTATACCAGAAATCAAGGTTTTTATGTAAGCAGCAGTGAGGGATTTGGTTTGCATATATAAATATACAATAGTCTCACTACTCTGGCTGCTAGTGCAAAGTGAATCCATGACATGGGTTGTGTTCTCTTAGCTAAAGGCAAAGGCATAAGTTAACTGACAATGAATTATCCTATTGTAGAGCCTTCAGGATGGGGATTATCAGTGCTAACACACTGTCTTATCCTGCATGCAGTACACAGAGCTGACTTCTTTGGGAGATTTGGAACACAGGCAAATGATAATGTGGAAATTCATTAGGCAGCACCTCAAAGCCCCAAGTGTGTGTGTGTAGTATCTCATCCATTTCAATGGGAATCTTGCCTGCAGGAGAAGTAAACTCATGCAAATGCTGTTAGATCATTTTAATAGACCAAAAATCTAAGGGGATTCAAGGAGTGGCAAGCATCCCCCTTAAAGACATCTCACAGCATAGTATGTACTTTGGAATCCAACCCAGAGTAAATTAATGTTGGCCTATCCAGTGACAAGAGTAGCAAGACTGTGATTTAAAAAAAGGGGACAGAATAGGGACAAAACTGTAGTTTCATGTGACAAAGCAAATCTCTTCACCAGACATTAGGATTAAAGTCTGTTAAGAATTGAAATATGTCACCATCCTGGAGTTTGCGTACCAAAATTAATCCTATTTAGTACATTAGATCTTTATCTAAACCTCTTTGTCCAGAGGATGAGAGACCTTACCCTGAGAGAAGGATTTCCAAATGCCTTCAGTTGCCCTATCAGTGCTTGTTATTTGAACATGGAAGAAAGAAATCCCCCAATTTTACAAATCAAACACTTCTAGGCATAAGCTGTTCTTGAGGGCTGTCTGTAGGCAAGCTGCTGAAGAATTAGGGCAATAAATCACTGTGCTGCTTTTCCTTACTCCCTCTGTTAGAACCCTGCTTTCAGTGCTCAGAAGGGATTTCCAGACTACTCTCTTCAACTAGGCAACCCTTCTTAACATAACAAGTGTTATGTTAACACATTATTAGTGTTGTCTAGCTTACCTTTGCTTTGTTAACACATTATTAGTGTTGTCTAGCTTACCTGTGCTCACTTTGAGGCCTGATCTGACTAAAGGACTGTGAAGATCTTCAGTGAATGAAATCAGGGGTTGTGGCTGAAGTCTGGCCACACCCATCTTACACAACACCTGGCTATTTCTGGCTTTGGTGGGCTACTTGCAGGTAGGAAGCCACAGAAACTTTTCTGTTGTGGTGCAGAGAAACTTGCTGGCAGAAATTCTGTCTTGAAGAACAAATAAGAAAACATTGTTTCTAAGAGGTAAGATGAATGAGACTCCCCAGAAACAAAGACTTCTTAATATTGGTCTTAATATTTCAAACAGAATACCCTGGAGAGCAATGCTTCTGATTTGCTCCTTCCTCCCATGCTACTGCTTTTATCATAAACAAGAGAAACATTTTTACACCTGACATCACCACTCTTTCTTTTGAGCCCATTACCTTTTACTAATGGTAAGTTCAAAGAAATAAAATTTTGCTTCCAAAAGTAAATTAGATATGTAACATTTTCATAAATTAGCACTTGAAAAGCAAACACTGTACTGAATGTACTTACTTTCAATGTCATTGGCATTGCTTTGTGATTTTTTTCAAAGCTCTTAACATGGCATTCTTTGCATGATATCTTGCAAAAATTGTCTAGAAAAGTACCAGCTTTACACATCTATCAATTAAATAAGCTGTACTCAGGAAGCTGAGGGTTTGCTAATAGGTAATGAGGAATTCTGTAAGATGGTTGACAGCTAAGGCAGTGAGAAAGTGGGGAAAACAGTGTTTATACATATTTTAGAGCACACTGAAAACCTTACAGACATCCTGCTGTTTACCTACATTTTTCCTCCCTGTGTCTGTCATGACCAATTAGTTTCATGTCCCTTGGGTAATATCATGCTAATTAAATATTAGAAACCATGGGGAAAAGTGGCAAGAGGTTTGTTTTTCTTTTGCTGTGCAGTTTAACAGTAAGTGACAAGCACCAACCTTCCAATATCACATGCAAACGTAGAATTTCCTTGAGACATTCCCAACCATAAATCCTAGTGTGCTATGCAAATATGCAAAATTTCAGTAAAATTCAATGAATGACAGCACAACTGAATGCTTACAAGCAGCATTAAAAAGGGAAGGATGCAAGGCAAAGTTAAGGAAGTTTCTTCAAAGAGCTAGGAGACAATTTGTAACTAAACAGTTTTATTTACTTTTTTTTTTCCAAAATAAAAAACACAAAATAACCACCAAGATTAAAGGCCATAGACAGCATTAACCAAATGAACCAGCCACTTGGTTATAGTAGCTGATAACTAGAATAACTGGATATTATTGCATATACCTCAGGTTCATTTATATATCCATTACAGTTTGGCAAGATTACAATCATACAGTAGCTTTGGTTGTGTAAAACCTAGTAGCAATACTTACTTAAAATGTGACTGCTTAACATTTTATGACAACAGCTATTATTCTGTCTTGACATAGCTTCTCTCACTCCATGTTCTTGTCCACTTTGCCACTGACCCAGAATTAAGGAGACATATTTGCAACCATCATTTATAGCCCTTCTTTATCACCACGTGGTGATGGATCTCAGAGGGGTAGGGATTTCTCCCTTGCTCTCCTCATACAGGTTTGTAGAGCAGCCTCTCCTCCATGCTGGTGGCTCCCACCACCCAGCTGTGGCAGCCTCAGCCTGGCCATGAGTCCGTGCAGAATGCAAATATGTCGAGGTGTTTATGGCTTTCAGGCCAAAGCCTTTCCTGACCTACAGTGCTGGGGGGTGACTGTACTGCCTTGCCTTTGGATACAGAGAAAAAACCACAAACAAACAAACAGCTTTTCACATTGGTGTGCTGAGCTGCCAGCACAGAACAGTATTAACAAACCTAATACACAATACTACCTTGGTTACAGAGTTGTGCCTGAGACACTGCACAGGATTGCATGTGTATGTTCTACAGTCTATGTATTTTAGTTTTGGTCTTTTAAAAAAATGCTCTCATCCTTATGTAATCTAGTGTAACACTGCAGCTTTAGAGTAATGGTTGATAAAAAGTCATAAACACACAGGCTATTTGGAAACACTGGAAGCTTTTGCTTGTCCTGCACCACTTGTGCAGAATTCCTGCCTTTCTGCCATCAGTCTGCCCCCAGCATTCTGGGAACATTTGCTTCCACAGGAAATATATCACCTACTTAAAAATAACCTAAGATTCTCAGTTCTACATGGGAAAGCTATAAAATAATTTGGATCAAACTGAAGTAATCTTGTTTGTGAAGACCCTTCTCCACTTACAAAATGCTGGAACACTAGATAACTAGATCTACTTGTTTGTGCAGCCCTTTCATTTGCTTGCACTGAAGCAAAAAGGAATTCAGCATGAGGAACGGCTGCATGGTGAAGATCCTGCAGAACAAGGTAACTGCCATGCAGTAATTCAAATGCAAGCAGTGTGACTGCTTTTTGCATTCAGATCCATACTTGTATAAGGATATAAATTAATAAGCCCTTCTAAATGATTTTAGAAATATCCTCTTTGATCTAGACATATAAAACCTCTGAATACTTAGAATCACTAGATTTCACATGGCTCACATATTCATAATTATTTGCACTTACATGGCAAATATTAGAAATACATTTGCCTGCAGTTGAACAGGTAATTATACTGTCTATTATTCAGCTGAGCAAAGATCAAGCACTCTATATCTTGCAGTTATTGGATCTTATTCTAACCCTTTGCTTTAGAAAGAGGAAATAACCATCTAAGTATATTACCAGTGCACAGTACTTAGTTTGAAAAAGACAACCTATAGTAGACAGCTAGATTTTTTTCCTAAGATGACTTTTTATGAGATACTCTAAAAGCAGTCTCTTATGACTGAAGATTGTCTATTTCACTGTACTCGCATAGTAAAAATAGTTAAAATCTAATTACAAAGCTGCTACATGGTTATTTTGTGGTCTGTAAAACAAAACAGTATCCAGAATTTTATCTGAACAAAATACACCAGACAGTATAAAAATATTTCCCAACTGGAGATTGAAACATTAATGCTGGATTTGGTTTTTTTTTGTATAAAAAGTAATGTAATAATGGTTGACATTTATCTGCTTACCAGTCAAAAATATACATATGACTTCAAGGAGCTGTTCCAGGCTCATTTTTAGTGAGCTTGTGCTTTTGACCCTAGAAGTAATAAATGCACAAGTGGAACACAGTTTCCTGAAAACCTGAACTTTTATCTTATTTCTAACAATAAGAGTAACTTCTGGCTATGGATTTCCACTTATTTGCTTTGTTCAGGCAACTACAGCAGAGGAATTCCAGAAGCACCACTTCCGCTTTGAATGATGTTTGTTCAGTGCAACATCTTCCTTTTCCCTCTCCTTTTTAACTCGCTGGTAGTGATCTTCTTCCTTCAAATACCACACAGGCGGCCACCGATGCCTCTCAAAATATTCTTGATTATCTGATGGAAAAACAAAACAATTAAAAAATCCCCAAAGATGGCAGTAAGATACACAAATGCCAGAAATGTCTTGCAAAAAGCTATGCAGGTAATCATTGATCCATTTTCTATGCTGGCTTGCTTATCAAGGATTCACCCAGTTTCCTCAAATGCCTTATGTGTGAAAAGACTTTGAAAGTGGTTACACACAAGAGGCATTGGTTCACCAAAGCTATAAAAAAGCAAGGCCTTTACAGAGTGTATTTTATATTATACATTGCAGAGCCTGAAAAGAGCTCTGTTCCATTTAGCATCACTGAATTAGGTAAAGAACATGATGCGTGCCCAGCAATCAGGCTAATGATTATGACTTTTCTTTGCAGATAAGAATTTATGAATGCTGTTCAAGATAGCACAGAGGTTCAATCTCATGGCTTAGCTACGTGAGTTCATCTTTGTCTTTAAGTTTAATCAACTGGGTGGGGAGAAAGAAGGGGAAACCTGATGAAAACTGGCATGGAAGTTGCCCATACCTGAAGATTTAGCTTTGATTTCCTTGCGGAACTTGGAGCAAACGCTGTTGTAATTGGTGCAGATGTAGTGCAAGCACCAAGCTGCCAGCTGGTTAGCATTGTGAAACTGTGAAGAAAAACAAAGAGCTTATTCCATTTCCTGGGGTTATCATTCATTCTGCAGCCCCTATGAACAGCTAAAGCTGAAATGGTCCCAGCAGATGGTACGTGGCCGTACTGTCCCAGGTGATCATTCTGACTGCCAGCTCTGATCTCAGAGTATAAACATGAGCTAGGTGCTGGCCACAGAGGATATTCTAACAGCATAAGAGATATTGCTTCTGTCTCCAACCAGGAGAAGGAAATAAAAGAAAGATTTCTCTTCTTAAGATAAAAATGAAGTGAAGTGAGCTGTTTTCTCTTGGGAGGGGCTCAGTTCTGGTTTTGCAACAAGATTACAGGTATTGCACAGAGGGTCTCAAAAACAGCTGCAGGGAATCTTGCATGGTGGCCAGTGTTTTAGTGCTACTTTTGTGCAGTGTTTTAGTGCTACTTCAAGCTAAGCTGCAGCTGACTCATTGTTAGTGTGAAATCAGGAATAATAAAATTTAAACAATATTTCAGCTTGTTCTACTGTAGCTGAGAGTCTGCTGCATTTTGGGAAACAGTTGTGCAGTTTAGCTGTGAGCTAAGAGCTCTCTCTTTTAATTATTTATAGGACTCAAGAAATACTGAAATGCACTTGAACATAGATTTGCACATACTCTGAACTATCAGGTGATTGACTTTAAGTAGCCAGTTTAAGGATTCAAGAAATGTTGTCTTTGTAGCACAGGTCTAAATATATCTCCAAGAACTGAATTGAAAGGAATGCAAGAATCAATCACCATTACAAAGCTGACCAGCTTAATTACATTGCTTTTCATGTTAGTCAGTGCACCATGGTCATGAGAACAAGGAGCTTGGAAGTTCCACACTCAACACAAACTAAAATATATATTTGGAAGACAACTCCTCTGAGGTTACTTAAAGGGATATTTTACATTTGAACTAATGAAAAAAACCTCTTTTAAAATAAGACAACAGAGCTAAGTTTTATTGTCAGTCACTCTCAGAAGTGCAGGCTTTGAGCCACTTGGAAGCAATGCTCAGAACCAGTAGGGAGCTAAAAGCAAGTCCAGCAGCTGCCCAGAATCTCTCCAGCAGGCTGTGTACACTGACCTGTGCCAGTTCCAAATAGGAGAGGACTTCTCCATCTATTGCAACACCGCTCATGGAGGCCTTTGTCAGCTCTTGCACGGCGTGCTGCTCTGTTAGGGGAGAAAACTCATCACTCACAGGGCAAGCAGCCACACTGCAAGGTCACACCATGGTCACAAAGCACCCAGGCAGCATGTGCTCCCTCCTCCTGGTGGCAACCAGCATCATGCAGGGGCCATGTTCACACAGGTATCCTTAGCAAGCTGAGGTTTGGGAAAGTCAAATCCTGACCTTTATAGAGCTGTGGCTGAAGATGTGGCTCATAACCACTTATGGAAGCACAAAGTTCAGCAGCCACTGGTCTTTCTCTGGCATGGGTGCAATATTCAATTTAAATTAGAAATATGGATCAGCTGTCTCCTTTCAGTCATACAAAGTTTTTAATCAACAGTGCCACTGAATTATTTATTAATGAGTATTCACACAGCACTGATAGAGAAAAGGTCACTTCAAGCCCTCTCTAAGTTTTCAGATTGGCTGTTCCTAGGGATTCAGATGAAGGCTGACCAGCTCACCCCCAACAATCACCACATTTCAAGATTCTCCTTAACCCCTTCCTAGAATCTTAAAAGTCTGAGTGTTTTTTGGGAAACATTGGCAGTTGGTTTGATTCTGCTGGGTTCAGTTGTTGGCAGTAGCCTTTGGACTCAAAATTATTTCACCAAGAATTACATGGAATGAAATATTTTTAATAATGAATGTATGTTTATACTACAGTTACCTTAAAAAATACCCAAAACTTAAGCCAAAGTGTGCAAATAGAATCTGGCAATAAAGATTTGGTCTATCAGACCCAGTAAAGGCAACAGACACAGTCCTGATGCACAGCTGAAGGACAGCCAGGGTTTGGTATGTGATTAAATTTTGCCTAAATGTAGTCCTGTAGGTAGGTGTAGCTTTGATTCAGCTTTCTCTGAGTTTTGGTCTTGGTCATGTCTCCAGAACAATGCCAAATTACTGACACAGAGAGAGACAAATTAAACACAACACTACCCAAACAATCCCAGAGGTTGGGGTGATGTATGGATTTATTTTTAAAACTTTAGTAGTATTCTTACCTGTAATTTTTCTTTAAATATGGGATTGAAATGAGGGTTGAGTCCCCATGGATATACCAAAATATCCAATTCTCATCTAGTGAAAAGGGACCTACACAGCATTTCTAAAAACATGATCATATAGCTAAGTTCTGAATTGGCTCAGTTACTCTCTTTGAACAGAAATATAAAGTGGAGCACTTCATTCATTACTTAATGGAAAACCTTACCTAAAACCAGAATCCTTCCTGGTTTTAGGTAAATTAACAACAACAGAATGGATATTACAATCCACAGACATTATCCTCAATGCTAAAGAGAAGGTGTACTCTTTATGTTTCTAAAGCTTAGAAAACTTCAGTGTTCTGAGCTGGATTAGCACGAAACTAAAAAAGGCAAGAGAGAGGCAAATACATTTCTCTGTGTGAAAATATCAATTTGCATTACAATACCCCTCTCAGAAAAAAAAATAATTCTCTGACATTTGAGAAAATGTGATGTGTTCCAAAAACCATTAAAGCAAATTTTAGCTGTTGCAGAAGATACTGGCCAAAAAATTGTTACCTGCTAGAGCAATCAGGTGAGGAAGGCAAAACCTGTTTGCCAATGCAATTAACTCAAGGGTGTCCAGTTCCTGACTGGAGGACAGTTGCTTGGTATACAAGTAATCTAAAACTGCTTGCATGGAGGTCTTGTTTATGTTGGGCAGAGCTACCTGGAAGAGATATTTAAGAAGAGAATTTATAATTATTAAGGGATTTTCAGATAGCAGCTATATTTCACTTCCCTCACTTTGCTTGTTTCTCTTCAAGGCATTTCAGAAATGCAGGGAAGACATTTTTCAAGGCAGAAATTTCCCATTCAAGTTCAAGACTGCCAACAGGTAAGCATTGCTCCAGAGTCAGATCCTTTGCCAGGTTATACCCAAGCTGGAATTGGATCCACATCAAACAGTGACTCTGTTCAATGCTCTCCAGCCTGCAAATTGACAGCTACACATAAGAGCCACTGAGCACTTCCCATGCCAAACCTCCCTTGGTGGACTCCTTGAGGAATGCAATCTATCTGCTCCTGGCAGGGATTTTCTGTGGATTCTGAGAATAACAGAAAACAAAGGATAACAGTAAAACCACCCCTCTGCCTTTTGGTAAATAACCAAATTGTCCAGGTAAACAGGGTTGAGAAGGAACTGAGAACTGAAGAAATGAGGAAAAAAAAGTAAGCCCTTTATGTCCCACACATGTAGTGAGTGTAACCAGCAAGGAATGAAGCTGCCAGGACTAGGATAAAAACTGTCTAATTTCTCATGCTAAAGCATAAACCTTTCATGCATATCAGCCACTCTGGGAAAAAGCTCAGTTCTCCAAGTGAGAGCAGCTAGCTGTGAAACTCATTCATTATTGATATATTTTTGTTAATGCAGAGAACTGTAAATTTAATGAATGAGTTTATAAAATTTGCCCCAAATACATAAAAGGTAGTATGTAAAAATAGATGGTTTTTATTATTTGTAAACCATTCAATTCATATCTACCTATATTTTAAAACTTCCAAAAGCATTACTGAATGCTTTAAACTCTACAAAATGGAAGCTAAATATTTTAAATTGGAATGATGAGCTAAGACTGTGAAGCTAATAATTAAAAATAGGCTGGTAGAAAATAAATGCATATTCTTCATTGCCAAATGCTGCATGCTAGAATCAAATGATTTATTTTTATTGAACCACTTGTTGAGTGTGCCTCTGGGAAAGGAATTATGTTTACAGCTGTATTAGAAGAAGCCAGAAAAATCTAAGTAGAAAAATATCTATCAGGATATTAAACACAAAAAACTTGAACACTTCATATGAGCATAACTGGAAAGTAACAAGAAAAATAAACAAAAACAACTGGGTATGGCACAAGAAAAAATATTAGCAACGTGTCTGGAATTTGAAAACCAGACCATGAAGGCACATGAAAATACAGGGCTTCTTCTGCAGGGCTTCTTCTGCAAAATCTTATTCAAAGCACTGAGATCTTTTGAATGTATTGCATACCTGCTTTACTCCAGAGGACAAGATGATGCATTGCAGAATCTAGGCTGAATTTCTACTAAAGTTAGTAGAATGTCTCCTAAAGTTACCTCAGTTTCTACTGTGAAAACAGCTTCCTTTTCTAGTTTAACACTCATATGTCTTTAACCCTTTTTTATCTTTAATTTCTTTATCATTGTCCCTACCCCAAGTATTCTTTATATTCACAAAATCTAAAAAATTATTTTAAAGAAATTCACAAATTCCTACTTAATTTCCTTCCCCACATTTAATATTTGACAGGACTTTGTGTTTAAACACAGTTCAGTGCTGGAGGAAGACTTATGCATTGGAGAAAGTATGTTGTGTCCTGGGCAGCCTTATTTAATGCCTTAAGAAGAAAAGCACCCCAGGTTTGCAAGGAAGAATAAATCCCTGATTTTAGGGATTGTTGCAACCTTTCAAATAAATGATGCTTCCATCATCCTAAATCCATCAGACATTGTAAACAAAAGAGACAAAAATAGACAAATACCTCACTGTTGGAGCTTTCAATAAATGATCCTCCAAACATAGCAGACATCCACTCACAGCTGCAGATCAGCAGTGGCTTGTGGGCCTTGATGCTTCCATCGTCCAATTTAAATGTCACATCTGCCATGGGAACAAAGGCACAGCAGTGCTGCGAGTCTGTGCTTAGGGTGCAACCTGTTCTCAAGAATGTGTTTCACCAGCATGCTGTTAACCAAGGACTTCCTCCATTTCCCATGACCTCCACCTCAAAAATAACCCTTACATTTTAAATAGTTAATAAAAAGCTTTAATTGTAAAGGGGGATATTGAATGTTCAACATTTCTGAGAATTGGGTTTCTTATTTAAAAGCTGTGAGTAGATTTTGAGAAATGAAACTACAGAATCCCAGGCTGGAACAGTTGGCCTGGGTAACACCACAATTTTGGGGTCATACCTCCTCTCAGAACAATGTAAGCTGTCACACTGTTTGAAGTCTATGAAGTGACAGTAACATGGATGAGAAAAAAAATAGTTCTCTTCCTGCTTAAGCATGTATTTACTTACCAGAAAATGTCCCTTTGCAAAGGCACTCTTTTATCCGATTAGCTTTCCTGACATGAAATGCTTTAGTAATCTCTTGATTCATGAAGGCTTCTTTATTCATAATATTCTCCACCATCATTCTCAAGTCAAAGACTTCCAAGATTTCAGCAATCTGAGCCAGTCTGGTGAGGTCTTTTTCGTTTTCATCCAGTTGGCCTGTGTATAAAAACTGCAAAACAGTTTTAAAAGGTGCAGCCTGCACAGAGGAATCCATTTTTACCACAGTTACAGGACACGTCCTCTTTGAGACAGGATTCACTTGCATTTCCTTGTGCACACTAACAAACCCCTTACCCCAGCAGGACAGAGATCTTGCTGCAGAGTTTGTTTCACCACACTCAGATTCAAGCACGTTTAAAGACTCACTACTTTCTGGTGGGGGAATTTTAACATCAAGAGATTTCAAGGATGCCTCATCACTGTCATTGTTTGTCTCAAGGTGACTCGTCAGAACATCCTTATTTGTATTTTCTTTATTACACTGTGTTTCATCCAAGTATGGACTTTCCTCACATTCCATTAAGAAAAGGTCATAAAACTTTGAAGAGGAGGTAGCTAGGTAAATCTTGTGAGCAAAAATGCAGTCCTGCTCCTGAAGAACAAACATGACATCTGCACACAGCGGGCTGTCCAATAAATATCCAGCTTCATTCATGCTCGGCGTGGGACACTCAGGAATTTTGATAACTGGAGGAGGGGCTTTTGGAGGTAGGAATGGAGCCTGAAGCAAAGGTTTTTGGACCTTCTTCAAATGAGATTTCCAGAATTGCAGGTGTCTTCTGGAGATCAGGGCAGCTCTAATTGCATTGTCAAACACATCTTTAATTCCAAACTGGTCAAATACACTGGTTTCATAGTAGGGTATCCCGAGTTCCTTGGCAACCTCTCTGCCTCTCTCTGGTGGCAAAATGTCTCCCCTTTTTATTGGCCTAGGGTAAACAAAAAATGAACCTTGTCACACAAAGGTATGCTAAAAAGCGTGGAATTTTACCAAATATTCAGCACTAAATCTGAGATAACCATCATTCAAATGAAACAAAATATAAAATTAGGTGCACAAAGCCCTTTGGAAATCTAAAAGCATGACTCTACAGAGTTTTAGAATAGTACGTGTTTTTAATTTCATTTAAGTTTGGTGGTGCCTTATGTAATGTTACAAAATATATGTAGAAATCATTTAGGCAAAATGGAGCCTCTTACTTAAAGCGAAATTTACAGTAAAAAAAAATTGATAGGATACTTGAGAGCTTTCATTATTTAAAATTTTTCTACCACCCCTTACTACTCAGATATTCTGTCATAACCATCATTTAAACAGAAATGGAAATTCTCATGACATAAAAATGCCAGAAATACAGCTAAATATGAAATGGAAATATTCCTTAAGCTCATGCTTTTTAAAGAAAATCATAGTAGCCTACAACAAAAGAGTAACAACACCCACTGCAAGAGATAGGCTTGTTTTGGCTGCAGGAGTATTATGTGGGAACTCATGAATTTCCAGAGCAGCTCTAGTACATGATACAGGGTAAACAAACCAGTAAAAAGTCTGGGCTAGGATCCATTTCCCCAGCAAAAAAAAAAAAAAATCATCTCCCCAGAAGACACGACCCAAGAGTGTGTTCTGTGAGCCCACCATATTGGGCAGACACGAGCTGGCACAGATGGAACACGCCCCAGACAGCAGCTTGCTGAGTGCCAGCTAATAAATAACCAGTTCAGGTGGCAGGAGCCTGTGCCAGACACACAGAGCTCTGACTCAAACTTACTAATGGTGAAATCAGGGAGCAGGATTAGGGCAGAAGAGGAGTTTTGGAAAAACACAATTTCCTTTTAAAGAGTCAATCAAAAAGCCCACCCCACCCTCACAACAAAGAAATGTTTAATGAACAAACAGACCTATAAAAATCATATTGCTAAGTCAAGAGTTTGACTGCAATGCAATGCAAAGTTTTCTAAGGGCCCACAAAATATTAATCCAATCTCTTTACGGAAATTTGTTACAATCCAGTCATTAATTACACAATCATGGATATTATTTCCGTGAATCTGGTCTCATTCAAATTCCCATAAAAGGAATAAATTAGAAGCAAGCCAGTTATTGTGGGACTGTTGTGGCCAAATATGCGAATGGTTGTATTTTGTATCTGGGAGAGACAAAGCTTCTCTAGAACAACCACCAAACTCTCTTTTAATCTCAGAACTTTTAGAAGTTTAATTTGCAACCATTTCATTTTCTGCAATGATCTAGGATTACATTTAGCAAAAAACCCAAACCCTGAGAATTAAGAAAATTTGAGTAGGACCTGCCAGTTTAAAATAGTACCTGACAATAGTGAGAGGGTAGGACAGGATACATATGTTCATGGAGAAAAATACCTAAGAAAACATTCAATAATCATACCATCTCTATCTGTTCTGCACCCAACTTTAAAGAAGAAAGTGTATTCTGCCACCCAAATAAAAAAAGAAGAAAGCACGTATATTCTCATTGCCAGAAAAAAGGAAACTAGGCTCTCCAGTTTCTCTTGTGCAAGTGTTGTACCTGACTACCAAGGTGATTTTTTTTAAATTCTCATTTTTGTTTAAACTTTACCTTGCCAGAGGCCGTCTGGCTCTGTTAACAGCCTCGAGGTCGGCGTAGCGGAGATCCAGCTGGCAGCCCACCAGGATGACAGGTGTGCGAGGACAGAAGTGCTTGATTTCTTGATACCACATTGTTTTCACATGATTCAGGGAATTAGGATTAGCAATTGAAAAGCACAGAACAACAACATCAGACCTAGAAAGGAACAAGAAAATACCTGATTAAAACCCCACAAATGATTTTTGCTGCAGTTTCACCTATTTCCATTACTCTGCTCTGCTCTTTGACAAACGTGCTGACACCCAGATGTCAGAGTAGATGTTGTTGGTGCAGAGGTGTGAGAGAAGCTACACATTTCACCACAAAAGCATGGGAGCACAAAGCCACATACCCAGGAAGCACTGCCCCTCCATGCCGAGATGATCCCAGCACGTGGGAGCGGAGCACTAAGAAGAGAGGTAGGGCTTTCCATTCTCTACTTTTACACAGCAGTTACTCACAGGCTGCCACTGCTCCAGAAACAATTCTGCTGACTGGACACCTAAATTGCAGTTCAAAGATCATTGGTGCTTAGGAATTAGAGAGGAGCTGTGCAAAACTTCAGAAGAGCCACGCAGGCAGACAGATCACTTGTGAACTTGGCATGGAGAAATACCTTTACTGCACTATTTGAAGTACTGAGGTGGTTGCTTTCGCAATGTGCTTTGCAAAGCAATTCTGCAATGTCTTTAATAAATAACCTGTTAGAAGGGCAAACTACTGCAGAACGACCACTTCTACAATATCAGCAAAAATAAACATTACAGTGAAAATAAGGTCAGTAAACTGTAGAATAGGACAGTGGCTTAAATTAGACTAAGCATGGCAATATTTGCAGGCTTTTAAAGGTTTCTAACAAAGCAGAAACTATTTCACTAAATGAACTTGCTATATAAATTATAAGTATGAGGATTAAGGTTGACAGTTCATCCACTGAACCACAGCCTAACTCTTGTCAGAGCTGGCACCCAAAGGCAGAGAAATGATTGAATGCTTGTCTCAGGGCATATCTAACTAGGGGCAATTTCATTATTTATAAACAAGCAGTTCTCAAGCTCTTGGGTCTCTTATGGGGAAAAAAATAGAAAGAAAAGAAGGAAAAAAAAGTTGAATTTAAACTCTTAATAAAAATTGGGGAGAAGGGCCATTTTGAGGAAGCAACTTATTGCTACAGAATTGTCAGCAGGATAAGCTCAGCAATGCCATCTCTATCTCAGTTCTATTATTCTTTAATTTAGCACCAATGTGTTGTATCTGCAGTTTGTGTCATGTACAGAGCATCAGCAGCAGTGAATCTTAACATTCACCTTTTAAATAATGAAATACCTCCTCAGTAGTGCTGCTTTCTACATTTCACTGAGGGCATAGATATATCCAGCTATTTCTAAAGATAGCTGCACACAATATGGAGACTGCTGTGAGCATCAATTTAATGCAAGAGAAATGCTCCTGCTCCAAATACCTGTCTTATATAAACTGCAACACATCTGTCATATCCAGGAACAAGGCCTTTTCAAACTGGAAAGTTCTCTAGTAAATAGTGAAGGGCTAAGCAGCCAACACAATGGTTTGCTGCACAGCTGAGGCAAACATGCTTTAAACTAAACTTGCTCTAGTCAAGGTCAGGTAGGAGTAAAACCTAAACCCCAGCAGACATTTGCTCAGATCCCAGAAATCAATGTACAGCTAAGGTACAAAAAACTCTGTGTTACATGTACTCTGATAGGGTCAATTGTTGTTTAATTCAAGGCCATCACAACTGCTGGAGTGGCAAGCATTGGCTGCCTGGCTGCTCCTAACTACAGCTAAGCATCTTACAGCGACAGCCTGTCAGCATCCTTCAGAAATTAATACCTAAGCCCAGTAATTGCAGTCACGAGGACCCAACCCTCCTGACCTTACAAGCCACAAGACACGCATCACATCTCCCAGAAAACCAAAAGGAAACAACTCCAGCAGGTGTTCACAGGCAGGACACACCAGTCCCCAGGTGCACAGGGCTGGGCACAGTCTGTGCTCCCGAGGGAGCCAGGGTGAGCCGTGTCCCTGGGCAGGGCTGGCTGCCCCAGCACAGCCCTGCATGTCTCACAGCCCTTGCCAAGGCAGTATCATGTTTTTGCCACCATGGTCCTTGAGCAGCTCCTTGCCTCTGACCTTTGCTGGGAAACTGTAAAACAGAGAGGAGCAAAGCTGGGTTCTTCCAAAACTCACTGCACTGCACTAACAGGATATTGTCACCTTACTGCCTTCCACATGGAAAGAATAATAGAATAAAGAGGTAAAAAAATGTGATTTGCAAATTAATTATCCTGTATTTATCCTATTTATCCTGTATTTATTCTATTATTTATCCTTTCCCCATAAAACAAAGATTCCTGAGAGTTCTGCACTGGACAGAGAGAAATTAATGTTCTGTGCCAGGAACAGGACGGATGGGAAAGCGCTGGGTAGTGGCAGAGTTCACACGCTGAACCAGCACCACAGCTGCCTCTGCTAGCTCACAAAATACAGCCACTCCATCATCATAAATTAAGTTTTCATTCAAGTCATAAGCACAATTTGCACTCAGTACCAACTGGAGACAGAAATGGATGAGGAAGATTAACCAGCTACATAGAACTGTGAGCATTTCAGGAAAGGTGTCCTTTGGAAACTTTAATTAAAGTACCTACAATTCCTATTAATGTCAAAGGCACATTTACAACTTGCTAACACTGCAGTATAAAGTTTGGTTCAACATTTTTTCATAAAAAAGCAGATCCTGTCAGGTTAAAATATGCATGAATATTTCCTAAACATTAAAAATTTACCAATGTTATTTTAATATTCTCAGGGAATGTAAAAGGGTATGATTTTTTAAAATGCCTATTCTACTGCTGTTTTTGTGCAGTTACTTTTTGTGTTGGTTACCTAGAGAATGAGAAAGAAGAAAAAAGAAGTAAACCTGATTTGTCCTTTCTCTCTGCAGCAACATATTCACAAATACAAACTGCACTTATTCTAAAAACAAATTTCATAGCCATTTCCCAGTAAAATTCAGGAATAATTCAATAAACATTTTTATAAACCTGAACACCAAGAAGTGTTTTATAGAATCATTGAACAGTTTGGGTTGGAATAGACCTTAAAGACCAACACTTTCCACCCCCCTGCCATGGAAAACCAGGAAACACAGACTGAGATCCTGAGACCCTGGGAGTGGAAAACAGCACAAGAAATCCACCTAATATCTATTCACAAAGAAATAATTCACTAAGATCAAGATTTTGACAAAAAGTAGCTTCCCACACTTATTATTTCCAAAAGATTTTGATGTTGCCTTGCAGCCTTTCAGTGTAGAGCCCAAATGCCACCTTTCCACCCAGACTCTGATTTAGGAAGGCAAGGCAAAATATGAAATTATGTAATACCACAAATAACAACTGCCACATACTTTTTTACTCCTTAAGGAAGGATTAAAGCATTGGAAGTGTCCTTCTATTATAGATAAATTACGTATACATCAAGTTGAGCCTCAGGCTCACTAACAGCCCCATTTGGACCACACCTTTCTAAAGAAGGAAGGATTCCTAACAGAAATTCCATTCACAGCAACCTCTTTCTACTCACAGTATGGAACCATTGGTGGGATGCAGAGGAGAGAAGCAGGTCTGCATTAATTTCAGTGGCCCAAGTATATAAAGCATTTACTTCCCTATCAGCTGAATGAAAGAGCCTCAAATGTTCACGCAGGTAACAAAATAAGAAAAAAACCAGTGCATACACATAGCCTATCAAAATAAAGTTATTGCAGAAAGCTGTCTATGTGACCCTCTCTGATTATCACAGTCTTTCTTGGGCCTAAGTCAAACTCAAAAGAGAAAAAAATAATGACAAATATATGTATATTTTGTAAAAATGGTTTTTCACAGTTCTTCATGATCATATGATGAACCTAAATGGTTATAAACTACTGTAAAGTAGAAGGGGAGGCTCACAAATTTGGGTAGCTGAAGATGATTTGAAGACACTGCCTATTGCTTTTTTGTGGCAGAAAATGTGACCAGAGGAAGCAGCAGAGCTGAAGACACCTGAAATAACTGGATTCCCCACCAGCTGAGCCTCTGCTAGTGCAGCAAGAGACTGCCCTGTGTCTGTTCAGTATCTCTGCTCTAGAGAATCTCTGAGGATCACTCCCAACCCAGGCCAGCAATGGCTTGAGAGGCACAGGGAATGTGTGAGCTTTCATTCACAAGGCACTTCTGAAACCCCAGACCTTCTCTGGAGAAAGGAGGGGAGCTGCTGGCCCAGCCTCAGTTCAGGCACCAGCTGCTCCATGACAGAGGGCACTGATCTAACTAAAGGCAGACCAACTCTGTGAAGGCACAAACCTCACCCTAATCTCACTGAATTTGATGAATGCAAGTACCATTTTACATCAAAGCTACCTTGGTTTTGTTCTTACAGAAACAGCATCATCATTGTCCCTTGAGGAAAAAAAATTAGACAGAGGTTGGTGGAAGTCTTCAGATATCAGTGAAAAGCTCTGTTCTCATGGACTCCTTTCAGCAGCATTCCAAAGCTATATTTTTAGGGATTCAATTACACTGGAGTAACTGGTAAAGGGAATTGTAATCACACAGAAAGTTGAATGCATGTGTTCCTCTGCATGCATACAATACCCAGAAGGCTTACAAAATCCATTCACAACAGAGGAAATACTCTAAACCTATTTTAAGAGACTCTGTCAGCAGTCTAACAGCAAGACTCATTCACATTTGTAAGTCATGAGGAAAAAGCTGTTTTCTGTCCATGCTGCATGAACAGATTTTGTTTGGTCTACAGCTCATATTTAAGTTGCAAGTAAATAAGTAATCCTGGCTGAATTAGCTAACAACACCCATGCACGGTATTGAGAATAAATATTTGATTGAATTAACTCTTTGCAAGTTTGTGCTTATGTTTACACATACTAGAGCTGAATGTTAAAAACCCCCAGTATACAGAGGCTATTTATCAAATTAGCCAAACATGTTCACCTGGGGGAGGAAAACAAACAAACAAAAAAAAACAAACAAACAAAAAAACCCCAAAAAAAACTCCCCCCAAAAAAAACCAAAAAAAAACCCTACAAGCCAGCTTCTAGGATTAGCTTGAACATGATGAAATGTTGACAGTCTCATTCAAAACCAGATTGGACAGGAGGATGGGAGATAGTGAATCCTGACAAGTTGAAATGTAAATTAAGATGTTTTGTCTTTACACTTGCCTCCCAGAGAAACTGCTACAGAATAACAACTCGGGCTTTAAATGAAGTTCACACCTCATCTGCAGACTTAGAGAATACAATAGCACCAACGGGAGGTTGTTATTAAAAAAAGAGGTGGCTGGGAGCTGGAAATCAATACACTAAATCATAACCAAGGCATTATCATTTTACAGCATTTTGGGATGATTGTGCACCAAATGAAACCCTACAAGAGATTATTAATAATTGGCTGTTTGGCATCACGTACTGCTTAAGCTGAACTGAACAGGATATTTCTAAAACTAAAGCACACACTTTAGTCTAAGGGGGTGAAAAATGTCATTCTGTAAACTGCAGCAAATATTTCCACAAGTCTCTGCAGCCACATCCCCCTGACTCCCTTAAGCTGTCAGGAACTGTTTCCCAAAGCTCCCAGAGGAGTGTGATTATTAAACTAAACACCACAGAGCAGAATGCAAGCTGATCTCACTCTCCATACTCCCATTAAGGGATGGCAGAGAAACATTAACTATTCCATCCCCAGTGGCATTCAAATGTTTCTCTAGTCCTGTCACACAAAAATAGTGGAAAATAGATTCCTTTTCCCCTCCTTTCATGTTTCTATCTGTGAAAAATAAAGTTAAGAAGGATTTATCTGTGCTACAAGCCTGATTAACTGTTCACCCAGTCATCTATAGCATAATCTATTTATGTAACATTTTCTAGAACTGTATGGAGCAAACTCTTCCAAGGAGCAGCAGGCGAGTTAATGACTTGCTGGTTCTTGTTACACAGGTTTAGGACAATTAGAGGTCTTGGCTGAATGTTTGCTGGAGTAAGCCTTCCCCTGCATGAGGTGCAGATGCACAGAATTTTTTTAAGAGAACCAAAGGATTATATTATTATATGATCCTTCAGACAATCAAAACACAGGACACTTGCAGGCGTAACCTTGAACAATTTTCCATTAAATTGGCCTTCCACTGAATTGCAAGATTTGACACAGCTGACTAGACTACAGCTCAATGTACAGAGGTGATTTAAAATAAATTCCTAGAAATATGAACATTCAGCATTGAAAAACTAGTTTTAAAATGCCAGCCCAGATGAAATACTAAACAGTCTGCTTTGACTGCAGCATTAACATTCTTAAAACAAGCAAGTACCTAAGTGCTTACAATCACAACATTTTAAAACTGAAATTCTATTTATAAAGTATTTCTGTAGAGCTTCCAGTTACTTTCTTCATTAATAGACTTGCAGAAAAACCACTAACAGGAGAGCAGGCTTCCAGAACAGCCTTTTAAAGCTAATTAGGATACAGCAAACCTCATTCTA
Organism: Zonotrichia leucophrys gambelii; assembly: GCF_028769735.1. Taxonomy (NCBI): domain Eukaryota; kingdom Metazoa; phylum Chordata; class Aves; order Passeriformes; family Passerellidae; genus Zonotrichia; species Zonotrichia leucophrys. The sequence goes on from NC_088176.1 coordinate 28,904,918, forward strand.
CACAAGTTGAGTTCTGCAAACCTCACAAATGAATCACTGTGTTCATATGCTTAATCCTGGAGATCTCAAGTTATTCACGTCCTCCTTGGCGTTTGCAGGATTAGAATCTAAGTATGTTGTTTCCTCCCTCTCCCATCCTGTCAGTAAATGTGGGATCAGGGTTCAGAACATGCCTGATTCTGCTCTCCTAATCTCCAGTAATCTTCTCAGTGACACAGTATCTGTTGCAGAATATCGGGCGGCCACATCAAAGCGGAGCAGTGAGTGGAAACATGAAGTTACATCCAAATTTATCAATGCAGGCTCCACATGCTGCCAAAAGGTAAAAGAGTATCTATGGACATCTTCCAGTAGCACTAAATATTAAGGTAAATATTACCTTAAAGTCTGTAACTTCTCTCACAAAGCTTATTTACAAATGGTACAGGTTGTGCAGCCCAGATGTGTTGTTGTTTCCCAACAGAAAATTCCAGGTAATTCATGACTGTGAAAACCCAACTAACAGTGCTGTACACAAAGGAGTGTTGTACAAACATACAGAGTTCTGAAACCTGAAAATTTAATGGGTGGATTCAACCAGCAGAACCCTCTCCAGCATTTCTAAGGGGTAGAGAATAGAAAAGACCATCCTCCTTCAAAGTCACTTGTGTCATCAGGCAGCACAGAGAGAAGAAAAACAGCAAGACAGTACAGTTTGGCCACATGCAATAGAAAGCTGGGGCTGACACTCTACAAAGGACATTCATTCCCAGCTGGAAAAAAAAATGTGTCTGTCTGTGAAGGTCTGATCAACTGCAGTGACTGAAGCAGATATGAAAAGGTTATGAAAAAGTTCAACAAGGTGAAAAAAATGTGTGAGGACTGAGACCTCTCAAAAGTGAGTTATGAAAATATATGTCCAAAACCCACCTTCAGCTCAGTATTTGCCTAATACAGCTGTTCTGCTGTCTGTACTGCCACAAGGTCAGATCTAATTAAACAAACCAGAAAGACTATCACTGGCTTCAGTCCTTGCTGAAACTACGCTGAACTTTTACAAACACATGTATAAACACACACATATATAAGAAATGCTGGAAAAATCTAGATCACATTCATTTAGATATATATTTATTATACATGTATTTTTAGAATTTCCAGGGTTAACTGATTCACTAACATACATTTTATATTCATAGAAGGAAAACCTCAGCTTTAATTAAGGATATACAGAAGAGCCTCGTCTTTCATGAATCTAGCTCTGCTCTCAAGAGGTTAGCTGCCCATTCAACATCACAGGTTTTAATAAAATAAATATTTCATTGAGTGAGAGTGATATTTCCCAACATCTCTCCTTGTTTGTTGCTTGTTAGGCAATTATATCAAACACTGCTTATACAGGCAGAGAATGCTCATGTTCAATTTTCTGAAGCTAAGATCTTATTTTGGAGAATGTACTTTAAAATTCAAAATAGGACAACAGTTGTTGACAGAGCTTAGCAGGCTGTTCAAGGAAATGTAGCGTAGTAAAACTATGCTGCTTTTTAAATATTTATATCTTTTTAATCCTTCCAGCAGTTAATCCTCTTTGCAGTGGGCAGGAGCATGAATACCCGTGATTGCTAAGTCCTTGCTTTTCAAAATTTAGATTTGCAATTTATTTCTACTCCAAAATTTGAATGCATTAAGTATTTCTTAAACTTTTACTTGGATCAATTTACCTTCCATAAGCAAAGCGCCTGTCTTTGTGGTGGTCCCCAAAAGTATCCCACAGCCTGAGTGAAACACTCACTTCATCCACAACGTCTCTTGAGCGTTCAAGGACCTAGAAGAGAACACACAGAACATTCTCTGCCTCCATCAGACAATTACTTTGTAATTCACCCCATAAAAAGGTCCAAAACATACTAGGTCAAGGGTTTATCTCATGCAGTTTTTACCAAAAGATGTATCTTCTAAATCAGGCAGAATATTTATATCCCTAAAAATAGCTTTGATAAAGAAATTACTTTAGAACGAGAGGTGTATCAGAGCATGGCTGCAGTAGAGGTCACTCATAAAATACTTGTGAGCTCATTGCTGCATCCTGGCAGGGTGAGGCTTGCCAAGAAACAATAGCAGCGCCTCGCAGCATGTGCTGCACACCTTGCACACCTGCAGCCCTTACCTCCTGGCAGACACGGTACTGATCAATGGCCCAGACGGTCGGGACGTGCGTGGCCAGCAGCTGATACTGAGTCAAGGTTGTGTTGCAGGCTCTGGCACAGATCAGACGAGTCTTTCCCACTGCATTATCTCCAACCACCACACACTTGATAGTTTCAACGTTGGGTCTTTCGTAGTCCATGTCAATGTCCATTTACCAAAAACTGGAACAAGACAGTTAAAGTCGTTTTCTACTTCTGTGTGAAAACAGTGCTGTTTAGAATCAGAGCCTTTTACTTCCTCTTCTTGAGAGATGCCTGGAGACAACAAACTCTTAAGGAAAAGTGTGTGGTGAACTGTCCCAAAGTAGGCCAGCCAGTCCTTTAAATACTGCTCAGTTATGCAAATACACAACTATTTGGACCGCAGTGCCTTTATGCTGCTCACATGCTATTTTCACTTTGGTTTCTGTAAACACAAGCCTGTTTGCAGAAGATAGATCTTGGTGAAACAAGGACAGCTAGCGTAAACTTACCTCTTGCTAATACTTTTTATGCCAGGAGGAAAAAAAGCCTGGGCATCAGTGGGTTTAACCTGAAGGATACCAGTATAAACCTGCCTTCTGCAGTCCTGCCCATTCAGGATTTGATTTAGGGCTGTCCAGACAATATTGCTAACAGCAACTCACACAGATGGCTTTAGCACACAATAAAACTTGTACGACAACTCCAGAGACTGTTCACTACAAAACCACAATTCCCATTACACCCTGCACGTATCACACATTCTTCATTGTCCAAGGAAAAGTTTTTACAGATCATGGACTAAAATGAAACCAAAGAGCCAAGCAGGAACTTGCAAATATACTTATCTATACCTAGAAATTCTTTTTGATGTAAAATGGAAAGTGAAGAGAAGAAGTTTTTTGAAGATACTGTCCTCATGGAAAGATATTATTGAAAGTATTTCCTTAAATATTCTATGGCAATATATTGAACAAAGGCCTGGATACAAAGGCAAGCTGGAAAAAATGGATATTTGAAAGACTAAAACCAACTCATGCATGTTTACTACAGTCTGTCATTTTCATATGTGGGATCATAGTTTGATATATCTGAATTTGATTTTCTAATGTCTAGCAGTCTGCTGAGCAATCTGGACTCTGCCAGGGAATTGTAATTAAGGAGGGAGTACAGGGAAAATGCAAGTCACAAACCTTTTCAGGAAGGCTTGCCTAATAATTATTTCAGCAAGGAACCTACAGCAATTTAATTGACAAAACACAGATCATCATCTGGAGTGGTGATGTCCTCTTTTCTGAGAAGAAAGCACTACAGATAAAGAAATCCAATGACTTGTTGTAATGCCTTTTTTAATATTCACATCTCATTCACACTTAGATATAGACTATATATTAGCTGTCAGGCTGTTTAAAATAACAGATTCAAGCTATTTTGGTGCCCATTTTTCACTGTCAGAGGCACTATGTTCTTATTTAAGCAAAAATCATGTTTAGTAACTACTAGTCAAACACTGATTTTAACCATATTCTTTTTCATTATTTAAACTGATGTACACCAAGAAACAAAAGTCTTTGTAAGAACTCAAGGTTACCCATTTAGATAAAATTTTGACTATGGGCTGTGTGCTAATAACTATAATGGCTAAGGCACATTTGTAATCTTCATTTATGTGTGGAGGGAGGAGTTAGGGACGACACAGACAAGGTGCAAGAGTGATTTTTGCTTCCACACTACAGAGAACATGGCATGTCCATACACTACAGCCTCACAGGCAGGGCCCCAAATGAGTAGCAAAACCCCAAGAGCTTTCAGCACGTGATCTTAAAAGTTTCAAGTCTGAGAATAAACAGCAACCCCCTTGACATATTATGTGGGGGTATTAAATTACTTCATATTTTATTCATGCATGGACTAGACATCACAGATGGAATGTGGAAATGTTTACAAGGCTAGAAAGCAAAATGAAGGAGCATGGCTAGCCAGTGTGTCTGGTTGGTTTTAAACTACCAAGCAGAGATGCCAAATCAATTTTTCTTCCAACCCAATATTCTATTAAAAAGCTGTTACACAGATTAGCTGTTGTATTATATAACAATTTGATTTAAAAATTCTTCCGAAGTTCTTAAATGGTAGTTCTGCATAAAATGTTCTGCTTCAGTCAGTCACAAAATATGTATTAAGTACAAAGTCTGGAATCTTAAAAAATTTCCAAGAGGATAACAAAGCCAGCTTAAAATTAACAAGCAAATCTAAAGAAAAGTAACTAGATAAATCAATGCAACTATCTGAGAATCCTAGAAAAGGAACACATGAAAAAAATTTAAAAATTACTAGGGTTTTAATTCTCCAATATACTTAATAACTTAATTAAAGCAAAGTTATCACAGGACTCAGACACAGCATGCCTGAATGCCCTGCTGTAGATCAATGGCAATCTAATGAAGATATTTTTAGCATGACTCAATACTGCACAGGACAGAGATTAAAATAAACTGGCAATAAAAACAAAAGTAGAGCTCTGTGGCTATGTTAAGGAAAGTTCTTAAATATCCTCCAGTATCTATAATGTAACAATGTGTTAAAAATCCAGACCATTTTAATATTCTTCACTAGTTTTCAGGAAGGGATTAAATAGCTCCTGAACAGACTGACAGACAGAAGCCCGGACAGATATTTAGACACCTCAAGTAAAACCAGATGCTTACAACAAATTCCAGTATAAACAATTAGCAAAACAAGTTGATTAAATGCTTACTTCTGGCTACTGGAATGATTAAAGCAGGGAATACATGCAAGATCTAAAGAATACAGCCACAGTTAGTTTTTTTAAGGTAGCCTCTAGGTTAAGCTGGTGCTAAACCTATTATATAATCACACTGATTAAAAATGCTGAACATGTATTTACAAAACTAGAATTAAAAAAAAAAAAAGACAACTAGATTTGAGCTCTGGAAGTCTGTTAATATCCAGGAAGACCAACTGGAACTGAAACTGAACTGGTTAGACAAGAACAAAGCAGCATATATAAAGATTTAGATAAAGGAATAACGTTGTAAGATCAACGACAAACTTGCTAAAACCAACCTACAACCAGAAACAGCTCAGTTTACTAGCAAAACATAGCAGGGTAAAACTATGAGGAAAGTTACTGGAAGTGTGACCAGTCTCAGAAAGGGCACTGACAAAAAAGCCAGAGAAAGACAGAAAGGCCAGCAAAGAACCTACCAGAGAAGTCTGATCAGAAATCACCGTTTCCAAAAGAAAGGAGCATAAAACTCAGCTGCTTAAACCAGTTCTAAAGAAAGATGAGCAGATGGATGGAAATGTTAAAAAGATACCCGTAAGAATAACACAGGATCTCAAAAATCTCTTAGGATGTTCTATTTTTACATTGTCACCTGTGATTGTTTGCAGATGAAGAGAAGACAGAGGCAGCCAAAAAAGCAGGAGATGTGAGCAGACTCAAGATCTAACATAAAGCCATTTAATTCATTCACTTGATTAGCAGTTAAATATTCCAAATAAAGTTGATTTATTTCCAAAGAAATATAAGGCTACTGTTCTGAACCACAGCTTTCAGATGGTTATGGTTGCCAATTTCTTTTTTTCTTGCCTCACCTCCAAGTGCCATGGGGTGCTTGGTTTTTCATTTAGTTTTTCCTCATTGCTAAATGAGTTGTTATTATAATCACCATAAAACAGTTGTGGTTGCCATAGCACGTGAGTTGGTCAGCCTCAATAATGAAACACTCCCTTTCTGGAGAAATTTTCCAAAAGATCTGCAGAAGCACATCACCTGATTATCGAGTCCACCGTTACACAAATTAAACACAACAGACACACACAATCCCTCTAACTCTCTGTATCAGTGTAGATGTATCAATATAAAATAGATAACCAGATCATAACCATGAATTTGTTTTAAGAATGCAGCTTATATATAAAGCTATGATTACATTTTTCTCTGCTAGAAACAAGGTGGATGAAGATCCAAACCCAATAGCGAGTTGCCTGTGGAGAATCAGGAATCCACCCCTGTGGATCTCTAAATGTCCACTTGAAATGTCCAGATGTCTAAAATCCTCACTTGGCATATACAAAACATAACCCAGATGTTTTTTTTTTTCAAAGAACAGTAGCTAATTATCCAGCCCTTTTCTCTTCAGCACAAACAAATCACAGAGTGTCTACATTAATCAGTGATTATGGGGTGATCCTGGAGCCATTCACTTCTTAGCTGTGTACTTACAGGACCCCTCAAAGCAAGCATTTTACTTAGCTCTTGTGCTAAGAGCAAACTCTTCAGATGACAGCTCAGAATGACAGCATATAAGAACCTTGCCTGCTCAGTGGAGTTTTACTTCAAGCTATTCCATGGGAAAAAAAAAAAAAAAATTAATGATTTAAACATGTGTCAAGTAATCTGACCAAACATGCAATCCAGGAACTCCTTCAAACAAAGGGGGTGCCAACCACAAATAAAATGTCACCATTTTACTAAAGAAATATAATGGAAAGAGACACCAAAGTCTAACATGACTTAATATGAATGGCGGGCATTGGAATTATCTGAAAAACTAAGGCTACCAGTAAGGCAATAAGATCATCAACAATTATCCCCAAAAAACACACTTCCCTGAAACTATATGAAGTGCATTTGTAGCTCCTCCATATTTCAATCTATTCTGGAGATGTATTTTTTAGTATAGCTTTGGAGGGACTCTTTCAGAGAGCTATTAGGCAATAACATGTCAAAAAGAATATAAAAAAATTTACAAGACCGTGCAACACTTTTGCCTCCATCCCCAAGTTGCAAAATTACTGCTTGCAACCATGGAAACTGGAAAAGGAGATACAAAATGCCAAGTCCTTCAGGCACTGCAATCACTACCTTGCAGTGCAGAATCTCAAGGCACCAGCATGCTGGCAGGGACCAACGAGCACATGAGCCAGAAGAAGTGTGTGAAATGTTCGTTCTCAATATATAACCCACCATGTGGTGTTTCAGAATCTTTGGTGGATTAACACAGATATGCCAGGGGACAAAGCAGGGGGAACTCAGTGTTCACCTGTGCAAGAGTGTAGAATTCACAGACAGCTCTGATTTGGAGAAAGGTTAAGGGCCAGAAGGCTGTTTTGTGGTTTGCCTCAATTTAATCAATGCATTTAGGGCCCCACCAAGTATATTTGTGAAGTTAATCACAACATGGGATCAAGCAACAGATAAACTACCAGCAGTTGAAAGAGTATCACAAAACATTTTTTACAAGGTGTACATTAATTTAGTATTTTACTAAATCATAGGAGGCCTGTAGGGGACACTAGTTTCAAAAGGAAAACTATTCCTGGTCAGCATCAAAGAACTAGCTGGGTGACAAAGGGTAGCAAGACTCAAGGTGGGATCAGATCACTAGATCACCAGGGGACAAAGGTGGGCATGATGCATATCAGGCTGGATTCTTGTCCAGGGTGAAGCAGCATTACCCTTTTGCCATTATTTAAAGTTCTGGCAGTTTACATGGAAAGACTGAAGAGACTACCTCAAAAGGAAGGAATTCAAGATTAACTCTGGAATTTATCACCTACTTGCCCTACCTGACCCATAAGCAGAACAAAACAACAGGTATACCAATGACTGGGGAAGGAGAAAAACCCTTATATTCTAAAGCTGACCTGATTGCAAATGTGAGACCCTGGGCTCTCCCATGGGTAGGAAGAGAAGGGCAGCTGATGGAAATGTTTCACTGCACAAGGTGATAAATGAGATAACCCTGGCTGTTGCTGCCACAAGAGTGCAGTTCAACAGAACCACCTTTATCTTCCACATTGGCAGAACCTGGTTCTACCCTTTTTCTTCTGTCCTGGGATAGCTTAGGGCCAGCGTCAACAAAGAAATAAATCCCTCAGAATGCTGCTAAAATTTGATACAGCTGGAGAAGTTAAACACTGAGGCTGTCATCAAGAGAGACTCCATTTGGCTTGCCTGAACCAGCTTCTTTCATGTCAGCTTTTGATAAATAAGCATCAGATTAATTTCTGGATGCTTCCTCTTACTTTGTAAAGACAGAAGTTTTCAGAAGCTTCCATTCACCTGCCATAATCCCCAAGTTCTATCCCTCAAGTTTTTAAAATTGACCAAGGCTTCATCCAGAAATGAAAGGAGCAGCCCCTAATGATGATGTAAAGTTGAAGACAGAACAGATGTCTCTAAGTTTGCTAGGGAACTTCTCAATAAAATGATCACCACAACCCTCACAGAAATTGCAGAGACAGGGAATAGTAATTCCTGGTTTGCTGCGTCAGATGCCAGTCATTCTGCTCTTTCTCTGCCTCCATGACTCCAGATTTGTTTACATCTGTTAATTATTAGGATCCTCTGTCAAGTCCAACTTACCACTGTGATGACACAAAAACTTCTGATCAGTAAGAATGAGCATTTCCTCAGATGCCCAAAAATCAGAGATACTAGTAAACCACAAATTCTTCCCCCATAACAATGTGTAAAACAGACTGCCCTCTGCTGAGGGCAGACAGCTCAATAGCTGAGAATGAAAACATTCAATTTTAGGTAAAATAACAGATTCTTCTGAGCCTCCTCAAAAAAAAAAAAAAATTGCACCTCACAAAGACCTATTTTTGTGTTATACACACTCAGTCTATCAGACCAAATAGAGACCCCAATGAGAGTTCAGCATTAGACTTGAGCTACATCAAGTATCTGATAAGTTCTTCAGGAAGACCTGAAGGGCAGAAATCAACAAGCTGATTACACTGAGCAGCTTACATATTATTTTGACCTGTGACATACCTTGGGATATCCTCTGAGATGAGATCATTGCCCTAGAAATTAACCCACATGGCAGGTGAAGGACATTTAACCATTTCAGAAACCTCATGTGTGGGAATCTGGGATGAGATTTTTACATGGTGGCAGAGCCTGCAGCACTGCCACTCCTCCCTTCACCAATTTTCCAGAGACTACTACACAAGACAGTCCCTTGTGCCTCCTTTTGCTTCTCCTTTCTTGGTGTGCACAGAGATGTGGAAAACAGTGCCCAGAGTGGACCTACTCCTGGAAAGGTGGAACATCCCTACAGCTGGCACATGACCAGTTGTAGGCTGGCACTTCAGCTTTGCCCATGCATCTTGTGAGGATTCCAGATATACCTGGCTACAACTGACTGTTCATTCCACTCACCAGAGATAATCACAGCAGACACAAGGGACTAGGCAGTGACCAAGATCTGGCATTGCTGTGGGTCATAATCTGTCACATCATCACAAACTGAAATTAACTGTGGCTGATATGAATAAAAGTGGCTGAGAACCAAGTACCTGAAGAATGGACAATACCCATTGATGGTGATAACCATCACCAAACAGCTGGCACTTTTTAAAGCAACTACCCATAAAATCCTCAGATCAGTCCTCCTTCTGCAACAGAAAATTATGCTGCAAGAGCTGAATAAGGGTGCACTGCTAATAGCATGTTAATTCAGCTCAAGAATACATTTTGGAAGCAAATATTCCATGGTTTGGTTCACATCAGGTGCAGCCAGAGTGCATAAACTGAATTTTGACAGGGAATGTGTGCCACCCACCACTGACAAGCATTCAGTCCATGGGACCAGATTAAAGGCAGTCTGAAGTACTGCCCTCTGTCCCTGAGCTGTGTGCAGTGTAGACACTGGGTCCTCAGCACCAATATTTTCATTCACAAATTCCCTTGCTACTGCATCACATGATGCATCAGTGTAGCTAGAGCATCAGGTGCTCTGATTCCTTCTTTGGTATTTGGATTAACATAACTGGGTAAAGCTGCAGCTGAATCCTTAATGACTGTCGTGCCCAAGAGTACCTGGGATAACATATAAAACTCAAAGCTTAAAGGGAGATGGGTCCCTGGAAAAGTCTGACTCAACAGTACCGGGTTTCATGATAATAAACTCCATGAAATGCCTGATTTTACTCTTATGTAATGAAGATGCTTGTGCAGTATTCTACTAGTGCTACTTTAGCAGAGGTTGTTAGTGACTGTACAAACACATGAAAGAGGTGCTGACACTGTAGCTGTTCCCAAGCAGAGCTCCCAACAGTACTGAAAGAATAACAACAATCACCACCAAATAAGGCATTCTCACAACTTTTGTTCATTTCTGTGGGGAAAATGTTTATCAAGCTTCACTAGAGCTACAAACACAGAATATTCCAGAGACACTGGTGACCTTCCAGCACAGAGAGCTGTTGAATTCACTTTCTGTACTTGTTCTCATTCCAAAAGATAGGATCAGGCTCTTGCTTTTTGAACTTTATGTAACATTTCTCATGCATTCTCTTCTTTGTTAATCAGTGATCTTAGAAAGACATTATATGTGCTTTTATTCATTCCCAGACAATATTACCACTAGGAAACTACCAAAGGAGAATGAGACCTCATAATGACAGCAGGAAAAACCCACCCAAGGACCTAAACACTCATTGGAACAGCAAACATTTCAGGATGGCAGACTTCAGGTAAATGCTATTTTCAGATCATGGGTCAAGTTCTGCACTTATGTCTCAAATGCAAATCCAGCAACATTAATGGAGTAGTGCAGGAGACACAGAGATGGAGGGATTACTTGCGATGTCTAGTGCCACAGAGAGCAAAGAAAAAAATAATTTAAAAAGAAGAAAGAAATTGCTGTCTTGTGTTTCATGTGAGACAGAAAGAAGAGGAAAACAGAAAAGTAGAATAGTGTTGGATGGGAGGCAAAGGGAATCCATATTTTTATTTCATGACCTGTCTGTAATGCCAAAGAGCCCCAGCTATGACCACACACACTGCAGGTGACCAATTATAGCTCATGCACCACTCACTCCTTCAGCAGAAAGTTTTGAGCTCTTTTATGGAAACCCAATCAGTGATCCAAGGATACAATCACCCAGTCTCTTAACTGCTCTGCAAGTCTGCTGCATGCAGCAAGGACACCTGAGCATTTCCTTTTCCCCTCCCCAAGCACATACTTTGCTTTACAATGTTTGTATACTTTTCTGGCAGGAAGGAAGGGAGCAAGGGAGGAGCATGTCAAACACCTGTTACTCCTTTGCTTCTCCTCCTTCTGTCCTTTCGTCCCCCTCAGCACAGGGTAACATCTGGATAAAGGACTTAGGTATTTTTCCAGCAAATAAAATGTATTAACAAAGAATCAAACATCAGGATTTACTGGTCAAGTGATCAGCTCTTCCTCTCAGCCTAATGCTTTACAGTATTTATGAAGCTTGGAGTTTTAAAAGGGCAGGAGTTTTAGAAAGCTTCCCAGAGCTAAAATTGATGTTTATTTCTTCTTGGATAAAAATACTTCTGTGTATCTGAGCCCGTCCCAGATCTTATGCTCATTAAGTACTATGTCACTTAGATAAAGAATCCTAGTAGAAATACTGAAATCACTTTTTTTTCTTTAATAGTGTGTAGATGCACTGTATATCTGAGACATAGAATCAGGCGTGCAAATGCAACATACACAGAAAGAAAAGCATAACCTAATGGAAGAGGACCTCAGAAAAATACTGAAAAGAAATGAAGCCATTCTGTTTCCATGAGGTGTAACTCCTGATCCTGAAATACAGCCTGTACTGAAATATTACTACTTACACTGAGCAGTCATGACAACTCTTCAGCATGAGCCTATCAATGGTGGGTTTCTCCCCACATGCATTATTTTTGCCTAGAAAGACCAGCACCTGAAGGACTCCCCTTAAGCACACTGGAAAAGCTAATTTCCACCTCAGCTTCCAGTAGAGCTCAAGCTATTACAGCTCAAGCTGAACATTTGGCTTCAAGTCAGCTGTGTGTCCTGAAATAGTACACAAACTGAGGATGAACAAAGTCATTGAGACTATTCTGGCATCACTTCCTTGCTCTTGCTGTGACCATATGCAGAACCTCAAGGGCTTTCTTTTATTATTATCATTTTTTAAACAAGTATATTGTTGCCTTCAGAGTAGTGTCTTGACCAATAGACGGCAACTCCTCCACCGAGTCTGCCTCGGTACATCCAGTGACTGATTTCTCTTTGCTCTAGATGTCAGATGCCACAATACCTACTAAAGGTAGACTACACAGACTAAAAGTCTACTACTGTTTGTCTCTATAGCCCCTTTCTATGGCCCACAGAAAGGTCCAGACATAAACACCTGATAATCTGTGCCACAAGAGCCCTCAACAGCCTCCTGCTGTTGTCACAGCAGCTCACAGTAGCCTCCACAGACAAAGCAGGGGGAAAGAAAGGGGAGGGGAAAAAGAAGGGAAAATATATCCCTCGGGTTTTCACTAAGTGACACTCAGAGGTACCAAGCGCCAGGAGGTTTGCGCTTCCCGTGCACATCACACCCGTCTATTTTTGCCTTGCACCTCGTGGCCTCGCTGCAAAAGGACGCCAGGCAGATCTGCTTCACCAAGGACCCAGCCCTCTCTGTCCTCGGAGGAGGGGAGGATTCCACCACCTCCTGCTCTCTCCCGACGAGCCAGGATAGCACCTGCGGGCAAACGGGAAGCGCGGGCGCCGCCACCCGCCCCCTGCGGACCCGCTGGCGGCCCCTGCCCGCACACCGGCACTCGGAGCCCGATCGCGCCCGGGCGACGCGGCACCTACCCGGGAGGGCGGGCTGCCCGGCGGCCGGGCTGGGTACGGCAGGGCTGCCCCGGCCCCGCGGGGGTGGCGGCCGCCGCCGCGCCCCCTTCCCGCTGCTCCTCACGGCGGCGGGACCCCGCCCGGAGCCGGCATCGCCCCCGGTGCTGCTCCGCCCGACCGACCCGGCCCGGCCCGGCCCGGCCTGCGGCGCTGCCTGGGGCGGCGGCAGCCGTGACGTGCCAGCCCCCGGTCTATTTTTAGCGCGGCGATTGGATTTCATTCATGAAACCGCGGCCGCGCGTAAAGGGGCGGAGGATGGAGCCGCCCCCGCATCCCGCCCGGCGGAGCGACCCACGGCCCGCAGCGGGGACGGCAAGGAGCATCCTGCCCCACGGCCCGCAGCGGGGATCACCGGCCGCATCCCGCTCCTGCCCCACGGCCCCCAGCGGGGATCACCGGGAGCATCCCGCTCCTGCCCCACGGCCCGCAGCGGGGATCACCGGGCGCATCCCGCCCCTGCCCCACGGCCCGCAGCGGGGATCACCGGCCGCATCCCGCTCCTGCCCCACGGCCCGCAGCGGGGATCACCGGGAGCATCCCGCCCCTGCCCCACGGCCCGCAGCGGGGATCACCGGGCGCATCCCGCCCCTGCCCGCAGCTCAGGCTTTCTGCCATGGCCTCGTACGGTAAAGCTCGGACACGAAACAACTTGAAATCAAAGCAACACCCCGCACAAGCATACGTCTTTATACGTATACACTGTAAGTACTGTTAATACAGTCACAGTGCAAAGGTCCTGAAAGCCTCCCTGAATGATGCTCTAAGTTGGGTATGTGATTTCTTACTGCAGGTGCTGCTGATAGCTTTTGAAATCACTTCTCTCTAGTCTCACTAAGAAGCCTTGATGTAAAATACACACATCACAACTAAACCACAACCTCCCTTTGTCTTACAGTGACAATCTAGACTTGAAAGCAGCAGTGAAAGCAGCTCCAGGCCCTGTGTGTTATAACCCATACCTGGCTCCCTGCTAAAACAGCAGTCTCTGGCTCTCTGTTTACCATTTGACATCAACAAAACTGTCAGTAACGAGCAAGAGGCATGGGCACAATTGCACAGCTAAGGACAGTTTTTGACATAGCTGTGACTATTTAAAAAGTAGTCACTATTCAAAAAATATTCTCTTACAGCAACCTGGTCTCACACATGCACAGTCTTGTACCATTAAGACAGTAATTTGTTGGAAAACATTATAAAGTTGTTTAAAACCCCACTTACAATAGTTATCTGTACCAGTAACAGGTTAACAGTATCCAAATGCATTTGGTTATAGTCAATTACTTACATTTTTCAAATACCCAGAAGCCAAACTTACATTAACCAGGTCAGACTGCAACAATTTTCAGTTGAGTACATCTATGTCAGGACAAATTATAGTTTACAACTTCCTACAAAAGGAGGCTATTAGGGGCAGGAGAACAACAGGAATCATGGCAAATATTATTTTCCTAGCTTTGCTCAGTTTGAATGGACGAAAACAAATGCATCAGAAAGTAAAAGAACTCTCACTCAGACATCTACTTACAAGCAAAGAAATATCAAGTTGATAATGCAGGCAACAAAAAAGTAAAAATAAAAGTAAACAGATTTAAAATGTGTAGTATGATTACCTTCTGGTTTTTAAGTTTCAAGTTCTATGGGATTTTTTCTTCTCCACAAATGAGAGTTAAATTTTTCATTCTGTGCAAGAACAACAACCCCATATATTCACTTGTCTCTCAGATACACAGATTTTAGGAAAACAAAAAAACTTCATGTCCATCCCACTCAGTTCAGGAGGTTGGGCAAAGCAGTGTTATACAAAAGGTATTCCTTTTACTAAACTGTTTCAGCATGTCAGTTTTTAATTCCTTATTGGTACCTTTTTCCTACAGTCTAAATGATCACTTTCTGGAAAAAAATCAGAGCTAGAACCCATGTCTCTATTAAAAATACCTAGACTATCACTGCTGCAAACAGTGAGTGCTAATGTGAGAACAGGTAAGTTAGCATCACATCAGAGAAAACTGACACAAAGCAACCAGACTTGCCATGATATTGACTCAAGAAGTGTTGGACTGCAATTCAAAACAAAATTCTAAAACAAGCCAATAAAAAACCCACAAACCTTTAGATCTGATTCCCAGCTCTTTACAGAGCTTTTCTACAGAAAAAAAAAATAAAAAGGGGAAGAGGACAGGAAGAAAGTGTTATTTTTAGTGCACAATAGTAAATTTAGCAGAATACAGCAATGACAAAGATTAGTCAGGTGGTTAAAATGGGAGAAAGAGAAAGAGGGCATTGCTTTTGATGGGGATAAAGAAAAGGTCTCAAGTTTCTCTCTTTTTCCCTGTTTCATCAAAGGGTGATAAAGGCTTCTGCTGCTGTGGAAATAGGTACATGCTACTATATCATTTCCATTTTAATGACCATCTTCAGCAATTTTTACCACTCAGTGCTTTCCTACCACAAATGTAAAATTTCTTACATAATTCAGATTGCAGCTTTTCTAGTATAAAATAAAGTATAAAATAAAACCCCAGGACAACCAGAAATTCTCTGTTCTCTGAGACATAATCCTGTAGGGAAGCGTATTTATATTTTCCCAAACTTTTAAAACCAACAGTTTAGTTTTGACCATAAACTTGAGTGACACATTGAGAAGTGGTTGGAATGCATCTCTAATAGGGTATGGAGCAACTGACAGTTTCTAGGCTTTGGTACAAGAAAGCACAGTAATAAACCACAAATATTCCCACTGACTTTGCATAAGCATTAAAAATACATGAATGGTAAAGTTTTACTCATTTGGATGTTCAAGTATTCCAGGTAGCCAGCTTGGAGTTTTCATTTTCATTTGTTTGTTTTCAGGGAGGAATAACAGCTAGAGGGAAAGGGAGAAGGGAATAAGCTCTGTCTTTGCAAGCAGTCCTAAAGGACATGGCATTGGACCATGGCAGCATTTAACTACAGTCTGCTTTGCCAAGTCAATACAGCTTTCCAAAACATGTTTATGGGCTGCCAAGCGAGCTCTGTCACTGCAGCTCAGTTATGTGCCTTAAACACTATCTCACAACTGAGAGAACAACTGGATAAAAAACCCTAAAATAATAATTTAAAAATGTACTCACTCCCATGGAGAATTCTACTTAGAATTATCTTAGTTTTGCTAAATTATAAAATGCATTTGAAAGCACAAATGTAAATCCACATCCCCATATGCTCCAATGTATTATTTTTTACTCTGGGGCTAAACTAACCTTTTGGTTTTGAGACTCTATTTCTCAGATGATTAAAAAACATCAGGAGAGAGCATCAGTTGTGCATAGACTGTAACTGAGTTTACAAATAACCTTTCTACTCCTGGATCTTGAGAGTCAGTTTAATTCCAGAGGCTGCTGCAACATGTAGTGTTAGCAGAACTCCTTAAGGAACTTTGTACCAGCTCAGAAACACTGAAGCTCAGTGCCCTCAGGCCCTTCCATCCTCTGCACTTCTGAGACACCAGAGAAAGGCTCAGGAGGAGACAGGTTGAAAAACACCACTCAAGGATAACAGGAAGTGCAGGAAGAAGGGACTACAAGCACTTGGTTTGGCTTCTTTGACAAACTCTTCTGGAAAGGGAACCTATGCTTCTCACCATCCCATCATAATCTAAGTCTGCTGCATCTGCAGAGGATTGATAGTCTAAGCATGGTAACTCTGGGGTTTAGATTTTACATTTCTGTTTTTCAGCATGCTGAGAAAGTCTACATCCCAGAACCAAGGGTCATGTGGAAGCAAGAGGCTCTTCCCTGCATTAGATGTCTAGGTACAGTCTGCTTAAAAAGAAATTTTAAAAATGTGGTGACGTGGCTCTTTGCTCCCTCTGAGGACCCACTCAAGCTTTTAATTCAGGACAACTGAGATTATTTCCCTTCTGCTTTAGGTTGCAACAGAACTGAGCTCATTCACTAAAAGAGGGCAGGTCTGACATTGCAGAGACCACCCGGGACTGCCCAACCCCAAAAACAAATAGTATAGGACATCCTAGAGTTTCTCTCTCTCTCTCCTACCCTTGAATGCAGGGGCCTTTCATATTAGAAGACTTTAGGAGCATGTTTGGATTTAAAAAATGTTAGTGGATATAATTTAAATGCACAAGGAATTAAGTAAAACAAAGTAAGTCAAATTGTCCTGTATGGGTTCCACATAGCATATGGCAATCCCACAGGGGACAGAAATGCTCTCTTCAGTCCATGAAATTTGCTTTCAACAATACAAAGAGAACATGAGTGAATGTTGTACAACCAAAATAAGGAAACGTGGTACTTCAGTTATGGACTTCACCATGCACCCATTGCATGTGGTATGTGTAGTCTCAGCCAGCTGGCAGCATGTGAATTAAAACATCAGAATTACCCAGCTCCTGTCATTGTAGTCTACTTTTCCCCCACAATTAGGCTTAGAGACTTCAATGACGTGGGTAGATCAAAATAATTTCTAACTACTTTTGTAATGGTTTAGAATATATTTCATTAGATTTTATCCATAAAAAGTTCATAAAGAGAACAAATGGCTTGAATAAAACTATGTAAGAATATACTCTGTAAACATTGAAATAAAATTCAACTCATTTCCTGTCAATACAATTTTTGTATTAAAAGGTTTGCATTCAGGGCTGCAATGTACCCTTGCCAAATGCTCATGCATTCCTAATTAGCTTTCTTTTCAAAACTATTGCACATTGTACCCAGTCTGTTCTTCTCTTTGGTTTGCATTTGACGTAAGGTGTCTCTATTTAGTGACATCAACATCTGCTCTCAGCCAGCTATGCAAATTGATTAAGCCAGTTGCATCCCTTTTTCTACAATCCCACATTTGTCTTAATTCTCAGAGATGGCAACATGTAACACACATGATACCTTCCTTCACTGTTTTCATTAGACACCAACACAGAGCACCATACATTTTATTTGTTAGGGTTTTTTTCAGTTCTTCATTGAATGCTAAATATAGTGCAAGACCATCATTGCTTAAGAAGCCCGCAGTGCACCAGATTTTGTTAGAGCATTCTGTGAATGATATATAGCACCAGTGGTTTGCCTATGAATTATATTTCCCCATTCTTATTCACTAGAAAAGGGATATAGAAGGCTTGATATCAGCATGTATTTTGAACAGCCAAGTAAACAGGAAAGAAACCATCTACAGAAGGAAAATGCCAATACTTATAATTTGGAATAAAAATTAAATATCTACATTTTTTTCAGAGGGTTATATTTCGACAATGCTTTAGTTTTCAATCTAATTATGTGTAGGATATTGGCTTTTGCATTTCCCTGCTTCCATATTTAATCTTGTTAATTACAAGACCCTAATTTTCTCCACCTCACTCCAAAACAGAATATCAATTTAGGTGGGAAGAGTCCTCCAGAGGTCATCTGGTCCAACCTCCTCCTCAATGCACAGCTAACTTCAAAGCTTGATCTGGTTAAGGACAATCACTCCACAACCTCCAATCCATGTGTTCCACTGCTTAGCCACTCACCATGCAAATGGCTTTTTTTACAACAGTGAGAAAATTTTTTCTTTACACCTCCCTGCTGCTTCTTGTGACTGCTGCCTTTTGTCCTTTTGTTGCACAGAGAAGACCTGGTTTCCCCATAACCCCTTGTGACTACCTGAGGTAGTAATGAGATTCCCTCTTAACCTTCTCTTCTCCAGGCGAGATAAGCAGCTCGCTCAGTGTTTCTGTGCATATCTCATGTTTCATATTCCCCACAGTATCAGCAGCCCTTGGTTCAGGGCACTATTATCATTAGCAGCACTGTCTTCAGGTGGTCAATCTCTCTTTGGAATGGTGAAGCCCAAAATTGAGCAGAGTTTCTCACAAGGGCCCAGCAGAGGGGAATGAGCCCTGCCCTCGCCCTCCTCGCTGCTCTCAGCCTCAGGCATCCCTGGATGTGGCTGTCCTGCTGATGGAAGGGCACTCAGCCGAGCCAGGTATGTCCCAGCCTGTTCACCTGTGCTGTTACAGTCTCTCTGATGGCCCCTTAAACTCTGATAACCTGCCTTTGCTGCCATCCTTCTCTTTCTACAGACTGTGGGGTCTGGTCTTAAAAGGGAGTGGATCCGCTTTGAACAGCTCCAATCTGCAAAGTTAGGTGTATCAGGATACAATTAAGCAAAACAAAATTTTGGCTTAATAAGAAGAACAGCAAGAGAAACAGCTGAGCAGTTATATAAGAGTCTCCCAAGGGAAGAAGTGGCAGGGTTATGGCTCACTGCACTCCCAACCCAGAGAGGATGAGGCTGTTTTAAGAATTGGTTCTGTGGCAGAGTTTTGTATCACATGTGTAATCTCTTCTAATGGGAGCAATTTTGCAACAGCTTGTATTTGTTATATTCCACACTTCTCGCTCCTCAGGACTACAACATGGATACAAAAGATTTAATCAACTTATAAAAACACATTAAAAAAACCCCCACCTTAAACAGAAAAAACTGACTAGTAGGAGGATTTCTTCTTGACTGTGTCATTTTGCTGTTTGGCAAGGGAATGAATCTGGAAGTAATAGTGCTGGCATCTGCATAACTGTTCAGAGCTTCTTAAAATGTTTCTGCCATCTAATCAGATGTTAATGGAATGGAAAGAACTCCTTTGTGGAATGAAATAAGAGTCATAGCAAACAGTCAGCTGGGGAAGATTTTCTGTCTGTCTGTCTGACCTTGTGGCTAGCTGTCAGTCTCCATCTCTCCTCTATATAGATCAGTCAAAATTCACTTGTCTCTGAGAAATGAGTTTCCAAGAGACTTGAAACATCTTTACACTAGAACTACAGGAGGTTTTCAATGACATACACAGTCTTTGCTTCTCACTCTTGATCTAGGCTATTGAGCTTTAAAAACCGTATATAAATGGATCAGCCCTTGTTATTCCAAGCATTATAAATGCTCTCCCTGCCTTTTGAGGATTGCATAAATCACCTACTAAAAGCCTAGTAGATTTATACACAGGAGGATACAAAATGCAGATAAAATTTTAGAGGCTAAAAGATTGGTTAAAAATTTCAGAAATTTGACAGGAGCAATACACAAATAGAGATCTCTGCAACAATGTGCCACCCCTGCTTGGGATTCCTTCTATTGATGGTATAAAGAGATGATGAGGACAAGTCTTGAACACAGATTTCTAGTTACAGAAACTGGAAAACGTTGGGTAGGGTGAGGGGAAGAGAAACAAAGTGGATTTTGTTGCCTTTTTCACAGTTGCCAAAGCCTGATGTTCCTGGTCTCTGAATCACTGCTTATATACAAGAACAGCAGCTACCAGCCATACTCTGATCTTTATAGGCTGTCAAACCAACAGAGCAGGATTAAGTAGAAGAATCAAAGGCAGCTTAATCTCATCATCACTGATCTTAGAGAAACAGCCTTATTAGCTACAATTTACTCCTCTCTACCTCTGTCCCATAGTGAGCTAGACATGAAAGTAAGACCCAGTTATGGTTTTAAGAGCCTGATATAAATCCTTCTGAAAGAGTTGAGGAAAAGCTTCCAGGGACCTCTCTGGGCTTCAATTTGGGGAGTAATTCAAGAAGAAAATGTCCACAGAATCAGTTGCTACATGCCTGTCTTAGAAAGATGATAACTAAAGCAGCTGAAACAAAACAGAAATGAATGATGCACCTGTAACTTCACTGTTTTTTCACTAGGTTGTTCAAAGAGTGTGCTTATTTGGATTACAGACCCTCCCAAGATTACAGTACAGTTCTTCATTTATTTTGAACAGTGTGTTCTGCACAGTAGCAACACTGTGGGATTTTATGAATTCAAGACCAAAATTCAAACTTAGTTATATTCTGTGTGTTTTATACCATGGAACCACTCATTTTTTTGAAACAGGAAGCTTTGCCAGGAAGGTAAGACCTTGTGCCTCTTACCACCACCTTACACCAGTTTACTGACATGATTTAGTTACACTAGCAAAGACTGCCTTGCAAAGCCTGCATTTTTGCAACACAACAAATTCAGTGGGTGAAACTGGATGATATCAACACAAGCTTATTACTTGTGCATTTCTTCCAAATGCCACTCATGTATTTTAGTGGTTTACTTCAATATGCCTAAACAAATTTAGTTCCTTTTTTTTTGTTTCCCCAATGAGTTAAGCTCATAAACCATATGCAAAAAGAATATTACCAGGGTTGGTTCTGATGGATATTCACTCTGATCTTTCACTCCCTGAAACACTTTCTATAAATTCTAGCAAAATGGTGTAGCTGAAGGATAATGGTAATTGCAGAAACTGCAGAAGAATGCACACAAGTGATCCATAGAAGAAATCACACACGAGTGATTCCAAGTCTAAGCAGCAGGCAATAAAGACAGTTTGCATGTTTCACCACAGGCTGCTTGATGAGACTTCCCTAATTATGTTTATTAGGAATGGTTTCCAAGAAGGATTTTGTTCTTTTAAATGCTACCATTCAAAAGCTATCAACCATGAAATCACATACTTCTTGCATATATTTGCAGTTTTCACAGAGGGTGTAGGACTACTTCCAGGATCTGCCTGAAAAGTATCACTGTTACACGTTTGAACTACAGATTAGGCACAAATCAGAGAACTTAAAGGAGTGTGTGTATACTGTGTAATTTGCAAAGTACTGAGTAAAAGACATCACCTTCCAATTACACTTACAACTGCAGCATTTAAATATGTCAGGAACAGAACACACCTTTGTAAAATTAAAAACAAGCTAGAACCAGCAATAGCAATGATTTTGAAGCTAATCAGGCATTCAGGAAGCTTTAACAAAATCAAAGATATTCTAGTGCCTTGAAATTTCTCATCCACTCATTGCCTGAAAGTCATTGCCAAAGAAACATGAATTCTACTAGAAGGGGCTTTTTCTCTTTCAACAAAGCAGCAAGACATGTAGCTTTCTATTTTTGAACTTTTTAAAAGTCTTTTGTGAGTCAGGCAATAGTTCTTTTAATGGGTAATGGTAGAAGAGAATAACTACAAAGGTATTAATCTTATTTACCCCCATACATACATCCATCTCAAGTGTAAACTGTACCTGTTGCTCAGGACAATTACTGGGACACCTGCCCATGCCGAGCACATCTAGGAGCCCATGCAGAAGCAAATTCTACCACTGAGAAAGCAGCTGAAAACAAAAAGCAGCTAAAGCTCAGGTACTGGTACCATACCATGTTTTTGTTACTGCAAATCCTCATTTTGAGGGTGCTAGGCCCTTGCTTCCAGAGGTGTGAGAGACAGGTAATTCCAGCTGGCAAGAGAATGTTCTGATATAACAGCACTGATTTTATATCCGAGCTTTGATTTCTTATGTTGGGTACCTTGATGCTTAATCTCCCTGAATTAATGGACATTTCAGAACTGCATAATTTCTTTCTTCCTTTCCCACCTAACTGTAACAAATTGTTCCTGATTCTACATAGGTGTTGTGAAAAACAGTCATTCTTCTTAATGTAAAGCACAGCAAATCCCATGAAAAAGTCAGAAACATGGATTTCAACAGTATGATAAATAGTGCTAGAGAACATAAATTTAATTACAAAGATTAAAAGCAACAAACAGCAACACTGCCCTTCCTCTCACACCTGAACCACCCACACAAGGCAGTCCTTGTTTTCTAATCTAGTCATAAGCAGCCATAAGTCTGAGAAGAACTAGTTCAAGCAGCTTTAAAATTTAAAATTTCCTCCGATAAATTTAATTCAGCTGAAGGTTACACACATCCCCCTCAGCTGGCTTTGCACAGTCCAGAACTTTTATTTACCATTCTGAATTGTCAGATACATTCAAGTGCCAGATTGCATTGTAGAGGCAGTAGCTATTTTATTCCACTGACTGTGAAGACACTAATCTCTGAGAGAGCAGTAGCTTCTTTACCCAGACAGCTAAATTTACTACTACTTGTCTCATAATACCTCAAGTGACACAGAAGCCCAAAAGCAAATAAGCTTTGACTGGGATATTAAGGAATAAATAACATCTCTACAAATACACACCTTCCAGAGAGGCAGCATTTTCTGATTCAAGCACATACCCATCCACAAGTTAGCTTTTTTCCAGACCTGCAGATATATTCACTTCGAGAAGTGAGACCAAATCAGAGAAATAACAGGAACTGGTGTGGAAACAGCAAGTTTCTGAGAATATTGTTCTGTAATTTACCTACATGAGCTATACATCTGACTCAGAAATTCATTTTAAAACAGACTGGGAAGCAAGGCTTGACACTGGGAGCAGAGGTGAAAAGAGAAATTTGGATTCTTGGGTGCGCCATTTCCCTCAATGGGTACTTTTTGATGGTGAGATCAGTCCATGTATATTAAATAATTCATAGCATCACTGTCCTGGGTTCAGCTGGACTAGAGTTAATTTTCCTCCTGGTTGCTGGTCAGAGCTGTGTTTTGGACTCACTATGAGAACGCTGATGGCGCACGGGTGTTGTGGGTGTTGCTTGGTAGTGCTCACTCCAAATGGAGACATTTCAGTGAGCAGGTACACCAGAAGCTGAGGGGGAGCAGGGCAGGGGACCCAGACTGCCCAAAGGGACATTCCATACCCTGAAAGGTCATGCCCAGTGTATAAATTGGGGGAATCAACTGGAAGCTACCAATTGCTGCTCAGGGCTGGGCTGGGCCTCAGCCAGCACATGTGCACCACTTCTTTTTCTGGGGTTTTATTTCTCTCCCTTTCTTTTCTCTCCCTTTCAATTCAAATGATTATCCTATTTTATTTGAATTATTAAACAGTCCTAAGCCCACGGGTTTTACCTTTTTGTACACAAGCAAGCAGCTACATGGTACTTAGCTTCTGGCTGGGGTTAAACCATGACAATCACAACTTGCATATGTGTAATATTGTATATTGGCTTTCAGGAACTGCATTGCCTGTAAAATGACTTCTATTTTTATTCACAAAGTATATGTTTGTCTTTGATGATGTCCTGAAAGGGGCTCATTAAATTACTAATGTAACTATTAAGGCTATTAAATTACCAATTTTGAGGGATCAATTCAAAGCACATTGAGATAAGCATAAATCCAAAGTAAACCAAGTGTCTCTTCACTTCATTGACCCTCCAATGAGGCTCTGAATGCTAAAATGTCTTTCTCCTGACAAGATTAACCCCTTCATTGTATAATCCTCCCTGGCCAAAACAGTGGAAGTAGCTACTCCTAGGGCTCACAGAATGTTCTGCTTGGTAGTACACAATGATGGAGGGAGGAGAGATGCTTGGTTTGTGTTTACTTTTAGAGCCCAGGAGGGAGATTGCTCCCCTAAGCTTCCTGACAAGATGTTTATTTTTATTCACATTGTCACTATGTTTTCCCATGAACAAATATTTATACTCCAGAGGAAATGTTTCAGTAACATGTTTCAGACAGGATAAGCAATGTTCACTTCCCTTCCTTTTATTATGAGAAAGCAATTTTGCTTACAGGAGGAAGTAAATACATCAATTCCCCAGAGATGCCTGGGAAGGGGTAATTCTTGCAGGGAACCCATCTTGAAAATATTGGCATCATGACATTAGGTCAGTGTTAGCTGACCTGTGGAGGTTTCATTTGCAATTGCAAGAAATGAATACATCAGAGATTTATTGTTTCCTTTGTTTAGAGAAATAGACCATTCCTGTGCAATCCTGTCTTAATTAAAACATCATCCCTTCTGACAAATTTTAGTAGCATCTTATGTCCCTATCTGCACTATTAAAATGTACATTTAATACATATGGAAAGCTATAAATCCATCTTTTGTTAATACTTCTGACATACAACAGACTCAGAAGGCCAGTGGATGAAAATGACCTAATTTCATTGACTACTCCAAATTGTGAGCAGAGGGTTTGACTCTGATCTCCAGAGGTTCCTTACAACCTGAATTTTCCCATGATCCAACATCAAGGACATGTATTTGGTTTAACTAACTTACATACTTACTGCAGGAACTTTGAAGATCTGGCTGTGGTACTTGACAAAAGCAATATAAATATACACCTGTAACTCAGGCTGGCAAAAGCCCCACTTTTCCCTAGGCTGCCTAGAGCAGGAACTGAGAAAGCTGCCTGGATGCATGGAAAAGTACCTACATGTTTGTGGTGCAAACTCTTCCTTCATCCCAGGATCTCACTCATTTCCTGCACCTGCAGTTAGTCTGTGTGAGAATTCACTCTTGAAAATCAGACTTTGCAGCTTCCCTTTCTTTGATGCTTGGAAAAAAGCCTGACATTGGGTCAAAAGCCACTCTGTGCAGAAGCTGCTCATTACCAGCCCTGCAACACCAACATTTGTTTTTATCTGCTGGAATATCAGAACAAAGCTGACTAATCCTGTAAATGAAACTGTTATTTGTAGGACTTTTCAGTTAAGACTTTTGGTACAAAGTTTGCCAAGACACAGGTGTTATAACTTTAAAATACTTGACCAAAAGCTGCTGGTCAGAAGAGCAGTGGTGACAGGCAACACTAAGAGAAACAACTCAGGGTTTTTTTTATTTCTCCCTTCAATACTTACCTCACAGGAGAAAATGTTCACATCCATTTTTAGCAGCTTGATCAAAAGCAGAATTTCATTAAAAATACTTCATGTCTTTCTCTTAACGTGGCACTCCTAAGGAAAAAAGAAGGGAAAAAAAGAGAATAAACTTTACTATTTTCAACCTAAAATTACAATGCATGCAATAGCAACAACATCTTTTATGATGCATTTTATATTATAAAACAGGCCTGCTTGGTCAATAAAAGAGTCTTCTGAAGTTTCAAACAGGTAAACTGTGTATCTTCACTAAAACACTCTTTGCTCCAATGCAGTGAAGAAATCATGGGTAGCTTGATAAGCTTTTGGGTATAATTGGAGATTGACACAACTCTGTCAAATGAAGCTTTTTCATGAATAATTTCCTTATGGATTTAAATTTAAAAAAACTCAAACCACCTTAGGTGTCAGAAGCTAACACTGCTGTATCCCAGTTAACCAGCTCCTCTCTCTTAGGCAACAGACTCTGAGGAGGGATTTTTTGGCTACCTTCAAGGTGACAACACTCTAAAATATGAGCTGACAGCCTGATGACACATGAACTGGGAATTCTGTGTTGCTTCCCCCTTTTGGTAACAAATGAAATTAACTATAAAAGTCCTTAATTGGGTTTGGTAAATGCCTACTTTATTGTGGCTTGGTTTCTATCCAGGAGCAAGGTGGAGGTTTTCCAAGAACCAAAGGTGGGAATAACATTGATTTCACCTCAGATGCTGCCCTAAAAGCAAAGCTCAGGGGCACAAGCAGGTTTCAGAGGTTCAGGCCAGCTTGAATAGCAGCAGTGAAATGCAGAGTCTTCAAATGAACAGAGCAGCGGCCCACTGGGCACTTCTCCCTTCTTATCAGGATCATTTCAGAACTGAATTTAGGACTGAAGTTAATTTCTCACAGAAGTTACAACCTTCTGTAGATACCCAGCACAACACAAGAGAGAGAGAGCAAACAGAAAATGGAAGTAACACTTTATTCCACCTTTGTGGAATAGACAAGCCACAAGAATTGACACCAGAGCCAGAGGGATGATGTTTATGTCCTCTAGGAGTCCTGTCCTTCCCTTTGCTACTTATGAATGAGCATTTTAGTGGCAAACAAATATCAGTCTTCCTGAACTGCCACGTTTCATGCAGCTATTACTGTGAAGAATCTTCTCACCATCTTTTCTGCTGTGCTCACCCTTACTTCCTCCAAGGCAGGCCCACACAGCTCCCTTTGTAAGCCCTACAATAACAGCCTTAACCCACAATTAAACAGCTCCCCAAATTATTAATTATTAATTAATACTCAGGGCTCCAAAACTGTTTAAAAAGATACTTTATGTGATACTGTACCACTTGTAACTGTTTACTTGTTTCTTGAGTATTGATGGCAGATAGGAAGTTACTTGCAGCTTCTTTCAGAAAATTTCTTTTCAAAAAAACCAGACTAAAAAAAGGGCATCTGGTTTATCTGATCATAAACCCAGAGCTTTTCATGTTTTTATTTTACTGAGATCTCATTTGCTTTTAACAGCCTTCCTCTGCTTCACCCTCATTAAAATCTACAGACATGACCTCCAAGGATATATCAAGATCCTTCTTAATCTCAAACAGACATGTAAAGCCCTTCCACAAGCTCATTCACAATTCTTCTTCATCAATCATTAATCATTTACATTATTGTCCTGTTAAGGGCCACATTAAGACTCTCTTGCTTGCTGGGATATTTTTTAAATTGTTATGCTGTAAAATGAGATCAGTTGTTTGAAGAATGTAAGCAGACAGAAATGTAGCTAAACCTGATTTTCATCATTACTAAAGCATAAGCCTAAAAGTTCCACTTCACAGATAAAAGTTTATGGCCTTCATCCCCCTGCCCTTCAGTCTTCCACTTTCTGGTTTTGAAGATAGCTGGGTTCTTAATTAGCATTGCTCTACCCTATTACAACTCCAAAATACAAACAGCTCTCATACCATGGTAGTGGAGGCAGATCTCTCTCTGTGATGATGATCTGCACTCAGAGGAACAGAGCAGCTGAACCTCACATGCCCCTTCCTTCCCAGAGTCTGGAGGAGCTCACAGCTCAGGAGAGAGCTGCCTTGCTGAGACCCTCACCCTGTGTGCCTGCAGAGAAAGCATCAGCTCTGGCAGTGGCAGGGCCCTTCCCTCTCTCTCCCATCTCTCTGCACCCAGGCAGTACCTGAGCTAATGCCCACCCACAGCAACGAGCACACCGTGTGTGCAGGACACACAGCAAGGTCACCGTGGGCTGAGGGAAACTAAAACCTGCTGGAACACACAGTAATTCACTGAGGGATGTACTTGCATGGTGTAGTTCTCCAAAGTCGGGGATTTCTTTTAAATAGGCAGGTGAGGAACAGGAACACCTGCTGCAGGTTGGCAAGTGGAACATTTGCAGTGCAAACCAGGCCCAGAAGGATCACGAGGGAGGCCAGGTGGAACACTGGGCTCCCTGGATGACTCCTTGTGGCCAAGTCATGTCTAATCTGGATTAGAAGCCTCTTATGTGATGGACAAGACACTCCTCTTACACACTGACACTACAGAAAACTCAAGAAAACAGCCCAGTTTTCCCCTCAAATCCACACCTTTGTGTTGTTCAGAAGCCTTAGCTGATCCAGTGTTTGCCCCACTCCTGTTTTGTTCGGTTTGTTGGGGATTTCTATTATTATTATTATGAAACTAACAATATTGCAGAATTTGATCTCTCAAGTTTTTTTACAAGCTTCCTTTAACTGGCCCATCACCTCTGTGCATTGGTTTCAGTTTCTGTAACGCCACAAATTCACAGTTCATCTGCCCCAAGTCTCTTCAACAAACCGTGAGGGATTACATGGAAGAAAAGTGCTTTTAAGCCTTATGTTTCTGACTTGCTTAACATGGTCTCACTTCAAACTTTTGCCTTTAAAAGTTCAAATACTGGGAGAAATTTAAGTAGAAGAAAGAGCAGAACCTTAGTTCACTGTTGTAATCTTTACTAGGACACACCTCACTTGCTCTACATTGCATGGTTGAACAGCCAGTAGAAATGTTACTTCCCATTGATACCTAAACCAACATTTCCTTTCAACATACATTCAAACCCTAAATGTTGGACACACAGCAAATGCAAGTGTTTTGCCCTTTCTATTTCAGTTTTGGTAACTATGTTTTTTTTCTGGGATCTCTAAGAGAAACAGGAACTTTTTCCTGCATTGATCACACAGACAACAACATGATGAAGTGTGATACAAATATTTCCATTTAACTAAGTACAAATGACAACATTGGGTGTGAAGTTGACAATCAGGTTCTAAAAGAGGATGGGATATTATGACTGCCACTAGCCCTATCTTAAGAGCACCCCCAACAGCTCAGTTAAACAGCTGCTAAATGAAAGTGCAAGTAACTAAAGCTCAGCTTTCCTATGCTCCCCAAATAGGGAAAAGGTTTTCCCTTTTGTCATTTCTTTTTCCCAAGAGCTGCAGAAGAGTTGGGCTAGGTATGGCCTTCTGCTTCTCCCCAGAGGTTCTCAACAACTGTAAGCAAGAGAAAGAGCTCTTGAATGTCATTCTCATGCAAGGTTTTTTAGGGAGGCACATCCTTTTTTATAACCAGCTCCTCTTGTATCCAGCTCTCTACATGCATTTGCACTCTGTACCAATTACAAATTTCATTCTTGCTATGCAGAGAACCATTAATAATTTAAGATTAAAAAGGAACCTAAGGGCAGGAATATTCCATTTTTGCTCACGAGATAGATGGTACGCTGCTAGTATGTCAACTCAAGTTATCTTTGTGCATGCTACGTTAATTCAGCAAATTGCTTTTCAAACAAAGTGCATGCAGAAAGTGCCTGGAGATTCTACACGAGAAGAAAGTTTCATTTCTATGGCAAATGTGCCAAACCCATACCCAGAAAGTGAAATACAAACATAATTTAGTTTTGTCCGTTTAGTTTTCACAAACAGGAGTTAGCCAAGATGAATTTTGTAAAGAAGCCCTCTGCAAGAGCACGTAAAAGTCAAGCCAGGTGTAGTGATAAGTACCCAGCGCCCTGCGTGCACCGTGGGACACCAGGGAATCAGCGCACACGTCTAACGGTATGGAACGGCTCGGGAGCGATGCAGCAGGACCGCCTGACACCCGAGCGAGCCGTCAGCATTTCTGACCTTACCGCGGAAGGGAGCGGGACATCAGGGCGAGGGAACGGGACATCAGGGCGAGGCGGGCAGGTGCGGAGTCCGTCCTGGAGCGGGAGCTGGGGGCTGCTCCTGTCAGGAGACGGCCCGGAACGGGGAGCGCCCCCGGCCAGCCGGTCCCAGCCCCGCGGTGCCCCAGCCGCCCGCCGCTCCTTCCTCCGCCGCAGCTCCCACGGCGTCCGGCCCCGCTGGGTCACCCACAGCGACCGGCGGCAGCGATCGGCGGCGGCGTCTGCCCGTCCCGCGCCCGCCCCGGGGCCGCAGCGTCTCACTCACCTGAGAGCGGAGCGGGACTGCCTGGGGACAGGACACAAGGGACGCTCGGCGGGGTGCGGAGGGCGGTGCGGTGTATCGGGTGCGGTGCCGTCCCGCCCTGCTGTGCCGTGCCGTTCTCTGCCGTGGCGTGCCGTTCTGTTCTGTGCTGCTCTCTGCCGTGCCGTGCTGTTTTGTGCCGTGCCGTTCTGTGCCGTGCCCAGCGCGGAGCGGGCGCGCGCGTCCCAGCCAACCAGCGCCGTCACGTGAGCGCGCCCCGGCACGCGGCGCTGCTGCCGCGGCCGTTGCAGCGGAGCGCGCGCGGCGGCGGCGGGAAGGGCGCGCGCTGCTCCTGTCTGCTCTCCTCTGAGGGGCCGGGGAGCGCCGCGCCCCTCACGGGGCTCTGGGGCTGCCGGCGGCGGCGGCGCGCTCGCCCTTCCTGCCCTCGGGAGAGAGCGCTTCCAGGAATTGAGGGGCTGCGGAGGCAGGAAATCCTGCGGGGCCCCGTGCGGGGAGCGGCCGCAATGGCATCACCTCCGTGCGCGAGAGGGTGGGGTCCCCAGCTGCCTCCTCCCTGCTCCGTGTGAGCATCCGCACGATGAGATGTGGATCAAGGTGTGTGCGCCTCCCTGAACTGTCAATGCTCCTGTGTTTGACATTGCTGACGAGTAAATCCCACCGCACTGCTCGCCTCAGATTCCCCACACAGAACTTTCGTACTGAATCGTAGATAAAAAAAAAACGTTAAGCCTGTTTTCCGCTCAGGATGCTTTCCCTTACACTGCCCTCAGGGTGTCTGACCTCTCTATCAATAATACACTAAGAGAAGTCTTTAAAAAGAACAATACACCGTAAATAATCCAGCTCCATCAGGCATTTAAAACGGTTGTAGAACATATTGCTGAAATACTTAGGTAAATTTGGCGAACGGCTCATAGCCTGGTGTTAAAGGAATTTTCTGCTTACTGAGGGTCTTGGACTCAATTTTCCACCCTGGGTCATCCTGTGCTGTTGAGGAGGATTTGGGAGGGCTGTGGGGCCCAGGCACTCGGCCCCTGTGCCGGTGCTTCTCGTCGGTGATGTTTGCTGGTGGTCACGGGGAGTTCCTGACAGCACAGCCCCTCTGGAAGGGGAAGGCCTGAGACACGGGGCCTAAGGACAGCAGGAGCCGGCAGCAATGCAGGTAGAGAGGCAGGCTGGGCTGGCAGCCAAGCTGCTCTCCTCTCTCAATGGCAGAGATCAGGCAGTCTGTGCAGAACTAATGAACCTAGCCCCCATATCACAAAAACCATAAGAGAAGCAGGGTTCGTCGAATCTTCTCACTTCTTTTGATGATTTTCATTTCATGTGCTTCCCTGTGGAGTCATGAAGGCTTGAAATATACCTGCTGTACTGTATGAATAGTGAAATATACATGCATGCTGTATCAGGATGCTGAGTTGTGCAGCAGGGGGAATTAGCCTGTATAGAGCTCTGTGATGCCAGGGACAGACTGCTTTCAGCACATAAATCAGCTTTAGTCTACTATCAAACAGTAGCACACCCTGTGTTTTACATTTGTAAAAAAAAAGTGGGAGAATAATCATAGGATTCCAGGAGCTGAGCCTTTAAAATAAATGGCACTGGAATTCTGAAGCCCTCATTAAGTGGACAGAAACTGTTAGCAACTTGGCTAAATGTAAAATTTAGAATAAATGACTGAAAGATAATGACCTTTGTTGCATATGTGGTACCAAGGACAAAGAAAGATTGCTAGGCCGTAGTTACTCCCCAGAATTGGAAGGATTGTTTTATTTGGGAAGAATTTATACAGAGTCCTGGTAACTCATATTTAGAGCCCCAACAAGGAAGCCTCCACCGTGCTTCCACAGTATTTGCGTGCAGAATTGTATAGTTGTGCAATTTCCCTCTGTACAAACAAACTGTCTAAATTCCTGTAATTTGGGCTGGAAACACACTATCATTTGCAAGGCAATTGGAGCAGACAGCTGAGCTCACAAGGGTTATCATCTGCATCTGTTCAGAGGACAACTTCCAACCTTGTATTGGCTAATATTTTTAGCTTTGCTAACTAAACCGACATGAGATAAAAGTCCACCCACACAACAGGTTATACAGTTTGCTTTAAATCAGCTGTTTTGTGAACACTGAATGGCTTGATTCTGTTTCATGTATTTCCTTCAGCACTTCAAAATGGATTTAGGTTGTTTCAAAGGTTCTTGACTGACAATTTTAGAAATTGAACTCTCATGTTTAATCCCAGACTGAGTCCAACACAAGACAGCTTCTCAGCTGTATCAGAGAGGAAACATTGCTAGTCTGAGGGTAGTCTCACTTATTTACTTTCTCATGCCAGCAAAAGCAGGATTTCCTGTTTTATCACTGATCTATAGTTACTGGGTATAGGATATTTTCATTACATTAAAATTATGCCTTCAATGCTAAGACTGTATGTTTTATTCAGGGGAAAATAAGCAAGTATTTAGTAAATCACCTCCCCTTTAAGGTATGATAATTCCATTTCAGCCTTAAATTAATTAGGCAGTAGTATGGAAAGCTAATGATCTTACAGAACACTTGCTCCCTTTCCACCAACTTTCATTTATAGTCCATATTGATTTCTGAAAAATTAATTTATGCTTTTCATATTGTGCTTGTTTTTGTGAAAAATTACAGATGTTGCATCTATAAGCAGAGATGGAGTGCCATGATCCTTCAAAGTGCACATGGAATAGATGAGGAGAAGCTGTGTAAGTTCTAGGCTTCCAGGAATGGAAGAAAAACAATTTATGAAATTTGCTGTTAAGAATAATTGTTGGCTGACAGTTGTGTAACTTTTATGACTTTATCTCTTGAACCCAGACATAAGACAGACTGATACCAGTCATAATGTCAAGACATGATTTCTCCTCATTCACAGGAGATACTGAGGTGACAAAAATGTTTATGATTGTGAGTCTTTTCATTGCTACACCATTACCAAGCTGCAGTTACATTAGTCTGACTACAGTAGCTCAGGTGACTCATGGCTTTCATTATATGTCTGAGTTCTTAAAGGGTAAAAGATTTGGGAGAGGTAATTTTTTCTGCAGAAAAATGAAACAAAATCTGTTTTGTGATAGTAAGGGCATTTGTACTCTTCAGCACTCACTACATAGGATGGAGGTAGATTGTGAGCTTTCTGGAAGGTAGATTGTGAGCTTTCTCCTCAGCTGTTTCCAACCAGTGCCTTGGAGCAATAGGAGTCACTGGCAACGAATGGAGCACAGACCTTTGTGCCGTGGGAGAGCAGGGAGTGTTCATGTGTTCAGTTCTGCCAAGTGAACTGTGGTGACACAGGAGGTCATATGGGACATGGGGATGAGCAAGTCCCAGGCTTTCCAGACAGGCTAGGAAGCCAGTGGCTCATTATGCTACAATTTATTGGGGTGTTTTTAATGTTTTATCCTCTATTGTCTTAGGGTTATGACTGTGGTTACTGTATCCCTTTACTGCCACATTGGTCTGGAACAGCCTTCTGACAGTGGCATCCTCTTGCTAAATATTCTCCTGCTCTGCCCAGAGTCTCCAGTCTGGCTTCCATTGCTATTCCCTGTCAGTTGGTGTTAGGACAGGTGGAGCTCCTGTTCTCCACATCTGCGTGTGGCAAAGATGGTACTGGCTTTGAAGTCTGCTTGTTTGTCCTAAGAGACATCACAATCACTGTCAGAAGCCTTCCTGAGGGCTTTCAGAGCCTTTCTTACAGCTTCAATACAACAAATCAGAGGAGTGAGAGGTTTTAGTTCTTCCCTATGAGGATTTGACAAGTCCAAACCTAAAACATTATAAATAGTTCAGTGAGCAGAACAAGAGTCAAATAAAACGTCAGGAGGTATGCTAGAACCTTCTGGTGGAAGTTTATCTCATCCTTATAGAGTGTTATAAAAATAATCTTATAAACACTGAAGCAGTCACCACCATGAATCACATTGTGTTCATACTAGACAAACCTACGTAAGACTGGCAGAGGTTTATCTGGGTAAAGATGCTGACTTGGAAACTGTGAGAGGAAAAAGATTTCACTGGCAGACTGTTGTAATACTGAAATATTTTATCCTGAGGAGAAATAGGTTGTGGAAATGTCGAATCTGTATTATACAAAAGTAATGCAGAGGGAATCCATTCCTGATTTTGGAAAACCTACCTGAATCTTCCATTGCTTTGTGCTCATAAGGATCAGGAGTGAAGTGACAGCAGAGCTCCTGAGTTCTAGTGGTTCAAAGAAATAAACATTTATTAACTCTGGTTTGATGGACAGTTCCTGTTTATCCAGCATTGCTCAAAATCATGTCTTAATACAGTTCATTCTTTTTAAATAAAAAATGCTTATAACTAGCTTGGACAAGCCTTTGAGGAGTCCACTCCAAAGAACACTGGAAAGAGCAGCGATGCCATGGAGGGAAGATAAAGACAAGCCTTTCCACTCATTTATTTTCACAGTTTTATTAAATGTAGTGAATATTTTCAGCCACAATGAACTAGTCTTTGGTAAAGCACAAAATTCATCAAGAAAAATGTGCATGATTTCATAATTACACAAAATTGATCCAAGAAAAAGAGATCATGAACTGATGTAGAGTGTTAAACTGTTTGAAGCTTATCCATCCTTATGTCCAGATGTAAAACTGAGGCAGTACAAGAAGAGAGCAAAATATTCTTACCCCCTCCCCTCCCCTCCTTTTCCTACACGTGTGACTGCAGAGCTCATGGATGAATGTGCTGTAGAGAAGAAGGGGATCAGTCCCTCCATTTGTGTGTGCTTCTGCAAGGTAAGGGTTTGTGGCTATATAGTTCCCCTGTCTAGCCTGGGCTGCAGAATTTAATCCCCACTTGAAACCCAGATGGATTGCAACACTGCGTAGTGTGTGTGGTTGTTTGCTCTGCCAATACAGAGGATTTGCACCAATGTAGCTGCTTTCCTAACAAATCCTCTGTACAACGAGCCAAGACCTGTGATACCATGTAGGCTTAGTTCTCAACAGCCTTTCACCATAACCTTTCACTGTGCAGCAAAAGTGAAATGCTACCAAACTAGAACAGCACAGTTTTGGCCTGCTTGGAAAGAATTTGGGATCAGCTGTAACTCAAGGAGAGCAGGCCCATTGTGAATTAAACACTGTTTTGCTGAAAATGTGTATTGGATTTAATCCAATTACTTGTTTGCTGGCATAAATTCTTTTGGTGACCATGAGTTTCCAAGAAAAAAGATACAATTTTATCTCCCTTCCTATTCAAATGTCACATTGTTTTGTGTGTTTCCACTCCTTATCTTGAAGTCTGCACCAGTGTGGAAGATAGAATGAGCACACCACCTCCAAATCTCTGTCATCCAGGCCCAAACTCCTCTTGTGCAGTGTGTGTGGGAGTCTCTCACAAGCATCACAGTCAAAAAGCATATGTTTTTGGGATGATTTATGCATCAGTTCAAACACTGGTTGCTGTAAAAGAATTCCTTTTTTCTATCCTCACAAATACCACTTGCAGTACCAAGGAACTTTGGCCAAAACTAGCCGGTCTGTATAACTATAGGAAAAACAGTGCCTTCTGATAGCTCAGATTATGATATGCCTGCAAAAATTTATGCACACTTATATCTGAAATGTAAACATTGGCAATTTTGATAGTTCTCAAGCTGGTCCAATATGTTACAGTAATATGCTTTGTTGTTGGGAGTTTGAACTTCAATGTGAACATTTTTCTAGACCTGGTAATAGGCTGCCATCCATAAAAGGATATTTAAGTGCTAGTAGTATTTTTCATGCTGTTTAATCGACTTACTCTCTGTTTTCAATTCTTTGTGAAGGGAAACACTCTGTGTCACTTTCTTTTGTCTCCCATTTATCAGCTAAAACAAAATGTAGATGCTTATATAAAACATTTTGACAAAAGTTTTTGCTGCTAAAAAGGCCCAAACTCAAACCTCAGGTTTATTTGCTACCCTCTGCTGTGGGCTGTAAGTGCCATGGCTCCTCAGAAGCCAAAATCAACACAGCACAAAGCCATTTCTGAGACCACAGAGGACCTGAGTGCAAAGTAGAAATTCTCCTTTGTTCCATGTGCACTTGGAATCCTTATTTTGCTGTCAGCTTTTGAGAGAAGTTAAGAATTATCACCTTGCAGTGTATCCACTAGTGGAGACCAGAGTTGTCTCACTGTAAATAAGAGAGGTCTGCTACAATGACAGTCAGTAAGTAATCCTTGTGTCTGGATTCAGATTCTGGTAGGGGGATAGATTATAAGAAAATAAAGGTGGTATAGAAAGTACTCTTACCTCTAAGGAGTTTCAGCTGAGCCAATTATTAGAGATTAGAAACAGGCTGGATGTTGACAGGCCACAGCTGTAGGCCTTGAGAAGAAGAGTGGTATAAAAGAGTGGGCTGGTTAATTGAGGAAGAACTGGTGTCTGTTTGCTGCTGTGAGAAGAAGGCGAGTCTGTGCTTAGAGGAGATGCCTATGAGAAACACCAAAGAGGTACGAAACTCTTGCAATAAGAAGACAACAGTATGGAATCTTTGCAATATAATGACAACAGTTTCTGACTTCTTTGTTCTAGCAAGATGTTGGATCTGGTGGTCTGGGTTTTAATTGTTTGTGGTACTGGAGAGTTAAAGCAGATCATGAGGGAGAGCTATGACTTTTATTGCCTCTACATTTAAAGATTGTGGTGTACTGCATGAGAAAACTTTCCCTATGTTTTTCAACAGGGACATGGAAAATATGCCAGATGCACTTAAATGAACCTATTAAAAAGTTTGGAGAATTAGGAAATACGAGGAAAAAATAAAGGGAATGCTGATTATTGCTTTCAAATATTCAGATTTACATTTAATGAAAATAGTTAATTAAATTATGCAGAACTAGTACTTAATCTGCAGATCTTCACTTGGGCTTAAGATCTGTGTGTCTTGATAACCACAGAAAAGCTTTCTTCTGGATACATAACTAGCTCCTGTAGCTCAAAAAAAGAAAAATGTGAAGGTAATTTTAGTACATACAGGAAATTTTGGCAATGTCCTGTGCTTTGTTACCAATTACTTACTCTTTTCAGACTGAGTGCATATGGCACTAAAATCAAGAAAATTTTTCATTGTCTCTAACAAGATCACTGTCAGTGATCCATCACACTTTCTAGATACTGATTGCTCTTTTGCTAGAACTTTCAGAAAACACCAGAGCATTTGAAGAATCATAGTTTAAAATATTTCAGGGAAATCCAAATGTCTTGAAACCTGGGAAAGGAGTTGACCAGTTGGTGTAGGTATTGTTACTTGAACTACTTGTTCTTTAACAGGTACTTTCACCAGTTTATAAAGAGTTGATAGACATTTTTACAAGTATTTGATAGTTTGTTTAAGCCTTTACAGGATACTACTTCTTTGTCCATGACATGTTTAGAACATATGTAAATCATTCAAAGAACTTTTAAGTATTGTATTGGAATTTCTATGTAGTTCATAGATGATGACCTGTTTTTTTTTCTATTTAGGGAATTCTATAAATGTAGTGATAAATGTCGAAGTATTTTTCTGCCCCTTCAGTTAGAGTCTATTATGAAGAATGTGAGTTTTGAAAGCTTCTTGACAACTTCCATATAGAGTTCTTGGCTGTATTTTCATGTTCTGAAGACTCAGAACACTGTGATGTGACTCACTCTTTGTAGCCTGGCATTTGTCAGTTTTTAGGGTTAACCCAATCCACTGGCATAAAAATGGTAAATGGACATTGTGCCTCTCAACACAAGTGTGCATCATTTAATGGAGTTGGGAGTGTACATTAAGTAATCCACAGAAGATACAGGGGAAAAGAAAGAATTAAATCTCATCAGAAATGCTGAAACAGAAAAATAATAATAGAATCATATAATAGTTTGTGTTAGAAGTGACCTTTAAAGTTGCAACCCACCTGCAGTGAGCAGGGACATCTTCAAGTAGATTAGGATGTTCAGAGCCCTGTCCAGCCTGACCATGAATGTTTCCAGGGATGACACATCCATCACCTGTGGCAGTGTTTGGCCATCCTCATTGTAAAAAATATCTACCTTATATCTGGTTCCCTCTTTCAGTTTAAAAACCTTACCCCTTGTCCTGTTGTACAGACCCTACTAAAATGTTTCTCCCCATTTTTCTGATAAGTCCCATTTAAGTTTTCAAAAGCTACAATAGGGTCTCCTCAAAGCCATTTCTTCTCCAGACCAAACAACAACTCCCTCAGCTTTTCCTCATAGGAGAGGTGTTCCATCCTTCTGATTCCTTTTGTGGCCCTCTTCTGGACCCACTCTAGCATATCCACATCTTTGTTGTGCTGAGAAACCTAAAAGAAGCATCCTACCTACCAGTTTAGATGGCAGCACCTGGAGTTGCTAAGAGAAACTGTTTCAAGTTATCTACGTAGATGTCAGTTATCCTAATGGTACTAAATAAACTGAGTCACAGAGCCAAAGGGCTTTAAAAGCCATCAGTTAATCTTCAACACACAGTCAGATTCCAAGCTGCAAGGACCAGGCATCTCTGGTGCTACAATCACCAGCAGTGTCTACAGGGCATCAAGATTCAGTCCTATGGAATGGGATTTGAACTTGCAGTGATATGCACTTTTCTTATCTAGTACCGGCCAGCTGCACTTCTGCGGAGTCTCATTTTGAGACTCTTCATCTCATCAGCAGGTCAGAGATCCTGGTACTGGTAGCAAATCAGTTGCAAAGTCCTAGCCTGGCAAGTAAGGCAGAAATAAGAAATCAGAGTCAATACTTCAGACTATAGAAATTTCCTTTCTTTCTAACCCTGAATCTGTTTTGGCTCTTAAAAGATAACTTGGTAATCTATCCTGTCATCTGTTTATCCCAGCACTTGTTACATATTGTGGCTCCCAAGAACAGAATAGAAAGTGGGAAAATTTGACGAAATCTATAGTTAAAAGCCAGGTTATTTTTAAATTCAGGATTTGTTTTGTGGAAAATAGATGACTTCATCTTCTCTTAGTCCAAAGTTGATCTGTGAGGCAAAAATCCCAAACAACTGTAGCCTTATTGATATGACTGACTTTCTGAATTACCTGGCAAGGGCATTTGTGTTTTGATGTTAGTCTGGACCACTAGAGGAGTAAACAGCAGTTGGTGATTGCTGACTGCAAAATTTGATTCACAGAGTTCATGCATTCATCTGAAAATATTTTAGTTCTTAGGCTGTATTTCTATTTCTGAGCTTTCAAGCACTCAATATTTTTTCATTGGTATTTGATGCTGTCAGGAAATAAAAGCAAAGGCACTGCTGCCCAGACAGTGAGAATAAAAGGAATCATATCTACTTTTTAGTGGCAGAATAAAGCCGTGAAAGTGAAAAGTCCCATAGCACAAATTGGTGGAAATCTGATAAATTCTAGAGTGTAGGGATTTTTTGTCTGGAATGACTCTCCTTGTTAAACTCAATGTCCTCAGAAGTTGCTGCATCTAGCAGCTGGAGAAGAGAACTGCATTTCTGAAACTAGAATGCTGCCAAGGGAGAAAGTCAGTGAGAACTTTGGATCTGCCAGGATACCTTGTCTAGTTTGTCTCTTGGATTACAAATAGATCTGTGAGTAGCAGAGCTAAGGAAGATACAATTTCATGTTTACATCTTCTGGGGATCTAATAGTTAGTGTCTGCACCATGGCTAAACTTTACTCAACAGTTGGCATAGGCTGAAATGGTGACATATTTGGGTAGGACTAGGGATGTGCATATAAAGAAATTGTCATGCCATAAGAGTGATTGTTTATT
Source organism: Zonotrichia leucophrys gambelii (assembly GCF_028769735.1). NCBI lineage: Eukaryota > Metazoa > Chordata > Aves > Passeriformes > Passerellidae > Zonotrichia > Zonotrichia leucophrys. The sequence continues at coordinate 28,944,501 of NC_088176.1, forward strand.
AAGGAGTTATTTTCTTACTAGTCTGGTTTTCTGTGAAATACACTGTGTCTTCTCTGCTGCATAATAGATTTGGGCATCTGGGATAAAGCTTTTTTTTCCTTCTGTCCCCTCTTAGAATGCAGCAGCCTGCCAAATAGTTTAGATATTAATAAGGGTACTGCCATAGGCTCCATTTGCCATTAGTTTAAATGCTGTCTTGGGCCAATGGAGTTACATTGCTTTTGGTACTGGAACAGTGTAGCCTTCCTGGAAATATGTGGTGCTGATTTCCCATAGAACCTAGAGAGGAAAAACTGGCTTGTTCTTAAGGCTTTTTTCTTCAGCTGATGCACAATTGTAGGCATTGTCTCAGCCCTAAAAGATTTAGCAGGACAACTTTCTTAAGGAAAGATTTAGCAGTATGAATAAATGAAATACATTAGGTTTGTGAGAATTTATGCCCAGAATTTAGAAATGAAGTGTGATAAAGTCACTGTGGGTTGAAGGTAAAATAAGGTGTATCATAAACAAGGACTTTACTGTTTAGCAATGCCTGCATATATGAAACATTTCATTTCAGCTCATTTAAAGCCCTGCACTTTGCTGCCTCAGTGTTCACTTTTCCCTGACCTGTAAATCATAGGGTGAGTGTTTGAAGGAGATCATATGTCTCAGAGCATGCAGGTGAATGGAAGGTTAAACATTGTGACTGGCATTCAGGTGACTCTTGTGCAATCAATCCCAGTGATATGATACTCAGTCAGAAGAAATGACAGTCATGAGGAGAAAAAAGGGAGGAGGAAGATGAAGAAGAGGCTCTTGAATATGTTTTCAAACATTGCATTGAAAGAAAAAAAAAATAGTAGGTCTTTAATTCTTGGCTGCAGCTGGGTCTCTGGCAGGTATGAGGATGTGCTGAGTGCTTTCCCCGTGTTCCTGAACATTTGGGTAAGGGCTGCAGTCCAGGATCCCCCTGTTGCCATTCTTCCTGAGGTGGAAGGCTGAGGGGGAGGGAGCCAGGAGCATGGCTGTATCCCATCTAACAGTGGCTGTTTCTTTGCATGGTCACAGAAGAGCCACATGTATTTTATGCACATTGTGCTATCTGGCAAAGCAAGGCAGTAGAACAAGAAGGAAAATGTGGTATTTTTTCTGATGCATCAAAGATTTTGATCTTCATAAATACATAAGGAAGGCAATGTTTAGATAGTCCAAGGAAGATTCTAAGGAGGATTAATAAATTCAGTTCAACATGGAGCTTAGGGTTTAATGGGCCAGTTTTAGCAATGGTATCCACACAGGTATCTTTGCACAGTAGCTCAAATAAATTGGTTTAGACCTTAACTTGAGATACAGAAAATCCCTGTACATTTTTTTCCAGTTACTGTTTCAGTGAAGTGCTCTCAGCATATTGGTAACTTCCTAGTGGTTAGCACAGATTTCATATTCTTGCCATTATGTTCACAAATATGTACTTGATTGGGAAAAAGTCTGAGGGAGAAGAGGTAGTGGAGGGTGTTAGTAGAGGAGGCATGAAACTTCATATTTCCACAGGCCTTTGGAGGGATACCAAGAGGAATTTAAAATCTGAGGAAAGGTAGGGCACAGAGTCAGAGGCAGCTGGGGATGACAATGCACTCCTAAGCAGTTTCACAGTTCTGTACAAGAAGTAAAAGGTACAAAAATAAAGGCATGGACCCAAAGTGATGGATCATCAAGTATATTATCCTCTTAAAAGTGAAGGATGGCCTATGCCCTCCTTTGCTTTCTATCTTGCTGCAGCAGTGAGTGCAGCTATCGGAGTACCTCTGCTGTCACACCTGACACAGTTACTGTGAGAACAGTCAGGCTTCAAGGTCACTGCGCACCAGACACTGGGGAAATGTAAATACAGTTTATCTTAGGAAGATGGTAGTGACTGTGCCCCTCAGCCTGCCCTGCCCATCCCCACCCTCCAGTAATCCCCTTACCTTTTTAGTACCATCACAGAGGAAGTCTTTGATTGCATTTATTGTATTTAGTTAAGCATGATAGCTAGGCACAGCACAGCAGAAAGAACACATTAACTAGGGAATGACAGTATTCTCCTCTGTGTAGGTCTTGTGACATCTACTGTAGCTGTTGCTATATTGTGATTTTAAAACAGCTTTTTGAAAAGTTCTGTCTACTTCAGTGGACACAGCAAGGGAGAGTGTCCTCTAAATACAGAAGCTTCCACCTATTAATAAAGGTATTTTATGCAAAATTTACTTTAGGATTTCATAGCTGTCAGTTTCCTTACAGCTGCCTCTTCTCATACAATCATTAAATCATATAAGATTTGCAAATGCTGGCAGGGTTTTTAAGTGCCTAATGCAAAATGGAAAAAGGATATTTGTCCTTAAAAATTTTTTTCTTCTTGGACTAAAGCATTTATTTTCCAAGATTTACTGGCTCATTGCTTTTGGTGGCATTCAAGCTACCTTCTTTCTGAAAACAGTGGATCTCTTGTCCTTTGAAACCCCAAGTTTTTGTGATGTGTCTGATTTGATATCCCAAAATAAGGCTACTCTACGTAATCCTGGCTATTATCTTTACGCAGCCCAGGTGACATCACATTGCATCATGGGGAATTTCCTTATAATGAATTTCTACTTAAGTCTTGAATCTCTCTCAGGCAGAGATGCTACATTATTGTTTTATTTTATATTAAAATACAAAACCACATTAACCAAACCTAAGGCAATGCTTATGAATCCAGAATGAACATGGCAAGTTGACTCCATAGGCTTAAAATTATATATCAATTCAAATTTTTCCAAGTGGTGCTCTATAAAACAGCATGTAATTTTCTCTTACACATTTGATACTTTGTGAGCTTGGACAGAAATAACATTACCTGTTATAACATAATGAATCTAGTTCAAAATAATGAGGAAGGGAACTCTTGCAGTAGTAGGTCAGAAAGCACTTGTGGCTGTGGGGATCTCTTATCAACCTTATTTTTTTCACAGCATTATTAATATGGATGAAGATAATTAAATATCTTTGGTGTAGTGGGGGTACATAGAACATATACATGTACTGGAGATATATAAAACACATCCAAAACACGTCTTGTACCTGTAGTAGCCTTCTTGTCACTTGCCTAATTACTGATACTCAGGTATAGTTGTTCAGACTCACAAAGGCCATTTTTATGCAAAGCAAATTACTTTGAGCCCAGGGGCAGAACAAGTGATGTATAGTCCTATTCCAATGGCTTTTGGGATCCACTGGAGACAGGAATGTCAGACTAAGAACATAGCTTATACTTTCCTTGAGATGCAGATCTTACATCTAATTCTGTTAGAAGTTAAGATGACCATTTCTACTACTGCTGTAGTGAACAGGGCATTTCAAAGAAGAAATTGGATGTGGTCATATGGTGTTCCTCCACCACAAAGCCTGGCTGTGTGATCCCTTGATGCTGATACAATCACTAATTCCTGGCTGTGATTCTCAGGGGCTTGTCTTCTATGCCTGGTTCTGCCATTTGCATATGTACACATATGTTCTATGCATGCCTGTATGGAATCTCCTGCTGTACTCATTTGCAGTTCTACTACCTACAGTGTTATGTAGAAATAGATATGTTGTAGGATCACAAGTGCATTAAGCATTTAAGAAAAATGTTATGGAAAGACATAGTTCAGTGAACAGACAGTGGAAAATTGAGCAAAATTATCAGATCAGACTGTGGATTTTGTGAAATACAGTGTGTAGCTGCAATATGTAGCAGCTTTTTCCAAAAAAACTACATTTAAAGTAATTATGTAAAAGAAAAATAGATGGATACACAGAGAATCTGGATCTTGCTGGGAAAAAAACCCTGCAATGCCACCTTTTGTGTGCCAGTTTCAGTCACTGTACTGTGGCTGTGCAGGTGTGCCATAAGTCATTCCTGACAATCCCACCTGCAACAATTAATATCGACTGAGTATAAAGGCAGACTGGCTGTTTGGCAGCTTGCACAAACATTGCAGCAGGGCAGTGCAGAGACTGGCTGCAGCTGGCAGAAAGCTCCACTCTGTGGCTGCAGAGCTGTGCCTGTCCCAGTGTCACCAACACACGTGGTAACAGCCATGGCCCTTGGGATCTGTGCCAGCAGGGAGTGTGCACTCTCTGCTCCCAGCTGTGCCTCTTGCTAGAAAAGAGGCCCATTGGAGGAGATGGTGAAAGAAGCTGCTCTGGCAGCTCCTTGCCTTCTGAGAATTCCCTCTCTACAACAGAGACCACCCAATCAAATCAGCAGACTTCAGGATATTTTGAGCATCCCAGAGAACGAATGGATCAGTAACCCAGTCCTTACATGCCATTTGATTGTGTTATTGAGCCGCGATTCTTGATGCTGAAGGGATCCCTGGGGTCTGATAAATTTGGTGTGGAAAGAGATGTTTGAATTAAGCACTTCATGGATGAAGAGGACACAACAGATCTATTTAGAAACTGCAGTAATACTTAGATTCTGCCTCCAGGTTTTTAGATTCTGCCTGCAGGTTTTAAATGGAAGGATAGCCTTTCTCTTCTGTAGTGTAACATTTAATACATTGTATATTGTAGGCATATAATGCAGTTATGATACTATTTGTAGTTATTTGTAATTCACCTTTGTAAGCAAAGATATAGAAAGAAGGCTCCTACTTCTGCCATGTTTGTAATTCCAAGTGTATGAAAAACCTAGCAGCAAAAAAAAACTTGCAGGCCTATGAGTGAAAAATGGCTGTAGGAGTGTGTCCTCCACATGTGGGAAGGAATGTGAGTTTTTTTCAGTGCTTTTAAAGGAAGTAACTGATAAAGCTTTGCACTTTTATTAGTGGTGCCCATATTTGCTGAATTGTATGTTTACTGGCATTATTTGTGATAGCAAACATTTGTGTCTTGCAATCATATTCCTCAAGTGTGGATCATTCTCCCTCAGTTCATAAACAACCCTCTATTCACAGGCCCTCAGACACAACTCCTGCAATGGGGAAATTTTGTTTTTCTTTTGTCTACTTCTATTTGTACTGTTCCCATACACTAAACTTCATGAAGTGTAGACTGTTGCTGGTATGCTTAGGAAGTAGCTGCAATATTATGAATGTCATTGCAAACTACTGGTTTCTATGAAATCTTCAGTCATCCAAATGTGTTAGCAACCTTACATATATAAGAGTAGTCCCAGTGGAGTGAGAATAAGATAAGTCTAATGAGATCATTCACTCATATAAAGTGATGGTGATCATGATTATGCAGAATGCCAGCTTTGTCAGAAATTCATTGTTCTGTCATCAAAAGATATTAATACTTTCATAGTAATTTTCTACAGCAAGCACTAACAAGAAAGCAGTTTGGAAAAAAATGGTCGAAAGGCCCATTTTACAACTTGGGAATGTGAGAGATTACATCTGTCTGGAGGTTTCTGATGATTACACATAGCAGTTGAAAACCCAAAATGTAAAGGTTAATACCAAGTCATTAACAAATCACAAATGTTCATTGTTGCCAGGCTTTCCTGTGTATTGCTTACAGCTTCTTCTAATTCTTCAGGACTTACTCATGGATGACTTATAACTCACGTTGGAATGAATACTGTGTACAGTAAATTATGTAAGAAGATTGCACAAGGTGCCTCTCCCATGATGTAACTAACATTAAATTGTTAATCATAAACCTAGGGCTTCTCAGCTTTCAGGAAAATGCAGCTGTTATACAGCCAGGTGAAACACTCTCTGAGGAGCCTGGTGAAGTTGTTCTGTTCTTGCTGACATTTATTGAAAGCATATGGCTGTACATAAACCAACAAGACAGCACAGCCTTGCTACAAAAAAGAAAACCTTTGTGTATGGAAAGAATGCTGAATTTTTGAAAAACTGCTTTATTTTAGCAAGGACATGTTTTTATTTGGTTTTTTCCGGACACATGGCAAAACCAAACCCTAAGGGAAATCATTTGCTACAGCTTAGTGGTGTGTTGTATTATTATCTGACAAGATTTGTTTGTCAGTTTTAAAAGCAGTTTATAAACCAGTCATGTAAATCAAATACAGAAAACTGAAGCATTCTTAAACATTCATCGTGCAAGAGGTTTTTCACTTAAAACAAATCCTCTTTCCTTTTTGCTAGCTTGACTAACATAAACTTTTACTCTAATGATGACTGGGAAAAAAAAGGTAATCTTTTAAGCTGGAGTTGTGCATGTCAGCTGGAGTGTACCATTCCTGGAGTGTTATTAATCATAAGCCAGTCTATAAAACAATGTTTCTCTGCATGGGGTATGCTAACTAGCTTGCAATGTCACTGGGTTTAGCCTAGCTTTATTCTCTAGTGATCAAAATCTACAAGTATGCCTATTTCACCTTGAGAGGTGTTTTTCACATCCCATCTTCCATTTTATTGCGTCTTTTTCTGGTGCTCTGCCACTCTTGTCCTTCTGTAGATATCTCTTATATCATGTTTATGGAAGCAAATGCAGAAGCTGGGAAAGTACCAGCATGTTGCAAATTATCAAATAGCAGCACATACCTTACACTATAGGGAATCATGAGAAATATGTAGGAGTGGTCTGGATCAGTTGCTAACAACCTGAAAGTTCTGATAAGAAACACAATAGATTGTAACTGTCTATTTCCTGGACAGTCACTGGATTAAAAAAATACTGTTCCATTAAATATGTAGACCCAAGGTTTTAGGGCTTGACAGGGGAAATGAAATGAAGTATAAGACAGTTACTTGTTATGGTAACAGTTTCTTGTTGTGGTACTCATAACTTTGAACAAGCCACTTTCATAATTCATGCACTGAATTATACTGAAGGTAGCAAGGGTCATGTATCTCAGTGATTAGCATGACACCTTAAGAAAGGAAGATAATAATTCTGTTTTGCAGTGTAAGGATTATTTCTGACTACCATGTCATCTTTGAGTTACAAATAGTAAAAGAGTTAATCCACCTCTATGGAATTCACTTTGTATAGGGTCCAGGTATTCCAGTCCAAATGCTTCAGTGACAGAAAATTTGTTCTTTACTCCTGTGAATTTTCTAAATTTCACTCTTATTTCCACAGCATATCTTTCCAAGATGTGCTGTTTAGCCCACAGGACCAGAGGAAAGAGTATGAAGTAGTCCGTGAACCAAATATTTCTGGCTGTATTTCCTTGAAAGAGACTGACAATAGTTGATGAAGCAGTAGATTTTTCATGTCTGCTCTGATGTTTTGCAAGGCCTGATAGAGAGTTTGGAATTCTGCTTTCAGGATGAGGATATGAGGAGTGGGATAAATCACCTCCTCCTCTGTGCTCACATAACCTGACAAAGTTGAGCACAGTTCTCTTTCTACTCTGGCAGTACTCTAGCTACCTAAATTGAGAAATTTAGGTTTTTAGAGAATAATTAAAATCTCTCATGCAATTTGTGTCTTTTAAGAATCCATTAGCAAAGGGAGGATTTTACACAAGTTCCTTCTGTTTCTCCTTTCTGTGTCCTGCTGGGTGTTGAGTTTTCTTCGGTAGCACATCCTTACCTGTCAGTCACTTGCCCAGGCAGAGCTGAGTCAGACCTCAGCTCACAAGTCCATGTTTAGAGTTGCCCCCAGTGTCCCAGTCCTCTTTGTCTGGCACTAGCACTGGCACATTCTGCCTGAGGCTGCTGGTGGCTGACCTCTGTACTTGATGACATGGTGGAAAGAGGCTTAAAATATTGCCGTAGGTGCAAAAGGCAATGTGTCACTGTGGCTGCCTGTAATGGCCTTACGTCAGTGCAGTGTTATGACATGCCACACTGTTTTCTTCCACTGCAGGCCATATATAGCCTGTTACACTTTGATCTGCTCAGCAAAACAGAGTGGATTCCTTTTGTCTGTAAACAGCAGCTGGGTGAAAGGAAAGGGTAATGGAGCCTGAAGGTATTTGATAGATTGGCATTAACTTTGAATATATTTGCTGACCGGATAACAATCCATATGTGTATTGCCAGGGTCAGTTTGTAGTTGTGCTTCTAGAGCACAGTTGTGGTGTAAGACAATCTGCTCTGATTTCACCTTGGGAGGTGTGATTCTGGAGGAAAAATGGGGCCTGGCTAAACTGGTGTGCTGTGCCTTCCTGTGACCTTCTTGTCACTTGAGCTGTTTCAAATAAGACTCTTCTTGTTCTTGGCAAAAAGGACATTCTTTGGTGGGTGGCTTGCATGTCCTGTTACTGCTCAATATGGATTTTCACATTTTAGACATTTCAGCTACGCAAATGCAGTGTCTGTACTGCTCATCAGATGCAAAGCTAACTTAAAATGAGCATATGGAGGCATATGAAAGGTTTGCACTGCAGTTAAATCTGTCTGAGGATCAAGGAGAAACAAATAATTTAGAACAAATACTTGTATTTTAAAACATCTATTCTTAATCTGGGGCAAACGTGCCTGAATCTTTACAGATAGCATCATCTTATCCTACCTCATCTCACATTTTCTAAGCAAGTGTTCATGGTTCACATCTGCTTTATTTGCTGTTAGATTTAATGCGTTCTTATATATTAGAAAATGAATATATCTTCAGATAAACATGGTTTAAAAATGGGATTGTAATCCCAGGGGCCTCAAACACTCATGTTTCAGTGAGAAAAAACAGACTTTTCTGATAGAGTTGGGGCAGAAATTCTTATTATATGGCTCATACTGTGTAAAATGATATAAAGCAGTTCTCTTTTTCAGTATTAAATCACATACTTAGTAACAAGCATGGATTTTGAGTGCAGAATTTGTTAACTCTTACAGTAAAGTGTAGAATGTGAGACATATTAAAATTCTTAGCATACCAAAGGGTGTGAACCAGATTTGGAAATAGGACAGTGGTTTTTAACACCACTTTTAAAATGAGGCAGCTGCAGAAAAATCTAATCAAGATGTGTATCCAAAGTATGAAATGAAATCTCTTCTGAACCCAACTTCCTGCAGTTATGAAGTGTACATCCATGAAACTCTCAAATAAAGCAATGTGTAACCCATGCTTCTTCCTCTTAGAGAAAATGTCAGCTATTTATTATTCAACAGTACTCCTTTTTGTGTACTGTGGACACAATCCTGTGGTTTTTTGCAAAATCTTTCTCTAAAAGTAAACCTTGAAAGCAATTGCAAGTGCAGAGGCAAATGTGCCATCTCATGTGCATTCACATCAGGTCAGCTGATTACATGTGATTATAAATGGGCTGTTGATTGTGGTGGAGGGGCCAGGCCCCATGAAGGCTTCCTGTGGAATTGTGGATTTGCAAATGCAAAGTGTCTGAAACCACTTGCAGTGACAGTGAGACTGCTGCAGGACACAAACACCAATTTTGTCCTACTCCTGTGAAATGAAAGGCATTCCTCTGTTTGGCTTGGCCCTGGTTAATGCAGGTTGAAACAAGGAAAGTTCTTTCCTTAGCATCCAAAGTAAGGAGTGCTGGGATGGGAGGCAGGTTTAAGCCTAGAAGTGGTAGGGGAAAAAGGCCTTTTGCCTTAGCAGAAAGAGAAGGAGCCACCTTCTTTATTGCTTTCTATGCTTTTCTCTGTCTCATCTGTACATCATCTTCAGGTAATTACCTGAAGATCTTTTAACATTACTAAGTTCACTAATTTTTCCTGTGGCTCAAAGTTTTGTTTAATTAAGCTGCTTTTAGTTATATAAAGATATTACTGTAGCAGTAATCAATTGCCTAAGCAGAGACATGTGTTGCCATTTGGAATGCCCTAAGGACCTGCCATAGGACTGGCAGGTGTGACACAAGAGGCAAATTGTTGCTCTTCTGGGGCAGCAGTGGTGATATTGAGGCATCTCACATGAGACCAGACCCTTGCATTTAGTCCATAGCCTACACAATTTTCTTGGCTTCTTGTGTGGCCACAGGAGAGGCTCTTTCAGCAGATGGTTGTGAGTGCCTGCCTTAGGCATGGAGACAAGTCAGTCATCCCTGTAAATTATTTGTCCATTCTTTTACCAGGGAGTCTAGGCAGTGAGGTAACTTTAGGGTTTCTAATTTGTGGAAGACAGGCAGAAGTTGGTTATGGTGAATCTTGTCCTTTGAGAACAAAAAAATATAGAAATTATGGGCTTTTAAAATGAAGAGCTTGATTTCATAGTATTACTAAGATTTATTGCTATAGATGAACTGTGGGAAGTCCCAAGGATGAAACCAGCTAAATCTCATGGTTAATTAAAGGTGTATCTGAAATCTGAATTACTATTTTTTCCTAGAATTAGCTGGTATTTAAAGAATTATGGAAAGGCTTTTATTTGTTTAACCAACCAGAGGAATTTAACTCTGCAGTGTAACTGGAAGATAAAGATATCTCTTTATATTAAGCCATTGCTCTGTTTTAAGCTGGCTTCTCAGCTGTCACCTTTCTAAAGTAGAATTTTTTGCAGCTGCGATGATTTGGGCATACAAATGAAGCATACTTTGTGAGTGGTAACATTATATTATCTTTTTATTAGACTGCTACTGTAGCAGGAAAAAACAAAGGAGCATTCAGCCCACAACCCACTCCTTTAAGGTCTACAAGCTTCTCTATTTTCTTCCATTATTTCAGTACAGCTATTAAAAGATACTACCACTTCTTCCAAGACTAGCCTCATTTATTACTGTCTTAAGGAATGCAAATCTATTAATAGTGGAAATGAGGTAAGGAGGTCAGGATCGTGAACAGAACACAAGATATAACCTTTAGAGTTCTCCCCGTCTCATTTCAATTAGACACAAAATGATAAAAAGATTCCTTTGACATTCTAAAGCAGCACAGGAAACGCAGCAGTGCAGTTTAGTGAGATATGGCTTTCAGTGCCATTTGAATGCCAGCAGCAGGATCCCGAGGTTCAGCCAAGTTATTCAGCACAAAGCTCCAAGAGGTAGGAAAGGACTGGTTTTGCCACTGTCATATATCACAACAGGCTCACACGGGGTGGACAGACACATCCTGCACCAGAGAAAAGTCCCTTCCATGTCTGATGGTGCAAGTGAAAGGCCTGTGGAGTGCAAAGCATAATGAAGTCCAAAACTGGAGCTTTCTCAGTGGTATAAATATAACTCTTAGCTTTATTTCATATCACCTTGGTTTACCCTTTGAAATAGACATCATTACTTATACAGAGCCCCTCACTGTAGATTTAGGGTATTCTGGCATTTTGAAACAAAACAAGAGTGGAAGCAATGTATTACTTGGTTTTCATTTTAAAAGCTTTGGAACCCTTTTAATAAAAACAAATTTACAGTGACCAGCTTTTGAGTTAGCTCTGCCAACAAAGAATTTACAACTAAGGAGACTGAGGGCATTACCTGGTGAGGCTCATCCTGCAACACTCAGAAAAGCCTGTACAAAGCCATCTGTAGGATATTAGACATTAAAATGAGATTTAATCAGCATGTAATGGCTTAATAGCTGTCTTTTGGGCTTGGGAACTGAAGTGATTTTCTGCCCCTTGGCTGTTTTGACATTGGTATTTTGATGCTGGTATTTTAAATGTGTGCAATGATAACATTATTCTCTTCATACTGGAAAATCTTCTGTATAATGGCCACAACCTGCTGAACTATGAATATTTATTTTTTTTTCTTCCCTGTACTTCTTTGCTTGCTTCCTTGTACATGTGAGAATATGTATGTATAGTTCTTTTCATATTCTTTCCATAGACTACTTTAGGGCAGGTTCTGGTATGCCAGTGATTTCTGGCCCACAGGGTGAATAAGATTTTGAACAGTGAATACTGTCTTGTATGTGCTGTTGAAGTTATGAAAAATTTAACTTTTTTTTTAGTTAAAATGAATTTACAAGGTTATTTGCTGTTGAAAAAATAAGTTCAACTAATAATAGTATAGCATGTTAAAAAAATATACCTTCCCTAAAATGTGCCATATAATAAAACATCATTTATTATTTTTAGCTGGGCTCACATATGGCTATTTATATTTATTTATATTGCTGTTTCTTTAGAAGAAAGCTTGTCACCATATCTTGATTTTCTTCAAGTACAGCCCTTAGATAGTAATGTTTGCTGTGGAAACAACTTGAGAAAAGTGACATCACTTAAGTGTAACCTTTTCAGCTGAGATCAGTGCTGTGCATCTGGAATATCTTAAAGATTTATTGATAACAGTAATGTAAAAAAAGTTAGATACAATAATATGTAGCATTATGAATAATAATGCTATAAGCGTTCTGCTGTTATTTGCCTCCTTGCTTTCTCAAGCAGGAGCATCTGAACAATATGAATTTTAAAAGAATTTTGCATTTCTGGAGAAGTCTTTCCTTGACCATTGCGGGGCTTCAAGATGCCATTAGAAACTGTATCAGGGCACGAGAGTTCATATACAGCCAGCATAAAAGGTCACTTCAGGAAAATCTCTCTCATGTGGGGTCAATATAGAAGAGACTTGCTGTGGCAGGAAGAGTTCAAGCCACAGAGTAGTGATTGTGCTCATACGTTTTCTCTTATAAAAGTCAGGAAGTTTTGATCTAAGGATGGTAGGACTATTTGCCTTATGTGTGTGTATATATATATAATTTTTGGGGGGTGTGTATATATATTTATGTAGGTATGTAATAATCCTGGTAAATCTGCTACTTGTATTTGAATGTGCTAAATGAGCAGTTCAAGCCAACTATAAATAATCAGAATAACAGGTTTGCATTGCATGTCTATATGAAAACTTTCATTAGATTTTGAGCTCATTCAGATGATACAATGAAATCTGAAGAAATGTTGATGTTGGTTGTGTATTGCTTAGGTTAACTTAATATATTGTCTTTTGGAGAAATGTCTAATCAATATGTCTAATTGATAGACCAATGGCCAAATGATCCTAACACATAATTTGCTCAAAACTCCTGAAGAGTTAAATGGGCACTCGCCTAAGGCACTTACCTTCTAATCCATGATCAGTGATAAAATTGAGCAGAAAGTTTAAGTCTCTGCAGAGTCAGTAAACTGATATAAATATAGTGGCTATTAGTACTTCTTGTGTCAAAAATATTGGCACAAATAAAATCTTCCTTTATTATTGCAATTTCTTGGTAGCAAATGTATCAATTAAAGCTTAGAAATCTTCAACAAAAGTCAGCTCCTGGATGATAACACGTTTCTCTGATCTACTAGCAGTAGAAAACAGCTCAGCAGTGACATTGAAGTTATTGTTATCCCATGTCTTCATCCAGATCTGCTGAGGAAAGGTAGAACAGTCAATGACTTGGTGAGCTGGAAACAAACTTTAAAAATTAAAGTGAGCCAAATACAGTAAAACACTGAGTGAAGTGATGGATTCTCTATATCTTGGTAAATTTAATCAAGTCTGAAGGCCTTCTGGGATATATTTGGGCAAACACCAATGTTGATAGCAACCTAGAGGTAGGAGGGGAACTGTATGATTATTTCAGTTTATTTCAGTTATGTATTAACTGATCTTTGACACTGCAGTCATGAACATTATGTACGTCAGAAAAAAGAAAACCTCAGCTGCTTCTGGAAATCCATCTGTGAAATGCACAGTTGTACAGCAGATAATATCTCAGTATGGGGCACCTTGTTCTCATTCACAATTGACTGTTCCCATGTATCATCCTCAAAATCTCATGGGCATAATAGAAATAGCAGGAGTCAGAGCTTATCATGGCCTAAAACCATGGTCTTGTGGTCATGACTAATAAACTACCTGTATGAGAGCATTGAGTCATATCCTCTGCAAGGCTCTGCAAGACAAGAGGTTGTTTGCATCATAGCAACTGCCATGTAGCCAGCACAAAACAGAACAGCACACTTGTCATCTTAACTGCCACCAGAATAACTTTTTTTGATGTGCTGAAGGTGTCAGCAGAGCTGTGTTTAGGTGAAAAGTAATAGATTGTGTCAGGGAAGACAAGACTGGATGTAATTACTTTATTTAAAACTCATGAAAATATGAAAGGTAGCATCAAAGCTGTTCATTTTTTACAAAGAGAAAACAGTCTGCTCTCATCAAAACTTTCATAGGCTCAGTGACAACTGCTTGGCTACTGGGCTGGTTCTAGCAAAAGCTTTGTCTTTTCCTTTAATGTATGATCCTTACAGATCCAGGAGTTTTTCTAGGGAATTCATGGTGGCATGGGTGGTTTAGTGGCTCTTGACCTTTGTGGTATTGCCAATGAGATAAACACTGCTTAGGCAGACTTCAGATAGAGCTTTGTATACCATTTTTTGGCTTTTTAGTCTCCAATTGTTATCTATTTTTTGTTTTGTGTTCCTTGCCACTGGCTGCGGAACCTGAACTCTTCCAGTGACAGGCTGTTGGCTACACCTGCTGAGATACTTGCATAGAGGGGCAGGAGCTCAGCCTTGTGTCAAGATCTCATCAGTACTTTAGGAGAACTCCCTCTATCTGAAAAATCAGGTGTTTACCCCAATTTTGTGTGCTCCAAGAGAGTCCCTGGAGAGGGAATGAAAGTCTGCAGGACTGCAGCAGTACTTGATTTGCTTTCATTATCTACAGGAGTGCAGAGTTTTTCAGAACAACCAAATGCCAGCTACATAACTGCCAATGGTGCAGGTTCTTAGGGCATCCCCTGAATTATTACTTATCCTGTAACAGTACCCAATCTCCTTCCACAGCACTGTTCTTTTGATCAAAGGAATCACATACTAGTAGAGAACCAGTTCCAGGAGCTTACTAGAAGTGCCACATTTTTGAAGGCTTTAATAGAATGTTCATGTGTTACATATCTATGCTATGCTGTACTCAGAGGTTTTTCTTCATGCAGCTTGCAGAAGTAATGATTGTTTAAAACTGTGCCAAATATGTTTGAATTAACCACTTCTCTAAGGAAGCCACTCTGTAGTTATACAAAAGAACTGAACTTTCCCACAGTACCTCAATAAGAAAAAAATGCTATTTCTCTACTTATTACCCATCTGTAAGTTGCTAAAGATGTTATTTGCAAGTTTGTGTATAACTCTTGCCTTTAGGAAAATTTTTCCCTTCTTTCTTCTATTACACAGCTGAGAAGCATGGAAAAAAAGGAATACATTTGGTATCCATTCACTGCTTCTCAGATATTCATTTTGTAACATACTATATTACTTCTCAAAGTTTAGCATTCAGTGAACTAGCAAGAGTGGTTATAAATATTCTTTACTGAGTATTTATGATCTCATGGATGGATTTCATATGCATAGATGCATATGCAATATGCCTACGTATAAATTATGACTGAAATATAGATGCTCTGGTATTTGTTCAGATAGTTAAAAAGCCAAGAAAATTCATATATTCCTGTTAATATTGTTTCATCTGTTTCTATACCTTACAGTAGATTGTTCTATTGATGTTGTTCCACATTGTGAAAACAGCATATATTGCCTAGGCAGCTGCTGCAGGAATCATCTAAATGTGCATCCAACAATGACTGCCCTATGTAAGTGCTAAATATAAAATTATTACTCACATGCAGCCTAGAGTGTGAGGTTGACCCAGGCTGGATGCCAGGAGCCCACCAAAGTTGCTCCATCCTCCCCTCAGAAAATATAATGAAACACAAATGGGTCAAGATCTGGGGAGAGATCACTCACCAGTTACTGTCATAGGCAAAACAGACTTGACTTGGGGAAATTTTAATTGATTACCAATCAAACCAGAGCAGAATAATGATAAATAAAACCTGAATCCTATATCACCTTTTCCCCATCTATCATCCTGACCTTCATCTTGAGGTCAACTTCACCTCTGAATTCTCTAACTACTGCAGCCTCAGTGGAAGAGTGGGATAAGTAATGGGGGCTGTGGTCAACTCATTACAAATTGCTTCTGCTGCTTCATCCTTCTCAGGGGGACAGCTCTTTACACTCTTCCCCTGTTCCAGCATGGGTCCCTTATGAAGTCACAAGCCCTAACAGCAAACCTACTCCAGGGTCGGCTCCTTTCTCCATGGAGCCACAGGTCCTGCCTGGAACCTCCTCCAGCATGGGCTTCCCATGGGGAAGCCTCTTTTGGGGCATCCCCTTGCTTTCACCTGTGGTGCTCCAAGGGTTGCTTCTCCATGGACCACCATGGACTGCAGGGGGACAGCTGTCACCACAGGCTGCAGGAGAATCTCAGCTCTGACACCTGGAGCATCTCTTCCACCTCCTTTTCCACTGACCTTGGTGTCAAGGTTGTTTCTCTCACGTATTCTCACTCCTCTCTCTGCCTGCTGTTGCTCATGCAGTTTTCCTGCTCCTTCTTAAATCTGTTACCCCAGAGGTGCTACCACCATGGCTGATGGGCTTGGCCTTGGCCAGCAGTGGGTCCATCTTGAAGCTGGTTGTCATGGCAGGTAAGGGAGAAGCTCCCAGCAGCTCCTCATGGAGCCACCCCTGCACACTCTGTCACTGGTAGCCACTGCTACCAAAACCTTGACACACAAACCCAAGACACTGAGTTAAGCTGTATTTTGATAGAAGACAATTTTAGTGTTGGCCTCTGGTCTTTAATTTATTTATTCTTGTTTTTCCAAGACATTACACATCAGAGAGGTTCCCTCCATGTGCCATCTGTTTCCTTGCAATTGGGAATGGTAGAATAATTTTCTGAAGAATTGCTGACAAGATGTGGCAGGGGAACAGTAATCCATAAGAGTGAGATTTCTCATTAAAGTCACTCAGCTCATCTGTGATACAGTAAGCTCTTGATTTACACTGGTCACCTCTGGAGCAGGGAGGACAGTGACTGCTAAGTTACATTTTTTATTGCACAGGCTTATGGTGAGGTTCTTGACAGTAACTGGGACTGCTGTCAGATCAGTTTTCATGGCACAGACACTTATCTAAGTGAGATTATTCTAGTTAGACAGTTTCTCATGATAACAGATGTCATCATAAATGCCTCTTGACCTTAGTTACTTCATGATGTCTTAATGTTGGCTGGCTGTTGTCATATCATTCCTTAGGCTTCTGCTAGGAAGAGCAGGTGGATGGCACAAGATCAATCATGAATTATAGCAGACCTCTTTTTTTGGCCTCTTAAACTTCTTTCCTGTGTGTGCCTCCTGGTCTTCTCTCATGAACAGAACCTTAGTGCAGATCACTGCTGCTACTTTTGCTGAGCAGCCAGTTTATGGCATGCTGGCACACTGGACATGTCAGCCAGATGATAATAGTTGCAAGCAGACAAAGGAAATTGCTCTAGGACAATTAAAAAATTAAATATCTGCCATAGAAGCTTGGGTGGGGTGAAGAGGGTAAGGAATAAGATTGAAATGAGAGACAAGGTCACAGAGCTGGTGGTCAGAAGGGGTGTTGCAGGACACTTAGTCTGGCTTCTTGCTTAAAGCAGCACCCTGGAGGCCTCAGACCACGGGGGAGCACACATGGATAGGAAGTAGACTTGGACTTAAACAGGAAACAGAGATGTCCTCTTCCAATTGCAGAGCCAGGCCTTTCCACAGTACAGTGAAATCTACTTTTAAGTAATGATCAGCTCTTCCCTGCCCCTGTATTTCTATACATTATTTCATAATAAATTCCACCTGCCTTTTCAAGAGGGTTCTCAAAGCATTTGAGAATACAGAGAAAGTTAAGCCTCTATATAATGTGAAAAAAGAAAAGTCCTATACAATGTGAAAACAAGAAAGAATAGTCCATGATTACTGTGTAAACAATCAGCTGGACTAAAGAATTTAATTTTCTGATAAATGGCAGCTCCTATGCTAATTTTTTTATTCTTAGTGAATTAGGAGCCTTGGGGTAAAGATCTTTTCCTATCTTACACAAATCTGAGTGAAGAAGTGAAGCTCATCAGCTTTCAAGCAGAATCATGTTTAGTCTTGAGCTGCCAGTTTTGTCAGGTGAATTTCAGAATGTAGGTCTGTGTGCCTCCTGGCTTAGCCACTGTTAACAAGGGAAAAATGGAAAATCTAAAGTTGGACTTCTATCCCAAGCCCTGAAGAGAGTAAGAGATGAGCTTAGTTTCATATAGAAATGTAGTTAAATGATCTCAGGACATTATTTCAGCTGAATTCATGTGTTTGGAGTAGCTCTTCCCTAATTATCCATGCCAAGGTTTGGTAATGGGGTGCTACACAGGTTTTAACAAGAGTGACTGTTTAAGGTAAGGTAGCCTGTCTTACCTGGCAGATCTGAATTTGTTTTTTTTCCCCCTAATGTTTCACTCCAAATTTTGCCTTCAAAGTTGGTTATATTACCCCTTCCTTCTTGCAAATGCTTCAAGGAAAAAGTGAAAATACATCTGGAGGCTATTAAGCAAATGAAGATCACAGCACAAGGTAGACTATCTAATCAGAGTAGCTGTTAGGTAGATAAAAGGTGCCCAACTTAAAGCAGTGAGAGCTCCAGCTCTGCCATGAGGTGGTGGATGTACTGACCTGTATTAGGGTGTTCTGCTTTGCATCCTGGCATGCAGATTTGCTTTGCTTTTGTTGCAAACCCTCTAGTTGGGATCCTCTGGAAACAGGGGCCTAGAGGAATAGCATGATTGGCTTCAAAGATTATTTTGTTGTGATTGCTAAACCAGCTGCATTTTTCCACTAGCTCACTATGTCAGATTGACATAAGCATGCTCCAGTGCCTAAGCACTCTTGTAAGATGCTAAGTTCAGCCAACCATCTCTTCACTCCTTAGGGGCTGAAAGAGGAGTGTCAATGGCAGACTGTGGAGGAAGAGACTAGCAGATCACCCAGAGCCAGACTGACTGCTGAGTTCCAGCAACTTAGTCAGAACCCCTTAGAACCACCTTAATAATTCAATAAGGCAGGTAATACTTTGAACTAGGTGAATAGTGATGAAATATTCTGTAGTAGACACCTCATTAGCCTTTTTTCACAAGTATAAGCATTAGAGCAAACTGTGGTTTTGTAACTTCAAGTAACTCCCCACGAAGCAACTTGAGAGAATGCTCCCAGAGAAAGTTCTATGGTCCACCTATG
This sequence comes from Zonotrichia leucophrys gambelii, assembly GCF_028769735.1. NCBI lineage: Eukaryota > Metazoa > Chordata > Aves > Passeriformes > Passerellidae > Zonotrichia > Zonotrichia leucophrys. The sequence continues at coordinate 28,963,388 of NC_088176.1, forward strand.
CAGCATGGTCTTGCTGCTGGTTAATAACTTCTTGCTGGCTCTTCCTCTAAGCAAAGTACCCATATGTGTGACCTCAGTCTGAAGCTATGCTCTGTTTTCCAGTATACAAGCGCCTTGAATTGAGATCCATAACTCTCTCAAAATATAATAATACAAAAATCTGAGTCAGCCCAATAACTTCACTTGGATAGCACCATGTAAACAGAAAAATCCTTTTTTGTTGGCTGAAATGTTGCCTAGAATCATTAGAGTCAGTGCACAACACTTGAATATGTTGATAACATGTGGTTTTGAAAGGCTAGTAATTTTTTGAACAAAAAATATGCAAAACATTTAAGGTATTGCATATAAAGATGAAAGATGTGTGGTTTAACGTGAAAGCTATGGTAGTAACACTGGAATGAAGGTACTGTGTCTAAAGAATGAATTAATCAAATGATTTTTGCCAACTGTTGACTTTTTTTCAGAAATAAAAAGCAAAACTATCTACTTGCAAATAGACAAGTCTAACTCATCCATAAACGCTGTCTGTGTAAATTACATATGGGTTGTTCAAAACCAAATTCTTCTTGTCTTTAATTTGCTCTTGCAATCCTTAGTATTTCTAATGAGTCTGCTAAGGAAGCCCCAAGTCTGAAAGAATGAATTTTAACTCATAATTGGGAAATAAGAATAAATTAAAAACTATCTTCAGGTTTTTTTTCATCATGAACGTAATGTGAAAATTTGCTGTTTCTTATGTGATCACAGCTATGTGATCATTGAACTTGCTATATTTGCAAGTTACATGAGGTCTCAGCAGCCTTGAAATTAACATACATGTGAAATTTTAAGAACAAAACAGTGGTCGTTGACAATATATTTATCACTATAGATCCTTTTGCTATATCTCACTTGTCTTGCATAGGCATTGGCAAGGCTGAGAAGAGCAGTTGGTGATTTCTCTTCATCTCTGTACTTGGGCCTCTCATGATGCCAGGATCCTTTTCTATACAGGAAGAGGGAAAGCTACTGCTGTTACAAATGTGCTTATTAAATCAGAATTATGCTTTCACTCAAAAATATTTGCATTTATTTGGATGTTTTTCTTGATGTATTTTTTTTCTGTCTGCATTGGTGTATGCATACACTTCAATTCATGCAAAACTTAAATGCACTCAGTGGAAGCCTTCAAAATGCAAATCTTACACTTTTTGAAGCTAGATGTTAGACTCATATTTGACAGTGAATATTTAGATACATACCCAAAAGGAACACATTCATATTGCCTTTTGTCTTACTAAACATGGTCATTCTTATCCTATGATTTCTGATGATTATAAAATAAGACAAATGTCGGCATTCTGAGAACATGCTGAATAGCTGATGCAAGAAAAAGCAGTTTTGAAGAGATTTGCAACTGAAAGGTCACCTGGCAGTATGGCAACATGTTTAATGAACCAAGAGTAAGCTAGTTTAATGTGCTTTTCAAGGGTTCAGAAAAAAGGCCTAGAGTTCTCTGTGGCTGGTCTCATGGCACTGTGTTTGGAGGCCTTTTAAAATAGACAAAGCCCAGGCATTGTTAAAGCAAAACTGTCCCTTCCTGATGTTCTTCACAAAGATAACTTGCAGGTTTACATCACAAATGGACATGGACTAGAACAAGTATTTAAGGTTCATGTAGAAAGCTTTGCCTCATACCAAGCAGGTACAAAAACAAATACGTTGTGGCATCAGCATATTAGCATATCTAGGAGTTTGGGCTCTGATAGCTGCTGGAGAGAACGCCTCTGGCTTTTTATCTTCACAGCAGAAGGATTTTCAATGTTACCTTTGGCACCTACTGAAGCATTGATTCCTCCTGCTTTGCTAGCCTATGCAAGAGAGAAGGTGTTTGTCCCATGCTGCAGCTCCACTTAGATTCTTCCAGTCCTTCAGTTTATAGTTTGGGAGCTTAAAGGGAGTCTCTTTCCTTTTACTAGGACATGCCTGCAAGAGATTTATAATGCTTTTCTCAGGTGTTGTTTTTTGGTGGTTTTTTTCCCCTCAAATGTGTGGGGCAAAGAATGTCTTTCAAATAATATAATAGGAAAAGGCTTTGTCACAGGCAGAGGCTAAGTACATCTTATTCACTGAAGTTCTTGTCCCAAGGAGAGACTTTTATCTGAAATGCACATCCTTAGGCTGATGTTGCTAGACATCCTTAATGAGCATTTTCTTGTCAGACAGGCGCCCTGTGCTGGTCTGATTATTGGATATGGAGACTGGGATTGTTTGCACTTTGCATAATGCAACTACAGTTATTTGCTGAGACCAGTGCTATTGTCTTTACTCATTGGCTTCTTGTTGTCAGCCTTAATTAAACTCTTGCAGAAATACTCTGTAGAAATTAATCTACTACCAAATGTTGAGAGAAGTAACATGGCTGAGGCAGAACATTTTAATTCATTGTGAATAAATCTTTCAGAAACCAAATCTTTATACAGCCATGAAGGATACAGAAGAAAAGGTAAAGGATCACATCTCCTTAAAAATCCTGCTTTAAATTGTGTTTTCTATACTTAGCCAAATAAGTATCAATAGCTTCTGATGAGTTTTCAGAAGAACAGTAAATAAGAAGTTGAATTAACAACCATGGTCTAAATAATGCCATGGCAGGTATTTGCAGTTTGAGCACTGTAGAACTTTCTGTATTCAGTATTTTCTTCTTAGTTGTTCCACTGGGTGGCACAACTCCTACATTGCCTTTTTCAAAGATATCACTCAATATTTGAATATGTTAAATTATTTTACTGTATTATTTTGTGTTGACAGCTGCAGCCCTGAGTTGTGATCACATTGCCTAGCCAGAGGAAATAGGGAATTAAAGTAATTGGGAAGCAATTGCTACTGTACTGTCTTTAATCCAAGACATAACCTACACCCCTCATCCTCTCTCCCCTCATCCCTCTTCCTCCCTGTTCCAAATTGTGGTTATCTGACTTGGAACAAAATCTAATGTGTTAGGAAAACACATAGATCAGACCTTAGCAGCAACTAAAGCTTTACACAAAGTGCATTGCTTTCCAGACAGAAAATAAAAAGTGTTTGCCTCTTAATGAGAACTGTTTGTCAACCTGCATTTTAAAAATTTCTCCTGAGACCCTCATGCTTCCAGGGTGGAAGGATAAGGAAATTGTCCTGCATTTTGGATGCATCCACCCACAGTCTTTTATTTAATCCTCACTAATGGCAAAGAAGAATTCTAGACATACAAATCCTGTCTGCTCAGAGAAATGGCACTTAGGACTCATGACAGCATTTCTCACCACGTGGTTGCCTTGCTGATGCAGATTATCTGGGTTTGGCCTTCAATGTTATAAAATGTTCTGACAGACCCACAAGACTGTTGCTTCACAGCTTCCCTGATTGTTATTTGCTCTCCAGTTCTTCATCTCCTTAAGGCTTTTCCTTAAAAATAACATTTTAAAAATCAGTGTATTCCTCACCAATGAGTCCACTGCAATTCCCATTTCTAACCCCATGAAGGACTTCAAACCTTCAAACTGGATGACTTCTGACATGAGCAGGCTATTCTGTTAGCTCAGCTTGTCCTCAGGCAGGGGACATGCAGTGGCACCAGCAGCACAAGCAACTCCTTTGGAGTTACACATTTGCTGCCTCTCATTATGGGTGAGTATGATTAAGGACAGAAATCCTGCAGTGTTTAAATGAAGCATTTTGTTATAGTGACAGGGATTCTGAGGTATTTCCACATGTTATCTTCTTTATTTGTTCGTCACGTGCCCAAGGAAAACCATTGTGCCATTGGGCAGTGATTGTCTCTGTCTGTTCTGCCTCCACCTATATTGGGCCCAGGGGTTAATTTCCATGAAAACTGGAAGAGGAGTAGGTAGGAAACAAAGGTGTCTAAGTGAATAAAAAATCTGGGAGACTTGGCTGTGACTAGAAAAGAGCTTTCCAAAGAGATCACCCTGACAGAACTCACGTTATGTATAAAATTTGGCTATAGCTAATCAGTCAAAATGTACCTGAGCGTCCAATTAGCATTTCTGCACTGTCACATTAGCTATAACTCTGCTTTCTAGCTGTCTCTTGCAGGATGCAGCTGGAAATATTGCTGCAGGAACTGGGTCATGACAGTAGGGGACAAATCTATAAGAAAACCATTTCATTAGTTATGCTACTCATGCAGCAGCTAATTTTAAATGAAGAAAATGTCTTACTAGTCAGGTTCATGTAAATCTTTTGTGCAGGAGGTTTATGCTTTTATCTTTAAATACATGTTTTTAACTTTTCAAGTAAATATAGTTGGGCTTTGTAGATTTAATTTTCATTTGCTGAAATCCCACTACAGTAGGGTTAGCTCCTTTGTAACTATAAGATGAGCAAGGCTGCAAGGATATTCTATATGGCAGGTGACAGCTTCAGAGCAGTAAATCAGGATTATATATTGAGGCTTATTAATTTATCCATTTAAGCAAACTTCTACAATTCATTTTTGTGTCTAGAGTGCTTTAAATTTTCTGCTTTCTTTTTAAGCTACAGCTGTGCCCCCAGATCTCTATACGCATGGGATAAATTCCTCTTGACTTCAGCGGAGTTCTACCAGCCAGAAATTTTGCTTCTGGCCTTCTTTGGGATTTAAATGGTGTGTGTTTGGAAGAAAATGTCAGATTAGACTCAGGAGAAAAAGAAATATGAAGAATATCCACATGTCTAAGCTATGGACAAAAAAAGGAAAGTAGAAACTGGTGCTGAATTATTTTAACTTAAGTTACGTTTTATATTTGCTTGGAAATTCAAATGTGTCCTTAGCTTTCCCAGGTTAGATAACATATCTGAAGCATTGTTTAGGACAGCAGATATTTATGAAAAAGCTGATTGGAATAGAAATTTTTAGCATCTTTTATGGTATGTGTGGGTTTTTTGTCCTAAAATAAAACATGGCACTTTCAGGAGAAATAAGGAGACTATTTAAAAAAAAAAATCCAGTAAGAAATATCTTTCTTTCTTTTCAGTAAGAAGGTCTCAAAGGAGAGTTTTGCTTTCCTTTTACGGAAAAATATTACTACAAATGTGAATTTTCTTGGCAAAGAACTTTGTTTTCTTAATTGTATTTAATATCTGTGTTGCTCCTGTAGTTCCAATCATACTGATGTGTCCTGATGCAATGTCTGTTAATCAATGTCCTTGCTAGCTCTTGCATTATTAGTTCCCAGTTCCTTATTAGTGTTATTCACAGTTCATTATTAGTGGTGCAGCTCCTGCTGAAGAACTGGGGCTCTGGAGGGCTTGCATTTGGTTAGGTTGCCCTTGCAGATGCCAGGCAGAAATTTCTCAGGCTCTGTGAGAGCTCTGAGAAATGACAGAAATGAAGTTGTTAGGACGTGTGTGTCTGTGCAGTGGTGAATGATTAAAGGGTGACCAAGGCGGGGAGCAGATGGCACCCTAAGTCAGAATGCATGTCTGTGAAACAGGAGTGTGGCAGGCTTGCCAAGGGATTGTGATAAGGAGAGGAGTGTTTCCCCTGTGGGCACTCCAAGGCTGGATGTACTCTGGACAACCTTGTTCCTCTTTCGAAAACAAGACCTGTAACAGTGAGAAACAAGGATATGTGTGTGAAAGGAGAGATTCTGCATGAATGAGAACCTGCAGGAAACATGAGAGTTCCTCATGCTAGGTGCTCAGACAAAAACAGGAGATAAAGTTGCTTCCACATGTGTTCTTTGATCTATTCTGGTCTGGGTTTTTCTCTCTTATTCTTTTCCGAGAGAGAACAGAGCTTCTCATCCCCTTAGTTTTTCAAAATGCATTTTTCCTGCTGGCAGTACCAGCTGTGAGCATGTAGATTGTACCAGTAGAATCCCCTTTTAGTGATTGTTTTTTGCTATGTTTATGGAAAATATGAAAACTATGCTGGCCAAAACACTCTTTCCAAGGATAAATGTGTCTTTATTAACTGATCTTCTGAGCACTACCTACAGCTTAGTTTCTCCTTCAGAGTCTTTGTTGGTTTGGAAAGGAGGATCAGGCTTTTGCTCAGTGCACACAGCAATCCCAATGGCTGTAACTTGGAACTTTTTTCTGCTCCTAACAAAATGAAATACTTTGCTCTATTTACTACATAAGACATTTTCTTTATGAACTGTTATCCAAAAATAGCACATATCTTATCCAACAGAACAGCAATGAATGCTCATAAAACAAAGTGAGAGTTCATGATCATTTGTGGCTTCTCATTAGGGTGTGAATCAAATCCTTTAAACCCTAAATTGTTGATTTATTTCTTCAAGCTGTTTCTCTAGCTCTGATGCTCTGATGCCTAGCTAGATGCATCATTAGCCTCAGCATAAGGACTTCAAATAAGGCAGTGCTGTGAACTGGGTTGTCTGGTTCCTTCTAAGGGCTTGCCTACTGCAGAACACAGAAAGTGTGGGGGTTTTCCTTCAGATTTTAACTTTACACTCTGAGTTGCACGGGTGCCTTTAGTATCAGTAGTAAAAAGAAAAGCAGTAGATGATTAAAAATTATTTTTAAAGATAAAATTACACAACATCATACTCTGTTTAAGAAGACTTATTGAAGTGCTTCTACTACCTAGTTCCAAGTGTGCAATATTCAACAGCAGAATTTGTATCAGTTACATAGGAAGGAGCAAGTAATGGAAATCTCATACAATTAAGAATAACTGTTTTTAGAGAACTTTTTGCATGGAACTGAGCCATTGGCTTATGCTCTCTTGGGCAGTTCCAGTGCCATCTATAAGGAAGGAGGGTTCACGGTCCAAAAATGTCTGTCATGAAAACTGACAGTTTAGGGTATGTTGGGTATGTTGTTGTCTGTATGTTATGTTTGGTTTGCAGTTAAATGTAGAAATTTCTGCTATTTTCTCACTAATACTGCTGTTCTTTAGACCATCTATCTCAAAGTGAGTTTTATCTGCATCATGTCTTTGATGGCAAGCATTTCCAAGCAGAAAGTCTACTTCTCTGCAGCAATAGAAGGCCCATAAGTAAATGAAACTATAAAAGCAAAGATACAGAAGGTACATGGTAAACCTTGAAATAAATCCAGCCTCTGTGGCAGCAAACTGGTGGTATCTAGATGTCTTATCTGCTGTATTATCCTGTAGAAGGCTTTTAATGCCTACAACTTCACAAAGTACAAAGTGAAGACTGAAACAGGGCTGTGGCAAAAAGTCCAGCAAACAAAAGAGGTGTTAATGCCAGCCATAAATGATAAGAAATATGGAGGTTGTAGTGATTCAGGTCATGTAAGGACTTGCAGACAGAGATGCAGGGAGGAACTTCACAAATGTCAAGCATCAGAATGTACTGAAGAGAAAATAAGCTTTGATTGATTTTGAATGATGGGTTTGATGTCAATGACACCAGAAGAGCAGAAACACTTAGCTTTTCCTGTATTGGTGTTTTTACTAATTTCAATTAAAAAGATAAATAAAAGGAGTAGAGGTGTTGAGAAAAGCAACTGACATGGCAAGTTATCTGCTTACTTAGTGGAGAGGAGTTATGAAACCAGTATTTGAAGGAACAAGAGGCATCTTTGTTAAGTATATATAATTTTTTTAAAATGTGAATGGTACTTCCACAGCACTCACATTGGCTTGTGATTACTACCAGAGGTAAAAAAAAAACTCCAGACTGCTAAAGGAAACAAGGATGACTGAAAGAAAAATACTGAACTGTAAACCAGTCTCTAAAGGAATAGGCAGTAAATTACGTGGGACAAAACTCAAAAAAACCAAAAATTGCTGGAGAAAACTTAGTCCTGCATTTAGTAATGTAATTGGTGCTGTATGTGGATTCAGTGTTTTTCCTGTACATATCTGCTTGAAAAATGGGGAAGAGAATGATCTAATACATGTCTTCTATTTCCATATTTTCACATCAGTTTAACTACCCCATAACTCGCAGAAACATTTTTTCCAGTGCTGTTCCCCAGTGGCACAAGACACATGACTCTAAATGTACCAAGGACTATCTTTCTGTATCAGTATATTAGGTGAACCTGATACTTTATTTAAAGAAAAAAAAGTGTGGATGAAAGAACTATGAATTCAAGATGTTAAGGTTAATAGGTCACAATCTAACCTAAATAAAACTCTCAATGAGAATTTAGCCTGGGCAAGGACTGTGGGATTTAGCCTTAAGAGAATTAACAAGGTACATCAGGTCTCGTCACTGTTGTGGTTGCCAGAAGCCTGTCTGGACAGTGTCCAGAAATACATTCTCAATCACAGCAGATTAAAGCAGCTAATGCAGGAAATTGTGTGCTGTTTTACATTGTCTGTTCTGTTATCTGGACAGGTACAGTAATAATCATACAGAGAAAATAAGAGGGAAATATCCTGAATTATTTTAATCAGCTGATGTTTTTCTCATGTATTTCTTTTCTGAGAAAGTAATTATTTGCATGTAATTGTTAGCTGAGTTTTAAAAATCCCATTATAGTTCTTTCTTCACCTTGGGAATCCTTTTCAATTTTTTAAAGCTCTTGTGGATTCCTCCCGCTTAAAAAAAAACCCCTCATAAAATGTTTACAAGTCTTGTTTATATTCCCATAACATTTTTCATTATGCTGTGACAGCTTCACTGAAAAATTATTTTAATTATCTCAAAATGAATCGCACAAAGAGAGAATATGAAAATATAAATCTTATGTCTGACTGTACTTTAATTGCTTCAGCTAATGAAAGAGGCATGAGATATCTACACAATGCAAAAGCTAAATTGCATCAACAATATAACCAGTATTTGAAATGTGCTGAATTCCTAGTACTCACTCTGCTTCAGTGGGAAGATATGGGGGCTGTACCTGGTTTGCAGTGCTTGTTTTCTGCTTCTGGTATGGCAAACTAATTTCAATGGGAAATGGTGCTGAAAACACCTAATAATTATCTCTTCTGCTCTCTAGGTCAGCAGCATGGAGACATTAATGAACAGAATGAAGTAAATTTATGTTCCAGAAGCTGTGGGTCCTCTCCTGCAACCTGTCCACAAGAGATCAGTAATGTGAGTAGTTTTTATACAGCTGTAATGGGAGATGATGCTTGTATATGGTATTAAACCCCATCCATAAAATGTCCATTGATTATATTAAGTAACCTAATTCTACCAAAAAATTGACAAAGCAAGATAAAATGGGCACCAGGAGGCAATAGAATGATTTTAAATATATACACACATAATGGGTCAAATCTGTAGGTCTAATTAGGTATTATTTGTTCCCATAGGAGAAATGTTTGCCTCATCAGATCCTAACCTTGTGATCTTTGACAGAATCTTATCCAAGACATTGCACAGAGGCATTTTATTTTTACAAACTTCTGAGCTTTCAGCTATTAGAAGCTCTTGGTTGAAGGTGATGGATTTAACAAAGGACAAGAGTATGACAGAAAAGCAGTGTTTGAACTCTTACTTTGTCAGTGGCTCTTCCACCAACATAATGCAGGAATGCTGCAAGGTTATTAGCCAACAAATCTCTCCTCTGTAGTCTAAAAATATCTCCCAATTGGGTGCCTCCGTGAAATGCCATGTGTTATAAATGGCAAAGCTGATTTCCAACTTACAGACATAGTGAGGAAGGACTGCAGGAGCTTTGATATTTAGCAGAAAGGTAACGGACATGTTGCCACACACGTAGCCAGCCCTAAGTAATTGTTTTCCTCCCTTGGATTAGATGCTTCTTATCTTATGATAATGTCATAAATCAAAGTCTTGCCATTTCTCACCATTGTCTTTAAAGGGTTGTGGGGGTTTTTTTCTGGTGATTTTTTTAGTATTGGGATAATAGTCTTTAATAATCCTTCAATCTCAGAGGGTTTTCCTTTGGTTCACAAATATTGCACTGAGTTGTAAATCTGTGTGATTAGTGGCAGGCATTAACAGAACAGGCTGACTCAGGAAATTAGTAATGATTAGGAGAGGCTTTCTCTTAGGTCAAATCAGCAGTGACAGGACATTTTCCATCTGATGGCTGGTTGTGGTTCGTACAGCTGGGGATGCTTTGAGTTCATGCAGCACATGGCCTCTGCCACTGGGAAGTTTTACCTGCTGTGTTTCCTACAGTAGCAGTTTTAGCCAGTGTAGCAGTGGGCCAGATTTGTCAGTAGTGTAAATTAGAATAATACAGCACTCGCTCCTGCCAGCAGCTCTTCTGATTGCCTGTGTCTCTCATACCATGACACTGAGACATTGAGCCAAAACTGGCAGACTTTTTCTGGAAAAACTAATTTATGTGTTGTTCATGGGAGAAAAGATGTGGACATTTGTAATAAATGCTCTCTCTCACATCCAATAAAAACATGCAAGACAATATTAATTTCTCACAGTACATAATCAAGCAAGATGCACTATGAAACCAGGATATAAAGTGTGTTAATACCCAGATATGTTATTATTTATAACTGTTAAATATTTTTCTCCCAAGAATGTCTTTTCTAGTTCAGATTTTTTTTTCTCTACTTCCCACCTTGCAGTCCAGCATTGCATCACTTTACTGTATTGCCTTAACCAGAGTGATAATCTGGCTATTTGTCAGTGTGAACCCCCTTCCTACAGGGAGCATCATTATCTTCCTCTCTTCCATGGTAATGTGATCCTTTGAGAGTAACCTCTCTTGTGCTATTGAAGCAATACTTAAGCTGCTAATGGATCTTCCTGTTATTTTGTTAGTTTCATTTAGATATCAAGTATTATAAATACAGAGTTCATATGTAAGTCAAATGAACTGGCAGTAATTTCAGGAGTTATGTTGCAGACAACAGTTACACATACATGTCAGATTAACCAGCTGATTTTAAAATCTCATTGAATGAATATGAGTAGATTTTCTTCAATTGAACATCTAGCTTGTAAATTTGTTTCAGTTGTTGATTCACCTAAGGAATGTCCCACCAGTGAGCAGCAACATCTGTATTCTTTCTTTTTAAACTAGCTAGATATTATTTTCTGTTCGTCAAGCCTTTCAGGGCTTTATAGTCTAGGCTGTAGCTTGGAACAAATAGTTTAGAATCTGTTATTGTGTGCTTTTGCTGCTAATTCTGTTTAACTATAATTGATGTGTTTACTTAGCTCCCTCCAGTGACTTGATGAGCAAATAAGTCCATGGTGTGCTATCATTCTAGATATTGCAAAACAAGTTACCAGAAAAGGCAAGATCTGTTCTTTAAGATGATATTATATGTAGCATTCTGCTACAGGATGACTAAATACTATCTGCTAAACCCATTTTAGAATATAATAAACAGAGCATCTAAGATTTACCACATAATTCTACTATTATTTATTGTCAATACTTTTTTATCCTTGGCAGAATTAATGCATTAATTTCAACATCAAGTGGGAGTGGAGAAGCTCCACACTTCTTATAGAGGATTAGTATTTGTAGGAGAAAAAGGAGGAGGTTCAGACTCTGAATTCATTTTATGAGCTGGATTGAAGATGCTCCTTCAGTCTTTGTAATGATATGCAGAAAAATACTAGCTACGGAAACAAAAACTGTTAGGAACTGTATCCTGAGGAAAATGTCTGCTTTTACTAATGTTAGGCAGAATAAATTTTACTGAGCTGGGGTCCATTTGTGAAAATGGTACCATTATGAGAAATATATTGTAAGAACAACAAATGCAGTTGTTTATGAGCTAAATTGAATCTGGAATGCTCTTGGAGCTGAAAAGCTATGGAGAAGTCTGTGCAGAGAAATTGCATCAGTGTTCATAATAGGAGCAGGAAAAAATGACAGTATAAAGAAAACTGATTAGATTCTCAGAGGGAACTTTTAGTCCCATTGAAGTAAATGGAAATTTTGCAGCTGATTTCAGCTGTAGCACAATTTAAATATGTGAGGATGAAGCTTTGGGAGAGTTTCTTTAGGTTTGTGTCCCCCCCACTGAAAGTACATCCTTAAAGACTAATTTTAGAGGATTGTGCTTTCAGTGTGAAAATAAGTTTTGTGTTTTTTTAAAAAAATTTCTTAATACCCCACCCCAATTCCAATAAAACCAAACCAAACTCAAACAAAAAGTAGCCAAATGGCTCATGCTGAGGCACACTCTCAAGAGTTATAATTTGTTATTTGATTTTCTTTAAAATCTAGGAGGCCTCCCTCAGGACCAAATTATCACCATATTAGGCCAAAACCCTCATAACATAGTGGCAGTCCAAAGAATTCAGAGAATATGAGAAGTTAGTGTAATGCTCCATGAACTGCAGTCAGTCTAAAGGCAGTGGCAGGAATTGAAATTCTGTCTAAGGCTGTTAGCATCTCATTTTTATGCAAAATAAAGGGAAAAAACCCTACAAAGCCAAGCAATTTTTATTTTCTTGCTTACTTCTCTGTTCTACACTTGGCTTTTCTCCTTTGCCTTACAATTTCCTGTATCTTCACTGGAAAAAACAAAGCAGAAAAAAGAGGAGAGGAATGATATGAAAACAAATTTACATTATCTTGAAATTATAAAAAGATGGCAAAATTGCTAAAAGGCAGAAATCAGGGATACAACCTGTAGGAAAAGAGTTTCAAACAACTCCAGGGCATCGAGGGTGATCTACACCTGATGTGAACCATTGTAGAGCTTGTACAATCATAGTTCAGAGTACAGTGACACAGGAGGCAGAACAAGGTCTATTCCCTGACTACTATTTTTTATAATTTACAAGTACTAAAGCCAGTTTTAGAAAGTGGGAAAAAAGCTAGTGAACATCTTTTACAAAAAAATATGAACTATGAACTTTCTTGTGTAGATTTGATAAATCAATTCAAGCAAACAATTGTCAGGAAATAGAATGTCCTGAGGTCTTGGGACTGGATATTTGTTTTTTTAAAGTGCTTAATGATAACATTTTACTGATTTTCTATACTAGGAATTTTATAGCATAAATTATTTCCTTATGAGCCACACAATTTTTCAGTGTGTGATAAAGTAATACAAAATGCATTTTATTCTTATTACAGCTGTCAGTGAATAAGTATGACCATTTCATGAACTTTAAACTATTCAATGGGAATTCTTGTCTGTTCCTGCATGGGGGAATTTGTGTGTCTGTGTCTATAAAGTGTAACATCTAGTTCTGCTGGAAATATTCATCATTTCACTGTAATTGCCATGGACCTGCATAATTTTACCCAAAGTGAAGCACTGTCTATCATTTCTATGCTTTCATGCAATCTGTAATAAATTAAGCAGGAAAAGCTGGGTCAGAAAGGTTGGCTTTGTGCTGTGCTGTGTTCATGACAAGAGCACTGCTCATTTGTAACTCTGGTTCCAGAGGGAATATTCTGTGTTTTGTGTCATTGTTCCCAGAGCTGGGGAGTCACTGCCATGCTCAGAATATCTTGCAGCTTCAAGCTCCCCACAGTTGCTACTGGTGCAGCTCAGTCCTTCTGACAGCTCTACAGGCCACTGGCAGCCACCATCAGTGTGACCTATCTGCTGTCCCTTGGGGGGATATTGGGGACCTCTTTCTCCTTTGCTTTCTGCTCCTGCTCTTCTCCTATCAATTTAATTGTTCAGGCAGGACAGAGCTGGTGCTGGGCATTGCACTTGGGCACTGAATGCCAGGCCAGGGCCACAGAGGGCTTGGGAGCCCAGAGTTTGAGAGCATGGCTCTAATCCATGGGACACAAGTTGGAAATCAGATCAGTGATGAAGTAGTGGCACACCTTGTGCCTCAAGAAGGAAACTTGTCTTCTGTACTAGCTCACGTTGAATCCCCAGGACAGGTGGTCTTGTTCGTGTTAGAATGAGGAACTCCACAGCAAGCTTTGTGGGCAGGAGCACCCCATTGCATATAGCCAGATCTGTGATGAGTCAGATAATGCAAGAGCATAACCTTTTCATCAGCAAGTGAAGAAAAATAAAAATGGGCCTCCAGTTTGTAGATCAAACTACATCTGTGTAAAAACAGCATAAATGCTTTATTTCATTTGGCCAGTGAGACAGAAGAATTGTTTATACTAGAGTTGTTACAGATAAGAGTTTAGGTTTTGGTTTTTTAAGGCTGACAAATCAGAAATGTCACCCATCTGGAGTATTACATTTTGATCACAGAGTCAGAATGCTAGAGTCCTCTTGCTAGGTCCTCTGAAATTAGAATGTTGCTCTGTTGCTAGGTCTCTCTGAATCTGAGTTTCTGCTTTTATGTTATAGTTTGCTCATGATTAATAAAATGTTGTCTCTCTTTCTGGGGAGAAATGAACAGATGGAGGAATCAACTGATCTGATTAACTCGGTGTGTACATATACTCAGTCAACAAATCATCACAAAGTAGGAAGGATCATGCTCAGATGTTACCTATTTTATTGCACAATCACTTACTAACTATGCTGCCAAAGGGTGGATTGACTAAGGAAAGTTTATTGTTGTATGTGTTATTTATCTGCTTTTTCATTCACAACAGGTTTAATTTAAAAAATCCAGTTTTGATAAATATTTATTCAGGATGCTGTTATTAAATGTAAATGTGGCATTTTGCATAATGTCAGTGTTAACATTTTGGATTAAGATTTTAAAGAGAAGTAAACAAATCATGAGTATTTCTTAGGAGGCATTTATGTGCTTTTCATTTCAATAACACCAAGTCAGCTGGTAAAATTGTGTGGAAAATAAGTCTCTGGGACATGTAAAAAATGGCTCTGGAGCATATTCAGAGTGTCTTTGACAAGTTGAGGGTTGCAAAATCCAGCAAACACCTCACATAAAGTAGCCTGAACACAACAAAAGACTAAAAGAAAAATAATCCTTGGCTGGTAAAGTAAACTGTATCATTATCTAGTTCACCCTATGCCATTGTTAGAGGGGAAATGTCTCACAGGGAGAGTCCAACACCTGGAGCTCAGCTGTCAGCCTTGGGGATAGGGAATGACCCGAGGGAGGTGTGAGAAAACAGAGCCATTTTGGGGCGGCTGCGCTCAGCCATGGCCAGCAGTGACAGAATCATTAATCCTGGGCAGGTCTCATGCAAGTCAGGGCACTTCAGGCTGCTGCCTCTGCAGAGAAAGCAGGCCCAGACAGGCTTCCTTGATGCAGGACTGCATGCACAGAAAAGTACAAGGCA
Organism: Zonotrichia leucophrys gambelii; assembly: GCF_028769735.1. Lineage (NCBI taxonomy): Eukaryota > Metazoa > Chordata > Aves > Passeriformes > Passerellidae > Zonotrichia > Zonotrichia leucophrys. The sequence continues at coordinate 28,978,448 of NC_088176.1, forward strand.
AGACGAAGCCTAAAAGGAGGCACAGTGGCTCAGTGCTACAAAAATGTGTGCAAAAAGTGATGACAAACCTGCTTGGCTGTTTCTCCTGTATGCAAGGAGGCAAAAACTGCATCTGAAAAGCTGTCATGGATATTTTTGAATTTCCCAAAAGATAGATATTTCATGATATCTCTTTGCCATAATTGCAGGGTCTGCAATCCTCATGGATTGCCAGCTCCTGTGGATACAGGAGGCTGCACAAGCTGATAGTCAGGGCAAACATCTATGACTGGTTTTGCTTGATTTTTGGAGATTTGAAACATTAGTGCAAGTGCCTGTGTATTTTGATGAAAAAATGCATTACTCAGTTTTGTTTGTTCAAAGATGTTTGCAGCCCACTTTGAGCTCACAGAGTTTGGTAGGGTGCTCCTATCAATTTGGTAGTAGGGGTCTCAACACCCAGCTTTGCCCCTAAAGTGCCCATATGCTGGCATGGGCAGTTCTAAAGCTTGACCTTGTGGGGGACTCAAGGACACAACAAGCACAGCCCTGTTGGGTATCCAGGAGCAGGAAAGGCACATGTCCAAATGGAAGATAATTCCTGGGCATCACTAGGTAAACTATATTTGGAGGACCATGACTGAAAGAAGAAATGCTGTGTTAGAGGGCAGTTCTGAAAATGGGATTTACGCAGCCTAAACTACCCATTATATTGTTTCTAACCTTGAACAAGAACCACCCACAATTGATTGAACACTGAGCACAGCTGGAGTCATAAAAGACATTTTGCTTATCTATTTCTAACTTCTTTGCATCAGCCCTGCAGAAAGGTGATTTCCCTATTGAATGACAATCAGGCTACATGGCTATTAATAGAATTGAAGAAGAACACATCTGCTCTACCCTCCCCTCTCGCTGTCAAGGCTATGCACCTAGGAGACAGCAAATGTTTCTGTTTACTAATGGAAAAGTACCTGGACAGACCTCACTTACCCTAGGAAGACTAAAAAGTGGGCCACAGGCTCTTTATAGATAAAAAAGAAAGCCTAGATAGAAGGCAAACAAAACCAGCTATGAATCAATACAGGGAAAATAAAGGAAACATTTGTATTATCTCTACTCATCCTTATTAATTCTAGACAAGATGAACTTTCTAGACAGCTTTCCTTTGTTCCTCAGAAGGTCTGTGTAGAGGAAATGCACAATTTCCCCCATGTTAAGCTTTCTAAGAGGACAAGAGTTTCTGGGGTTGAGAAGTTGCCTCTCCTGTCTAGCCTGTCTCTCTCCAGGTACTCTCTGTACTACACAACCCCAAATCATTGACAAAACCCCTCTTTTTGTGTATGCAAGGAGACAGTAGCCATTTGGAAAAAACATGGTATAACAAAAAATGAATTTCATTTCATGATAAATGTCTCTTTCAGTAGCTCTTTCCAGAAACAACCTTCAGAGCATGCAGTTGGTGAGGCCATTATCATTTGAAACAGGGAAACTGAGGCAGCTCTTTGCAGTCCTTTCATATAAAGTTGTAAGCAAAATCACTAAGATGTAAGAGGCATCATTAAAAATTACCAAACGTGATAATTGCTGTTTATTGTTTGTGTTGCCTGAGAGCTATAGTGATGAACAGAGCTCTGCTTGTGTCTGTGCAAACACTCTGTGATCTTACAAACACATTTTGAATGCACTAGGCACAATGATTTGGTTCAAGGACAATTTAAACTTTCACCAGCTTCTTCAGCAGGCTTGACTAAAAGTTCCCTGACCTCCCTGGGATAGGTAGGATTGCAAAGATGGTCAGAAATTATATGTAAAATAACAGTCTTATGTGCACAGTTTCCAAAGGCTTCCATATAGTTTCTCACTTGGATAGAATAGAGCTTGAATTCAATATGCTGCCAGTCATTGAGAGGGCTCAGATTAATGCCCAAAATATCTCTTCATGAAGAGGAACCTTCTGTAAATAGTAAAAAATATTTACCTCATACTGTAATTGTTGGACTTTCCCAAGAAAGGATGCGTAAGAATATAAATATTTAAAAAGGCCTTCATAAAATAGCATCTCATATGCAACTGTATTCTTAGTATGTAAATTATTTTATTAGAATATTGATAAAAGTTGGTAAAACCTTAGGTCTCCTGTTTGTAAACTGTAGTCTAGCTCTGGGAAGTTCAGTGCTTGAAAAGTGCTCTAACTCTGAGGAAAAATGTGATCCAATGAATTTATGAGTATCTCTGTGGAACAGATCCAATACCACTTCACCTGGTGTCTCTTTATTTGGGATACCACAGTGTCATCATAGCCCTAGCTTTTGTAATAACTTTGATTTTTACAGTAGTCAGAAAATTTGCTGAAATAGAAAGATTTCCTTTGATAGTGCACTCAAAATAGTTTGTTTCCAGTCTTACTGCAGCTGGCTTTGTGGAGCCACCAAGTGTCCAGAGCTGTCTCACTTGCTGAACATGGCTTGATAAAGAGTATGTGAGACCATATCTTGGAATACTCAAGCACAACTGAAACTGTGCCCATACATGGTTGCTATTGTGTCTGGAGATGAGAACCGAAGCTTCTGATGGAGAACCAGATGTGAAGGTTTTATTTCCTTATCAACTCCATGATTTGTGCGTGGTCAATCTTTTGGGCCAGGTATTATCAACATGAACTGGTTTTGACTGGATTTCTATTGGATAAAAACCATTAGACAGATGTGCTTGCATCCAAGTTTTATCAAATGCTTGGAAAGATCTTAGAGCATGGGAATGACTTCAGTCCTTCTGTGAAGTTGTGTTTGTACTCTGAAAAGGCGCCTCAGCATTTTCTGCACACTGCTGGGGAACAGAACCCTTGAAATGGTTGGAATTGTGCCTGTGAGTTCAGTACAGGTCTCCTCCTCTAAATAGCATGTTTTATATTCTGGAAAAACTTAGCACTGTTGTAGTCAGCCCGGTGCATCCCAAAACAAGTCCCTGTAAATTACAGAGTATAAAAGCTGTAATTTCCCCTACTCTCCGTGGGCGAAGGGTAATTCATACATAACATTATTTTAATGGAATCTCCTGCTCTATTCCTTGGTGTGGAGGAAATAGGTAGAAAGTATCAAAGTGGCTAAATATTTCTCCTAGGATATTCATATGGATGTTTAACTTGATTTTTCATTTGATTTAACACAAATACTTTACAATCCCAGGGGAAATTATTTTACTTCATATTTTCAGTGTTCCTGTCTTTCAAGGAATAATTTGTTTTATGCAGCTGTTCCAAGGTGGAGGTGAAAAAAGAATGAAAGGAGAAGAAAAAAAACTAAATTTCAATAAGGGTCTCTCTTCAGTAAGAGAGAAAAAAAACCCCAAAACCCGTGGAGTATCATAGAACTTAGCCAAGTCTTCTGTACTGCCCATTAGGCTAAGTTACAGCTGTTCTGTGTGCTTGACTCATCTGGGAAACATTTGTATTTGAATAATTTTCACAGTATTTATAAGTCCTTCTCAGAAGAAAGTCCCATTTTAGTTGCCTATGTCAAAATACCATTTTGTTGCAGCATCCTCAGCTCTGTACAATTTCAAATGAGAGCAGAGTCTTAACTTAGTGAGGATATTACACAGATCTTTACCAAACTTTTTGGGGTGAGAGTTGTTGCCATTAGGGATTACATCACTGTTTTAGGCAAATTGTCCCAGATGTGCTGCTCATTAAGAGTATGAATCTTTTTAGAAGAACAGAAGAAGGTATTCTTTAGAAATCATAGCGAACTGACAGACAATGATTATTTCTAAATGTAGGTTTCATGTAACTTGCAGCTCCTGAAGTGGAGTAAAGCAGGGAAATTAAAGGAAAAAGTTGAACAGTAAATCACTTATTGCTCTCACTACAACTTGGGCTGAAGACTTTGCCTTTTCTCAGTGAAGGGGGAAAAATGTGTCTTAAAAAGGTTTCACTTATCCTTTTATATCACTAATTGGAATTTGTCTAATATATACACGTAATCAGATTTTGCAAGGATAAAGCTGAACAGATGCTTAAGAAATGAGAATTTTCTCTGCATGACAGTGAAAGTCCTTAAAATCACTGGTATGTATGAATGGTTTTGTTGGAGTTGAAATGTTGTGTAAGGGTATTAAAATTCAGAGGACTGTACATGCGAGAACCCAATTCATTCAAGCCCTGCTATGGCTTGCAGTATTGTGCTTACAAGCACATTTTCCTTTCTTAACATTTACCATCTGTTAGAAATGACCCGAGAATCCATAATGTGATGTATGCAAATTCATAAATAAAGCACAAGACTCCCAAATCTGAACATAAATATTGTTCTCAATTATGCACCAAGAAGAGCTGTTCTTCATGGAGACCCTTCAGTGACTGTGCTATGACTGTCCAGACTCTTCTTTATGCCAAAATTATAGATGACTTCTAGTTAACAAAAACTACTCATTTTTTCTCCATATAATTATCTTACTCTAGTTATAGATCTTATGAGAGTGACAGCTTCCACAAACTGAGCACAACTTTTTAAAGAACATGAGACTTTTCTGATGAAGGACCATGTTAAGTAGTCTTTTGTGATAGGAAGAGAAGCCATACAGAAACAGAAATCTTTGGTGTTACTATGTTTTTAGATTCTCACAGCTATATTCCTAGAAAACATTTGTACTTCCAAGTATTTCAGAGTCAGCAGTGTGATAGTTCAGATAATATATTTCACGGAATGTATTTTAGTTGCTTATTTACAGCCACATGCACTCAATAGGTCTGGTCAATGTTTTTTAAACATGGGAAATTTTTCCTTCTTTTTTTCCCAGTGTTTTGACCAGCTTGAGATACTAATTAAGCTTTTGGTGGATTAGAACAGAAAATAAGTAATTAAAAATTGTATGCTATAGAAATGTAGGACTACAGAGAAGAATGTAAGATCTACAAAACCTATGGTTTGTAGGTGGAAAAAGAGAGTGGGAGGTAGGGGAAAAATGAAGAAAGGACATATTTATCATGTGTGCTATTAACATTAAGAGAAGAAATAAATAATATAATCTGTCTGCAGAAGTTATGTGATTCATTGTGATTTTTTTGGCTATACACAATAAAATTTCACTATCTTTGCTGAGTAGGTACAACTACACATAAATGCTAGTTCTAACTTTGACATGGCTTTAATAAAAACAAAATTAAATCCAGCCTTTTGACAGCATTTGGTTTTGGAATCCTGGAGAGATGAATTTCATGAGCTAAAATATTTTGAGAAGCAATGTGACCAAAATGAGTGAGGTGCCTTAGTACCACTGAATGTTTGTAACCTTCAGTACCGAGACATCTGGCCCTCATTATGCACAGGGCAATTAGCATAACTTGTTATTAGTGAAATCAGTGATGCCTGGGAGATTTACAGGGGTGTTTAACACGTTTCACAATCTGAGCATTCAATGTCATTTATCCTTAAGGTGCTTGAAGAGTAATGAAGAAATTAGTGCACTGTGTGGAGCTACACTTCTTTTGTACATTCTACATTTACAGCTATTAATTCCAGCTGAATTCCTGTCAGCAGATATAAAAGCAGATCTATCAGATAGCAAAAGAAATACCTCTGCAGCTATTTCAATTATGATATAGAACTCAGAGGATAATAGCCTTGATGTATTTCCTGCTTAATGAAGTAACATTCCTGTCAGATGGGTAATTGCTGCAGCAGGGCTCTGTTCAAAGAGATTTCTTCTATCTGCTCTCATTCTGCTCTCACTGCTGTGATACCTCACCTTCTTGAAGTTTAGGATGCTACTTTCCTTTTGTGAGCTGCAGCCTTAATGAGAGCAATTGCTGTGTGTTGGCCTGCACTGATTATTGGCAACAGATCCTATATTGCAGGTATGCTCTGTGTGATCCCACTGAAGACAATGGGGCTGTAGGCAGAGAGTTTGTTGAAAAGCACTCACAGTTAAATGAAGAGACTGATCTTGCATGTAGTGAGATTAAAGACAGAATCTCCACTGGCATTTGGTGGGAGCAGGGCAGGAAAGAGTCAGTGGCATAAAATATGTCTTAAACCAGGAATCTGAGGTTCTGAGAGCACTGGCCCAGCAGAATTTCTCTGTGTTTGTACTTGTACTAAATAAATATCATTATTGCCAAGTGTATAATGGGAGCCCTCCTACTAGCAAAGTTCAGTGACCCCTCCACTGGGGAACTGATATGGTTCCTCATTAGTCGAAGCTGAAATGAGAACCAGCATAAAGAGAACAGGTTTTGGAAAAATAAAACCCAAAAAACAAGCAAAACCCCAAACTTATGCCAGTATTCCTACTTTTGTCAGTCTTCTGCTATCAGCCTTCAAGCTGCATAAACCTCTGGTCTGGACTGAGTCCCCACACTGATGGTCATGGGAACTATGAAGAAAAATAGTGGCCAACATGAGCCATGGGTCTACTCAAAGGAACTGAGAAGCAGAGAAACATAGATTTTGATCTTTCCCTGATTTTCCTGGTTGCTTCTGTCAGCCTGTGAGCATCTAACACATCTTAGAGAATTGCTGCTGCCTTTGTAATGAAAGCAACTGTGCAGGTGAATGCTTAGCCCATGTGTTACTTGGAGCAGTGCACACAGATGAATATTAAAAAAGCACTGTGTTTTTTGTAATTCAGAGTGATTTCCTATCAGCTTCCATAATGAAGTAAACGTGGGTGCCAGAGGCCTATAAAGACCTCTGGGTTATTGTCTGCATTCATGTTAAAATATCATGATTAAACCAGCCGAACAGAGGATGTCTGTATTCTTTGAGCACCTACATATATATCTATATACATATCTATATAGGTGATAAAGCACAGGGAACAGATTACAAACACTCTGCATTGCTGTCAGGCTTGGAAATCACATTATGCTTTGGCCAATATGGTTTGTTCATTTTCCTCTTACACTCTTTCCCAGTATGTTCTGGGCAGCCACGTCTTTAGGCAAACACTGGCAGAATTTATTGAGCTGAATCAGCTCCATAATAAAGGTATTTCTATGGAGTATTTCCAATTGGATGTTAGAAATATAGATGTCATTGGCATTTAGATAAGCAAATCACATTCTTTCAACAGCCAGGCGAGGGTTAACCTTTTTGTGCAGTTAGATTGAATCCAGTGGAGATTTTGCTCAGAACAGAGGAGAAAATTGAAGTGCATTCCAAGAAAATGAGTTCTCTTTTTTCCTTCTTTTTTTTTTAATTCAAATTGGTTCATCTTGTAGAATGTGATGTTATAGCCAATTCCAATGACCTTTAATGGCATGAGGAGCTTTGTTTGATTACACATCTAAAGAGACAATGCCAATTTCCCTTTGTTTCAATTGCTCACTGAAGTAATACTTGGGCTCGTGAATCATGAGCTGGATCTCTGCAATTTACCATGGTTTTAGTAATTTCATTGATGATGAGGACAATGTGTTCTACAATTTGAAGAAAGAAAACCACTATGTGCTTTAATGCTGTGTGCATTTTAGATGATGTAGGGACCTGAGCTCATTTTTCCTCCAGGATCATCTGCCACAGCACTAGTTCACTGGAACCAGGAGGCTTGTCCTAGTGGAACTAGTGGGTTCCACAGAAATGGGCATGATGGCAATGTGAAAGAGTGATTCTCCTCCTTTTTTGGGCCTTTTCCCATTATTCTCACAAGAAAAAACAGAGGTCACTGCAGAATATAAACAAAAGTAAGGAACCTGTGTTTAAATGACTCTTAAAGAAACTGTGATTGGTAAACATGAATTTTCAGGATCAAATACTTACTGTAGAATGTCATTAAGAGAGACTGGGTAGCAAAAAACAACAACAACAAAAAAAAGGCCATAAATGTGCAAGTAATTCAGTTTTCTCTTCATCTGCCCCTTGTTTAATTCTGTCAATCACTGCATGCTCTATATTTCCATTTCAATGCATTATTTAATGAATAAAGGGAGTTTGTGGGAATGCAGGAAGATAATTTGATTTGGACAGATATTAGAATTTCTGTAAACATCTGGTTCTGTTTAAGAGGGTTTTAAAAGCATTTAATATGAGATAATATTAGAAGGTAGCAAATGAATGCTAAGTGTTCTCACTGTGCTAGAAGGGGAATTTTACCCTCCTAGAAGTTTGCATACAAGTGAACTTGAGTCAAGTTTGTAGATAGCTTTTGCAAAAATAACCTTGCATTATCTAGTGTGAGTGAGAGGATTTGCAAGAACAACAGTTAAAGTCATTAAAGACCTCACTGAAAAAGAAGTTCAAAAGATGATAAAGCCCAACTGGATGCATTTCAACCAGCTGGATTTCAGTAATTGAATGAACATAGTTGAACAAGTAGTTAGAGATGAAAAGAGTGTAGAGAATAAAAATGGAGACAATGAAAAATTCATGTCACAATGGTCTTGTCTTTTTCTCATTTGGACAGGATTCAGTAGATAACTTGGAGGATTGCCTGTGTCTTTGATATTCTCATATTAAGTGATATGCTCATATGATAACAATGAAGAGTATGTTTTTAGCACAATTCAGTATTAATAGCATGTTTTTTAGTGTCTTGAAACACTTCAAACACTTTTTTTATCCAGTAAAAAGAAATGCTCCAAAAGATATAAATAGGATTAGTGTCACATCTGCAAGTAAATGCACTTGATTTAGAGATTATATTGAGTAATTGCAAGTTTAAAAGTGTTCATTTGGAGAGGAAATAACATAATTCAAGAATGAAAATGGTGGTTTTGGACCCTACTGCTCAGGCCTTCCTATTTTGCAGGTCAGCTGCTGTTGATGCATGCTGAGCAGGGTGTAGTCAAGGTTGTCCTTTATCCTTGGGTCAGGTTTTCATTTTAGAACAGAAACTCTAAATATATCAAAATAGATTAAAGACAGCCAAATTCCTCTCATTTTCAAAGCAAGGACCTCAAAAAGGTACCTGAGGTCTGAGTAAGCATTTTGAGATAACTTTAGGTATGTGAAGTGTAGATAACATTCAGTGCAAATCTGAACAAAGCTCTGAAAGGAGTTGAATTTAGAGAGGGGACATTTTAAAATCTATTTCACCCTTAGGACTATTGTTAGCTTGCTGGTGGCTTTTTCTCAAGAATCTCCCCTCAGACTTTCTAGTTTATGACTCTGCCTTATATTTCATGTATCTGGTTGAGCTCGGCCCAGATAAAAGGACAGGATTTCAAACAAAGCAGCTTTGTTTAACATTTATTTTTAATCAGCCACTCTAAATAAGATTTTTTTTATGAAAAGAATAATCAGAAAAAATGTTTAGATTTTTCTTCAAGTTTAGATGCACCTTCATCTTTTCTCTAAATCATCTACCAGTCTTCCTCTTTCACACAGACTTTCTGACACAGTTGCTTCTTTGGCCAATTCTCATCCTCCTGATGTGTTTCATTTAGAATTAATTAAAATCTAAAAGTGCCCTAAATGAAGCTCCAGCTTTTGGATTTATTTATGCTGGTGAAATTGCACTTCAGGAATAAACAGCTGCTTCCTGCTTAGCTAGATGGGAAATGTAGAGCTAGGGTTTTGCTGTTGAGGTACAGTCTTGGTCATATGTACTTAACCTGAATTAAAATAGATGAGGAAGTGCTTTCTTTCATGGTTACTCAAAACCTGAAGTGCCAAATCATGACTTTGTCACACAATCGTAATTTGGCAAGAAAACACTGCAACAGCTGTTAGAATTCTGAACTGAAAAGAACTCACAAAATCAAAGCACAATGGTAAAAGACAAAAGAGAACTTGTATTTCAAGCCTCAAAATGTAGATACATCACAACTCTCTTCCCTTTACAAGGACATCCTGTGTTTTCAGAGTGCTTGCACAATACAGCAGCACCATCTTTCACTGGGGAGAAAAAGGATTCTGTATGCCCCTGGCACTGAGAGCCCTGAGAGCAATACATTTGTAGCACAAGAAACATTTGATAAGATAAATGACCTAGCTTGGTCTATTTAAATTTTACAATCATGAATACTGGGAACAGCATTTTTTTACATTTAGAGGTAGGGCCAGAGGGAGAACACAGACAGAACAGTTTGCCTAATTCATAACATGACAGATTTTAGACCCAGTTTGGCTCACAATGATAAATCTTCCAGGGACAGTTTAAGATATGTCTCTGTTCTCCACCTCACCTTCCGATGGAGGTTACTGAACTTGAAGCAGGAAAAGCAGGATGAGGATCATGTGTCCTAACTCCCAGTGCAAAACAAATTTCATGGTCTGGAAGGCAGAGATTCAGCCACATAGTCCCTTCTGCTGCCTTTGCACTGGGAACAGTAATGGTCGTGAGCTCAGAAATGGTAGTCAGGAGCAGTGCCTTTTTAAATCAACTCAGGAAGTTGTGCTAAATTCAAGGGCATTGAATCTTCCTCTGGGAGCAGTATATTTCACTTGAGTCACCTATTATACATGTTGTGCGGATGGAATAAAGAAAGTGGAGTAAGAGGAGGATTGAACATAAACTGCTGCCCATCCCCATCCAGTGCTCCTGACTGACACCACACTTATGCTGGGTGTAATGAGATGCTATGGTTCAGCACCTGTCTCACAAGGCTTCAGCTTTGCCCAGGTAAGGAACTTGCATGACACCAGCTTGATTTATTAAGCCAGTAGTAAGTTGCTACTTTTATTGTGAGGCACTGGGTACCAACCACCAAAGAAATTAGTATGAGTTTCTCTTTCCTTTCCTGAAAACGGCCTGAAGACCAAGCAGTATGCAAAGAATCACTTTTCCCACCCCTAATTTGTGAAAGGTCATTTGGGATAAAGTGTTTCAATGTCTTGAAACTCCAATTATCTGCTAAGTTCTCCTTTAGCATAAAGAGTTTAAACAGGCAGAAAATTTTGCTTTCATTACATGAAATCAAATATTTTGTGATACTGCTTTGAATACAACTAGTGAGAGGAGCAGAGAATAAAAGCAACCTAAAAGCAATGGCTTCATTTAAGTACAGTTTCATCTCAGCTTTCTAGGGTTTCTCTTCTTTCCACTTCAAAAGGAACACCAAATAAAGAAAATTTAAAAAAAAATTGCCCATCTGTTAAATTGCAAGTGGGTTTTGTTTCTGTGCAAAATTTCTGTATTATACACTTGTAAATACAGTACATGATTTCTAAATACAATTACACCTTCATTAGATGGTTTTGTTGGCATGAGTCCTGTGAGGAGTTCACAGAGCTCTGATCCATTCCTGAGATGAGTATACAGGTTTTCAGGAGACTGCATAATTTGTCTCTGGGAAGAAAAGTCATGCATTTTTGTCTGAAGAACAGTTCTGTTAGCTCACTCTGTTGGTTGTGGAGTAGAGAGCAAATTCTGCTAAACTCTCCTCACATGTCAACTTATTTTCCCTCCTTTGATTTCAGTGAAGTCATATCCGTTTTATACTACTGCAAGTCCAGAATGAGGATATCTTGGTATTGCACCTGCTATTCTATTATTATATTATATTAGTGTATTCACAGAATCCTCATGCAGTATGAATCATGTAATTGCATTGACATAGGAGATGGCACAGGCAGGTATAGAGCCCACAAATGACAGTGTGTTCTGGCCTTTCAGTGAGGGCTGATCTGGAGCGTAATGCCATGAGGACTGCATAAACCCATGGCAATTCATGGCTATAACTGTTCCCTAGTTATTGTAGTAATACTTTCAGTCAAAGAACAATTCTGCATCTGACCTCCAATTAGCAAGGTGTACCCAGGTGGAAGATGAAGGGAATGCAATCTTTGCAATTAATTTATCATAAGGCACCCCACAGATTTCCTTGAAAAGAACATTTAGGAGGTAGGCAAGAGGACTGCACAGTACATTGTGTGTGAGAAATTTAGTATTTCTCCTAAAATTATATCCTCCTTTGTCTACTGCTTACAAAGAGTAGATAATTTCTACTAAGGAGATGCTGTACTGATACAAGTAGAAACTCTTCTCCATTTCTGGTTGTATGAATTCATAGTGGCAGGTATGTTATCCCTGCAGGAAAATACAGAAAAAAACAATAATGTCACTCATTTTCACAACTCTGTTCTGGGAAAATACCTGCTTAACCTGTAAGAACACAGAAGCATTTAATCTAAACCACACTGACAGTCCTACTGCAGCTACATCTTCATCGCCTGTGCCTGGCCCTTGGTGAGAGAAAAGTTCAGTATCTCTCCTCCTGAATATGTTGCATAACGTGTTTATGTTTTGGGTGACATGCATTCTGGATCATTAGGAGAACTTAGAAGATAATACTTTCAAGCAGTTGCTAGTGTGTTAAATGCATATATAATTTGTTTGCCACATGTTTACAACTATAAATATGTAATTTAAAAAAAAAACTTAGAAGCATAAAGAATAAGGCAATGACAGTAGCTATTATAGTGGGAATAAAGGGTTTGGAGTTCTGTTGGTTGGTTGGTTTTATGAAAAAGACTTTCTTAGGAGATGTTTTAAATTCATAGTTTCATTCAATATGTTACGTGCAATAAACTTGGGTATCATGCACGGCTGGGATTGAGCACGGAAAAAGGGCCTGACTTTTCCAGCACCCACTGCTGTTGGATAAATGTGTGAACAGAAAATTATGAAAAAGAATTTCTTTTCTATTTCAGCCTTATCCCATAAGACTGGATGGTTCTTTTCAGTTTTTCCCTGCAGGTCATGTTTAACTAAGTCATGTTTAAGTCATGTTTCAATTTTTAAAAGGGCAAAGCACAATTGCTTGGAAATAAAATGCACAAGAAACATGGGTTTTGGAAGATGCCATAAATATGATTATTTTGCAACAGGTTAGTGTCCTCAATACACTGTGATTGAGAGATGTGTCTTTGAATTTTGGAAAATTTTGCAAACTGTAACCCCTCCAATTTTGAGTAGTGCATTTAAAGGGTGTTAAAAGACTCCAAGCTACACACTTCAAAGCTGTACTGTGAAGCAGGCGCTTTACAAGTGCTTATGCTCCTCATCATGATCAGAATGTCCACACAGCTGCCAGCCTTGTGACAGCCAACTTGGAAGCCTGACCTCTTTGGCTGTCCTGGAGCCAGAAATCTTTGCTATCCCTGGCCAATTGTTGTGGCCCTAGGGAGGATTTGTAGCAAGTCTCTATTGGATTCATTGGAAATTTGCAAATCATGGATGTTTAGGAAGAAATAGTATGCATTTGCCTGGTTGACACCATTTCATGAATCTGTTTTTTTGTAATTTTCATATTTTTTTTCCTGGAATTCCTAATATACCTTACAAGTTCAACAGGAGGTCTGAGAAATGCCAGCAGCTCTCTTTCCTGCTTCCACCCAGAAGTGCCCCATGCTATGCCAGCTGTGTGCAGATTGCTGTCTGGTGTGATTAAGTTGTGGTTGTGCAGCATTTCCATTCCATTCCTGCACCTCCCCATAGTTTAACTCCTTAGTATTAATTCTCTAAAATAAGTAAGGAGGTGTTTTCAGTGATATTTTCCAGTTCTCTTCTTCCCAGGGGATCCTCATATTTAAAGGTTTGGTTTAGGTCTTTGGGGGTTGAGGCACAAACTAAAGATATATTTCACAGCACTATATACATAGCAGTCAGAAAAAGTGACTTTATTTAGCTTTTCTGAAAAGCCAAATAAATTTCTGAGTAACTTGAACTCATGTCTTATTACAGTCTGACTAGCAGACTGTAGGCCTTAAAATTTTAAAGGCCATAATCTTGGGCCTTTAAAAATGTCAAAGCATTGTCAGTCAGGCTTTAATGGCAGAAGAATTATTTTTTTTAGTTCAGATTCAGCAAGTTTCTGTTGAAGCCACAAGAGGAGCTTTGATTTTATTTTTTTAAATTATTCTCAGTTTGAAACTGCTTGCAATTTATTATGCTGCTGATTTTTGAAATAATAGTTGATCATTAATCAGAAATCCTTGCAGCAACCAGTTTTGTGTAGCTTCTACAAACAGGGGTTTTTTTACATTTTAGTAAGTTTCTAATCTAATTTCCACATCCTGTTTTTCTGTGGCACTTACCTACTCCAGTGAAATTGTTCAAGGAAATTTCATAATCATTAACTCCCTATCTGCATTTCCGTGATGACTCTTCTTTCCTGGAAATTGAAAGAGGACCACAAAACTGGTTCAGTGCTGGAGAGTTCTCATTTTCTTTGGCTACAGAAAATTGTGTAGAAACATAAATCCTAGCACTGGTATGTACACCCTGGAAAGAAAGGAACACTGTTAGCACATCTCCAGCTTATCCCTGATTTCATTGTCACCTGCTTTTGTATCTGCTACCAAAATGGAGTGAGACGCTCTTCAAGATTAGCTCAGACTGATGTGACATGCCATTCATATCACATTGTCATGTCAGGGGTGGTATCTCATATGATAATAAAATATCAGGTAATGATGCTTGGCAGCTGTAAGACTTCCTGCATTTAAGAGCTGTCATCCAAGTCTGTTTCACAAAAAGCAAAGTATTGCCTATTAAGCCTCCTCAAGTAGTGTTATTCACAAGAGTCAGCCAAGCCATGGAAAATTTATTTTCACATCGTCACCACTCTTTATTTGTTTTTATCTCTCACCTGCCTCCTTCATGCTTTCTATTGATTACTGCATGCTCTTATTTCTGATTCAGGCATATTGGAAGCTCCTGTATGAAAAGGTTGCGCTGCAAAACTTTATTAGCTGTCCATAAAACTGATGTTGATCAAGAATTATGAAATTTTGCTTCTGATTTATTGCAGGAATTTTCCCTTTTAAGTTCTCACCACAACGAAAATCCTGCATGTTTATTATGATGCTTATGTTATTTTCTGTTTGTGCTAAGGCTTTCTCTAAAGTTGTGTATAAAGATACATGTGGCATTTATGCTTTAGAGAGGCAGAAATTTTTGGTAGTTCTTATGACTGACAAGAGAGTATTAGATCTTCAACAGTAATTGAAATAAATACATTAGTATTTAATTTAACCTATGAAAGGGCACCTGGTTCCTGTTCCTGAAGTAATAGGACCACTTAACTTGGATTACATTTTGACTTTTGTTTAAAAGGTTTGTAAACTAGGTAATGGAGATATTTTATGATTAGCTATCCTTACACAACATTTATGAAGTCAGACTTGTTTTCCAAGACAGTTTCAGTGTTAATCTTTAACAACTCTTGTAATTTGGATAATACAGTAATAGAAACGTAGTGTTAACCAATAGAATGAAAGCACTGAGGATATTTTGAAGTACCTAACTGATATTTATAAATGAACATTAGGAATTATCTAGTTTGAAATTATTTTCAGCTAACATTCTGTATATCACCCTATCTTCTATCCAAATATTTAGGGGGAAAAAAAAATAAAAATTGTAAGTTCCAGAGTTGGAAAGGGTTTGGTTTTCCTTGAATCCTATGAAATAAATGGACCTTACAGGCCTTAAGCAGGTATATCTCATTGATTTTATTGTGAGTGATATTTTCTATAATACTTTCCATTTGATTCTTCAGAGGAGTAAACAGATTTAAAAAAAAAAAGAGATTTGACTCTTTTTCCAAAAGTTTAAAGTTGAAGGATGGCTTTTGAAAGATTATACACCCTGCAATTAATACATTGGAAATTATGTCAAATTTATAAATTAGAGTGAACCTCATGTTTCCAGTTTCTGAAGTGTTCTCATCAGAAAAAATATAAATCAGAAATTGTAATCATATCAGAAGTCAGTTTTAACAAATGAGACCTGCAGACTTTCAAGCAGCATTTTTCCAGTTGACTAGTCTGCCCATTCAAGGGTAAACACAAACAAAGGTGTTATTTAAAAGAGAATAATTTAGACAAATAATCAACAGCTTTGGATAGATATTTTTCACTTCATAAACTTCAAATTGGTGTATTTTAACAGATTTCTCTTGTATGCTTCTTACAATGAGTTTAAAGTTAATCTAACTAATAAAACAAAGAATGTCTCCTGAAAAAATCATTGCCTTTGTTCCTTGCTGATCTAATAGCTATTATTCAAATAACTAGTCTAAGTAGGCAGCACATGGCAGTTTTTGCATAGAAGTGATTGCAGATCTTGCAGTTTGTATTTTGTTCTAGGGATGAGTGGAGTTTTTTGTACATTTCCTGCTAATGTGAGTGAAGTGCAAGGCTGGATTTGCAGTATTTAGTAGTGGCCTGATTAGGAGGACAACACATCTTAAAAATAGGACCTGTCATTCTTAACCTGCCATCCAGAAATTATCCCCTTTATTTGATCTAGACAAAATGTTTTCTACTTTTCCTGAGTGGACCTTGTATTTATCAGTTTTAGATACCTTACAGAGTCTTCCTTAATAATAATGCAAGAAGAACCATCAGGTATAACTAACATTTAACCAGGTTTGTTCTATGGAGAAATATGGTGCAGCTTCTATACAAAAGTGGCAGATGCTGGTAGAAGTGTGGGTCATACCTGAGTTCCAAGTGATCATCTTTTTAGAGCTGGAAAACATTTATGTGTGGTGGTACTATTCAAGAATGGCCAGGATTTGTCATTTGTATTATCAAAGGCTTTTAAAGCGTTTTTTTTGTTTGTTTTGTTTTGTTTTGTTTTGCTGGCTTTTTTGTTTGGTTGATTTTGGTTGTCTTGGGGTTATTTTTCATTCAGATTTGCAGTGATTGAAACACCATTTGTAGCCAGAGATTCCTGGAAATGTCCCCAAGGATTTTGTGTGTGGACACTTCTCAGCTGCAAACAAGCTAGAGTGGTGTCTGTGGCCAAGGCTTGGAACCAATCTGTTTGTTTCAAAGAACCTAAGTTTGTTCTTTCCACAACTTTTGATACAGGTCAGTGATTCCATTAATGTCACCTGATAAGCAAACCACGGCCTTTATAAATTAATGATCACATGCCCTTGGAAACCTAGCCCTTGTTTTAATTTAAAACAGAAGTTCTTTAATTCTGGGAGTTTCCCCCCCTATTTGGAAGCAGTCAACTGTGTATTATCTTTCTGCCATGGCAGTTCCTGAGTATGCCCTGAAATAAATCAAAGTCCTGTGTTAATTCCTACATATGATACACTTATTAATTTTTATGTGATTTGTTGGATGGAAATATGTGGTATATTATTCCAAAAACAAAAAAGCTAACGCATAAGGAACTAGAGCATTAGAATCTCTTACTTTTAGAATAGCAGTTCTGGTATTAAACAGTGAAATTGCCACTTCTTCCCTATTGTTCCCCAGGTTTTATCCTGGATATTGATAGAATTGAGAGACACAGAGAGAATGTAAATATGGAAGTTTTTATTATTTCTGCATTATAGAAAAAAGCCAGTACAAATAATAATAATAATTGAAAGTAGCTTGATCCTTTCAGGAGAACTAGCAGCTTTTCTAACATCTCTCAAAGCATTAGTCTACCAGTGTGCTTGAGGCACACACCCAGGCATGCAGCTCCTGTGACTTTTGCCTGTACTTAAAAACATGTCAGCCTCACTAGGCTTATCTATTCTTAAAGAAGAAACACTATAAAGCTGCTTTAAAGCAGCTGAGTTATGATGTGTGAATTCATTTAGCAAATCTACAACCTCAAATCCTCAGTGATTATGGCAAATTAATTTTCATGAGATCTGTCTTCTGCATAAAGAGAAAGTTAAGACATCCAATCAATTGGGGTGGGGAAAGTGAGGTTAATGTTCCCAACAGGAAAACCTAGGCACAGGGATTGTTCCATTCCTATCATGTAGGAATTCAGTCAGACTATTTCACACATACATGTAGTGTACAATGTACTATCCCAAACCTGAAATTCGGGCTGCTTTGGATACAGCTTATGAATGAAGGGGTCAAATTCAGCTTTTTGATACAAACCATGAGACTGTTGAACTCAAAAGGAGTCAAAGGTATCATGGATGAATGCAACATAACATTGAGGCGTATTGAGAAATCTGAGCTTACTCTTAAGTGAGACTCTCCTACTTACTCTAGGAGACTCACCATCTCCCTGTGGGATTCCTAGTCCATTTTACACATCAACAAAAAGAATTGTCAAGATAAGAACCGACACTTTAGCTGAGAAATTGCCAGGAACACTAAAATCCAGTACATTCAGATTAATTCTAACCTCTTAAGGAGGTAAATGTGCTGTTTTAAATCTTCCCTGAAGTGGGAGCTTTTGAGTTTGAAACTATTTTTCTTTCAGTTAGTGAGGGGGTTAGGAATATTTTTCTTGATTCTGACTTGGAACACAGCTTTAAGAATATTGGAAAGTCTCTGTAAAGCCCAACCCCTCTGTCCCTTTCTCTTCCTCTCAGCTGGGGCTTTTTTCCCAGGGCCTGTGGCTATTTTTTGATATTCCTCATCTAGACCTTAGGGCTGTAAGAGATATGGTAGTGTGGCTTTTTGCTGGCTGTATGCTCTTCTGCTCAGCATGAATTTCCCAAAAAGGAAAAGCATTGTGCAGTTATCAGGAATCTGGTGGCTTTTTCTGGCTGTGACGTTTAATATCCTGAACAATTCTAAATGTGTATTCAATCTCATTCATTTTGCTGATTGTTTGTGAAAAATTAGCATTGCAGGAGCTGAACTTCCCAGCTTGAAGTAATAAGTAATGTTCTATTATGTGTTTACAGGCTCATTAAAAAAAAAAAAAATGAACCCCCTGACTGCTCTGAGAATGGAACAAATCTGAGAATGAAATGGAGGAATTGAGCCTCGTGATTTTCAGGGTAGCCCCATTTATTGAGTAGACTTTCCAATCCTTCATTATATCTATATTTATTTATGCTTGACAGCATTTTATTAAAAACTTGAAGGGTATTCAAGTCGCACTCATGACAGAAATCTGCTCTGTAGGCAAGGAAAACAGCTGTACCATAGAAGGCCAGCTTTGTAGCCTGGGTTGAATGGGCAGGGTAAAAAAGATGCACAACCAAGTGTGTACGAGGATCTCACAATTGCTGAACCTGACTGCAGAGTTAAAAATGGTCAAGTCTCATACCAAAGCCTTAGGGTGCAAAATATTCCTTCTTAGCAAGCAAGTGGATCCTTATTACAGCCATGCTACCCATCACTCCTAATCCTGTGGTGTCTTCCTAGATGTCACTGAAACTGAGCTCTGCATACCTTGTGCACTGAGGTCTGTACACAGATGCTTTCAGACTCTACAGGCAAGTTCAAAATAGAGCAATTTCCTGTGTAAGGCATTGATGAGACAATAGATCCCTTTATGAGGCTCTGTTTGACTACAGAAGTGAGCAATTGTTCACATTATATTTAATAAACCCCTTGGCACTCTGTTAAAAGGACCTGTGTTTAGCTGAAGTCTTGGCATGAATGTATTTCCAGAGGTTTAATGACCTTTCACTTTTCTAGGTGTTCTTTATTTAAACTAATGAAAATGAGCTCCACTTAAAAGGCTTTTAAATGCTGATTAAAAATTAAATCAGCTGTTCATTATCCCCAGGTGGCCTTGTTCTAAGAACAGTAATTCAGAGTGAGTCAAAAAAGTAGTCTTTTTTTATGTAGCTAGATCTTGATTTAGGAGAACTTTATTAGAGCTGTTTATGAATCATCACCAACCTTTCAATTTCCAATGAAAATGGATTTTCCCCTCCATTTCTGTCCCATTTGTTAGAAATAAGGAAGAAAACCAAGCACATTTCTAAAGATTCCATGTGACATGTCTAGCAGAAATGTAAATAGCTGCAGTATTTTCAAACAAACCAAATACTGATGTAGTCAGTGCCATCACATTAATAACAATATCAATGGAATATTAATAGCAATAATATATATTTATATAAAATAAATAGATAAATAATATTAATAACAATATAAATGGAAATATTAGCTATGGAATGTCTTACTTTACCTATTTGCTAAATTTTCTCCACGGCTGGAAAAGTTTCAGAAACATTTGCACACAAATGAACAATGATAAAACCTCAGTGGATTAGCTTTTTTTGGTTGAGTGGTGTTGTTGTTGTTTGGTTTTTTTTGTTTTGGGGTTTTTTTCCATTATGGCTGCTGAGAGCACTGGTGTGGGATTTAAGTAGTTAAACATTATTTTAAAAGCTGGGAGAACAAAGTTTTCAAGTTTATAAAGGATAACTTATCTGAGAAGCATGACACTCACTGCCTGAACACTAAGATAATTTTACAGAACTTTTCCTGTGTTTTTCAGTTACAAAATTTCACTTTAGATAAAGAACTTCCTGATCTTGGAATGTAAGTTTAACTAGTAAGAGATACCCTTGGACAGTGCAAAATATTTGTGATCACTTTGAGAAAAGATAAGGCGGCACATTTTTGAGAACAGTTAGAAACAATAAGAAAGAAAATACTGTTATTCCATGCAAACCTCTGTGTTCCACCACAGATAACACTTTCCTTGTTGTTTTTTATAGCCCATATGACTCTTTGCTCGTTATTACTTGTAGCAAAATGACTGCCCAAAGTTTGGTGGGTGAAATATGTTGCAGAGTATTAGGAGAGCTATGCAGCATTGTTCCTTTGGTCCTGCTGCAGCAGGAAACATGGAAAAAACAAGCCCTTGTTGGCTCAAGTGTTTAAAATTACTTTTCTTGAACAGATTATGGCCTTGAATCCTGTACCTGTCTACAGTTATCTGTTACAGTGGCTGCTCTGGGGATGCTCCAGGAGCACGTCCTTATATTCACACACTGCTTGGAAAGCCTGGCAGAGCTGAACAGAGCTGTGTATCCCAAAGAGCTGCAAGGAGAGCAGGCTCAGAGCTCGTAGCCAGCTGGTCCTTCTCTGACCCCCACTCGTGAGTGCTTTGTCTGGCAAATCTTGTAGGTGACCAGGACACTGCTGTCCCCAGGCTTATGAGCAGAGGCAGAGGAGACTGCTGAGGGATGTTATGAAGACAGGGCTGCAGAGACATGAAGGTGTCCTACCAGCTTGG
Source organism: Zonotrichia leucophrys gambelii (assembly GCF_028769735.1). NCBI lineage: Eukaryota > Metazoa > Chordata > Aves > Passeriformes > Passerellidae > Zonotrichia > Zonotrichia leucophrys. The sequence continues at coordinate 28,999,274 of NC_088176.1, forward strand.
GTGGGGGTTATGCAGTCACATTCACGCGCCTTTTACCTCGTGACTTTCTAATGGCTTCTGGAATTGGGCACATGACACCAGGGAATGCAGCGTGTGTGTCTGAGGTAATGAGCAAACATCCCTAAATAGGATGCCTGGCTGCAGAAGTATTCAGACTTTGGTCAGTGAAACACTAATGCCCCTCCTGCCCCCCCAGGTTAAAAGAAGTTTATTTTTTTTCTGTCCTTACTGGAGAAAGAATAATTATTTAATTGTAGAGTAAGATTCCACTTTAAATGTCAAATTCTAGGAATCCTTTCTATGCCAATGCTAATGCAGAGCAGATTGTAATGCAGTGGAAAGTGCATGCCTAAAACAATGAGAACACTGATGTTTTGAAGAATGTCCTTGGCCGATAGCTGTATTTAATTTTCTAAAGTAATTGGAGAAAAGTTATTTTCCAAGGTAATGAGATTTGCCCTAAAATCTCCTACTGTTCTACTGCTGAGGAATCTTCACCATGACTATGGAGAAAATGTATTTATAGAAAGTATAGTTCTTTGAATGGAAAAAGCAAAAAATTATACATTTGGAAAAGGGTATTAAAAACTACATGGACAGCATAGCTCTAGCTGTCTGCTATATTGGTATATTAGTATTGCATGCAGTGTTGCACGCAGCAGAGCTGGGATTCCATTCTTCTACCTGTCATGTACTATTATTTTTTAGCACAAGTGTAGAAGCCTATATGAAAAGCCATGCCTTTTGGGAAAAATATAGAGAAATGGCAGCTATGCAAACACCAATAAATAAAGAGCGTAGCATAGATGTTTCACCTTGAAATTCACTCCCTCCTTCCTGACTGTTTCTGGTTTCAGAAAACCCTATAGGTGTTCAGGGTTTTTTTCTTTTTCTTTTTCTTTTTTTTTTTTTTGTATTTATTTTGAGTGGTTGTAAGCAATTGTCACTTTCTGTGCAAAGAAATTATCACTTCCTGTTCTGTTTTATATTCTCTCTACCTCCCCTGCAAACAAAATGATTACTTTCCAGGGGAAGGAATATCTCTACGGAGAGGTCAGATCTGTGTGAGCAGGGAAAGAGATTTAACAGGCTCAAAAAGACTGGGAATGAGAATATATTAGTGCCAAGATGTTTCTTTTGCCCAGCACATCTCTAATCAGACATCAAAGATGTGACATTCCTTTTCACCAGCAGCTTTGGTGCTTTCTCACAATTGGAGGGCACCAAACTGTGGTTCTCATTATTAGCAAAAGTTTATAAATTCTCCTGTATGGATGGATATATTACTCCTCCAAAAATGTCTTTCCCCCCCCCCATAGTCATCAAGACTTTTGTAATTGCTTCCTCTGTGTGTCCTTAACTTTGCTGCATGAGAGCATTGCTAAATGAAAACCTTTCCTGGCCCCTGGGCTAGATCCAAAGGTCTTGTGTTTTCAAGTGTTCATTGTTGCTGTGTCCTGCTCTAATGTGCCTTGTTTACTTACAGGAATAAATCACTGGCTCATGTGAAGCATGTCAGCTCTCCAGATGATCTATCAGGGCAGTTAAGAGCTGCTCATATTTCAGTTCACTGTACTCTTTACATAAATAGAGCATTCTCAGTCTCATTTAGATGTCATAAACTACCTAGTAAAAATAGCACAAAACTTTATTTAGATTTATTCATCTTCCTTTACAGAGTAAATGAACGTAGTTGGAATGTGGGGCTGCCTTAAGGAAAATTTAAATTGAGCTGACATGTTTACCTGGACAGTTGCTCCAGACCAGGATGTATCAGGCCAGTTTCAGCAGCTCTGTTAACACATAGCAACATGTTTGGTGGCTGTGACTTTACTGCTTGCAGGGAAACATCCCCTGTGTATTTAGCCTAAAATGTGACACCACACCCTCCATAAACTTGAAATATTTTCTTGCTTCCTTCTGCTCTTTTGAGTGTATTCAGTGCTGATTTTGGAGTAGTTCTTAAATGGAAACAGTTTCGTTTAAAAGCACATTCTTAATCTATGGGTTATGTCTTCCTTTAAACAATGTCAATTCTGTAACACGAAAAAATAATTACACTTGAAAAGCTGATGCAATAATTAGATCCTTGAATAATTACTTAGTTACAGCATCTAAAAGAAGACACAAGACTTAGATGTAATCCTAGTCAAGCCTTCTGTCTTTTACTCTTCATGCTATTGAAGTAAGCTTTACTGAACAAGAGGATTCTGAGGTGTCTGAAGAAATTTGCATGTGGGCTCTGAAATAAATGAAGCTATCATTCAAATAAAATGTAGCCATCATTCAAATACTCTCAAAGAATATTCTTTTTCCAAGAGGTTTATTACTACTGCATAAGGAGTAGTGAGTTGGGCATTGTTACTGGTACTGGGAAAAGTAATAAAGAATCATTACCAGTGATTTTATAATAAAACCTTAAGGAGAATTATTATTGTTTTGGGTAGACCTTAAGTTAAACTTTATTTAGCAGCAAGGAAAATATATGTCAGGAGAGGACGTCCCTATTCCCCTTTTAAATTCATCTAAAAGTCAGGAATCTTTTGAGGAATGGCACAAACACAATTGCTATTCTAAAGTGACAAAATCTACATTTACAGCTCTGATTTTGCTGAAAGGTGTGTAAAACCTTACATATTGGCATTCTTTGTGCCTGAGTAGGCTTCAGCAGAAAAATTATTGTTTCCATTTTGACTTAATCTCACATGATTGCCTTTGGATCAGTCTGTCTTAGATGCTAGAATAAGAAAAATAGGTTCACTTTGCCAGAACCACCTATTGTGCCAAATCAGTGACATTCTGTTTATTTTGCCATTCCCAGCATGGTGGATAAAGGCCTTATTATAGAAGCTGTTGTTGGTGTTTAAAAAAAATTACCCTGAGAGCACAGAGAGGATGTTGTGATGAAACTCCCCAAGTGAAGGTATGTGTACTTGTGCCTGGAAGAACTGAAAAATGGTATTTGAAATAGGTCGGGCTATTTATATAACTGTAGGCAAACACACCCTCAAGTTTTCCTTTGGGAAACTCTACTGAAAACTCTATCTTGTTGCTGTGGAATAAGTTTAGTCTCATGAAGTAATTATGAAGTCAAAGTCAGGGCACTGAAAGCAAAGAGGTTGTGAGAGGCAGCTGCAAGCTCCATTCTGCAGGGCAGAAAGAGGGATAAAACAGTGCTAATGGGACTGCTGGCAGCCCTCAGGCCACAGAGTCAGGCTAGAACTGTCTGAAATAACTTTGCCATAACACATACTATGGTCATCAAATCTTCAGCACTGCCTTGTTCTTGCCTTCTGTCCTGGTTTGAGATACTCCTGTCTGGAGGCAAAGAGTCTGAGAGAGATGTCTCCTTAGCTGAACATTTTGAAACCAAGCTGGAGTGCTCCTGCAAGATCCAGTGAGCAGCTTGGTGTCTCCTCTGACTTCTCCTATCTATGTGAGATCAATCAGAATTGAGGAAAGCCTTAGAAAATTATTCTATCATCCATCTATCTATCTATCTATCTATCTATCTATCTATCTATCTATCTATTCCTGGTACAGCAGGAATGTTTCTCCAATGCTTGGAAGGGAATGCCCAGCCTAGGTCTTCCTTGAGAAGGTTCCAGACGTGTTAGAAAGACAGCTAATGGACAAGATACAGTAAATATCCAGCACTCCAACAAATTCACTATTTGATTTCAGCTTATGCTACAAAACCTGTAATTGTTTCCACAAGCTCATGGGCTTATAAGTCTAATTCAGAGACTGGTTTTTCGCTATCTTTGTGTTTGCTATTCAGTCAGTGTCAAAATGAATTTCTAATACTGCTGTAGAAGCATCTATAAACTAACCTGCAAATGCAGAAGAATGAATCACTAAATAATATTCTTTAATTCATCAATCTAGTCATAGGGTCAGAAGATGTATTGTTGATATCTTAGGGATTGTCAAGGTATTATTTTCATGAGAAGATAATTCCTGTCACACATCAAATATAAGGATACAGTGTGTCTGTACAAATGCAATATGGGGTATTGTTATAAGGGACTAATAAAAAAATCATACAGACTTGAGTAATAACTTGAAGACTTATTCCATTTGCTGCTTATTCAGAACAAACCAAGCAAAGATTTGGAGAGTGAGGTAGTCTTAAGGATTGCTCAGGGTTGTCTTAAACCTCTTAAAAGGGGTTTGATTTACAGTAATGAAACATTTTTTGAAGTTATTTTCCCTCCCTCTTTATAAACTTGGAGATGTGTTGGCAGCTCAGATATGATCAACAAGTCTTTTCACACTCGACTTTCTCCATAGCACTTTAAGCCAATATCCCATTTCATTTTTCTGCTGTATAGTTTGCGTTCATAAATTAGGTGCATATCTTTAGGATTAAATTCCCAAGCTCATCTCTTTTGAAAACACTACAGCAGCTGATGCTCTTCTCTACTTTAGCCAGCTTGCATACTCAGGCCAAGAAAACCAAAGGCATAAAGGAATGTGGATATTTACTGGATCACTGGTAATCTGCAATTCAAAGCTTTGCAACTGAGGTTTCTCCAACAGTTCCGATGCAGACTGAATTGATTCCATGGCAGAAGAAGACAGATGTTACAGATGTTAATTCATCTTGCATTATTTTCTAATATTGTTTTTAACAATCACCCTTGAATGTTCAAACCTTCTTGAGAATATTCTTTAGGCATGAAAAACCCACAATATGAAAGAAAGAATTTGATGTTCTCAAAGTCTTATGGAAATATATGAGCCCTGCAAGTGTGGCATTTAAAAGTAGTTTCTAAGTAGTGCTGAACATACTTTATGTTAAATGTTTTAGCTGAGATTTATTACACTAAATTTATGACCTCTTAAACATGATGTAAAAGTCTATGCCTGCATAATTAGACAGGCAGAGTGTTAATGTTCACATACTTAAAAAAACATCTGTACCTAAGTGTGGTAAAACAGCATTAAGGTAATCTTGGCTGCAGTCTTTCAAGGTACTTAATGTTCCCTGCGCACTCTCCCTAATAACAAAATGTAAGCCTGTTGTTCAACCAAAGGTTTGTCAAGATGGGGTTCCACAGTAATTTCTAATCTATCACAGGAAGTCAATGTAGTTTTACTAGATCTCCACTGAAAGTTCTTCATGTTGGTCCTTAATTGCCTGGCCGTCTCTTAAGCTAGATGATTTCCTGGGAATGTAGTTCCTTCTTTGTTCTCTTGGTGGCAGACCTTCTGACCTCAAATATATTCACCCCTCTCCTTCCCCTGCTGCTGTCTACAGTGAACAGAAATCTGCGCTGGGGAGCCCAGCTGGAAAGGGGAGCCAAGAGCCAGCAGAACTCACTTGTGACTGTGGGGATGATTCTGGATCCCTATGTCTAATACTTCCCTATGGCTTCCATGCAGTCATGCTGATTTCTACCATCTTCCCTACTCTGTCAAGGAGTTAACACGTTAGATGTTTATAGAATCATAGAATTGTTTAGGTTGGAAAAGACCTTTGAGATCATTTCAGACCAACCATTAACCCAGCACTACGAAGCCCACCACATGACCCTGTGCTCCATCTGCACATCTTTTAAATACCTCCAGGGATGGTGGCTCCACCACTTCCCTGGGCAGCCTGTTCCACTGGTTGACAATCCTTTCCATTAAGAATTCTTCCCTACTATTTGATCTAAACCTCACCTGGTGCAACTTGAGTCTGCTTCTTCTTGTTCTACTGAGCAGGAGCTGGCACTTTGACGTGTTGAACTTCACGGAACTGGCTTTAGCCCATTGATCCAGCCTGCAGAAGAGTCTTTCCAAAACCTTCCTGCACTCCAGCAGATCAGCACTCCCACACAAGGTGGTGTCATCGGCAAACTCATGGAGGGTGTAATTCACCAGGTCATTCAAGCATGACCTGCCTTTTCTAATCCCATGCTGGGTGGACCTGAATCCCTGGTTGTCCTGTAAATGCCTTGTAGTAGTACTAGAGATCATCATATCCTACTCTGGCACTGAGGTCAGACTACCAGGCCTGTAGTTCCCCAGATCATCCCTCCAGCTGTTCTTGTAGATGGGCATCACATTTGCCAGCTTCTACTCAATTGTGACCTCCTCAGTTAATCACAGTTGCTGGTAGATGATGAAAAGTGAGCACTTTCACCAGCTCTCTCCCTATCCTCGGGTGGATTCTATCCATTCCCATAGTGTTTTACGTGTCTAGGTGGTGTAACAGGTTGCTGACCTTGGATTATGGAGCCTTCTTTCTGCTCCCCATCCCTCTCTTCCTGCTAGGGGTCTGGGTACCTGGAGAACAACTGGTCCTACTATTACAGACTGAGCCAAAGATGGTATTAAGTACCTCAGCTTTTTCCTCATCCTTTGCCAATGTTTCCCTCCACATCCAATAAAGGAGGGAGATTCTCAGCCCTCCTTTTTTGCTACTGTATTCATAGAAATGTTTTTTGTCTTATACAGCAGTAGTCAGATTAGGTTCTAGCTGGATTTCATCCCTTCTAATTTTTGTCCTGCACAACTTCACAACATCCTTGTAGTCCTCCTGAGTGGCCCACCCCTTATTCCAAACGTCATAAACTCTCCTTTTTTCCTGAGTTCCAGTCAAAAATCCCTGCTCAGCCAGGCCAGTCTTCTTCTCTGCCAGCTCATCTTTTGGAATGGTCTGCTTCTACACCTTTGAGATTTCCTTCCTGAAGCACATCCAGCCTTCCTGGATTCCTTAACCCCTCAGGACTGGCTATTAAGGGACTCTTTCAACTAGTCTCTTATACTGGTCAAAATCTCCCTTTGGAAAGTGACAGTTCTGCTGACCCCCCTTCCTACTTCAGGAAACAAGAACTACCATTTTGGGATCACTGTGCCCAAGACAGCCTCTGACCATCAGCTCACCCCCCAGCCCTACTCTGTTACAAACACAGGTCCAGCAGGAGCCTTCCCTAGCTGACTCCCTCATCAGCTGCATCGGGAAGTTCTCTTCCACACACTCCAGGAGCCTCCCAAACTGTTCCCTCTCTGTTGTGTTGAGCATCCAGCAGACATCTGGTAAGGTGAAGCCTTCCTGGAGAACAAGGGCCATGGATTGTGAGATTTCTCCCAGCTGCCTAGAGAATGTTTCATTTGGCTCTTCATCCTGGTTGAGTGGTCTGTAACAGACTCACACCGTGATATCTGCCTTGTTGGCCTTCCCCTATTCTTAACCATAAAGGCTCAACCAAGTCATCACCACTGTTAAGCTCTCAACAGGTGCAACTCTCCCTGACATACAGGGATACCCTCTGCTTATCCATTCTGCAGAGTTATCCTCTATTCTCTCTAATTAATTATTTAAGTTACTGCTTGATGTGAAAGCATAGACTATTACTGTATTGGCAGTGTTAATATTTAATGACCTAAGGCATAGGGAGGAAGAAGGAAATCAATATTTGTGCAGTGTTTTCCATCCCTTTAGAGAGCTAGAAAAATTTTGTTCTCTTCTGTCTATCTATGGATGGTACTAATGTTAATTGGAGCAAGTATATTTGTTGGGAACTGAACCTGGGCTTTCAGACTCATAGTTATTTTATTCTAGCTGTTCTTACTGGTAGCGGGAAGCCAGAGGCTGCCTGACTTCTGTAACATTAAAAATGTCAAAAATCCTCCTTCTCTGAAAAGAAGTTTTTCTCTCAAGAAAATTCCCGGTCTTGATAAACTCTCAAGACTTTCAGCATTAAAAATGAGGGTATTTTTAATGTATATGCATATTTCAGGGAAATCTGCTTATAAAGGTACAGAGATAAAAGGCTGGAAATCCAATAACATATGGGAAAAACTCTGAGGCTGAAATCAAATGTGTTTATTTTCAGCAACTCAGTAATCATTGGTCTATCTCGAGACTGGTCCACATGGACAAGGTGTTCACTTTTTCAGACACCCAATTTTACTATAATGTAGCTGTTGTATAAGAATTCTCTCTTTCTGTTCTTAAGAATTCAAAGTGTATGGCAAGATGGATAAGGAGGAACTTTGTGTTTCCTTCAGTGCTGGGGAACTTTGACTTAATTTGGAATGAAATTCTGTGAATGTACTGCATTCTAGCAAATAGAATTGGAAACAGATGTTACTGCCTGACAAAGTGAAAATTCAACAAGCTTTTATCTTTCTAGCATGGTTTTGGATATCTTTGGGATAGGAACCATCTCCAAAGAAAAAAGAGAATTAATTTTCAGTTTGTATCCTTGCAAATGATGAGCATAAGCTTCAGAACAACTGAGAAAGGAGACAATCATCTATCTACTATGCCTTGTGAATTAGTTGTCTGTGTAAGCAAAAAATTGATTGTGTACACCTTTCTGCCAGGATGCTACAAATATCCATGAGACTGCAACTGATGACAAGACAGAGCAAAGTCTACTTTTTAAAAGGGACCTACATGAAGATGGTCATAATCTAAAAGAAGTGACAATTAAGCAGCAGGCTCAAAATTTTCCAAAATTTTCCAAATTTATTCAAAATCCTGCAAACTGTGAAGTCAGCCTTTCTGTTGATTTTGTTTTGGTTCATGATGGATCTTTGGAGTGGCAAAGTAGTAGTTCAGTGTACACCAGAGGAAGATTTATGTCTGTATCAACTGCACTCAGAATGGCACTAATGCACCTTCTAAAACTTGAGGTTTAATATTCCTAATAATTAAAACCAGAAAATGAATATTGCAAACAAAAAATTGATTCAGGTCAGTATTAGAGCGAGTTATGCTTCACAGGAGCAAAAGAACTTTTCCTCTGATCAGAGCTGGTAAGTTATTCTGAGTACTGCTGTGGTAGGCTGCTACAGTGGAGATGTGGAACCTGATTATTCTTTTCCTTCTCTGTAGAAAAGTTAATTTGCCAAAAAGTTCCATTTTGGGATCATTAAATCTTGGGAATACTGGCAATGCTCAGTGAATGGCTGTGTCTTTTCCTCTCAAAGCTAGAATGAAAAGTCAGATATCAAAACAAAATACTTTAGTGGTCAGAAAAAAAAATTGCTTCCAAAGTTTTTCACTTCTCTATGTAGCTTGTCAAGGATCTGTGTCCACCAGCCTAGCAGACTTTGTCTGTTGAGAAAGTGCCTTTATTTCTCTGTGGAGTAGCTTCTTATGTATTGCTTTGTAGATCCCCGGTAACCTTTAGAACAATTGCTTTGCATCAGTCTCCTCTCAGAGACGTTGTCAGCATTCCCCGACTACATTGTTGCCTGCTCAGGAATCACTTGCAGTTGCAAATGATTAGACCTGTGACATGGGTGTAACATCTTGCCTGGTGCTTCAGAGAATTCAGAATAGCAGCATATGGGAAACGACTTATTTTCATTACTCTGAGTCTTGATTAAATTCCAAAGGAACTTTTCACAGTCTCTTAAAATACATCTGGTTTCTTAATTTTTGGGTGTCTTACTTTGCTTCTGAGTATCATGGAATGATTAAAAAATTACCTCTTGGGATTTTCAGTGTGTGATGAGACTGAACTGAATAATACGACTACACACCTAATAAATATTTCTTCTTAAAGAATTGTTGTTATAGAGGTCAAACTGCCACATCAGATTTCCCTTAGCCTCCAGAAAACCCACAATCTCCTCCACTCTGTGACCTACATGTGAAATTTTTCAGTGACTGTCCTGCTGAACTGATTCAAGATGGGGAAATAGTAATGCTCAAACTGTTAATCCCTAATCTTTCATCGGGAAACAGCTGGAGGAAGGAACTTGAGCACAGTGTGTATTAATGGAATTTAAGTTAGGCTGAAGGGAGTTTCTGAGACATGAAACCCAGTTTTCTTTAGGGTAATCTTCACTGGTACAGAGGGCCCTTTGTCCTGCTGGCTCTGGGACAATGAGGGAAGACAAGTGTATCACAAATCCATAGTAAAAAGATTTCTCTAGACAGTGCATATCAGAATAAGGAATAGAAGTATGTGTTTGGTGCTGGATGCATTGGCCTACTGGGACCACGCAAGTCATCTGAAGATTGAGCAGGCAGCAAACACTGAGGTGCAGAAGTACCCGAATTCTTTTTAACCTGTAAATAAGTATTCCTTTCACACAGAGACTGGGTCTTCAATGGGGAAACAAAGCCATAAAGATCAAATATTTTTTCATTTTTTTGAGCTTGGATGTTTTTGCCTATCTCTACCAAACCCACTGGTTAGTTCCTTTGCTTGCAAGTCTGTTCAGCACTGCCAGTGCATTCAAGGCAGAGAGGTTAGGCTGAGAGAGGATCCTTGGAGTCCCAGCTTGGTTAGCTCAAGATACTATGCAGCATTAAACAACCACTCTCCGAGCTGTGCCCTGATTCTGGGAGTGAATGAGTCCAGTTGGAATTAATGGATCTTCACCTGTGAGGAACTGCAGAATTGCGTGTTCATGTGAAGATTTTCTGCTTAGAGACAGCAATTGTGCCAGTTTCTCACACAGAGAGAAGGGGAGGGGAAGATCTCTAACATATGCTCTACAAGTAGCATATGTTTTTTACATTGGATTTAGGATGATAAATGCATTCTTTTGTGTGTGTTGGCAGGATTTTCTTTTGGACACGTAATGTATGGGATCTTAAATATTTAATGACTGGATGTAAAAATACCATGTACTGACAACTAGGATCACAAACTTGTTATATATGCTCTCTCAATGATATTAATTACATATATGTAGGCAGTACATGTATGTACATCTATATGTATGGAAGACACTTGTTCAATTGGATTCACATGCAGTTTCACAGGAGGTTTTTTTGTCCTCTAGAAACTACACAGCCTTATGCAAAATACAGTTGCTCTCTGGTTTTGTCAGCCCTGTTAATAAGGATAGGATACAATATTAACTCAGAGATTTGAAATAACTGAAAACAATGTAGCTGATAATGTGAATATAACATTAGTCCCTGATTATTTTATCATCCCTTTAATAGCATCTGGAGCCATTATGCCAGACAGCTGATACAATTTCGAGTGTGGTTTAAAGGGCAGTCAAATATTGATCACTCTGTTTTATTCTGATATGAAGAACGAATACTGTCATGCAAATGCAGTGTCCAAAGCAGGGCGTGAGTTCAGCAGCAGCCCTTGCTGCGCTCCCGCTGCCCGCCCCTGCAGGTAAGGCTGCGGCTCCATTCAGGGTGGTGACAGCTCCCAGTGCCATCTAGTGGTGTTCTTCCTGAAAATAACTGGAGGAGAGACATGAAAATACTCCAATCTCCCTGAAAAATTTCCCGCTAGCCTGGTGAATTCTTCCTAGAGGAAATGGTTAAGAAACTGTAATAGGTATTGGTCTAAGCTCAGGGACAACCTCAAAAAGCCTTCTTTTTTATATCCATGCATGCTCCTCTGCCGTTGCATGGGCCCTGGGATTAGGGAAAGGCTGAAGGAATGAGAAACCGGAGAAATCAGAAATACCTCATCTCGTTTTCTGCACAGTGCTCTGATGTCTCAATACACTACCCTTCTGTACTCATCTCGATTTTTTTTTAGGGATTAGAAGGAAGGCTAGCAGGAAAAAAAGTCTGGGTGTTGCCTGTTTTCCTTTAGAGGAAAATTTAAGTGCATTCATTTTACCTGATGTAGCAAACTGCAAGAAAAGCTCTGTTCTTCTCCCCCTGTTCTTACCCCTCCCTCACACCCATTCTGCCAAGGCCTCTTGTAAAATCTCCCTTTTATATCTCACAGGCATATGTTTCAATTTTCACTTGCTGGGTGTGATATTTGGTAACATACGGATGAGTCATATTAATAACTTACTGAATCAAAACATAAACTGCCCTCAATCATTGTGAGATGTGCTCTAGCCTTTGTTTTTGTGGTAGCACCTGTCCAGTCTTAATCCCATGGTGCTGTTTACTGCAGCTGGGCTGTTCTCAAATGTGTTAGACCAAGAAATCTCATCAGTTCTAGCTCTAGCAGAAATATCTCTCCACTCTGATTTCCTGTTGTGAATTTTCATTTTAGGCCAAGAAAGGGCTATGAAAATCCTTTAACGCAAACCATCTGATGAGTCTCTTTTTAGAGCAAAAAGCAATGAAAACTGTGGAAATCATTTAAGTAATATTTTTCCTTTTAAAATAAAATATTGGCAAAATATAATCAAAATGTTAAGAAAACAAACCTGAGATTGTGTGTCAACATAACCACATCTGCTATAAGCAATATGGGAGTATTTCTTTGCTGTAAATTGTTATAATTTTCTTTGCAATAGAACATCACAAAATCTGCTTTGAGACTGGAGTAATTTTATTCCATCTGACCAAGTCAGAAATCCTATCCTACAGTAAAGTCTATAATTTTTCCTACATAAAAATTCTGCTGTTAGAATACAGTGATCACAGATCTTACTGAGAATGAGATTTCTAAGGCTCCCCTCATTGTTTCATGGCCAAAATGGCACAGAACTAGATTCAATTATGAATTCCTGGAGGTGTAGTAAGAAAAAGAGTTCATTTTCCACAGAACCACTTCACTTGTGCTGGATTTTGAATTCCCTCACTATCCAGGCAAACATTCTTAGTCCATATCTCCACTGTGGTTACTTTCTTATGGGGCCAGATGATTCTCACAAGCAGCTGCACTGGAAACCCTGCAGCATTGTCCTGCCAATGCTGAGACAGGCAGGAGCCAGGTGGTTTGGGCATTACAGGTGTATTGCACGTGATTTTCCACCACCAAGCAAATATTAAATCATCATTCTAGGACACACTAAGGTTTGTAAGAGGATATATGAACTGCTTGAGAACACAGAGGGGGCAAACATCTCTCTTGGGAATAGATTCCTAGCCCCTTAAGTCAGCCTGGAGCCAGATTCACAGTTGGCAATTCAGAAAGGCCCAGGAGATACAAAGGAGAGATCAAAATGGCTTTGTTTAGATGAAGGAAGCTGCTTTCCTGAGAGGAACAGGATGACTCTTCTGTTGGGTATGAAATAGCAGTCTGGATTATTTCTGTCCTGATTTTTTGCAGGGTGAATTTGCCATGTTGATGATGACTTATTCAAAATCATCCTGCAAGTAAGAGGCAGAGCCAGCATCGTTCAATGCAGGTAATTTTACAGTTCTTCACCAGCTGTGCCTAACCAAACATGTAAGAGACTGTTCTAACCAGGATTAATATTTCCTTTGCTCCTGTTTCCATTTTTCAATATTTTATTTGAAATTACTGGATTTTTTTTTCTTTGGGGTATTCTAAAGCTTTTTAATCTGTGGAAAATACTCAGTATAGTATCTTCTTGAAACATTCCTGGAAATATATTTTAAGAAAAAAAATCTTATTAATTTCTACTGTACAGAAGTTTCTTTGTATTTTGCACTACTGGAGCCATTTCTTGTTTTCATAATGACATTGCTACAGTTTAGGCCCTAGAGTCAATGGAGTTTAGTCTAGATTTCCATTTTTAGTGTTTTCTGTAACGCTTTCATTTACATGAAGAGGAGTGGTTTCTCATTGGGCAGCAAAGCCATTTCACCTTAGAATGGGCTGGTCCCAGCCGTAGTCTGTGAACTACAACCTTCCCTGCCCTGCCTTCCTTTTGGGTAGAAGTGCACTCAGCCCTGAGATCTGGATACATTTCTGTTCTCTTTCATCTAAAACTTATGCTGATTTAACAGTACTAGACAGATGAGTCCCATCCTTACTCTGCAAGAGTCACTACAAGATGTTTATACTTCTTTTTAAAAGGTCTGTTTTAATGATAAAAATCCCACACCATTCCTCTTCTTCTCTCCTTTGAGCTGGTTCTTCCATGATAAAGCACTGAGTACAAAATGTGCAAATATATCAAGCCCAGGCAACTGGTGTGGCAGAATAAAAGTCCAAGAAATCAGCTCCCCTCTGTACCCACCCACTCTGTAGGTGGTGAGAAGGCACAGCCAGTACACTTGGAAAATGCTTTTCTTCCCAAGACAGCCTCCAATACAACAAGGTATGTGATTGCCATCAAGGGAACTGAAGGGATGCTTTGTACCATCTATCAGAGATCAATTGAGATGTCATTCTGAAAGGTGAAAGGTGAAGTAGGCCTGGAAACTAGAGGGTGAGCCACAGGAACCACAGAACCAGTTTCTGAAAGAATTGCTGCTGTGGTCCTGCTGTGAACCACAGCTCCAGCTGGGGGGTAGTTGGTATAGGGTTAAAACCCAGCACATATCATCATTCTTGAATGCTGCCAGCAGCATTACCCCATGGAGCAGTACTAATCCAGCCCACAAAAAGGCATATCAACTGCAAAGGAATAACCAAACTCAATCTAGGAGATGCAGTGCTGTCATAGTGAGATTTTAATGCTGAGGTCACCCCAGAGTGACTACAGCAGGTACTGATGGGATCTGAATTCCTCAGTGACAAGTAGGTTTCAAGTAATTGTTTCAATTGGCTAAGTTCAGCCAGATTCACTCCAGAAATTTCCCTTCAGAAGGCTCAATCATAAAGGCAAAATGCAGCCCCTGAAAGCAAAGTTTTCAAATGCCTTTAACATTATTTTTATCTAGCACATACTAGTTCATGAAGAAAGAAATTATGTGCTTTCCCTGGGCTGTCTTGATACAGAATTTTATTCTATAATAAAGATTATGGTTATCAGTGCCTGTTGCTGAGGATGCTCATTAGACATTATCAGCTTCAAATACAAGAAACAACCTTTGCTCCTACTTATTTTTATGGGGGAAATGATAGCACGCGACGATTTCTAGGCATCAGCCTGCTTCTCTGACTGTTTGGTCATGCAGCACACCTTAAAGAGATGTTTTTGCTTAAAAGAGAATTGAAGTGTACATATCTAAGTGTGACCTATGGCATTGGAAAAAATAAACAAGAATTGAAACAAAGAGGTAGGACTTTCTGATTTGTGTTATCCCTGAAGGCTGTATGGATAATTAGGACTTTGTGAGAAATTGTATATCGAGGTTGGTTTATATACAATGAACATTTTTTAATTAATTTTTTTTAGTAATATAAGAGATTAATTGTCCAGAAGTTGAGAGGAAGATTCTGTCAACTGTAAATGTAGGTACTGAGTGATGCAATACTGCCAGACTACCTCTGTGTTTAAAACAGTCTTGATTTACACTTTCTAAGTGTTTGCATATTCTGAATTTTATGCTGCTAATTTGAAAAGAAGAAGGAAAAGATAGTAAAAAATAGAACCTTTACTCTTCTTGTTTAATGTGCTAAGGAAACTAATAGCTGAATGTTGCACGTACTGATTTTGCACTTAGAAGATGACTGGATGAAGTTTCAAATCAACATCTCCAGTTAAAGTTGATTTGTTGTCAGTTTGTTTAATATGTACCATATAAACCAGCAGTAACAATCAACAGGGTGTGGTTAGGACATGGTAAGTGTATTTCCCAAGGGTCTTGGAAAATGCTGCCAAAGTCTGCAATTCCATGCACATCTTAGAGCCTATAACTGTGCTAAGGCAATGAAGCATTCAGTATTATTTGGAAAATCTGATACTTAATTTTGTGTGTTTGGTTTTTGGAAAGTCAATTTTTTTTGTGGATAATTAGTAAGCTGAGTCCTGTCTTTTCTAAATTCCAGTTATTTGTTCCATTCAATTTAGGTTATTTGCTTCAGAACCACATTTTAGTAGCTATTGAGCTGTGTAGGGAGTTAAATTGATGGCAACTTTCCTGAAACAACTTCCCTTCAAATCCTGTGGTAACACTGGTGATTGCTCTAAATGGCATTTGGCTGCTTTAGCCAGTCTGTCTTTTGCAGATACAACATGAGACGACAGAGAGACAAATCAGATAGATCTGTGTAATGTACACCAGAAACATTCCTACCTGGAGAGCATGGGGCTTCTCCTAACCCTCCGAGTAAAGACATTGCTTCAGTTCCCCCAGATCCCAACTCTCTACCTGAGCCTCCTGCTGTAATGTTACCACAGCATTTTTATGGTCTATTCCCTCCTGCAAGGAGAGATGAATGGGAATTGATAGCAAGCCCTTTCTTAGTTAAATTCATTTAATCAGACAGCATAAATTTACTCATGGATTAATGTTTCATGGAAACTATTTGGGTTTCAGGAAAGTTGGAGCAAAATGCCAAGTTTCTGGACAAAAAGCTGCATACCAGTTGTTTTGCTTCTGCTTCTGGTGCTCTGATACTGTTGCTCCAAGAAGCCTTGCAACCAGGGTTCATAATATTCCTGTCTTCATGCTCAATACTCTGAGAGGACTCTGAGGACTTCTAGGTCATTCTTACCACAGCATGGGAAAGGACTAACAAGTTCCTCCTGTCCCGAGCTGTTCCTAGTATAGTGCAGAATAAGGAGCCTCTGAAGATAGACAAACACTTCCTCTTTTTCCCCTACATTAAAACCCCCTTCTCAGAATTAGTGATTTTCCAGTTTAAAAAGTTAGTTTTCAGCTTGTTTTGTATCCACAAGAATCTTTAAAATGCTAAAATTTTCATACTTTACTGGAATTTAGACTTGGGAGAATTTTAAGCTCTAGTGGTTCTTGATAAATAACACATTCTCAGCACTGAGACATGATAATGTCTGCCTTTCATGACTTGTTATCTGACCAGAACCTTCCACTCCTTGATGCTTATTTCTAAGGATCCACACTAAATAATAGCCATCTTTTCAGCTTCCATGAAACAAGATGTCTTTTTACAGCTGGGAAACTGAGGGCCAAGAGGAATATCATTTGCAGTGTCATGCAAAACTCAGTGGAAAGCTTGGCAAGAAAGAGCTTGATCTGATCTGACTCACAACGCCTTCTACTTGCTCTTCCATGCACACTCCAAAAAAGAAAGACTACTCCTTCTCTCTAAGGAATAATGCTGGTAAAAGCTGGAAACAAAACACTCTGTCCTCTACTCTTTCCTTTCTTCCAGTGCTGATGCCTGGAGCCTTTTAGTGGTTCCATATTGCCACCATTCCTGGGCACATGGAAAACCTCTCACTGTTCTAAGGTGGTAAGAAGTGGGAGAAAGTTCCAACCATAATCTCCCTTATTAGAATGAAGGAACTCTGCCTTTGGCCAAGATCTTTTCACCCTCTTTCCCATTCAGAATTATTTTTTTCTGGGAAAATCCCTTTTGAGTGCAAGTGGCAGCAGTTTTTTGCTTTTTGGTTCAGTTTCAAGTGGTGAGTCTCTGTGTACAGCCAGGCCCTAAGCCTCAGTGTCTAATGAGCCTGTCCCAAGCTCAGGCCTTGTGCCCTCATGCA
The DNA here is from genome assembly GCF_028769735.1 of Zonotrichia leucophrys gambelii. Taxonomy (NCBI): domain Eukaryota; kingdom Metazoa; phylum Chordata; class Aves; order Passeriformes; family Passerellidae; genus Zonotrichia; species Zonotrichia leucophrys. Next base: position 29,016,437 of record NC_088176.1, read on the forward strand.
TCCAGCTCTGCAGCATTGATATGCAGGCAGGTTAGGAAAGGTGAGAGTATAGTTCTGTAACACAAGCAGAGGGCTCTTTTGTCTTTTTTTGTCTTGGTAAAAATGTTCAAGTGAAGGTATGATAAAAAAGAAGAGTGGCTCTATTAAAAGAGAAAAAAATAAACTTTTAAATTGTTCCAAAATCTCCCTAAGATTCATCAAATTACCTGGGGGCAGATGATTGAAATAAATGTAAAAGTAGCTGAAATTCAGAGGTACTTAAAAGATACAGAGAAAAAAGTACTTCTGTGCATTAAAAGAATAAAATACTCGTTTTCTTTGCTGGAAAATGTACTGCAGTTTGGTGTTCAGTTAGTAGCTGATCAGGACCAGCTGTTGGGTGATGCAGTGGCTTGAGCAGAGTAACACATGAGCATGAGCTGGACATTCTGTGTCAGTAAGACACCTCTGATTCACATCTCTTCTTTGCCTGATCCTGAATGGGGGCGGGATAACAATTTTCCTTCTGAGTTAAGTTAGAGTGATGACTAAAACGCCTTTCCTTCATCATCCACTACTGACTAAATCAGGCAGCAAGGGGCTGGGATTCTTTCCATGCTTCTCCACATGAGGTGGTGAAGCTGTTGGAAGAACTGGCCTTCTTTTTCTTTATGTTGATTTCCATCTTGAGAGTGGCAGAACTCACAGGACTCATTGCTCTGGGGTTTGCTGTTAAACACACTGTGAGTTGTGATAGAAGCAATGCAACTGCTCTTGCTGATGTGCAGCTGTTGGTGCCCACCAGTGCAGCCCATGTCAGAGGTTTCCCCTTAGGGAGGGCAATAATAGGATCTCCTTCCTTCAGCTTGCTGGTTGTTTTCATGGAACTGGTAGGAATTTTTCTGTTCAGTTGCTGTTGCTGTGCCAGGTTTAACAAACATTGGCTAGTGGGTGTCCAAGCTATTAGGGCAAGAAAATGGTGGCAGGAAGGGATGAAAACATTTGCATAGTATTATCACACAAGGCTTGTTCTCATGTGTGTTCTTTTTCCTTTTTCTAAAGCCAAAATATTTCTGAATTTGGCATGAAGTTTTGGAGAGTTGGCCTGAGACTTCAATTTCTTTGTCAAATCAACTATTAAAATATTTTCTTGAAGTTCCATCCAGTAGCCTTGGTTACTCTTCAGTGTAGGCTGGTAAACAGTTTGGAGAAGAGTGGGTCTTTTTTTTATTGCACCACTTAGACACACAGGTCATTTTATAGTGTAATTCAAAAAGTCTTTCATATGGCAGGATGGAGAAAATGGTACCAAGGCAGCAGGTACATTAAAAGAAGACTCAGTGTCAGCTTCTGCTGCCTCCTGCAATGCTAATATTCTTGTTGTTGTTGTTGTTATTTTGTTTAAGCTGAAGAGGCATACCATAGAGCAGCATGACAAAGAAACAAGACAAAGAATTTGTTTAATTAAAAATCTGCATCAGGATCACAAATGTATGGTGAAAACAAATCCTCCTTTTTTCTTACATAGAATACATGGACTTAATGATATTAAAGAGAATAGATATGAGTCCAATAAACAGAAATACTACCTTTATTCAGTGTCTGGTAAATCTGTCAAAGTCATTGTCAAGGAAGATTAGGGACTAATATTGCAGCAGGACACTTTAAAGGTGCTGAATCATTTTATGACCACTAACACTTCTAACTCCTTAAGCTATGTGAAATCTCATGCTTTAAATTGTACAGATAGATAGCAAACCACTTTTCACTGCTCTTTTCTTCCTTTATATCAGTGTCTACAGTTTGGCTTCAAGGTGCTTTCTGCAGTAAAGCACTAAGTAGTGACAGGATTTTCAGGATAAAAATCTTACAGCAACTTGGTAGTTCCATAGTTCCTGCATATTTTACATGCACAAAAATTCAGCCATACTGTGAATTCTGTTAGAGCAACAGAGAGCTAAGAAGTTTTTTTTAAATTTAGACATTTTAACATTGTTAGTTTGAGCTTCAGTGTTGTATCAAACTCTGTAAAGGGTTGTTCCAAGTAAGCTTCTCACTGGTAAAATACACAGAGTCTTCTTCTGGACTAAAATGGCACTTTCAGCTTGCTCCAAGAACTTCGGCCCTCCAAAATACAATTTTCAGCAGTGTTTGATATGAAGTAAAAAAGGAAGTTTTTGTACTACTTCTCACACAACCACTTCCAGATAAAGTCAGGGCTTCTCGCTTCTATCAACTTCTAAAAATTTTAAGTTCATCTGAAGACCTTCTCCTCACTCAATCTTAAGTCACTTCTTCTGCAGTCTTATGTGCACCAGATTTCTAAATTCTTCATTTCTTTTTAAACAGTCTTTTAAATGCATATTTGCTATAGAAATATTATGTTCTCATGTCCAGCCATGAAGGCCTGTAGTCATATTTCCTGTAGTAGAAGTTCTGAAAAATTGCATTCCAAGATTGTATTTTGCATTAGGAATATGAATTTTCTTTTTTTTTTGGAGGGGGCAGTTACTATGGGGGCAATAGCATATAACTGTATTCTGTACAATTAGGTCACTTCACAATTGTCACTTGCATTTGCCTCTTCCTCTCCTTTCCCCATAAAGCAATCTACAACAGAGACAAAAGTAAAATTAGATGCATCTCAGAAGACATAGAATTCTTTAAAGAATGGGGTAAAGGGAGGGTCCTGTCACTGTGTTATTTGTTGTCACAGGCATGGGAATCCCAGGATGGGATTCATGGCAAATGAAGATGAGGAAGACAACTGTTAAGGAGAGCAAAGCTTTTGACAGTAGAATAGCTCAATAGCTGTTCTGGACACATTGTAATCATCTGTAATTGTGCCTTTCAAAGGATTCCTGTGCCTTCATCTGTCTTTCACTTTCTTTGCTATCCAGAGTGCTTGAAAGAGAAGTAATTTGGCTGTTGTTTTGTGTGGCCTATTGATTATACCCTTCAAGACTGGTCCATTTCGAAAAGGTTCACCATTGGTGTGCAATATTGTTACATCAGATATGTCCAGAAAAGGCTGCAATCTACTCCAGTCAGCAGACATGTAAAATTAGCTATGATTTTCAATAAGTAATGTCAATTTCTGAAGGATTTTAGAATCTTATTTTTCTTTAAAGTCCTATAATTTTATATTTTTTAGTGCTTGTGTCTCTAGGACTTTGCAAGTAGCAGTTGCAGGCTTTGGATAGACATCTAGAATTACATAAATTGGTTTGTTGCAATCAATTACTCTCTGATTTAAAAGTGCAGACAAAGCTGGGGACAAAACAACATATGACTTTGTCAGGGTTGGCTTTCAACATAAATAGGAACAGTAACTGACTTTGTTGTAATTCATAATACTCAGAAGTGTTTGTCCTCTGTTCATTTTAAGAGAGTGGATTGATTTGTGGCCATGGTGTTAATTGAGAAAAGGGTAACTTTGCAATGGATTTGGCTCAGCTGCCCTGGTTTACCTGAGGTGAATGAAGTGTTGTGCTGAGGTATCTAATTTTCTGTAAGGTACGCCAAGATTTTTTAGATGGGGGAACAGAATTTCACTTTGTTACCATTTAATGGGAAATTCAGCCAGCGTTGCTTTTTCCAGCAATTAATTTAAATCTAATGTCCAGGATTTTTATTGTGTTTGTTTGTTTGTACAAATTCAATATGAAATTAAGTTGAAAAACCCCACAAGGGTGTACAGCAGCACACAGGACTTCTCTTTGCAATGTATCACTGCTCTGCCCTGATGATCTGGACTGTTCAATGGTCAGAACACCCAAACAACCTGATGGTCCATTGATCTAATTGATCTGATCCCATCTCTTTCCCACCCTGCTTGCCAAGGAGCAGTTCCATGGCACGTAGTGAGCTGACACTGCAGCAGCACTCCTGGGAGAACCCCACTTTGGTTCCAAAGTATGGGTGCAGTAATATCCTTTGTTGCTCCCTTAAAGAGATGACTGTTTTAAATAATAAAACGACAATGCAAAGACTAGAGGGAAGAGCTGTCACAGCCTAATTGAAAGTTCGTTATGCTGCTTATACCATTATCGTAAAACTCTTTATCATGTGTCTGTAAATGTGCAAATTAAAAACCCAGAGGTAATTTTGTATTTTATCTGCATTAAAAAAGATTGTGAAATTATCATCTCTTTCATAGTTAAATAACTTTAACCTGTATGGTGACCTTTGAATATGCAAATAACATAGCTTTGTTGGATGGAATACATTTTGTTAATTGTAACAGGATAAGTGGAGAAAATCTGAAGAAAACAGGAATTCATTTTGAAGTAATCATAGTGGAAGGTTTATGAGATAAGGAAAAAGGAAACATTTTATATTTATGTGCAGGCTCAGAAGAATGATTGTCTCTTGGTGTTCAAATCTGTGACTCTGCAGCTGTAATCAAAACCAGCAGGAGAATTTCTAACTTACATCACCAGCAGCAAACTTGGTGAATACATAATGCATGCCCAGAGACTTGAAGAATTCCAATAGGTTCTTAGATAACAGGGTGCTCTTTTTTTTGCTTTTTTTTTTCCTCAGTTGGTAAGGCATTTTTGAAAAAAACTTGATGCTGTGACCATGAAACTGAGTAATAATTAAACATTTTTCTGCAGGTCAGAATGATAATTTTCACATAAAGAGGAGAGAGAATGTAATGAACACAAGGAGAGAAAAAGTTGCTCTTAGGCATAGTACAAGTTGGTTTTGAACAAATCTGTCTTCTCTCTTGGGCACACAAGCAAGGTAACATGCTATCCTGCTGTCTCCAGGCCTGCTGCCTTTCCTGTGCTTGTGTGCCCAGGGACATTTTTTGAGTGACCATGTCTTGATTTGGTGATCTCTGGAATGAAGTGGGCTTGCATTTCCCTTTATACCTGTGACCTGACTAGAGATGCCAGTTTACCTCTCCAGAGGTCTCCAGTGGGAGTCATGAGCTGCCACATTGCTGCAGCCATTCTGGAGTGCACCCATATCCCACATACCATAACACACCCAGAAGCAGCAAAGTTTAAGCAAATTTCACCACTGATCTCAACAGGAACAGTTGCAAACTCTCCATGTTATTTATGGCTGACTTGCCAGCACAGGTTTGGAAAGAGCTGGTAATAAGGTTTGCAGAATACAAAGCTTTACTCAAGAGATCCTGGCTTGAAGGTGTGCTTGGTAGTTAAGGCAGAGGAGGCCGGTGCTCCTGGTCACTTACTGCTGGCCCCATTCACTGGCAGAGTGGCAATTCGTGACTAGGCAGAGCAGACACCAGTGTTACTGTAATGATGGTGCTTTTTTAGGCTGCTTGAGCTCTGTTGGATTATATATAAGAAAGAATGACAGAATCAAATTCCAACTGTAAATGTGAGTGAATTCCAATAATGTATTTTTAAAAGCATTTACTTATTTTCATAATTTCCATATTAACAAATGTAAATTACAGTCAAGTCTTTCTTTCATCTCTCATTTACTTTTTTGAGTGTATTTATTCTCCATTGAGCTATACCATGACCAATTCAGATTCATTGCTTTGAGGCTGAAATGTTTGTTTTGCAATTTTATGGCGTAAAATCAGAAGATAACCTCCTTTTGTCCCACTGGATCCTACAAAACTGGCTCTTTCTCACAGTAGATCTTCCTGATTACTGCTTACTCTTTAAGTTTTGACAGGAAGTTAGACAGACTTGGAATTAAGGTTCCAAGGGGCTGCAAGCATGCTATGTTTTGACTGCTGCATATGGATATTTTTAAAGGCTGAAAACTATGCTGTCAGTCAAAAATACATCATATTAGCAAAATGTGGATTCTCTGGCTAAAGTGTGAATGGCTTTATCAAGGGGCATGGACATTTTTAACGAGGAAAATCCCGAAAGACAGGGTTAGTCAAAGTGTCTCAAAAGATCTGGCAGTAATGTAAGCAATTCTTGATGATATTTTGCTGTAAACATTTTTTATAACATTCATGTGCTCAACATCATAAAGAGAAACCTCTTAGGTTGTTATGTACCAAGAAGTGCAAGAAAGTATATGAAAGTAGAGAAAATTGAATTCTAACATGTAGTTAAGTTATGGACCACTGGTTGAAACAATCTAATATTTGCACCTGCCCTGTAATGTTTCATGAAGAAACTTCAGTGCTGCCATCATGCAAGTCACAGCAGTTGAATTTTCGGTCATTTTCTCACAAACTCCTCCCTATGGGTTTTCATTCCAGAGTTCAGTACTTCTGTTGTTACCTGGTTTTTGTAGGCATCCAAATCATAAAAATATCATGAAGAACTGGCGGCAAATTCAAATGTGGGCCAGACTTATTTCCTTTCAATCATGGAGTGCACCTCATTCTTGTCATCAGCTCAGAGCTAAAATCAATGGGAATTGCATAGCTTACATTTCCTACAAAATTAAATCTCTTAGAAACTATGAAAATATCAAGGCCTTGAGTACTGAGGGCACAATACAGCAAATGATCACCCTTGGAACTCTCTGGGCCTCCTCCCAGCCTCCTGCTGCTGGCTGGGGGCAGCTCCTGGGACATCACAGCTCGAACACCCACCCTGGGGCTGTAGGGGAGAATACTGTTTTGCATGGGTCAGAAACATGCCAGAAACTTTTGTCTGCCTAACTCCATAGATGTTCACATTGAACTGCCTGCAAGTGTTTGGGGCATTATTTAATTAATTCCTGTGCTTCAGTGCAGCCATACAGGCCCAAAGAACTGCCATGAAGAGGCATAATCCAGCTTTATGCACTCCTGGGAGTACAAGCAGAGTTGTCTGGCAACAGCAAGCTGCAGGGGTTTCATGTGGTCTGAACTAGAATCCTGCAGGCATCTGCCTCAGGAACCCTTAATGGAAATTTATTTGCTGTGCTGGAAAAAACTTTGTTAGATAAGTACCTCTGTGTCTTATCTTGTATTTCAGCTTCCTTGGCAAAAAAGGTGATTGCAAAAGTGATTGTGGTGGTGTTTGGATTACTGGTAATGGAAAAGAAATTCTGTGTACTTTTATTTATTTTTGTGTTGCAAAGATAGAAGACTGCAAAAGTTAGAAACATGAGCAGAATAGTAAAAAACATGTTTGCTACTGGATTCTGGGGAGTATTCATATGCCAAAAGTTTGTTTGTGCCCTCACACTGAAAAGAGGCTTATCCCACCAGGAAAGTCAAAGTGCAGACAAACAAATCTAAAAAATTTGAATTCACTAATGTTTCTACCTGCTGATTTCTAGACATTTTGAGGGAGAAAGTCAGCTGGGCCAGAGCAGGAACCTGTCCTAAGAATGTATGAAAGATTCAGCTGCCTATTACTTTCTCTTGCTCTGACTTTATACTAGCAATAGGAAATCTATTTATTGTTGCTGTTCTTAAAATGGAGCTGAGGACAGAAATGCAAGTGACAACTTCCCACACATCTTCCTGTTTCCTCTGTTACCAAAGAAAGCCAGACCTCATTTAATCATATTTACTTGAGTATTCTCATCCATTAGAGTTTAAAAAAAAAAGGAGTGCCATCCTGTGGGAAACCAGGGTTATCTCTTCCCAGAAGCTCCACTCCATCAGCGGGCTCATTTACCTTTTCACAACAGAAGAGCTAATTGTACCTCTGAAAATGCAATGTTCTAATATTTGCCATTATTAGGTATAAAAGTGTAGCCGTACATTAACAAATCCTGTGACAGAACTGAGAAGCAAACATCATCGTCTTATGCCGAAAGGCTGCATTAAAAATAGGAACAGATTATTACAGAAACCTAATAGAAAAAAATCTTTCCCACCACCATATGGTTGTGATATAACACAAAGTGTTTTCCTGCCAAGATATCACATTACAATGGCAGGCTGCCAGTAGCTTCTCTCTTCCTCATTTAAACAACAAAAATATCCAAAAAGAATTCTTTGGCTGAATGAGGCTGTTGCTTTTAAACATATACTATTGGCTGGTACTCAATCTACATCTCAGTTTCTCTAGAGGCAGTCCATTTCACTGTGTTTTATTCACATGAGTACTGGAAAATGGTTTACCCAGCTCAGTAGTTCTAGGACAGTTCTTTCTGCTCCTGGCCTTAGAAAGAAGAGGTCTTACATGGCTGTAGTCATCTGCTCTGATTTCTAGTTCCTGCTTGAACTAATTTTGATGATGTAAATTTCAAGCCATCCTGGTCATCTCTCCTTGTCTCTACATTAATACTTGTGCAGCTTGAAGAGGTGTGAGGCCATTATTTTACAGTTTGGAAAGGTTCATTTGTTCAGTAGAGTTCAGACTCAGAAAAGCCTGCTGAACTAAACCTTGTCTCTGGTATAATATGCATTTGTCATGGGATCTATAGTTGCTTCTTAAGGCTACTTTATGTGGTTAATATATGTGGCATCAAATTGTAGTTTCTGTGTGTTAAAATGAGGAAGCTGGGAACCTTCTTTATTTCTTAATACTTACAAGTAGAAAAAGCATAATGTTTTAATCACACATCTTAAGGTAGTCACTAATATCCCCAGCACCACAATGCATGACTAGCTGGGGATGCTCCTTCCTTACCCAGATTGCCCACAGTGGTGCTGATGTGTATTCAGGAAGCACCAGATCTTTGAAACCACTGGTACCTGTTCCTCTACCTGAAATACTCACCTCTGGGTGAGCACCTGAAGTCTTAAATGAGGACGTGGGTGTATGTTCAGCCACATCCTCAGATGGTATAAATTGCTTTTTTAAAAAAGAAAAAGCTTTTTTTGGCTTTTTCACAGACATATCCAATTTTCTACTTCTGAACTGTGTCTATCTCTACTAAGTAAAATGCTGTTAGAACTAGTTACTTTGTGACTTGATAGCATATCATCAGGACCACAGGACATCTGACTTCATTATTGTTTTCTCTGTCTTTATTTGCACCTTTGTTCTGTGTAGCTCCCTGGAGATCATGGTTATGTATCAAACCAAATAACTGTCCTTCTTGGGGGGCAAAGCAATATTTGCAAAATATTGAACAATTTGTCTTTAGGCAAAATAATTTCTTAGTGTGTGTGCTTGCTGAGCTTTCAGCCTTGTTGAGCATAAGGGTCCTATTTTTCAAACTGTCCTCACCTCCAAACCAGTGAGAAACTGAGTGCAGCCCAAAGAGATGCTCATGTTGCACTACAAATAATTTTCCTCAGTTTCATCTGTGTTAGTATTAGTCACAGGTAATTTCATTTTGTGTGGACAGACTAATGTGATTAGCCACATTTAGATTTATGTGGATGCTGACTTGAGCTGCATTACATAGCTGGTTTTTAGGTGCAAATGGTATGGTGGATGATGTAATCATGTTCTAAATAAGTGTCTTATCGTGACACTTTGCTGCTTTTACTAATAACTACATTGCTTTTTAGTTCAGCTCCTTTAGATGAAGATTGTTCACATGTTCTTTTTCTCAGACAACTAGTGCTGGAAACCTTTGGAAAGCAATTAATGAGTCATCTTGGATACTGCATAAATCTTTGACAATCAGCTTGAACAAATCAAGAACGATACATGGAATGATAGACAGTGGTCCCAAGGCTGTCAGCTAACTGAGGGGTTGCCATTTTCTTGCAAAGAATTTGAAGGTGTGTGACCATTATGATTGGCTGTGAGTTGTAACAGGTCTGATCCTGTCATGCTCTGAAAACCTCTGAAGTAGTTTCTATTTAGCATTGCTCTGCTGTGCTTCACACTGGATCTTGTAGCCTTCTAACACATGAACAAGGGTGCAGAGACTGACGTGTCTGCCTGCCAGGCTCTGCCCCAGGCTCCCTCCCTTTGGTCACCTGGCTCTGCAGGTGAAGTTCTGTGCTCTGGCATGGAGAAGATGCAGTGACCATTGTGGACAGAGCTTCAACAAGCATTTATGCTGGCATGCTTGTAGCAGATTGGAAGACTGCTTGCTGGTAGAGGCTCAGGAGAAGGAATAACAAGACTTTTTTATTTGGACTTGTAGTTTACTGAACACTGGGGGCCCAGGCCTAGACTTGGCCTTCTATGATAACAGCGCCAGCTGTCACAGTGAGACTGAGGCTGTTAGACCAAGTGCTAAATCTTGGTTCAGTAAATTGCAAGACAAAGAAATTTTGTTAGATTAAGCACAGTAAGTGACACATCCATTTCTTGAATCTCAAGGCTATGAAGAAATGAGCAAAAAATCTGTAGCCTCCGAAGGAAGAGTGGTCTATTTGCAGAGATGAATAAAGATAATTATAATATCAAAGTCTGTCAGAACCAGAGAAGTTGGCTAGCACACACAACACCCTCTTCTTTATATAATTAATGACTGTCAGAAATTGTCATTGATCTTTAGCAAAACTCATGTCTACCCAAACATGAGGGTCCACTTGATATGCTCTTGTAGTCATAGGGCAGCATGAGTAGCTGACTGTCCACTACTGACTATTCTGCACCTATGGCCTGACAGACTGGGAAGGTTTTAGAAGACCCTCACTACACAGTTGTGGTTGTGCTCTTCATTTCTAGCATCTATTATCTTCCTTTCACTGTGGCTGAAAATATGAATAAAGACAAATAGAAAACTAAATGAATCACTTGATATTCAGGACAGCTGTGGAGCCCTTAAGAACTTTATATCTTGTAAAAATTGCCAAAGTGGGGACTGTAAGTCACTGTAGAAAAAATCTCTTAAGTCTCAGACCTGTCTCTAAAATGGTGATTTAATGCAATTTTTTTCTTCCGCTCACAAGCCAACTACAGCAGTACTAGTTATTCCTTGTTAATCCTTTTTCCAGACACATTTGAATTCAGTCAGAGCCCAAAGTGGATGATGCCAAAGAGGTCTTCACTGTCATTACCTTGTGGGATCCCAATTCTCTTTGCTATTAAGGAAATATGGAGATGAGGGAAAACAATGGAAAACTGGCAGAGGTGCTGTTTTCTACTTGGGGAAAGGCTTCATCTCTCTTTGGTCAGTTCTCTACTCCATTTTCTCATCAGTGTCTCATAGTCTCTTGTTCCAGTTGTGAGCACTTATTTTGAATAGATTTGTTTCAGTTAAACCAGGAAAGAATCCAGCCACTGCTGCTTGTCCTTCCTGGGATTCTTTCCAAGTGCAGGCAAATCTGAAGAGCTTTCTGCTGTTCTGTTCTGCACTGGACAGAGATAGCCTTGGATAATCTTCCTGTCATATTGTGGGAGTCAGCAACAGAGAAAAGAGAGTTTCAAGTCAGTAACAATCCACTAAATGCAAGCCTCGTTGTTCAACAGTTAAGTATAGAAATAGTTTTCTGATCTGGCTCTTTCCAGTTAGGTTATGTGAATTGCCATTCATCAGGCAGTAAGGCAACACAGCTGAGTTTATGCAGCAACGCACAGCGCCTCCTTTCCCCTGCCTCTGCTGCTTGGTTTTCTGCTGAATTCTATCAAGGAGCTGCCAATTGCCACCAGGTGAGCCCCGGGAGCTGCAAGGAGGAAGGGAGGGACTTGCTGAACTGGCAGCTCGGAGGGTATAAACTTCCTCTTGCAGGGGGTGAATTTGATTAGGTCCAGTGTTTATGTGTCTGTATGTATTCTTGGGTTCTTAGACAGGAAGTGGACCACCCTGATATGGTAAGAGCATTTTCTGTTCTCCTGGGGTGATAATGAAATTGTGAATACAGAAGCTGGTTATTTTGTAAAGTTTTCCTATGCTCTTGGTCAAGGCAGACTCAGAAAGATGTTTGTCATAAAATGTATAGTCCCACAGTAAGGAGAAGGGAACACCATGCACCATTCTCTAAATTGGATGATTTAGGAGGATTAATTTGTATCTTGAATGCAGTAGAGGGGAAGATAACCCCTTCTAATGGGACTTTTTCCTTTTTGAGTCTGTTCTGAAGGTTTCCCATTTACAGGACAATTGAAAGCAAAGGTATCATAGGTACAAGTGATGATTCCTACTTGTCTTTTTATCATGGAAGATGTGTGGTGTGAAGAGGTGTATGTTGTTCCATGGCTGTGTAAAATTGTGTCAAAGTTGTTAAGAAAGGATTTGAGTAACACTGGGGTTAACCAGGATCTCTGCCTGCTCCAGAGTAAGGTGCAAATGCATGTCCTGTTTTTGAGTCCCCTTCTGCCCTCCCTACTTCCTTCCCAGTGCCTATGGCCTCATTGCAATACTTTTGTGTATAAGCAAAGCAGTTGAAAATGACATTCAATTTTATCTGAAATGTTACTAAGTTTTTGAAGAAGTCATATTTCAAGTCCTTGAAATACGCAGGCAGAGGGTTTAGCTGCATGTTTTTGTATGAGCTGAGAACCTCCCTGTGGTGATATCTTCTTTTCCATGTTCATGTGACTATTTGCTTCTCCTAACAAAGCAGTATCTCCAGTTACAGTAACAGTGCATTCCACCAGGACAAGGGTTTCTGTTCCCTTTTGCTAGTGTTCCAAGCTGCAGGGAGAAGAAGTGGGATTTACTCACTTTTATTTTCAGGATTTTTGTAGTTTGGGACTTATCTTTCAGAAAAGTAGTAAAAAGGGATCCTTGTCCATGCAGCTCCTTGGAACCAAACCTGTGTAGGAGCAAGGGGATGAAAGGAATCTTGCAGGACGAAGAAAAAATGTAGAACGAGGAGAATTAACTACTCTTGCAGCCATTATGACTCAGTGAAGGACTTTTACCTTCATTTTTTTATAATATGTTTTCCTCAATCTAGAATAAATTCCTTCATGCTCTAATTTGAGTGTAATGTTTAATATTGTCTTTGCTTCTGCTTAGACCTCTGATCTTGAAATGTGCTTATGATGGCTGTGTTGCTAACTCCTCACCACACTGTGAAGCTGTGGATTATCTCTTGTGGGATTGGGCTGTCAATTGAACAATGGGTCTGTTTTGTTTTTTCTAGACACTATGAGGGCAGTTTAAATCTGAGGTAAGGAAGAAGTGCAAGCGGAAGCAATTGTTTCTGATGACAATAAAGTAACCAGAAAAGAGCCTGAAGCCTATAAATAGGACATTACCCAATAGAAATTAGATAATGGGAGGATAGGGAGTGTAAAATACTAGAAGTGGAGAGCACATGGTGTATTATAACCACAGGACATGTTTTGTGCTCTGTCGTGGCTATATTGTATTTGAGATCCAAGAGCTGCTGATATTCTTCAGACCATTTAAGCCCTAACCATTCTGTGGGGAAAATACTGCTCTTTCTAGTTCCTAGTAGGCACCACTTTCTCAGTGAAGTACAATGAAGCTGCTTTTCTAAAAAGGTTTGGTTTTCATGTGATGTGAACAGTTGGTGTTATGGCACATCTGTTGAAACCACAGTGCCAGGCCCTTTAAATAGCAAAATGGAAATTTGCTGAAGTTCGTTATTGGAAACACTTCCATGGAAAAGCCACTTCTCAAGAAGTAGCTTAGATGTGTAGTCAGTTCCTGTTGTGTTCCCTTACAGTCCACATGTTTTTCCATTTTCACTGCTTTAAAGAGAACCTTTGCTGCAGAGCTGGCTAAAAGGACAACTTGCTCTAAAAGTCCTGTCTAGGATGAGCAGTGTGGAGGTAGACACAAAAACATTTGGTCCAAATTAAAATGTCATCAGCTGAAGAGTTTTTTTAAAGGAGGTACTAAATTAAGAGGCTTCATGTATGGTATCCCATCTATCTTTAAAACATAAGCCTTAAAGTTTTTCTGGAAGAAAGAATAGAAATCTTCCCTTCTAAGCCTTTCTTAATTTCAGAAGGACCCATTTCCTGTACCGGCTAACAAACTGCAGGGAAATACTGTAACTTCTGAACTGTGATGTTGGTAGCTATGTTACTTGATATTTTCTGAGGAATTGCTCTGCGCCTTTAAAGACCTCAGTAAACTTCCAAGTGGTGAGAATAAGAACTTTTCCAAGTCTAGTTTTATGATGTTGACTGTCTCTAGGCCAGTCTACCTCTTGTGTTTCATGCCCTCTTTCTGCAGTGGAAAAAGTGATGTAGCTGGTCCTTTTTAGTAAGGAAATTGGTTTGAAATCATCTGATGAGTGTGCTGTTGAGGTAACACATTCAGGAGAAAACAAAGAGCCCTTTTAAACCTCTTAATCGTCCAATCGTGAATCTTTTCCAGAGTCCTAGAAAACGGTATCCAAACGTAGTCTTAATTTCAAGTGGCTAAATGTTGGCTACTGTGATGCATAAGCTGCAGGCAGAGTGTGAAGGTTGAGTGTCTTCTCTGGAAGCAGCCCAGCGTGTTAGGATGCTCCTTCATAATGGTGTGTGTAGGGCAAGCTTGCTAGGCAGCCCTTCTCATTTACCAGCTTTTGCTTTGTGCAGTGCTAGAGACTGGGATTTCTGTCTGCATGTTTTTCCTTTACCTTAGTGTTTGTTGCCCTGTGATAGACAACTACCATTGAATTTTCCAGCCTTCACAAGCTTTGCCTAAGCTTATCATTTGATGTAGGGTCTCTCGTCTCTCTTTATTCAATTCTTCTCATATTTCAAAGGCATTGTCCCACTTCAAATATCTCTTTTGAACTTGCATGTTGTTGTGGGTTATACTTACTGCTTCTTCTAATTATAATCTACCTGTGAGGTTTTGGGGTATGTCTTTGTTACTGCAGTGAAGCTCAGAGCCTTCTGATATATAGGAATTAGTGTTTCTTTATAATGCAACTTTAGCGTCAGCAATATTATATGAGTGAAAATACATCAGATCCTGTGGAAAAGAACTCCCATACCTTTAGTCATGTAAGATTTCAGTTCTTAGCATTGTTCATTTGGAAAAAGGAAATCAAAATCTAAACATCTCTTGGGTACGTCTATTTGTCACAAATACCCCCTTGTACCTTCACAGTGTATGGATTCTAGGAAAAGTCAGTGTGGGCTTCAAAGTATCCTTAGGCCTCTCCATAAGTGGCTGCTTCTCCCATCTGAAGCTGTCCCCATGGTAATTTTGACTTCTTTCCCAACCATGTGTTTTGACAGGTTCAAGCTGCAATCATTGCCCCATCTTCAGGTGTGGTGAGCTTTAATTTGTCTCCCTATGCAGCCATGGCATCTCTTCCTGTCTGAGCTCTTGCAGGGAACTTGCCTGCCTCTGTACGGTCCAGGTTTCTCCTCAGCATTTGTTCTATTACCTAAAAAAGGTAATATCTTGAGGATGTGTAGGGGAAAAATTAAAAGTGCAAAATATAAGGTGATGGAATTGTGATAAATATTTTATGGAAGGCACATGTATTTTCTCTGTGTATTTCATAAAGATTTTTTGGGTCAGTTATTTTCAAACCTTTAGAAGAACCCTATTGTGCTCCTATTACAGTATTCTGTATTTTAGAGTGAGTTTTTATGCTTGTTCTCTGTGTCAGCAGTCCCTACAAGGTTATTGAGTATTGTGCTTGAAGGGAATACATTCATTGTAATCAGGCTACTGCAGTGTATTGCTATTCTCTGAAAGCAATATTAGTATGAATTGATGGTGGCATAAGGGAGATTACTCTCTAGCCCCATTAGTTTAAACTTGGAGGAAGGTAATCAAGGAAATGCAGTAGTGAAATCTATGTTTCATTATACATGATTTCAAATAAAATTCTGCAAAATTGTTGGTTGATTTGTTTTATTGTTTGTGGATTGCTCTAAACTGGCATCTATTATTGTCAGTTAAGAATTCCCAAGCTATCCTTTACAACCATGCTATAATTTAAACTCATTTTATTCTTCTCACCTTCTCCTTCTCACTGTTCCCTAGCTTACACACTGTACTGCAACACTGAAAAGGTGCAAAAATTTACATAACAGAGTGGTAAGTGTATTTGTCCTTCTAGAACATACTCTATTGCAGCACAAGTACCTTGTAGTGTAGAAATTGCCATAGTAACTACTCATTTCTTATTGATTAGATGGATAAAAATTCTCATAATATACAAGCAGAGTAACTTGCTGGCATATGGCTTCAGGCTACCCCTGTGGCAAATCTTACTTATGCATTCTCTCATTTTTCTGCATGTAAGAGTTTTTTAAAATGAATTAGTATTCCTTCGATTAGACCACAAAATAATTCTTTCTTTTCTGCCACAATGGAGCTTAAATTTTAAGTTAGACTTGATATGCAGCTCCTAAGGCAGAATGTTAACTTGCATTGGTTTGTTACTGGATTAAGACAACTAGATTTCACCTCAATGTGAAATCTGGATAGAGAAAGGAGACGAAAAAAACCACCTCCCAGAGTGACAGAGAACTCTAACTGCTTCAGAGCTGACCTTTAAAGAATGAAATACAGTATTTTAGTTTGGCAGTTGTGATAAGTCTTTTTGGGAAGTGCTTTTTGAATGTTCTAATTGGTTGCCTGAGAAAATGAGCCCCATTTTTTGTTTCTGTAGTAATACTACAGCCATAGTAGTGCTCCTGAGCTGTGGCACTGCGAATGTTTACTGAAGGCAGGGTGAGGCCTGCAGTGAGTTATGGTGTCTGACAGCTGTCTCAGCTCATGTGCTGCTCTTGCTGAGCATCCCATTGTCTCCTGCAATCCCGAAAGACGCTCCAACAAGGCTTCTACCAAGTTTGTTGTGAAAGACAAGCTTTTTGTGAATTTTATCAGGGGAATGAAATTGTGAAGCACTTAGGCAGGATGTCAGATAAAATTAAGCCAAGCACATTCTTCAAATGTGAAGCATCAGTTTATCCAGAATAATATAAAATGAAAGAACAGCAACACTCAACCAGTTTTTTACACTGTAAATCTATTCTAATGTTCTTCTGGAGTCTTCTGTGAGGCCTAGGTATTAGTTGTGATCGTACTTGTTCTGTCTGATTTATTTTAGGATAATATTAGTTAGATGTATGGGAGACTGAAGATTTTAGAACAATTTTTAATTCAGCTCTTCCAAGCTGCTATTACAGATGCTACTCATGCAGACCTTTTTACTTGGCTTGGAGGCCTTTCTCATCTCCCAAAATTAAAAATGCTGGGTGAGGTCATCGCTTTTATATTGTACCACCTTTCAACTCTCTTATCTTTACCTACAGCCTGACAGTTTCATTTCAAACTTTGTGTGACCTTACAGTTTGAAAGAGATAATCCATAGGGCTACAGGAAATGATGCTGCTCTTCCAATAAGTTAGTCCTTCACAGAGACACTGCTCAGGAAAAGATTCTTCTCCCTGTAGTAGGCTAAAAACAAATGGAGGAAATGCTTTGACAGCTGAAGATAGCTTTCATCTTTAACAGGAAGAAATAGGCTTGGCTATTCTTAATCTTTGACCTGAATTCCTGTGTGCTTTTTAAAAGACTTTCAGAGGCAGCAGTGGGAGGTGCAGTGTTTAGCATGTTTTGTCTGTGCTGAGATCTGGAAGGCAGGCCCAGAAAACAGGCAGAAATGTGGATGAGCAAAGAGCAGCATGTAGAGGGTGAGGTAAGGGTTTAGGTTGATAAATGAAGGGGTTTTATTTATAGTTGCATTGCTTTCACTCCCATGCCTTTTGCCCAATCTGAAGGGAAAAGACACAAACCAGTGGAGACAAAATTAGGAAAAAGTTGCACAGAAGATCTCAGTGATACCTTCAAGGGAGACTTGGGATCACTGGAATTCCTGTCATAGCACCTTATTGGGCATATTGGAGTGGAGCTGGCTGTTGAGAACCCTTCCTGTGCTAGCTCTGAAGGGCCAGGAAATGTTTTCGGAGCACAGCTCATGTATGGTTATCTCAGTCTTTAATATCTGTTCCATTAGGGGTCTGTACTGCTGTATTTCCCTGCTGGTGCAGTGACCAATCCTGGGAAAACCTCTCTGCTTCTTTTGCCTCTGTGAGCCACTTTTGTTGCCTCACCACTGCAGACTAGGAATGATCTGGGTTTTTTCCTCTTGTAAGGAAGGAGAGACTTCCTTGTTCATGTAACAGTGTGAAAAAAAAGTAGAAAATTGAATCCAAAGACAGAGGGGCCAGGGACTCTCCAGCCTCCTGATTTCAAAGTTTGCCTATTTTCTATGGACACAGCAACAGTGAAATGGTGTTGTGCAGTTTTAACACCTTGTGCTCATGTTATGTTCTAATGCTCACCTAAAAAACTTTATTTTTGAGGGGAAACTAATGCTTGGGTAAATTTCATTCAACTGGGGAAATCTGCATGGAAAGAATATATTCCAGGGAACTTTTTTGTTTTTAATCAGTGTTTTATTCAGAGTATAGTATGCTTATTATTTAAGTTTCAAGATACTCATAATGCTTAGGTATTTTCTGTTTTGGGGGCATCTGCAGAGTGTTCTTACTGGCAGTTTCACAGATTGTTACAGAAACAAAAGCTGTATATTGGGCATTGCCAGGTGTGTGTGAGGGTATCTTAATGCATGTATGTATTTGTGTGTGTGTTTAAAATGCCTCCTGTGTGCAGATACTGAACACATCCTCTTGGGGACTGCAGTGTGACTTGCATACTTGGAGGCGAAGGTTCGGAATAAAGAACCTACCCAGAACAGAGTGAAATTAGCTGCAGTTGCTTGTGGGTTTTCAAGGCAGCAGCAGCAGTCAGAATCTGGCCTAAGTAATTAACTTACGAAGCATGGAAAGGAAAAGCAGCATGTGGAAGATATAATTAATAGGAACATATAACAGTCAGCTCTCACATAATAAATTGGCAGCTATGCCTGAGGTAACTGCCTTTTATTTGCAAAATGCTGCTGGAATTTTTTTAAAGTAATTGCACATTTTCTTCCATTTCCACATGGTCACAGAGAACATAGTACAGTACAAATACCAACAGGAATGCAATAAAATCATCGCTGTTGTTTGTTGTTTTTCCTGCTTAAGGCTATGATCTTATTTAAGCCAATGTCCAAAAGAAAGGAGGAATACATTTTAGCTCAGGAAAAGACAAGTGGTAAAACATTTAGTGAGGTTTAATATGGAATAATTTAGAAGGACAAGGCAGGAACAACCAGAATAAATAACAGTAAATGGTCAGATATCTATTTGCAGAGCAGATTTATTAATGTGTTCTCCTGGCTTGAGTAAATAACGGTTAAGATAAATGTTCTGAAGTTCTTTCATTTTGGAGGCTTGAATTTTCCCCATCTGAAGGTTTACTGCAGTTTTTCCTGCAGAGCAAGCATGACATTTTTGGGTACACCACAGCTTCTGGCAGATCTTCAGGTGAATCCAGACTACCCCTTGCCTTGTGCAGAGCCCTGGAAGGCAATGGGATGGCACCAGGGCTCCCCACAGCCAGCTGCTGCTTCAGCTGCCTCCAACAGCCTGCTGCAAAACACAAAGCTGCAGTCCTGCTCCCAACATTTGAAACAGGAAACTCAGGAGGGCTTGCAACTGGGGTTTGCTGCTCTGCCCAAAACATACAAGTTACTAGACTTTTTCATTGCCATTTCCAGGCTTCTCAGTGGAGTCGAGGGAGCTGCGTGTCACTCCCGCTGCTACCTGGTATATGTGATTCCTTTCTGTACCCAAGTGGGAATTTATAATACTGCTTTGTTAGCCTGAATTTTCTTTTGGTTTTAAACAATCTGATTGCCATCACTGCAATAGTGGGGACAAAAAAAGGGAAGCCCAAATCTACTTTATTGTAAACATGAAGAGGATCTGGCCTATATTGTCTGTGAGTGAATGAGGATGGGATCTTGTAAACACCTAACACTGGAGTGAGTTCTTAGCACCATAAATGTGATTAGAAGCTTTACTGCTGTTTAAAATTGAACAGCCTGAAGACCAGGAAATAGTTTGCTATGAAATATTCCTGCTGTAACCAGTCTCTGTACTGCTGACCCCAGGGGATCTTGCATTTGCTGCAGGCTGAGTCTAGTAGGCAGTTTGTTGCTGAACGAAGATTTGAAATAGCAAGATTTAAAAAAGTACATCCTTGCAATTTTTGTGCTGATGAATTTAGAATGATGTTCTAGCAAGCTCAGTACACTCCAAATTAATTAGCAGTGATCTTTTTAACAGGATAATTACTATATCAGCAAGTGGTAAACCCAAAATGAATATGAGTAGTTCCGGCTTGCATCCACAAGGAAGAGCTGTCTTGTGGTTCTACCAAGTGATTCTAAATTCATCCCAGTGTGAAAGGTTTCAGACAGCACAGATCATCATCAGAACTGTCACTTTTTTACCTCTAGACTTGAATTAAAATCCAAAATGAAGCTGCATTCCATTTTCCATATGTCTACCTCACAACACCATGGCAAGTAGGGATTGGCTTTTTAAAACTGTTGCTGGAAAAAGGCTTAAAATAAGCAGAGAAGGAGGTGTTGCACATTATTACTACTATATAAAGAGTAGACAGGGCTATGAAGCATGTGATACTTCCTTATGGCTGTGCATTTTCTTCCTTCATAATGAAAGGGTCTTATCCTGCACAGAACAGTAAGAACTCACAACTATAATAAATGCACATTCACAGCTTTGGTGTTTGGGCTTTTCAAAGAATAAATGTATCATTGTTGATCAGACTGTGGATAAATAAGTATATGACTGCTGCAATGATGGCAGAAACACTTCCATTCATTCCTGAAAAGAGACCCTGATTTTCAGATAGCTGAGGCTTTAGAAAATAAGCCTTACTTTGGTGCTTTAATATTGAAATTACCTTAATTAGGTCACTCTATATGCTTTTCTGCTCTCTTTCAGAATGGATGCAGGAATCTGTAAAAGCACCTGCCATTTTCTGTGAAAATAGAATTTTTAGGCAGACTTTCAAAAATCACTTATCTTACTTTCAGCTTCTCTAAGCTAAGTCGAGCAAATGATCTTACATTGATCTCAAGTGCTCTTGGGAGAAATTTGGGCCCATGTTGGGCACTCCAAATGTAAAAGTAGTAAAGTATTAATTATTAGCCATTTCTTAAAAATGGATCTTGACGCTCATCAGACCAGACAATCTCTCAGGTTATTTCATGGGACCTTGTGGTGCTTTATGAAACATGAAGTGCATGCCTAAATCCTTTGCCTTAGACTGCCTTCAGCAGCAGTGCCATCCTCTTTCTAGAGAGAGTCTAGACCCTGTCTGAGTCAGGCCACTATTAAAAACTATACAAAATGGAGACATTTAAAAAACTGTCTCAACTGTAAAATCACAAAGAAAAAAGTATTTACAAATATTTAGGTGAGGTTTTCTCCATGTGTGTTGTGTGTATGTTCTAACTGGTAGAAATCGAAAGGCAAGCAACTCTGTAGGAAATGCAGCTGGCTTCCAGTGATTCAGGGGCTGATTTTTCTTTTTGTTAAGGTTTAGGTTTTTCAGACAGGTCATAAGAGTCTTTTGTATGTAGTTTCATGGTGGATGTTCTTAATTGCATAGTTCTAAATTGAATCCAGCCAAAGATGAGGTAACATCTGACGAAGGTTTCCTTAAATTTCTGGAATGAACAATATTCTCATGTCACAGTAATAGCACTAACATGCCTGCACAGTTGTTGCTGCTGAAGTTCCTCCTGTACATAGCAAACATTGTTTATCACGCTGTAGTCATAGCCCTACCATTCTAGTAGAGCTCAATGCTTTTGTGCTTCCTATAAAGGACAGGCTTGTCCTTCCACTTGAATTCATGCAAGCACATAGGTCAGCACAATGCCGCCAATGGTAATAACCATTCTTTTAGTGCTCCCAACCTTTCTTGATACTACAAACTATGGCTACAAAATCCCTGTGAATAATATAATATGGAACTAGTCAAAACCCACCGTACAAATGGATTTAAAAAAGGTCCCATTGCTAAGAATTTGCTTGAGGAAAGTTCCCCTACAGTTTAGAAGAAATGAATGTTCTCTTGATGGAAAAGATGACTTAGGCACTCAAGATGTATTTCATCACAGAAACTGACAAAGCCCTTCTGAAGAAGCTGTGGGAAATGCAACCTCTTCCAAGTCAGTAATTGCTCAGTGATCTTCTGATGGAGCTTGGGATTCCTCTTTTGGAGGAACAGCAACAAACTCTTTCATTTCGTTCTCTTGGCGACCAGTAGCATGAGCATGAGCTTCATAAGGCTCACATGGGCAGCAACAGACTTCTCCTTTCCTGCTCTTCTGCAGAACGGTACTACGGAAGTCTAAGGTGATCACTGCCAGCCGGTACAACTGCAGAGTCACAACTAAGATATTCTTAGCTGTAAAAAACACCAGCATCTGATTGAATATTCTGAAGTGGCCCATGAGAATTGAACGCACAATGAAGAAGGGGCCATCCTGTATGAAAAGACTGACACCAATGTTCCACAGTTCCGCACTGTACCTGCACAGCAGCAGGCTGGGGATCCGCCTGGTCGACGCGCTTGGTTTGCAGCCAATATGCTGTACTGCAAGGAAAACAGTCAAGTTAAAACAATTTTGTGAACTGGAGCCAGGGTTGGCCTAAAGGGCACTCACAATACAGGGTACTCTGGATTATAAATGCATTCACCTGTAAACTGTGCAACATATAGCATATCCAGTTTCTGGGATGTTTTTCAGCAAAACACGCTGAACTCGCCTGAGGCACTTATGTGGTCTGACAAACAGGATTAAAAACCACTTCCCCTTTTGTATGCCTCAAACCTCCCAGTATTTATACACTTCTACGACAAAAAGCAGAAATAGACCACCAAATGATTCTTTACAACTTCCTCAGACCTTTTATTTGGTAAATCAACATGCCAGACCAGTATGCATCCTTAAGAAAAAAAACTGTGCTGAAAAGGAACAGCCAGTGCTGTAGCACTTCACTCTCTTCCACATGAAGAATTGCTTTTAAAATATTCACTAGATAACCACTGCCTTTTTCATGTGTCATAGTAAGAATAAGGTCTGTCAGTGCCAGGCAATATTGAGCACTTTGTGGTTTCTGTCTGCCATGTAAGACTTGAGGCACAGATACTTGTTCTTGGCCTTGTGGGTATCAATGTCACACAACTGCTGGAACTTGCATACATGGGTTCCCCTTGGCTGTAAAGGTGGTGGTGCGCTCAAATCCCCTCTATGGTGTAGTGTCCAGAGAAGGAGCATCAGAAGGGTTTGTGGGGGGGAATTTGGCTGTGTCTCACAGAAATACATGAAGCTTAATTAACCTGTCTCTTGGACAGGGAGATTTCATTGGTTTAAAAAAACATCGCTACTTGTGATGCGGTAACAACTGCCAAAAATTGCAGCTTGCCAAAACAATTCTATTGTTTGAGTCAATGCTGGGGTGGGGGGAGAAAGAGATGAGACTCAAATGGAAAATGAGTTGTAAAATATAGAAATTTGCTGAATCCATTAGGCAAAGCTTCAGCAGCAGCTAATTTTTTAATGTGCTTCTGTGCCATTGCTGTTTAATAGTCCTAACTGCACTGCTGTAGTCTAATAATAAGTGCCTAAAAATTTCTTTTACGTCATGTTTGTGTGAATAAACATTCTGATGCTTGAACAAAAAGTACTATCTGTGCAACTGTATAGAACTACCTAAAATGAACTGTACCCATAGTAATTTCAGGGAAATAGGTGTTCAGTAATTTAATTTTAACTGGTAGATGTAATTAAATAAATGGAAAAGCAACAGCTAGAGAAAAAAAATGAACAGATTGTTTAAGTGCTATATGAATTTATTTGTGTGGTGGTGATGTATATAGGATGTTTATTTTGTTGGTTGAGGTTTTTTAGACTGCTGTACATCTTTAATAAAATATATTTTAGCAGTAGCAGGAATTTTAGCTATGATAAAGCTGAAATGTGATTGCATCTGATATTTTAGGAGGTGAGCTGCTGAGCTGAAAGGCTGAAATATTTTCATAACTTCCCTGTTAGAAACAAAGCCTAGCAGCGTCCATGAAGAAGACTAATGAACAAAATAATATTTCAGGAATTTTTAATTTATTATTCTAGTCAGTGTGTTAGCCTAGAAATCTATTTTGTATAGATGGTACTGAGGATAATGCATTTTTGGACTGCTATAGTTGTTGCAAACTTGTTGTGATTGGAGGCCAAAATGGTTGGAACAGATGATGCTCCAGACAGCTTTCATTGTTCTTTTTGGACAGGGAGAAGCCCTTTCTGCCCAGGAACAAACACAGCCCTGAGCTGGCTAAATAGCTGGCCCTTTTGGATTAAGATAACATCATACAGTCCCAACATCATATGGTCCTTTAGGTCTCCAGTGAATAGGTAGTATCTCCTGTGCTTTTGGCTGTGCTGTTCTGTGGTTCACGAGTGCCTGCCTCTCTGTAGGGTCTAGGACCTACCCAAATTTGAGACATAATAGACCAGCTCTAACATGAGAGCTCACATAGTGAAGTTTAAGGCAGTAACAGGCAACTGGAGCAACACAATAGTGCACTCATTTTTTCCTTTTCCTGAAAGTAGACAGCTCAATGAGAGAGATCAGAGGTTAGCCAGAAACAAGTATTTTCTCAAAAGAAACCACAATAAGCTTTTTTCAAAAGCTGTTGAATATGAATTCCTCTCCGCCAGAAGTCCTTAGTACAGCCTGTATGTATTGTGTGCACAACCACAAGATGTACCAGCAAAAACTTAAGGGCATTTTTTCTCTTTTCTTGTTTGTGTGCAAGTACTAACCTGCAAGATCAAGTGGAAACTGTAACATACTCCAGGTCCATACAGCAAGAATTGCATTTATGAGAGCGTAATTCTTCCTATGGGAGGGGAAAAAGTGGTAACAATGAAGATGCAGTTTCCTTATGAGATCACAAAAAAGTTTCCTGTAGTGTTTGTAATAATTTAAAGGGTAGCTGAGTGAAACAGTGATTGGTTTATTTATATGTCCTTTTACAATGCAACTCTAAGGAAAACAGAAGCACCTTTTTGTATGGAAGTTTTGCTGTTAAGGCTTACATGTTCTAGCTGTGTAATTACACGAAATATCTGAAGTTAATGTTATAATAATAAGCATATGAGAATAGACTCTGTGGCTCAGAGGGGATATCTTTACCCTTGTAGTGATTACACATTCTTTGCAAGCCTGAAGCTTCTCTGCCAAGTGGGAAGGACTCTTTTCCTGCTCTAAAAGCCTTGCTATGATATTTACAAAAAATAAAATAGTATTTGTTATAGAAGATGAACATCTTCTGTGACTCTTTCTTTATGATGGATGTTCACAGCTCATCTCTCAGCAGTGTGAGGGGGAGGTGAGCTTACTTTCTTGGGGAGAGATCAGTGTGTTGAAAATTCACACCAGACTCTGCCATTCCCTTTCTTCTTATCTTTGAACACTCTGTCACTCTAGCATGAAGTACACATGAGATAACCAAAGAAGCAACTTGGATAATGAGTCACTTAAGCCAGCTCTAGTTGCTTCCTTGCCCATCTGAAACAATTCATTAACCTGAGGGAGGCTTACTTCGTATCCAGTGTTTCAGCTCCTGTAGCTGTAAGAACTCCTGGCAGTCAGGCTGCTCGTTTGGCTCCCTGAACCCTTTCATTGTGATGATGTGACATGCTTCTCTGCTGGCAGCACATGAGTAATCCCCAACAAAGCTCACAGGACTTTCACAGGGGGAAAGGCAAGAGCAGGCACACAGAGCCCTTGAATGCAGCCCTCGGCTTTCTATGGGAAATGCAGTTTTACCAGTATGAACACTGCACATTACACAAATATCATCAGCAAAGCATCCTTACCGAACATCTTCAATGTCCAAGGTCTCACTAGCAAATTCAAGTATATCTGCTGCTGTTCCCACAAACATAAGAAGCAGCTGAGACAATTGATCCCGGGTGATTTCAACTCCAATGGGGAGAAGCCATCTCCCAACTACTAATAGCAGTAGAAAAGTCTGGTGGAGGGCCAGTGTCCATACTGTCTCACAGATTGTGGAGAGCTGATTGACAAAGACTTTAGCCTGTTTAAAAGACAACAATAATGTATTGTAACTTCAGGAGACTGATGTTAGAGATACTGTCAGGGACTGTATTTGTCTTAGAGCCTGCTTTTGTTCTCTTTCACATTGTATGAGAACAAATAAATTCCATCTGGCAGGCCTGGTTTAAAAAGGCACTTTAATACAAACTTTGGATAATGAATATCAAATCTTTCTCTGTGTACTACTCCTCCTGTTCTCATTTTTCAATTGAGTGTTGTGCTTTGCAGACTCATTGCCCAGGCACTTTCTAAATTCAGTTACTGAGATTCACAAGAGAATGGTAGGGTCACCTCTTCTTTACACAGAGATTGGTCTTAGCAACAGTAGTATGCAGCATGCTGTATTTTCACAATGTGGTTTCCTAAACTACAAATGTATATAATATACATGCTCTGGCTTGTTTGCCTTTTTTTTGTTTGGTTTTTTGTTTTGTTATTTTGTTTTACTCACAAGGTGCTTATCTCTAATTGTCATAAGAGCTCTACCAGAAACAGGAAAAGGTGCCCTACCGTCTGAATGATGTGGTGGTCTGTTCCCTCACTTCCATGACTGCTCTCTCTGGATTGATTGAAGTCTTGATTGCTGACATTGACCTGAACAGCCCCAGGCTCATTGCCACAGTACTGTTGTGAACAAAAACATGACACACATGTAAACATCCCACCCAGGAGCAGATGTGCTCTGTAGCTGAGTGTCCTGTTTTGCTGAACTGCAGAGGGTATCTGATGTTTGCAAAGGTCCTCGCTCTTAATGTCATTCCCCCTCTTCTTCAGAAGGGAGGAATTCCTCTCATGAGGACAAGAGTGATGTGTTGGTAGGTTCCTAAGAAATTACAGGGTTGTACTGCAGAAGAGGATGCAAATTCAAAGGCCAATGGAGTGGCCTTCAACAAAAATTTGTTCTCAAAATATCTGCTTCTGTTTTCTACTATCCAGGAAAAGTTCTCTGAAAATGTCACTTTCATTTTTTTGTATGACTTCCCTCAAGGCTGAAAATGAGGTAGGATATATGAGTTGTATCCTCCACCTCTCCTACCCCTGCTGTGCCTTATTTTGTATGGAAATTCATAGAGTGAGAGGAGAAATAAAGGAGTATTTAAGAGAAGTAGACCTGTATTGTTGCCTATCCCTTTGAAATAGAATAAAGGATATTTTTACTTCCTACAAGTACACAGTGATCTGGGAAATTGAGTGTTGGCTAAAACATACTGTTACTCCAACTACAGTACAACAGTGGTGGGGCTATGTTCTGTCTGCAGCACTGTCCTGCCTTTCTACCTTCACACCCAAGGTTGGCCCAGGAGCAGCTGGGGGGCACAGCTCCAAGATCTGTCTTCATAACAATCCCTAACATCTCTCTCCATTGTAATAAAAAGAGGATAATTAGAAAATCAAACCATGCTGTTACTAAAGACTTCTATCCTGTCCTATTTTTGCCAGAGAATTGCAGATGATTTGCATTTCCCCACTGGGCCCCCCACCATTTTATTGCATGGGGATTGATTTTCTGCAACAATTGGAATGTGTTTGAGAGCATACTGAGTAGTTGTGTTCAGCATAAAGCCTGCCAATATCAGAGCAATGTTTTTCAGGAAATTTCAGATTTTGCTTTGATACTTTTCTTGGTCTCTGATGTTGTTCAGTATCTGGGTAAATGCTGCCTCTTTTCTGACCTTATGGTAGATAAATTTCCTGTGCCTGGAAAAAACTGGAAAAAATGTCAGTGCTTGTTGCTTTTAGAGTTGGCGCTAAAGAGTCTTAAGCTGAATGCTTGTTTTATTTGAACAGTGGGTGTGAGAGTCTTGAAAGATTGACACACAGATGTGGGGAAGATGATGTTTCCATTTAGTCTAAAGTTCTGGGCATGGAAACAGTGAGATGGAGGGGCTGGTACTCTCTGCCTGGCTACAGCCTTGTAGGGCTAATTTCCCTGGGTTTGCCCTTCAGCTAAAGGAGAGAGAGGGAACGCTTTGTTCAGAGGATACTTTGGAAGTGTAATTTAACTGGTGCTCTGAAGAGGGATCTGTATCTGCTGCCTACAGAAAAACCCTAAAGTCTATGGGGACCCACCCCAAGGACAAAGTCAGGCTGAATTACTTCCACTGGCTGTGTGACACAGCAGAGGAGACCACAACCTAAAAATACTGCATAAGTGTCCCAACCACCCCAGAATACTAAGAAGTGAGATCCACAAGTAGCCTGGGTAGGGCAAAGGGATGACTAACCTGTGCAGGAGGAGGAAGGCTGACTCTGACAGCCTTTGGTTTGTCATTAAATCTGCATTCAAGCTCACCTCTCTGGCCCCTTGCCTGGTCTGGCATGGTAATAGGAAAGCAGCCATGAACCTGCACAGAACTTCACATCCAAGGCTGAGGAGCTGCAGGCCTCAGCAGCTTGACTGCTGGAAGGAGGCAGAAGAAGCCATGCCATGGCTTGCAGGGGAGCTCTTTTAATGTTGTTCTAGTGCACAAAGGTGCAGGAAATAAATACCTCTAAAAAAATGAATTCACATTATTGGTGTCTTTGGTAGGTGTCTTTCCTTCTATGCCATTTTTGTGAGTACTTTCAGCTGAGAGGTGTGTTACTATTTCAGTGCAAGGCTCAGTGATCTTGGACTGATTGGCAAGCTCAGGGCCAGTCCACAGCTCTTCTCAATTGCTTCCAGGCAGGAAATGGAAATCTGCATCTGCAAAGCCAGTCTCCTGTTTTCGTTTTTTTTTTTTTTAAAGTAGGCTTCTGTTTTTTTCATTTAAGTATGTTCATATCTTGTTTGGGTTTGCTCTTCTCTGAATATTTAATAAGTGGTGATTGTGAAATGATCTTTGAAAATCTGGAGAAGAGCCTTTATTTACATCATGTATATGCATGTAAATAGGACTGCTGGTGCCAGGCATATTTACTTATTGATTTATGGATGTGCAGTGACTAAATGGGAATGTGACAATAAGCAAGTGAATAGTATTTTACTGTTTCATGGGCATTTGATAAACATGATTTGCCTTTTTATTTTAGACCCCAGTAAGTCCTAAATGTTGACTGTGTACCAAGCTAAATAAAAATGGGTTTGTTTTCAGTTTTTTTCTGTGCAAAGATAAAAGGAAGAGGCTGTACACATTTTGTATCAACTCTGACTTGGCTTACTTTCTTTTGTTTTTTCTGAGATGAAGCTTACTGATTCATAAGCCATCTAATCAAAATGGAAATGCTGTTGCATTACATGGTAATGGCCTGCAGAGAAATTCACTGCCAGTGCATGGGGGACACCTGAAACACCAAACTAATTCAGCCAGTTTCTGTTTGCACCTTATTCACAATCTATTATTTTCAAATAAAACTGAGGTTAGCTAAAACTTTTCAAAATGGGGCCAGCATTGGGGTGTAAAACACTTGAATATTAGGGTGGAGTACCCTCAAACCATGACACCTATTAATGTGCATGGAGGCTGTCAGTCTGAGGACATTTTGGAAGAGTCCAGCCCTTCCCTGGAGCAGGCCTTCTGCCAAGCAACAGGTACCTGGCTTGCTGTCTGTGCTTTGCTGCAAACAGTGTGGCTGTCACTATGGAAACACATGTGATGTCAGAAATTCAAAGCACTCCTGACTGCTTCATTTTGCTCATACAGGAAAGCTGAAATGTAAAACATGAAACAAAGATTATCTAAGTTGTTTTCCAAATTGAGGAATATAATGGGTACGGCAAGGAAGGAGTGGTGAAAGATGTAAGATCACTTTGAGGAGCTCATTATGGTATAGTTTTAGCTGGTAAGAGAATCCCACCTCAGAATGAGGCTGAGGGAATGGACAGTGATATTCACTATATCCCCAGAGTGTTCAAGTTAAGGTGGTTAAAAATAATTACAAGGTTTACCCAGTGTCTGTCTTATTCCTGACTGGAAGCCTGCATCATCTAGAGCCCTGGTAGTTGGGTAAGCCCTACAAAAGGTGCTCAGTTACTGCTTTCTGTGGCAGTGGCACACCAGGCATCTGCAAAGGTAACAGAGCCCTGAGATCCTGAACGAATGTTTGGGTTTTTTAATGGATTAAATGGTTTCAATTTGCTTGACAGCAGACAGCAATTTTTTCACTCTGTACAGTTCAATTGACTTTATCATCTCTCCCAAACATATATTTCACCCCCAAATACATTACCACAAAGCAGTAGTTTCTATGCAGTCAGTATTTCACCTCTGATATATGAATGGCATTATATGTCCAGTTCTGCAGTACACAGAGGCAGAATTGCCTCTGTCTTCAGGAAGAGAGATGCCTATTAGCACCTGCTTTAAATAACAGCACTGACATGAGCAGCTGATGCTTCCTGGTAAGGATTCAACACAAGATCAAAGTTCTACTGCCTTAAAGACCACACACTGTTTTCATAGTGTATATATTAAAAGTGTGGTTCTAGTGACCGTATAATTACCCATTCTGTTTGCATTTAAATAATGAAATCCCAGGAATACATCAGTATGGAGAGTAGTGCTAGTCTGGGTGCTGTGTTTGAGATTAATTGTTAGGAAAGCTACTCCCCTTCTGGAGGTATTGTTTTTGAATCTGTTAGATTGTGTGTTTCCAGAACTCTCTATCCTATCTCTCCAGGTATAAACTAAGCTGTTAACTTGATATACTCCCTCTTTAATTCACCATAGCAGTATATCAATAAGAACAAAGTATGCCATGTTCTAACATCATTTTGGGAAATAAACTGCTGCCTTTGACTACAGAATTAGCCTGTTTCTTGGACCAGATTTAACTATGACAAATGTTCTCAATATCCACATTACCTGTCTGTGACTGTTTAAGGAGATTTGGGAAAACAAGAAGACAATAAATTCCTGCTGTTGTATTTAGAAAAAGCCTGAGGCATTTTTAGTGTAAACACAATTTTGAATATTTGATTATGCTTCTGTGGACTCTAACAATGTTTCAAAGGAGAAAATGAGGCACTAGGTCTTCTTAGTCTAATTTATGTATTTTCTTCTGTTACTTTTTGTTCTTGTTCCAATCAAAACCTTTACTGCTATGGATGTAGGGCACTGCATATGTGCAAACAGGGGCACAGACAAAATTTCCTTTTCACTGGATGGAAGTGCTATAGGGACTTGAAACTAGCCTGCATGAGCTTGACTCAGTGAGACCTGCTGGGTGAAGTGGCTCTGTTCTGGCCCTAACTGACCCCAGAACACTTGCCCTTAAAAATTTTACCATGTGCTTTAGTCCTGAATTGGAATCCAGCTCCTCTCTCTCCTAGATGATTATGCAACACAAAGAAAGGAAGGATGTAAACATTTTCAGATGTATTTCCAGCTGTGGTAACAATCTGTGTGTTCTCCTATGTTGTAGCAAACATGAGGTAACCTGAGTTTAAGACCCCTTTCACTGATACCTGTCTCAATTTTGACTTGCTTGAAGTTGTGGCATTTGCCACTGTGAAACTCACATTATTTTGCAAAGGCCTCTAAACCAATGGCATTCTTTTACCCTACTGAGCAAGATTCATGCTGGTAACCTGGGGGTGAAAGGCTGTGTTTTTCAAACTTGTAGTCCTCAGTTCCTGAGATAAATACAAATACATGGTCTCATTTTTAGCTAGGAAAGAGTCTCATTATCTGATAATTAGGAAGTGCACAATAGTCATAATATAGCTGTAGCTAGACTGGGACACCCATCAATGTGAAAGAGAGAACTGGAACAAGACTTTGCAGAGTTCTGACTGCATGCCTGAAGCCAACCCATCAAATAATGCATCAATTTCAAACTATTCCATCTTGTCTCATATTAAATACCTGAGTCCCATGATGAATTTCTAGTAGCCATAGTGATGGTACTATGCAAATCAGATATAAAAATATTGCTGGTGAAAACCTGTGAAGGAAAAGAAAAGATATCTTGGTATTATGATACATCTTAAATACTTTCCAATGCAGATAATGTTTGGATATATTGTATTTTGTGCCTCTGCCATATGGGATATTAAGAAATAGGGTAACTGCAAATAAGAATTGCTATTCTTGCTGGTTTGCTTGTGCTGTGTGAGTATTATAAACAGGTTTATCTGTACATCCATCTAAGGTCATATATGGAAATTTATTAAAAATTTCTTTTTTAAGAGCTGACCAGAGGCACTTTGCTGTTGGTATTTCTATCACAGCATTTTCTGTATTTAAAAAGCCTGTAGCTAACATGCTCTTTCTGATTTCATGAAGAGTGAATTAATACATTGAGTCACTTCACGGAGTGATGCTGAGATAAAGGTTACTCACAATCCTGTGCATTGACACAGGAAAGGTAGAAATAGCATCAGTTTGCCTAAAACAAGCACTGCTTCAGTAGATCTTTTAGATGCAAGCTGTGCTTTTAAAATGGGTTCATAAAAATGGATCTTGGCCTTGTTTCCCCACTTGCGCTAGAATTTTCTAGTTCTTTTCTCCCTGCTAGTCTTCTATATAACTGTGATGGGTTGGTGCTGGCTAAATGCCGGTGCACCCACGAAAATCATTTATTCAACCAAAACCAGCACAATAACTGATGTTGATGAAGCTTTGTTATCTTCAGCTTCTTTAGCTGGGTTTATTCAGAAGTAACAGAGAGATTTCATAACTCCTACAAGTAGTGATTCTTGTGAGAGTGAGTTGCTGCTGTTTTCTTATTAAACACGTGACATTTGATTGAGGTGGGTTTTTTTTTTGTAATTCTGTACTTCTGGAGTAGGAATGAGGTGCAATGCCACAAATTTTGTATCTAGCTCTGCATGCTACAGTATGGACTGGGCATTGCTGCAATGCCCTGGGACTAGGAGCGGGTCCACCTTGGGACATTTGCTTGGTTCCTTCTATTCTGCCTCTGGCACATTCTGCAATGAATTTAAACTGCTTATAAGTAAGCAACTGCAGCAATATTTTGGCCAAATGTCATTGCATTTACTGTTTGTCCCTATGTTGAACGTATCTTTATTTTGGTAATCATGACTTTTCCAGTGAAGATTAAGTACTGAAGAAAACAAAATATCCTGGTGCATAGGGAAATTACGGGGTTGCTAAACTGCTCTGAAATGTTTCAAACTATCCCCTCTAAGATAGTTTGGGTTTTAATTGTGTTTTTTTGTTTTTCAGGGTTGAGGGGGGTGTTGGTTTTTGGTTTTTTTGGCAGTGGGTTTTGTTGCTGTTGTTAGCTTTGTTTTTTTTTTCCTAAAAAAAAAAAAGGGCTAGTGATTGTGTGGGTTTTTAGCCTGGTTATTTTGGGAGAGAACACACCTCTCATTTGAATGGAAGAACTAACATTTTACAGTATTTCCTGTAGGACTTCAGCACACAAAAAATCCATCCAGCTGGCAGGTTAGCAATACTGAGCTAATGATACCACATCAGGCCAAGAGACTTCAGGGGCTTTAACCCTGCCTTTCTTTCAGAAGGAGCAATCTAGAGGAAATATTACATGGCCAGGCTCACAAGAAGACTTTTTTTCCACATGTGCCATTAAATGTTTTAGGCTGGTGTAATAAGTAACAGTCCTCTGTCAATAATGAACAGAGAATATCAGGGTGTTGGAGGCAGGAGTCCTGCTGCATAGCCTGCCCCTGGCCTGGATTGGTGATTGTCTGTGGAGTTGTTTCTACAAACGCTGATGATGTTTGTTCTGTGACTGTTTTCCACTGGAGCAGAAAATTATCCTGATGCAAATAGATGCTGGCCATTTGTCTACAGTTCTCACCTATATATGTACTTTTATTTTGCTGCTTAAAGTGTTGGACCACATCCATTTTCAAAATTTTCTTCTAGATAAATTTAGCCCAGTCTTCTACATGTGC
The DNA here is from genome assembly GCF_028769735.1 of Zonotrichia leucophrys gambelii. Classification (NCBI taxonomy): domain Eukaryota; kingdom Metazoa; phylum Chordata; class Aves; order Passeriformes; family Passerellidae; genus Zonotrichia; species Zonotrichia leucophrys. The sequence continues at coordinate 29,049,962 of NC_088176.1, forward strand.
ATCTAACATGGATCTGCTTTTGGTATCTATTTTTGTTTGGATTTTTTAAAAGCTCCATTAGCAAGTCTTCCTTCATGAAGATTCTGCTGCCTCCTCTCCCAAAATAACTGGTACTGTTCAAACTGCCTGTCTCATAACGGCATTTGGGGCTCTGCTGTTGTTCAATTTTCCAGTGTCCCAGACTTTATCACTGCTTTTATTACATTCAAATTTAGAGCATGGAACTCTTGTGTGAATTGTCACACAACACTTCTTCTGTTATAATGACTTTCACAGGTTGCATGGGCAGGATTTTAAGAATGTGGAAATACTCCAGGGCTCTCTAGTACTCTATTTATCTGAAGGCCTGCCTGCAGTTTGTTTTTAACAATAAAAGGTCCTAGTGAAACCTTGACAATTAGTTATGTGACCGCCTCCTTTTCACAGAGCATTTTCTTTTGGCTGCCTGAGCTCTGATGAGCTGTAGATGACAGCAGTAATTCTTTAGATGCATGTAAAACCCCATGTGCTTGGCCAAGCGCTGCTATGACTAACTTTTTTGTTCATTTCTCGGGCAGCCTTTCACGCATGAAAGTTCCTCTCAAATCCAAGTAGTTAAGCCACTCTTGCTGTATCAAAACAGTTCCAACTCATCTTTTTTTTTTTTTTTTTACGAAGTTTAGGTTCATGCAGTAGCGTGGTGTTAGCACTGTTGCACGGAGGAGAGCAGGGGCACACAGTCCTAGGGCAGGATGAGCAATGCAGGGCACGGCAGGATGGGTGTAAATGCAGGGCATGTGCAGGGTCCCTCCGCACCCTGTGCCCCTGCAGGGCTCAGGAGGTGCCCGGTGCCCCAGCCCGCCGCAGCCCCACGGCATCCACCTCCTGCCTGCAGCAAGGGACACTCACAGCCGCACAGAGCGCCTCCCGCCCAGTCTGCTGTACCATTGCCCCTCCTGAAAGCCCTCAGCATGGCAGCGGGTTAGCCAAACTCTACCAGCCTCCATCCCTGCCTCCCGCGATCCCTGAGCGCCTGGCACCACCGGGACAGGGCAGCCCCTGCTCTCGGGGGGCAGCTCCGCATCTGCAGCAAGGAACATGCAAAGAAGCAAGCGGGGCTCCGGCGGAATATGCTCACCATTTGTAGCCTCTGCCTTGCTTAAACTTGAGGGTGAGCCCTGTCTCCAGGCACAGGAGAAGATTGAGCAGCGCCAGCAGCCAGTACTTGGGTTCCTTCTTCACGGCGGTCACTCTCCAGACCCCGATGAGCGAGTGCAAGACGAAGAGCAGGCGGGTGACCAGGGCATTGAGCAGCACCATCAGCTCCATGCCGCCCGCCCTGCCCCGCACCGCGGGGCCCCGCCGCTCTTAGGAGCCCTGGCGAGTTACCTTGGCAGGCAGCGGGGAGCCCGCGCCTCGCCGGCACACAGACCGCTTCTCCTCCTCCATCTCCACAAAGGGGCCCATTATAACAAAAAAGAAACAGCATCGCCCCTCCCCCAGACTTCCTGAAAACTTTTTGAAGGGAAAAAAAAAAAAGACACGCTTCCATGCTGCAGTGGTTTGCAGGCTCGGAACAGCCCTGGCCGGGCCAAGGCAGGGGTGGGGAGCGTTGTTTCTGTCTCCTCTATCATCGCTCAAGGACCGAGCACGGCGAGGTTTTCCCTCTCGCCCAGTTACCATCGCTCTGCAGCCCCACTTGCTGCTCTCGCCTCGTGCATCTCCAGCAAAGACACAATGAAAGGCACTTTGCTGAAAGCTCCACTGCATTTCTGAGAGTGCAAACCAAACCCGTCTTTCTGCTCTTCCCGAAAGAGAATTCATGTTTGGGAGCTTTTAAAATCGTTTAATATGGCAATATAGAGAGTAGAACTTGTATGCTTAGTTCCGTTCAATACTGGAATCCCTTGTGCAGGAGTCAGAATCTGAAATCTAGTCAAACCACTCTAACGTGTGATCTACACCCTGCTTCAGGACTAAGAAGCAGGCCAGGTGCAGAACTCCAGAAACAGGGATGAAATCTGGGCTAACACTAATTTTACTGAATTGATCAACAGAGGCATATACAAAACAATACACTTAAGTTTGACTGTTAGGTCAGTTACCTCTAGATGAACTTTTTGTATCCTGTGGGAAAGTGGATGAAGTACAGAATTTGTTTAAACATTTCCCTAATGTTTCTCATAGAGATTATAAATTGTATACAAATTTAAACTTTTCTCTACCAAAGAGAAACATCTTCTTGATCAAAATTGGCACTGTGTTGTTCCAGTTGTGTGTTAATTTACTGCCAAAATACTTAAATTGAGATAGCCGACTGTAAAATGCAAGTGGAGAACCAAGTCCATGTGAAGTACTGTGGTGTTGCAGAGGTCCTAATTTCCTAGATTTAATTTTAAACAATCCTGTTCTATTTAAACACAAGATGGTATTCTTCTGAGAGTTGTGACCTTTCTAAGAAGGTATTTTTCCTCAATTGCTAAGATCCAAATTTTCCTTATTGCAAAGCCAAGCCTCTTCCTTTATGAAGTGCTGGTGCTGGCCAGCTGATATCCTTGGGGGTGGGAAGACTACTTTACTTTAACCCTGCCCAGAAAAAAAAGGAAAACAAAAGTCCATTCCACAGTAGAGATGACTCGCTTGGGAAATGCCTGAATAAATAAATGGACTGTGTGGCATGCCTTTTTGAAGGAACAAAAATCAAGCTCCTCACGCTCAGAGGAAAATGAATTCAAGTCAAGGACCTGCTATAGATAATCTCTGCCAATAGCCACTGTGCCATATCGTGCCTTGGGTGCTGCTGGTTCACAGCCCTTCCGCTGGCGTTAAGGTCAAATGTAGTTAAAGAGGAAATCGGGAGCAGACAGATTGAAGAGATTGTTTAAACAAGATATTCCTCTGTGGGAGTGCTTAATGTCAAATGACTTGGGGAGCTGGCATGTCCTATTGTTCATGGAGATCCTTCCAGGGCAGACAGATGTCACAAAACTTGGAAAGATGATCAGTACAACATTCTCATGCTCAGGAAGGATGCAGAGAGCTTTGCTGAGAGCTAAGTGATTCTGTATATTGAGGACATGTGGGAGCTGAACTGCTTAACAAGGTAATTTCATCAATGAACAATCCAAACTTCAATCAGTGAAAGTCCTAGACTTAAGTAGGAAGAAGATACAATATTGACTCTGCCTACTCAGTGGTGGACCACGATGGCAGCGCAGCAGCCTGAGTAGAGGGGCAAGTACTCATGGACAGCTTCATTTCTTTGGCCTAGGAGAGGCAATTATTGCATCCAGACTTGACAGAGAGCATTTTTAGATGTTGCAGTGGCTGTTTTGTGGAGCAGCTGGTTCAAGAACCAATGAAGTCAGTGCTTGACTTGAATCCTGAGTGGTTTATGGGATATGATGTAGGGAGTAACAGCTGAAGAGGTCCTCTGAAAGGGGGATCTTAATGTGCTTAGATTTGGCATCCTTGCAGGAGTAAGACAAGCCAGAGCTCTCTACCATTGCTCTGCTGAGCTTCAAAAAGGAAAACTAGACGCAGATCAGCAGGCATGTTGAAAATAAGACAGATGGAACACCTAACTCTTTGCAGGGAGTGTGGATATTGCTTCTCTAAATCACATGGAGAGCGCAGAGATAATAACTGTGCATCAAGGGAAACTTGAGAAAGAGTGAGAAGAAGCCAGCATTTGCAGGGTAAGTGAGATTGCAGGAGCAAGAAGGCATCCTTCAAAAAGCTGAAATGCTGTCCAGCTGAAGAAAACTGAAAAAATTATGAACCCTAGCATGGACAAACATGATAAGGCTTACTGAAGGAATGTGAGGGACAATTAGCAATAAAACATGGTAACTAAAATGTCTGTTATCTGTTCAAACATATCGTGACTAGGAAGTCTGCCAGGGAATTGTTTGGTCACTGGACAGCCAGGTGGCACAGAAGCCCTCAGGGGGTGCTATTGCTGGGGGGAGTGGAGTCCCAGCATGAGTACAGATGTACACTGCAGTGTGGGGAAGCACTGACTCCTGCACAGAGCCTTATAGAAGGGTTTTTTTAGGAATTTTTTTTCCCTCTACGTCTCTGTATGTGCTAGTGTTCTGTCATTTAAATTCTTTTGTAGTTTCTACTGCGTCTGCATAGTTCCATCTGCATCTTAGACTTGTCTGGCTAGTTGACCATGGGCTAGAGAATTCTTGAGGGAGAAACTTTGTTTACCTTGGTTTTGTTCTCTTTCCCTGAGGATGGAGTTAGGTCTAAGGCTGGATGCAGACAGTGGAATTAGATGGACCTTTGCTCTGACCTGAAATGGCTGCATTAGTAGAGACTTTCTGATATCTGAAGAAATTGATCCAGAGCGGGTTGTAGTGTTGGATCCAAACTGAAAGCAAGACTTGTGTCTGTCTGTAGAGAGGAGTCTACTAATGATATATCCTTTTCCATACCTTTTTTCTTTCTTTCTGTCTCTTTTTCTTTTTTTTCTGGAAACTCTGTTCTGTGCCTGGGAACCCTTCAGTGTTAATGTTTGCAGGAGCTGCTGTACTCTGGCAAAGCCTGGACACAGTGGTGTGAACATGCATCACACAGTGTGGGATTTTCATCCAAGACACCTTGGCAAGATCTGCTGCACAGTTCTGCCATATAACAGCCAATTGCAGCATGTTTGATGCATTTGGGAAATGTTAAACCTTACTGTGCCCCCAGCACCAGTGATCTTTTTGCAGGAATAGGGAATCTGGCACTTTAAACACTGTGCCACGGGATCTCTGTGCTTGAGTTGAATAATTCCTGCCTTTAGGCCAAGTCACTCTGATGATTGCACTAAGCAGACCCCATAACTTTCAGAAATGTGGAATTGCACCAGTTCCCAAAAACAAACTAGGCTTGGAGGTGGTTCTCTAGCTGAACCTGAGTCAGCAGTGATGGAGGGCCACGCTGGCAGGTAGATACAGAGCTGAAACATGCCAGTGTCCATCTTGTGTGCTTAGGAAGGCCTTGGCTCAGTGAGGGAGGAGCCAGTGGAGAAGGGCAGGAGTGTTTCTATAGTAGGAAATTACTTCCTTAAACAAATGGTTCCGTTTCAGACAGTTAGTGACATCCTTGTTAGGTTGAAGTGCTCATAGAATCACAAGACCCCTGTTCAAGCACCTGGAGGGACTCCAGTTAGGGCTGGAGTGCAGAGCTTAGGAAATCCTGTGAGGAGGAATTCCAGAACTAAAGTTCTGTGAGATTTTGTGAAAATATGCAGAGGTTTTTTGTTCTGTTTTAGGGTGGTTTTTTTTTTGTTTCATGGGAGCTCTGAACAAAGAGTCTCAGAATTTACTTTTTGCTTACAAAATTGGATGTTTTAGGCAGTGAAATTTGGGGCTAATGGCTAGTTGCCTTCAGTTCAAGAGATTTTGAAGATGTGATTTACAATATTCATAAAGAAATAATTATAGGGCATTAAGCTGGAAGAGACCAGGGATGAGAATGGGTCATAAATTCAGTGTGAGTCAGCAGCATTGTTCTGCTGTGAAGGAGGCACACTGGGATGTATAAACAGACCTGTAACATGCCAAATTTCAGTTATTTCTTCTGCCTTCCTTGGTGCTGGGAAAAACCTCACTAAACTACCCTAATTCTAGTGATGCTTTTCCAAGGGAGAGCTGACAGGATAGAATGTCCAGAGATGGACAAGACTGCTGAGGAAAGAATAAGATACCATCATTTAGTGTAGAGAAAAGAAAACTGAGGAGAGATGGAAGTGGCCATGTGTTCAGGAATAGCCTGTTCACCAGGCCCAAAGCAGAGGGAAGGAAGCAAAAGGCTTAAAGAGGAAAAAAGGAAAAAAATATGCAATTAGATGTCTGGAGACATATCTTGCTAGGAAGGACAGTGAAGCACTGAAATAGATTGTGAAGAGAGATGTCCAAGTTGCAGGCTTTTAAGCACAGATTAAGGAAACATCTGTCAGGGATGACAGCAGTTTAGTTGATCACTTGGGATAGAGGGCTGACTAGATGATCTCTGGAGGTTTTTTCAAGTCTTTTACCTCCTAGGGCTCTAAGGTTTGTTTCTTTATTATCTAGTCATTGTCTTGAGTCTCTAAGGAAGTTTCTTGCTTAAATTAATTCTGTTTAGTTTTACTTGCATAGGGTTCTTAAAGAAGAGGAAATTGTTCTGCTTTTTCAATGCTTGACTGCAAACTGTGAATAATTATGACAGCCTTATAAAGAGATCACCACAAGTGGCAATTAGCATACATGTTGAAACAAATGAGAATGATTTAGTCATAATGTGAAACAAAAAACTTTTCCAATACTGTCTTAAGTGAAAGCCTAACTATTGCTGATCAAATGCAGGAGGGGAAAGCCAAATCTTTCAAAATATGATATGTGATAGAAGGTACTAGCTATAGCTCAGTAAGGGTGTGAAGGAAATGGATAAAGGAGTGAAAAAAACCAGAGTATAAAAAGATTAGCTCTCTAGTAAAGAGCCAATATGATTGCAGAAGCATTAAAATCCCTGCAGGAGATTTACTGAATACTCTGCCCTGGATTAGAATTTGATATAAAATAATTTAACTGAAGTCATACAATTTCTGTGCCATTTGTAGCTGAGTTAATAGCATATGTTCCTGGAGGATTACAGTCAATGATTAAGGAAATTAGGTTTTGTTTGAATTTAATTTAGTTGTATAAAGCTGCTACAATAATTTACAGCTTTGATATTTAATATTTAATAACCCAGATCTTAAAAGAATCCGAGGTATAGCAATGTCATCATATATTGAAATATTATCCCCATAAGTCATTTATATTTGCTAGTTGAGAAGAATGTTCATCAACTAGATGGGCTAAAACAGAGCTACTTGATAAAAAACCAATGCAGTTTTATAGGTAGTGGTAGTGAAATTTTTCTGTATCTGTTATCCAGTAAATCATAATTCACTTAGAGAACTTCTCAATCTCAGTTTCAGTCTTCATAAGAATATAACCCTGATAGTTTTCTTTTATCTAATTTCCTAGCTTTTGGCTTTATGAACATTACAAATCCTGTCTGTTCTCTTATAAGCATGCTTCTGCTGCTCCCTCCTTTCATTTAAAAGAAGTAAAATGCTCAGTCTCCAATTTAGCACGGTACCCTGTCTGTTCAGAGAAAAGGAGGCATGTAAAAACACCCTTATCTGAAAATCAAACCCCCAGTATTTTCAGGTACCTTTCTATTTGCCCCTAAGTGTATAAGAGCTTACAAGGCGTCATATAAGAGTTTACAAGGCATGGTCCAAGTTCCCCTCCATACTGAAGCCACCAACTGCAGAATCCAGCCTCAAAATATTCTTGTGTAAGCTTATCATCCAAAGCAAACACGCACCTATGAAGCAACAAAGCAAAAGGTTTCCAGTTGCCAGCCTGCTCTCTTGCATCTCTCCATGCTTGTAGCATCTCTTCTTGTGCTTGTAGCCTTTTCTCTCCTCCTCTGTACCCTTTCCCAGGAGGGGAGGACCCATCAAATGGTTGGTTGTTTTGGATAGCTCCCACCTTTCGTGGGCCACTGCCTTCCAAGCCTCAGATCTGATAAAGGAGGGGGAGCTTAGCACAGACTTCAGCTCATTTTTAGCACACTGTGAGTGCAGGCTTTCAGAAAGGAAGGTGGAAGCACTGTCTGCTTGGCAGGACAGTTATGAGTGGCCATGGGTCTGCCACAAACACCAGGCCCTGGCTGGAGTGGGAGGTGCTATGAGCTGGCAGAGCTCCAGACATCCAAACTTCTGCAGCCCCAAAATAAAGCAAAGAGGGTTTTCCCCTCTGATTAAAGCTGGGGGAAAGCATGTCAGCAGTTTATAGCTCCCTACAGGTATACATCTTTTCTGTTGGTTTTATAGTTCAGAAAAAAAAAAAAAGCCCTTTGGAAGACCATCTTTTCTTGAAGAACAGAATGAAAAAAAGGTTTCAGGTATTTTATTAGGATTTGTAATTCCTCCTTCAGCCTGGGTTCTATTTCTGGGAACACACAGTAGTTCTGCAGCACTGTATACTTCAAAGAAGAATAGAAGCAACCTTGTTCTGCAGGCACTGTTTCAACCATGACTGAAGTGGAAGACCTGAAGTTACAGTGAAAAACTGTAACATTTGTCCTCAGCAAAGAGAAAAACTTTCCATTTTTGGCTAGGAATCCTTGAATTGTCTTCCAAGTCATTCTGTCCTGTTTTCCAGTGTAAGGATAACGTGATGAACTGACTGGAATAACATTGTTATTGTGTTTGGGGCACAAATAAATGGAGGCTGGGCACAGGTTCCTGGTACAGCAATTGCCAGTGAAAAGGCCAAGCTCCTCTCACAGATGGAACAGAGGTTTAGACAATGGTTGTCAAGATAAGCTGTAAGCTAAAAACTGGTGGCACTGTTTTTGTTTACCCTCTGCATAGTCTTAACAAATAAGCTTTTCCTCCGTGGTCTGATTTTACTGGAATTCCTATAAAAGTGTTTATTATGGCACCCAGCCTAAGCTAATGAGTCTGAAGTCAAGCCAATACAACCTGTGTCTCACTGCAACTTGATTTCTTGGGTGTGATGTCCTGCTAATTACAATCATATACCTCTGATAAACTCAAGTCATAAGTAAGAGGTATGAAAAAATGTACATAAAAAGAAAATCTCCAAACCTGTAATGTTTGGGCTGAGTATCTGGGTGCCTGTATTGGGTCAGCTCTCACAAAGCCAGGCTGTATCTCATGAGGAGACTCATGAAAGCACACTGGTTTCTGTTCTTATCTGTGCCTGATAAAATGTCTTTTTTTAATTGTATTTTTTTATTTTCAATGATGTACAGGTAGTGTGTAGGCCTTTGCTGTGATCTGTGCTCAGAACAGTTGAACAATGGTACTTGGCTATAGTCCTAGCAAGCCACTTTCTTCCCTGGTGATATTGGGATCCAGTGATGATTATCTGCATGTATATTTTATGTGTATTTTTATATACCTATATAGATTTTGTCAGTCCCCTGACACATGTTCAGAATTTAATGAAGAAAATAGTCATGAAGCTGGGTGAAAAACTCCATAATATTTTTACAAGCTAATTAGTTAAGCTGACATTTAATCTCTGTGCTGGAAGGGGCTGAAAGACAGGACTGTACCACAAAATACAGGTTGGCAGATTGGGAAATTACTTCACAAAAGTAGCCAGGGGTAGGGGGAGCATGTAAAGAAAGCAACTGTCCCATCTGCAAAAAACCCTGCTAATCATATTCATCATCACTGCAGTAGGAATATGATGACATGGGTTTTTGTCTGAGAGCAAGGCTTCCATAAACGTGTCAAGATGCTTAATTATGGTCTGTTGCACTGGACTGCCACAACCTGCTAAGAGGAAAAAAAAAAGTAGTTAGAGTAGATACTCCTTTTGAACCAGAATAGTGTGCTGACTTTTCCTGTCCTCTTGTTATCCGTGAAAACTTCCTAAGGACAAAAATTTCCACATCTTTGTTGGTTGCAAAACATATTCAGTTTTACAAACAAGCTTCTTCCTAAAGGCTGCAGTTTCTGAACAAACCATCTGCTCAATCATTTTCTATCCTGGCAAAAAGAGAGGCTGGGTGCCAGAATTTTTTTTCCTGTGATGTTTACCCATAAGTTATTAATACCTATCTGACACCCACAGAGAGCTTCAAACTTTTTTGTTGAGTAAAACAATATTGCTGACTTGTCTGACAATATCCAAAAATGAGTGAGCATTGTTTCTGATCACCCCCACTGTACAGCTCACAATGCCAGTTTGTTTATAAATAATGTCATCTGTTGTCTTCTCTGGAGTGTTTTATCCCACTGACTATACTTCCCTCATCCTTTATTTGAGACATCTGTCTCTGCTGGTCCTGGTTTGCATAATGACTTGGGAGGATGGGAATAAAGAGAGCTTATATGGTGTAATAGGCACATCCAAATGTGTTCTGGAATTTAGACTCAGCAATGTCACAGTGTGGTCCTAATGGTCTTTAAACTGCTTTGAAGTCAGATGTCAATTCTGAGTACTGCTGATGGGAAAAGCCACTTAAGAAAATCCAAAACCTACCACCCAAAAAACCCAACTAATGATCTCAGAGAACAGCTACTAATTCTTGTGGATTTGCTAAGTCTGATAAAACAGTGTTTGAAATAGCAAAATTTTACTTGACAGGAGAATCTTCAGCATCTGGCAAGAAATAATGAGATGTTTTAGACTGAGTTTTGTAACTAGTTGCTGACTTTTTCCTGTTTACTATATACTAGTAACAACATTACAGGGTTCAAATGAGATGGCAAAAGAAAGGGTCTGTAGTGATAGGTCTGGCTTGTGTTTATGGCAGCTTTATCCTCAGACTCCTTCACAGAAAAGTTTAACACTATATCCAAGTATTTACCCTGCTAAATAACAGTCATGGGGCATCAAGCTCAGGTTTTTTGGAGGTTTTTTTATGGTAGTGGTGGTGATTCAGTTTTGGGTTGGTTTTTTCCCAAGAGTAAAAATTAACTATTTTTATCCCACTGCATGTATTTTAGTTATACCATCTTCTGTGAAGTTCCACAGTGAGGCAAGATAGTCCTGTTGCTCTTTAAAAAGCCGTGGCAAATTGATATTCTCCAGTAGCTCTGTGTTCTGGGGGTCTGATTGGGATCTACTCATCTAGTGTTCTTACTTTAACTTTGTAGCAATCAAAGTTTATCCAAATGTAATAGATTTTTAGAAAGAATGGATTCTTTTTGTCAGCAGCTGAATTGGAAAACAGAGGCTCTTCTAAAATTGAATTCATAAGATCCTTTCAGTTCTTTACTTCAAAGTCCCTTTCAGGGTCTCAAGGACAGACAACATGGTTCTTAATGTGCTTGGAAGAGTGTTGAAAGAACTGAGGGAGGTATCTTCTTCACAGAAGGAACTTTTTTATTAGTTTTGACTGCACCAAGTAAAACCAAAATCTTTTAGAAGAAGCCCATTGCATTGTAGATCTCAGTGACAGCCCAAAGACAGAGCTGCTACATTCACAAGTGCTACAGAAATGGACCACAATTAGAGTTACAGCAAAAACCCTTGTGTTAGTAATTGCAGCTAGTCTGAGTGGTTTGGGTTGCAGGGGTTTGTTTTAGGTATATGAGAGGGGGGTTTGAGGTGTGTGTTTATTTGGTGAGAGTAGGAACCAGGGAAAGAGAGGTGAGCAAGGATGGTGGGGGGCTGATCAAGCTGTCCCAAACTACTTTCATTACACAGAGGTAGTATAAATCATGGTAAGGTATGTTAGTGTGAACTGCAGCCCAAAATGCCCAGAAGCTCAGGATCCTGATTTACAGCACTCTGGGCTAAAGACATTTTGCCAATTCTTTCATTTCCATGGTGAGTCAGGAAATATTTAGTACTTTTCTTGACCATGTTTTGAAATCTCAGGCTTTTCTTAAAGTTTGTCTAATACTGGCAGGAGAGGCCTTTGCAAGTCAGATATTCAGAAATCTTTATTCTTTGAATTCACAGAACATGTGGCTCCCAATTTTTGCAAGGAATATTTCCTTGTGTGACTCTGGATTGCCATGGCTGTTGTAGAAGTCACGTAACACTTACTCTGCAGTGGTAGATACAGAGAAATACTGACCAAAGTGACCCAGTGGTGCTCCAGAACTGGAAACTGCCCTCAGTGTGCCAAACCTGAAGCACCAGTGTGACAGAATGCCGCATAAGCATAAAAATCATAATTTTTAAATCATACTTTGAGGAAACATAATACGTGTGAATCCTGTCCATATTGTGAGATACTGATGTTGCAATATAGTAGCTCTGGACTGGGTCCAGTTTCTGCATAAACTTTATAAAAATATTTAATTCATTAACTAATCTTTGCCTTGACAGTTCTTTTTCTCTTAACTATCTTGTACATGTTTGATGGCAACAATGAGCTGCACGTCTGTGAGCTGTCACACACAAAGGAAACAGATTCTTACCAAATATGCATTTCTGGAACAGGAAAAGTTCTACCAGAAAGAGACATGTTTGGTTTTTTTTATTTCTTGTTGTAATTATTTATGAGCATGTTTATTACATGGATAGGATGGTAGTAAGAGGAGTATCCAGGTATACACATTTATGATTCTCTTTTTTTGTCATTGTATGTTAAGAGCTTTCCTGTGGCACCATTTATTTCTGCACAGTATGTTTAATGAAACTTAATCCAAATTGATCGTCCATTCAAAGGATTGAAAGGTAGTGGGACTGGAATTTCACTGCAAAATAAGGTGCAAACTTGAATAAACCTTTTGTGTGTCGCTATGGCCTCCAAGAAGCCAGGGAGAAAGTTGGTGTACCAAATGTAGAAGTTAGCTGGTAGTGTGTAATGAGAGGTCACCTAGAGGTAAATTAGGATAATTAAAATAGGCACAAGTTGAAAGAGGCATCTGTAAAGGAAGAATTGAGCCTGGACAATGAGTGCTAGACTTTGAAATCATAGAATGATTTGAGTTGGAAGGGACCTTAAAGATCATCTGGTCACCACAGGCTGGACACTTTCCCATAGACCAGGCTGCTCAATGCCCCGTCCAGCCTGGCCTTGAACCCTGCCAGGAATGAGCATCTGCAGTTTCTCTGGGGAACCTGTGCCTGTGCCTCACCACCCTCTCAGGGAAGAATTTCTTCTTAATGTCTGGTCTAAATCCACCTCACTTCAGTTTCAAGCCGTTCCCTCTTGTCCTATTACAGCATGCTCTTGTTAAAAAGTGCCTCTCCAGACTTCCTCATAAAATGACTCATCTGCTGGTGCTCCAAGTTCAAGAATCTTCCAGTGTGCTGACTGGACATGCATTCCTGAACTTGTAATAACAGTCAGTTCCTGAGCCTGATGAGGAACCAGAAAGGCAAGATGCAGCTGAGATTTCAGATAAGGCAGAGTTGGAGCTGTGTTGGAGATGTTGGAGGGCAGATTTACAAATGCAGCAGGGACTGAGAGAGGGCAGCATTGTATGGTATGATGTCAGTAGTGAAGCATGAGTTAATATAGCTAGTAATAAATGTAGCACATTGTGCAGTGTCCTAAAGGGACATAGAGCATACTCTGGAGGATGTGGATGAACTGTCCACCCATTCTTGGCAAGCTCTTCAGTTTTGAAGTCCTACACACCACGGTTACAAAACTGAACATTTAAAAAATGAGGCATTTGGGAACTGAAACCAGAGCTGCATTATGCTGTACATAAATATGATTACAATCAGAGCTGAGTAAAATAGAGTAGAAAGAATTTGTTTCTTATAATCTGGAGTCACTGGCTCTTCCATTTTTATTTTGAAAAAGCTACCCAAACAAAATGGAGAAATCATAGGATTACTGATTCAGTGGCAGCAGAGAGGTTTTACAAACTCAGCTGGAGTGGCAGGATTGGTATTTGATGGTGGTTTAGTGTTTTGTTGGTTGGTTGTTGTTTGCTAGCAGCTGTGCTGCAGGTTTGTGCAGGCTTTCAAACTCATCCTTTTCCAGCTTTCTTCTCAGAAATATAAATAGCTTTTTTTTAGTGTCAGCTTTTTAAAAAGAAAAGTTACTTTCTTAGTGCACCTGGCTTCATCAGTGTGTCACTACCAAAACTTTGTGAGGGGGGAGGAGGTTATGTGCACACTTACCAATCATGCCTTTTAGCTCTTAATTTCCAGGATTATTGCATTCCAAGAACAAGATTTTCTTTATTTTAAGAATAAGATATTTATGCTCTGTTATCCATATATTGTAAACCAAAAACATTTGGAAGAGGAAAAATGTCACAGTAAAGCATATTAAATAAGGGACATTTCATGGAATATGGAAAATATCATAAGTCAAAGTAACTGGTCTTGAAAAACTGGCAACTGCTATTGCTATAAATACAGCTGTACCAAAGAGGTGGAAAAAGATGTCTCCATGGAGGTATTTAAAGGTATTTTAGTAGTTCTGTCACTACAGTAACTATATACCATCCACAGGTGCAACTGTAAAATGTTCATGTGTGATAAAATAGCTAAGTAAAAAGTACCACATTATAGCACACAAAAAAGTATGCATTTTTCTTTTGCAATATATTTATTGTATAAAACATGCTTTAAAATAGTCTATGTCTGTGACAAACTTGCAGGCTCTTAAATTAGGATTTTGAATGGGTTCATTCCATTTCTTGCATTAGCCTCCAAGAGCAAACTTTTAATGGAATTTTGACCTCTCTTTTACTTGGATGTCAGCAGGTTTGAGCTCTTGCAGCAGGGTGGGCTGAGCTGACCCTTGGGTGTTCTCAGGGACCTCTTCTAGACATGATGTCTATGTGAGCAAAGCTACCAGCACAGGCAAATCAGCTGTGTGCTAAAGCTTGGGCAGGTAAGGCACTGTTGTGTTCTGATGCCGGCTACTGGATTAAAAGTGGCCTGATGCATTGCTGTGTTTCTGTCTGAAGCCAATGCTGAAGGAAGCTAAAGGTCAGACTAAAAATATGTTGATGAATCAAAACCCTCTTCTTGCTCTTGAGGAGATGTTAGCCAGGAAATCCCTGAGTGTCTGGAGCAAAAGGAAAAAAGCATCTGGGGTGGCTTTTCTCCTTGCCATGGATGGTGCTGTATCACTCCAGGTCTTCAAGGACAGTCCTGTAAGCCAATGTTACATGTAATGAAGTGATTAGTCACTGTAAAATTACAGGTTGAGCCTGCATTGCTAAGCCAGAGACCGGTTTTCAGACATTTCCTTAAAAAAATGTTTTCAGACATTTCATTAAAAAAATACTCCTGGCCAAGTTTTAGATAGTGTAATTTAAGCTTCACATTGCAGTCCTGGAAGAATCCTGGACCTCGAGGAGCACTCTCCAGCCTTAACCACTTCAGCTGGTCTGAGGTGGTCTTGGTGGGCACTGGTGAGAGGCTGTACTGCAAAGTAGAGCAAACTCTTTCCATTCCAGTTCTTGTCCAGCTGCTGCCTGCAGAGCCCTGGATGGGGAAGTGCTGTGAAGGTTGCACTCACTGCTTGTCTCTTCCTCCATGTGACCAAACGTGGTGTCCCACTACCCTGCCATGCCACTGCAGCACGGCACAGTCAGTGGTGATGGACAGCAGATGGGAGAAGGTAAACCAGAGATGGGTGGCAGGGATTCCAGTCAGCCAGCAGGGGAATTTGTAAATGCCCTTGTAATAAGCTCAGCAGTACCTCACCATAAAGTCTTGTGAGTCTTGGAAACTCCAGAGAGCACAGGAGTCTCCTCACCCCAGGAGTTCCCAGAGCACATCAAGCCTTTTTTCATTCTGCTGACTTATTACTTGGCATTGAATCAAGTTCAGCTCCTCAGTCCTTCTATTCAGAGACCCATAGCTTAGGCTCAGGCCTGCTAGAAGGCAACTGACTGCTTTGGGTTTGACATCTTTCTCTTCAGACCCGATGGAGCATCCTTATGATCAAGAGGTCAGTGCCAGAAAGTAGACTTTGCAAAAGGGGTGCTGTAAGAGCAGCTTATAAATTAAGATGCTCTTATAATTATAAACACTTATAAATTACCCCAAGAGCTAGGGACCTTCAAAGAGCTCATACCCTGTTCCACACGTAAAATACATCTCCTTAGTTTTGGTTCCTCTAAGATAAACACATAGCTGGGTGCAGGTTTTTTTTCTTTTAATTTCCTACCAAAACAAAATACTTCACTGCAAATGCTTTCCCCCTTGAGGGATGAGAGTACTAATGACACATGACAGATGTTAGTCATGGTCGCTTTGTACACTACTGGAAGGCACTTGGGTGCCACAGAGATGTTTATAGCATAAGAAGTTTTAGAATAATGCAATTGGAGCTTATGTTGGTATTTAAAGTTAATCACTGGCTTTCAGGTTTTTAGCTGCTATGTTGACAATTATTTTCAAGCCACGTGAAGGACAGGAATCAGGGAGAAAAATGAGTCATTTTTCTGGCCTATATCACTGCATTAGTAATAAATCATTTAAGTTCAAGGGAACTTGAAATCCAGTCCATAATGGTGAGGTATGAGAAGTGTGTGCATGTGAAGGGGAAGAGCAAATTCAATGATCTGCTGATGTGAGTCTCTCATGTTCTTCCCTGGCCCACTTGCTGTGTTGATAAAGATGCTAATGGGCCTCTATTGTGCATGAATCTATTTTGATAACCATAATGCAGAGGGAAAAAGCATTAAGTTGAAGTGCTGCTTCTGCAGAAGGGAAGAATATTTATTAAGCTGTTCTACAAAGGACAGATCTGGGCTCCCAGCTAAACACTAGTTTCAGATATTAAATTCTAGCTATTGCACACATGGCATGACCCTTGTCAGGGAGGAGCTCAGAGCCTGTAATTTTCACCTGATCCTACAGTCATCGGACACCACCTGGGTGAATGCAAATACAGGCAAGTTCCTTAGCATCCCAAAGGGAACTTTCCTTCCTAGTCACAAGGCTCAGCAATTCTTATGTACAACCAAGTCCAGAATGCATCTCTCTTTCCCAAAGCCTTGTAAAAGATGACGGCTTAACTACTAGCTAGCAGATTTCAACTGTCATTTTAGTCAGAGACATACAGCACACAGTTTTGCATGCCTCAGCAAGAACATCTGTTTGGCAGCTGCTTCTGGTTTAAGTCAAACCTCCCCAGTTACTGAGAGCTGCAGATGAGAGAAGTTAGCTGTGCCTTGCTTCCAGTTGTGTTGTGTGATCAGCTCAGCAGTGGGGCAACCAGTAATGTAGAGAGCACCCACCAAGTGTGGCTTTTTAGCTGTTACATAATCCACAATGTGGATTTCTGTAAGAAAACTGAATATATGCAGAAAGTGTTTCCAATGTGTTTGAAAACTTGTTTTCAGGTTTTGGGGAGATAAGACCTCATCCAGTATCATGGAAGAGCCCTGAGTATTTCTGTCGTCCAGGAAACATTCAAGTACTTATTTAAATGCCTTGCAAAAAAGCTACATGCTCCACATAGAATATTACAGTATTTGTTGCTATTTGCATTTGTTTTTTGTAGGAAGGGGTATGTCTGTAAAATGGCTTTGGAGAAGAGGACTTGTTGCAGTATATATTTTGATTTTACCTTGTTATCACATCTATGAGGGCTTGCCACATGATCAAGGGGTTTCCTGGATCCTGGCATACACCACAGTTTGCTTGAAAAGCACAGCATTAAATGGTTTGTGGAATAAATCGGGAGCTGAGATGTTTTTAGAAGAATAGGAGTTGATATAGCAGATTTGCCCAAAGAGCAGCTGGGTAACAAATACCATTGTCCAGTTCTTTGGCTGTTGTAAGAATGTGCTTGTTTGTCTGGTTGTTTGCTAACTCTTGTTCACCCAGCAGCTTGAGCTCATTTACCTCAGTGAGCTTTCTATTGACAAATAATTGTCAGCTTAGTGGCTAAAAACTGCAGAGATGGAAAACAGGTACCTGAATGCAGCATCTCCCACTGATGCCTCCAAGAGAAGTACTTGCTGCTAGAAGGAAAGTTCAGAAAAAATGGGGGATATAGATATTGGGGTTGAGCTTCAAACTACATGAGATATGGGTAAATGATGTCATTAAAGGTACTTTAAAACAGTTTTCTCTGAAACTAATTAGTAAGGGCTTTTAATTGGTGGGGGCATATTTTTAAGGACCTCTTCTTTAATCTTTTATGGTAATCAGGCTCCCACATTTACAATTCAGCAGTGTTCCTCATACAAATAACTAGATAAAATTCTTAATTAGATTATAGTGACTGTAGGAAAAAGTTGTTCTAAAAGTGAAATTACAGACTGTTATGACTAATGCTGTACAAATTAGCATAAAGTAGTTCAGACCAAATTATCCCTAAGAGTTTGCAATTAGAAGCACCTGCTATTAGTGCACTTGCTAAACTTTTATCAATTAATCATTACCTCCTCAAATAACAAGAACAAAACTGAATGTTGTGAATATTGTAAGAATGATTAATTGCTAGTTGTAAATTGCTGACTAGCTCCATTATTACTTCTACTTTAAAGACTTTCAGAAACGTGTCTATCAGTTTTATGAATGCATAAATTACACTAATGTACTTGGTATCAGGATTTTTTTTGTCCTACTTGGCTGGTAGCATCTGTTCTCAGATTTAGATAAGTCAGAGACTTGCAGAGTGTGAACTGTGTAACAGAAAATTGTTTTTACCTTGGATTTCTTTTTCCTCCTTTCTCTTTCAAAATGGACTCTAAACTCAGACTCCTAAATGCTGGGCAACTAAATCAATGACACTATTAGTTCTTTTGAGTACTGGGTATAGGGTAATTTTCTCACCTGAGGATACTGACCTTTGACATCTGGAAAGATATTCAGTGTTATCATCATTGCCTGAACTTACCTGTTTGTTCCAGCTTTGTGATACAGCATTTTCCTGCTTCTTTTTCAATGTATAAATTAATATGTGAGGGAGTATTACAACACTGGAGTGTAACTAAGGGGGATATTTTGTTTCTCAAGAAGCCTTTGTTTTCATGGGTCTTAGGCATTCTGAAAAGGTCAGTAGAATACTAATTAATGGGTTAATAAATGATGTTATTTGAAGCATTTTTATTTACATTAACTGGGTATTGGAGTAGATGTTAAATTTTGCCAGTTCAGGGGTGCGTTTAGTCATGTGTAATCAGAGGCATTGCAGCTTTAATGTGAATTGAAAAAATCTAAACCAGAGAGCACAGCATTACTGCTGTTGAGTGAAACAACAGCAGGTTGCCAAAATGTATGGTACTATGTTAACAGATTCCTAAGAAATATACAAAAATCTGGAACTGATCAAGAGTTCAAGATCAAAATAGCTAGAATTGTTTATCTTGGCTGTTCTGAGATGAAGTCACTACATGGATGGAATAATTCTAAAGTGCAGCTTGTGAAAACTGTCAGAAATTAAGATTTTACAAAGCTGGAAAAAAATGAGGTTGGAAATCAGCCAGCAGGGGAAGCAAAAATCCAAAAGCTAGATATTCTTGACATGCCTGAGAGATATAAAGGGAGATGGTATGGGTGAAAGACTTTTCTCACTCCCAGATCATCTGAGCTGTAACGATGAACCACTTTCTAATAATCCTTTAGCTTCCTAGCATAAAATGTACCTGTCACTTAAGTCTATGGGTTTCATTATAGTGCTGTTGAACAGGTAGTGCAGGTAAATATTGCTTCAATTACTTAGTACCCAAATGGAGACAACACAGCAGCAGCAGAAAACATGTAGCTGTCACTTAACCTAGCACCTGAAATGTTCTCAAGCTTAATCACGTAATAAATGAGATAATAATAGCCTTTGTCCTAGATATTGCAATCCTCCTGGGAGCTCTTGGTGAGCCAGGCTCCCTGCCTCTCCACAGAGTGCCCCTCATTGGCAGCATTGGGGTTCCAAGCCCTGCTGAAGTGAACTCTTTGTGATTAATTCCTACATTTCATGAAGGAATTTGAAGGCAAATACCATCCTTATGTGAGGCACTTAGCATGTTTTGATAATATATATGCACAATTTTCAGTTCTTCCATCATACAGTTATAGAAGTTATTCTAAATGAAAGTATTTTACTGAGAGCTTCGACTTGAGGCATGTGAACCATGGAGGTGCGGAGTGGAGCCCTGTGGGGGAGGGCTGGCAGTCATCTGAGCAGAGGTGGTGCACATGTAATGCAGAAGCACAGCGAGGGAGTCACCAGCAACACTCTCGGGAAATGCAGTAGTCATTAAATAATTTCTTCTATAATTGATAAATGGGCCAAAAGTATAGTTTCAGCCAACAGCAATGAAAATTACAAAGCATCTAATTATGATCATGCTCAAAATCCTAAAGATTTTTGCTGTTTGTGTTGCTGTTGTTTTCTTACTTTCCACCTTAAAGGTCAGGTACTTTTGACAGATGAAAATTTTCTCATCCTCTACCTTATCAAGCATAAGACAAACTGAATTTTTGGTTTTTAAATGAGCCATTTGTATAAGGTGGCTGTTTGCCTGCCTTCTTCTTTTCAGTAGCCCCAGGCTCTTGTTTTCTGCCTTCCTCTCCCTGTATGGAGCTCTCTCTGCACAGCTTGCACAAATGAAGCTGGTTATGTATGATACAGTGCTGAAGCCTAAGAACAATTCCCTTGTTTCCTTCAATTTACCTTGGATCCCACTCATATTTGCACAATGGTGCAAGTAAGAAATAGCTTTGGTCGTGATAAGTGACTATCACCATAATTCTTGCTCACCTGAAGCTGCTGCCACAATATAATAAAAGAAATGGGGTCCTGGCTTTGCTCAAAAGAGGAAAACAAATCCTAAATCCCTGGGACAGGTGCTGAGCACAGCAGCACTGATTGTAAAGAAGCTGCAGTGATTGACACGAGTGGAGTATGTAACCACACAAGGATATCTAGGTCACCAGGGAGCTGATGTTTCAAACACTCCTGCTAGGCATCCCCTTTGGCACTTTGCTTGGCCTAGTTGGGGAGCAAATAATGAGGAAAACAGTTGAGGACTCCAGTGACCACTGTGTAGCACTTTTCTCTCTCTGCTTCTCTATATTCACACAAATCATCAAATATTTAGTTTTAGCCTGTTCAGTCCTTTCTCTTTTAAACATAAGGCAGGAGGTGTCACAAGAGTAAATGTCTCTCATGAGAGTTTCAGCATTTCCCCATTCGGACTTGGTTGAAAGTTCTGCTACAAATCCTGATCTTGTAATACTGCCACTTTACCAAACAAACAGGTATCTTAAATATTTCCCCAACAATTTGTAATACAAGTTCATGTTATTTTAGTTTTTAGACCAAAGAATGCAGCTGCTCTCACTTCGGTAAGCTAATTCCCTGCATTTTGATTACTATAGGCTTCTCTTTTTAAACTGTGCTGCCATGTGGCTGCATTTGAATTATGCCCGTAGCTCATTTGGAAAATTGTACATGGGAACTGTGCCCAAAATGCAGTACTAGAACTTTGTATGTATGTTAGTGTGTGTGATTCATATTTAGGGGAAAAATCAACAGAAATGTTGGTGGACACATATCCGAAAAACAACTTTATATGCCAATGCTTTTATTGTTCAGTGATCTTGCAGCAAGCAGGTGAGTGAGATCTTGTGCTCCCCCAGCAGACCAAGGGATCCCCTCTCCTGATGCTACACCAGCACCTCCATTTTGAGCTCTGATAGGAATGTAACTGGAATCAGAGGCAGTTCTGGTGCTCAGCTAGCTGGCTGTGCATTCACATCAGAGCCCCTTGGCAGAGGCCAGAACAGCCCATCTGTGTGCTGGACTGCTCCAACCCAATCTGCTGAGGAGCATGGGTCCAAACCAGCAAGGACCACGAGCAATCTCTTCTGCTCACTCAGTATCAAGGAAAAATGGTTGTACTTCACTGTAGTGAAGATTACTCCTAATATGTGTGTGTGTGTATATATGCGTGCATTTGTGTGTTAACACTTTGTAAATCTAACCTTTGGAATTACTTCAAAAATTGCATTGCTATTTGGATCAGGTTTAGATTTATACAAGCAAGTCTGTCTGTTTTTTATTGTTCTGTACCAAATAACTGTTAGCTCATTTTGCCTCAATTTAATGACATCATAGAAGTTGGAGATTACCAAGTTTCTACGTGTTTTGCCAACTAGGAGAAAAGCTATCACGTCACTTGATAGCTACTATGGAAAGTCACAGATAAGTAGGAGAATCTACAACCAAAGTTTGCCCATAACTTCCCAGATATTGAAGCCAATCAATTGCAGCACACCAAACCTTAAAGAAATTTGTCTGTTACCCTGCTAGTTTTCCTTGGGGCTGAATGAATTAGTTTCACAATTCTACCCTTTCTGATCTTTTTCCTGTGATAATTTAATTGTCAAAAAGTTGTTTTTTACAGAAAGTCTCTTGATGATTGTCTGTTGCTCAGTTTCACTTTGTCAAAATTTGTGGGAATTTGAGGAGATCTTTGAAATACTGTTATAGTTAGGGCACATTTCAAAGCCCTCAGTGACACTGCAGAGGCTGAAGTACGTGACTCATTGAGTAAATGTGGCTCATGCTAATTGTCTGGGGACCTTTGTTCTAGTAATACATTGAGTTTCCTGCTCTGAGATTAGTTTAGTCAATAAAAGTCTGCTTTCTTTGAATGCAGGAAATAACTGAAACCCAAAACTGAATATCACTATAATGGTCATCTTAGGACCCTCACAAAACAAATGAAATTAGGTTATGGGCACAGGCCTAGTTAGAGGTAACTGACTCTATTCCCTTCTTGAAAAAGTTGTTTCAGTTGCACAAATGCAAGTGCTAAGTAATTGCTTTGCACCATTTTTCAGTACAAATTGGTCTTATTAAAATTGGCTGGTGAGAGTCAATATAGCCAACTCTTTTAGAGAAATATGTTGCTGTGAGCAAGCAGGCAGTCTCAGATCTGCCTTTGCTGGCTGGCCAGGCAGGAATGGGAAGTGCTGTGTTGCAGCAGTAAGGATTGCAGTGCATGCCATGCAACACTACATCATCACTGCTTACAGCTCACTGATAGTGCCAGACCTCTGAAAATACCCTGAAAGTGGTTAAATTCACAAGGACAAACTTTATCCCACTGCACCCTGCAAGCCATAAACAGCAAGAATGCTGTAATTTCTCAGATGAAAGGTAAACTGTGGTGAGTGCTGGCATGATTTATAGATGTTGATTTGTGTAGGCAAAGGGCAGCGTGTCTTTGTGTCATGTATAGGTTGTGCATATCTGCAGAAACAATCACTACTTGACTTTACCCTTATTCCTGAGTAGCTCTGTGCTGTTTGCCTTCAGCAAACATTCTTCACTGGTTTGCATTAAGTATTTTCAGTGATTGATAGTTTTCTTGTTCAAGGATTGATAAATGTGAATCTGCTTTTCATCTTGGCCTAAAGGGACCTTTGATGGAGTGGAGCTTTTGGGGGTGTTTTTTCTATAAGCTTTGAAAAGAGACTGAAAGACTTGATGCTGAGTCACTGGGGAATGCAATTTATAATGTGTGGCTTGTTCTGTCACTCATTATGCAGCATAATCAACTAAGTGACCAGTTCAGATGGGAATAATATCACTGGCAGTTTTCTCAGAGAACGTGAGTGGATGAATATCCTTTGGCAGACTCTTAGCCAAACTCCAAGCTGAGAAACAAACTATGCTGTCTTTATGAGTGAAGAGCAAAATCGTGGTCTGGTAGAGAAATGGTGCTAAACAGAAGTGCAGAAGGGGCATCTATGTGCAGATCAAAGCAACTGTTTTGCCAGGTCTTCA
Organism: Zonotrichia leucophrys gambelii; assembly: GCF_028769735.1. Classification (NCBI taxonomy): domain Eukaryota; kingdom Metazoa; phylum Chordata; class Aves; order Passeriformes; family Passerellidae; genus Zonotrichia; species Zonotrichia leucophrys. Next base: position 29,073,137 of record NC_088176.1, read on the forward strand.
GTGATAGCAGAGTTTGATATCTTCACTGGGAATAATAGTTTGAACTGTAGAAGAACATAGCTGCAAGGTTAGATATGTGTGAGATCTATGAGTCAAACCAGCAGGGACTGTCCCAAAAAACCCCATAAAATATGCTGACCTTGGAAAATCTGAACATAGTTTGGAAACAGTGTTCAACATAAGAGGAAACTCTCAACTAAGTAACTATTAAGACTTAATATAAATGCTTATTTACACCAACATACCCAGAAACTTTTTAGCAATGAAAGTGTTAAGTGCAAGTGAACAGAATTTAAAAGAAATAAAAAGAGCATTTAGTGAAGAGGGTTTAAAGAGGGCAAAAATCTATTATGAAGTTACTAGAATAGAAATCAAACCTTTCTGATGATCATGTAGCTTTTGCATCATAAAAATGTAAATGAGGAATATTTATTGCTAAGCCAAATTAAAGACTCAGCTAAACATTAAGTACACTGCTACACTAACAAAATAAAGTTGTCCATGTCACCAATGGAGAACAATGGTAATTCTTCAAGCTTAGGGTGACAGCTCTGCCTTATGCTTGTAACCTCTTCCTTTTGCTGTAGTGGATTCTGCTTTCCCTGGTGGCCTAAGAAATCTCATGTCTCCTCCTGTCAATCAGAAGAGAAAAAAAACAAGCAGAGAGGTGAAATAGTTGGTTACACACATGAAACAAACAGTAAATGATGTAGCTGCTGGTGCAGTAGTAAAGGGGGAATACAATGAAATGTCTTGTTTTACTATGCAAATGAGATAAAGCATAAACAAGAAGGCCTGAAATGAAAACATCTTGAAAGGGGAGGTAGGCAGGACTGGAGAAAGAGGGGAAGTGTCTGACAGGTGGTTGTGTGTGTGAATAGTGAATTAGAGCAGCTGAACCAGAAAGCATAATATACATGTGTTTCTCACTTCCCAAAAGAAGGTACTGTTGAATGGCAGTGATTCAAGAGGATTTCCAGGTTAAATGCAAGTACTCCAGTTTCCTGTAGACAATGTTGGGTATGAATTTGTAGAAGGTATCTTGCCATCTACTAGACAGCAAACTTGTTTGCTGTGGAAGGAAACAGCATCTTTTGAACCCTTTAAAGTTGTTAAATAAATGTGACAAGGTAAATAAAATTTAAAGAATAAAGTACTTACAGAAGCTGTAGAAGAAATTATATACAATAGGCTTCTCAAAAGATGCTTTTGTTTTGTATAGCAGTGGTATTTGAATTTTTCAAAAAGCATCTTGTTTAAAATATCAGATCCAAAAAATCTTTGGTGTGGAAAGTAAAAAATGCTTTTTTTTTTTTATGTTTCACAGTGAATTTTCATTTGTCGGCCAGAGGTTATTTAGATATTTACTTGATGTGAAACTAAGTGATGAGCTGTTTTTCATTGCAGGAACAAACATTGTGATCAAGGAAAGGAAAACCACATCTGCATTAGAACTAAGTAGTAGCTGCTATTATTGGCTCTTTAAATCCAACCCAAACAAACAAAAAATATTTCAGCTATTATGTCTTACTCCAACAAGGGAGCACGTTATATCTGCTATTGTTGGCAAGCTGTGAAATAACATTTATAGATCAATTTACATTACTTTAAGCAAAGCATTTTCAATAGATGCTTTTAAAGATAATTTCATTCCAATCTCCTCCTTTATCCTCTATAGCAAGTTTTGCTAAGATGTTTTTATGCTGGGGTGTGAAGGCAGGCTTTGCTAAATCCAGCATTGCTCAGGACAAGCTTTCATGCAGGAACTCCACATACACTGATTATTATCAGAGATAAGTTTAATACTCCAGAAACCAGGGGAGCTATATAAAATGAAACTGGGAGGTGCCACCCAACCCTTAAGGCTGTGAAGAGAAGCAGAATAGTAATATGCATGCGAAACACTCAGCTGGATTCTCTCTGGGTTCATGGCAAGAATGGCCAATTTGTTTTGCACCCTTTGCAATTGCTTTGTTCCCACAGGGGTAGTGCAGGGCTGGACACACCAAGCTGTCTTTGCACACAGCTGACCCCACAACCTGGTATTTCCTCTCCCTCCCCTAACAAGGTGCTGAATTTTTCCCCACACAGTGTGATAGCTTTTTTAGGGCTTTTTTTTTTTGAGGTTTGTTTTCTTTTGCTGTTGTCCTACCAAGTTCAAGCCCTACAGAAGTTTCCATATTAGGTTACTGGCCATTCCAGATTTGAACCAGTACTGTTCCAGTACTTCAACTGAACTGTGACCTGTATCTTCCCATATGCAGGCTGCTCCTCAAGACTCAAACAGGATGAATGTGGGTTACCTGGTATGCTATCATCCCACTTTTCTTCTAGAGAGTGAAATTTTACTATATATAACACAGAAAAATGGGATGGAAGTCGTGTTTCAGGAATTTCTTTTTGCAGCCTTTTTTTTTTTTTCACCCTAGCCTTTACTACTTTCCAGAGAAAAGAAGCTAAAATGACTGAATTGAATCTCTTTATACCTTTAATCAAAGTATTGGAATGAAAACAGAGGACTTTAAAAGTCAGAAGTCTTATCTGCAGGAAGCAGCTAATATCATCTATTCTTTAAAAAATTATTCATATCAAACTGTTGGAGCAAATTTTCTTTGGGAAAGGAATTGAAACAAAGTAATAGTATGAGGCCAAATGCACTCCTTAACATAGCTTGATTTTACAGAGAGGCAGAGCGGGTGCAAAGCAGCTGAATGATTACAGAAGATAAGAACAGCAGTGGTTCAGATCTGTGACCTGCCATTTCATCTCAAGATCCAGCAAAAGCCTCTTCTTGCTCCCTCATCTTTGATTTTTTTTTTTTTTTTTGAGCAGAGCTAGGGGTAAGGATACCAAGCTGCCCATTTCTCTGGCAGCCTTTAATTGCACAAGTAGCAGATTTTGCTTCCTCCAGACTCTGTGGGCCATTTGAGTCCTGTGCTTTGGAGGGAATGGGGGCTGCTGTAGGAGGCCAGGCAGAGTACTCAGGACAGGAAGCAAGCTGAGAGATACCAAATCCTGCCAAATGCAGAGGAAAATGGGGCTCTGTGTGTGCAGGAGGAGAATGTAGGCCAAAGTTACCAATTGTTGCCTCAAGATGTTCAGTAACAGATAAACCAGCTCATGGAAATGTGGGATTTAAGCAAATACCCCAATCCTTTTTGTTTAAGACAGTCTGTATTTGGGTAGGGAGCACCATGCTGAACCAGTCATCCTAAGCTTGTGTTTCATGCACTGCAGCTTAGGCAGGCCAGCAAACAGCTTGGTAATGCCACATGAAATATCTTGGCATATATGTGACAGCTCATTGGGAGAATATCCTGTAAAATTGATCACCTGACTCCATTACTCAAAAATAAAATTGAGTTTGTGTAGTGAGGTAAACATTGGTGAGGGTGCTTGAATGCTGTTACAGGAAATTAAATCCTCTGCATATATGGCAATATTTATTTTACATTTTGTGTGCTTCAATAGGAAATGAGCTCATATTTATCTTCCCTCCATGGCAAGATGAATTAAGCTCCAGAGCAAGTACAGCATCAGTCTCCAAAGGTTTTCAATCTAAAAAACTGTATCCCTGAATCCCTGTTGTCTTGCCTTACATTTATGCTCCTGCATAGGATGGAGAGGGCAGAAGCCCTTTGAGATGCCTTTCTGTTTGCAGGCTTACTTGTTGCAGTGTTATTGAGGAGGGAAAGAGGAAGTAAGAGTAAGTTAATTTCTGCATTTAGCTGGAATATCTTGCCCTCTTGACTCTCCTCAGATGTTTGACCAATAGGACTTTTTTGGCTGCATGTTCAATATCATCAGAAATAAAAGTCCTAATATATCACTCAGGCATTGGGTAAATTTGTGAAAATTCTGGACATCATCTGGGTACATGAATGAAAGTGATATTAGGTCTCATTAATCAATCTAAATAGCACAATATACTAAAGAGAAGAAAAAAGCCAACTTTTTAAACTTATTTCTTTCTTTTTACATTATGATTTTTCTGCATTAGAAATTAATATAATCTGTCTTTATCTGGTCGTGCTTAAGTGAGCAGCAAATTGCAGGGTGGAATGGAATATAAGATGTGTTTTTCTTTGTGTCTTGAACTCATTTATTTACTGCACTTTATTCCTCATTCATATGACCACAGTGCCCATGACTTGAAATCAACAAAACACAGTTATCCTGTAGAGCAAAATGTGCTGGAGGAAAGTTTGCAAGTTTAGACCTTGTAAGGGAAAGAAAACAGTGAAATGAGAAGTGTTTCTAGTGATAATTGAGTAATACATACTTGTCATATGTTAGAGTTGAGTGACCTTTTTTTCCTCCTAACTGTAACACTCAAAAATGTGATAGCAGAGAAATTATCTTATCCTGCTTCTTTATTCCTAGCTCAGTAGTTGTTTGGGTTCCACAATTTAAAAACTACTTTCTCACAGAAAGCCCTTATCTAACATATGGCATTGTCTCTGCAGTGACTGAATGCCTCATGAGCACAGAGTGACTTTATTTTCACAATAGCAGCACCCTGAGATGAGAAAATTTTCAACCCTGCTAACAGGATGGGGTAGAGGGAGAGAGAGGAAATGAAATGCCTTGCTTATTTTTCTCAGCTAAGAGCTGCTGAGAAGCCTGTCTTTCTTTCCATTGTCTGTAAAGGGGCTGTGATTCTCACAGATGCTAGGAGGATCCTCTCTCTGTTGGGTGGGGGAAGCTGGTTGGCCATTGGTGATGTGGGACACAAAGCCACCAGGACATCAACATTAAGAAGTAAATATTGAGCCTGGTATGGACAAATGGGGCTGTAAGGCTTTTGAGGCTCAGAATGAAACTGGGAACATTCCAGTTTAGCTAAATGTAGTGTTACAATCAAGTAGTGCACACCTTTTCTTCCCAGCAGCACCTGCTGACCAGTATTTTTCCTAACATTTTCTTTCTTCTGCCCATTGTATTAAAAACATACCTTAATCGACTCTATGTCAGAAACCTGCCCTGGTGCTTCAGTAACCACTGTCATCAGCACAAGAGAAGGAGTCACCTTGTCCTGGCCATGTGCAAGTGTGCAGAACTGAGGCTCATGTCCCAGTCAGCTTTGGCCAAAATGCTGATGTAGGTGTTGCACCCAAGGACACATCTGCAGAGATGAAGCAGCCCCAGTGGAATGTGTTCTGCATGCTCTTGAAATTGCTGCTGTGGAGTCCTCTTACCTTCCAGAGCAAAGAATCTGGCCAAAACCTTCCTGTTGTCATTTAAATAAATCTACTGTGAGAGGTGGCTCACCAGCTCCTTGAGGCCTGTGGCCTAGGACTATTTGACTGCACAGCCAGTGGTTTTACAGAGTCTTTTCTGTATAAACATGTGAATACTCAGCATCAAATAGGTGTTATTAAACACTTGGGGTTTTTTCCTGAAAGCTCTAAGTATATTAATAGGTATCCAAAATGTTTTAGAAGCTGGGTATGAATGTGTTTCTGTTGTGCTAACAACAAATACTTCATTTCTTCAGGCCTCTCTTTCTCTTCAACTTCTTTTCCTCCTTGTAGCACTTGTGAAGCATAATGCAACTGTTTTCCAACCTGTCTGTAACCATGGTTTTAGTTTTTTGTTTCCTTTGCTAATGAAAAGAAAAATCAAATCAATTTTATGAAGCTACTGGTAAAGTACAGAGAGCATTTACTGTAATTAGGGCACTGCATTTCAGAAGTGATCTAAAGAATTCTGTTAAATGTCATTGCTCTTAGCAAAGAAACTACAGAAGTTGAAATGGAATTCTGAAAGGGAGAGTTGAGTAATGTGCTTAGCTGTTCAATCATGTTGACTGATGTACTCTTGAGCTGTGTTTTAATTTAACAAGTTGGATTTTCTTTCTGCAGTAAAAGATTAGGAGAAGTCTTTGCTCTAAACCAGGTAATTCCACACTTGCCTGCTCTTTGTTTAGCAGCTGTTATGCCACCTTCCATTCATTCTGGCAGTTGGCACAATGCAGATAATGATGAGGTATGTGATGACAAATACTTTCATTGTCTTATTTCTGGCTGATTTCTTATGCCAGATTGTTCAAACCAGAGTAAATGCAGTGCTGATTAGAGTTTGATTTTTGTTTCTTTTCAAGTTTATTTTTAAGGAATATAAATTTCCTTCAGAATATGTCTGGTCCTTCAATCTTATCTATATGGATATAGCCTGTATCATTAATTCATTGGAAGTAGGTGCTTATCCTCTTGCCATTGTTGATTGGATTTGCAAGATTGGAGCCTTAATAAGAACCTGTGCATTCTGCAGTGAGGAAACATTGTGTGGTGAAGATCTGCTCATATATAGCACCATTTGGGAATTAATCTTGCAATCAAAATGAATGCAGGATTAGCTCTGAATCCTTTCTTCTATCTGACACACACCAACCTACCTGTCTAACAGCCAGGCAACTGCTTTGGGAAAGTGGAGACATTGTTCAGTTCCTATGAGCTGGTCAATACACAGTGGAAAGCTTGGCCCTGGCTCTTCCTCACCTTGATTTACAAATGGTGAGGGAAAACCTAGACTTGAGATAGAAGTCCACAGTTAATGGACTCATTCAGACAAAGTTTTTTTCTGCTTACTTGTTCACCATGCCTGTTCTAGGCCTGCTAGAGTTCCTTATACCTTGGATGCACATGTGAAACCCCTCATTCTGCTGAGAGGAATTTAACTTTCTGTTCTTCCTTCCCTCCATGAGTGAGATTGTATCCTCTTTTTTTGCACAACTGTGTGGTCACAATGTCCCTGAGCAATGCACTGTGGAGGTGGTGATTTTGTGTTAAGTATGTTATTTTTTTCATCCCTTATAGAAACATTTCCTTAGATGGGGAACTGTCTGAATTTTGTGACATCAATCAAATGCTGGTTGGGTTGTGAAGGAACTTATCCCCATAGACATAGAATATAATACTGAATATATCAACTCTGTCTCTCCTCTATATGTGATGAAATTTGAAAGAAAAGGATCAAGCAGTTCTTTAACGTTCAGATCCTGAAATCAATAAATTTTCATCTGCCTCCATCTGCCCTCCCCCACCTGCTTCTTAAAGATCTCTAAAATAGCTTTTGACAGAGAAATACATTGTAGTATTTAGGACTCACCTGGTCTGAGGATAAAGTACACTCTGCAGAAGAAACAGGAAAAGAAAGTGAAAAGAACACAAAGGCAAACATTCAGTGGTGATCAAATGTGCCATATTTGCAGACAGAATGTCAGGGTGAAATAGATTATTTTGAAAGCGTGAAGATCTGGCAGTTTAAAGGAAAATAAAAAGTATTCCTGAGAGTTAAACATCGAAACTTTTTTGAAAAGGGGCTGGTGTTGTAATGAAAACAACATCTGGCTATGATTGCTAAAATTCGATTGCAAAAGGAAAACTGAATGATGTTATCTCACATTGATAGGCATTAAAAAACAACGTGAAAAAATGGACATTAAAAAGGAAAGTTAGACAGATGTAGCAAAGCAACAGCTGTTGGAGATGGACAAGCTTTCTCAGGGGACCCATTGCCAAAGAAATATAAGAGCCTTATTCTGACTGCCTGTTGCTATAAATCAGCATTAGCTCCACTGAAGTCAAACTTGTCGTGCCAGTGCAAAACTGGCGTAAGATCAGAAAAAGGTATGGAAAACAAAGTCAAATAATAGAATAGGGCAAAGTTCTGTCTGGAATCTAATTGGTTTGGCATTTTTGTCACATGTACCAGGCTTTGGAACCATAATTATTTTTTATCATTGATAATCAAATATTAGCAGCATGATCAAATTCCAGGTGGATCACTCAGAAGACTATTCTAGACACAGGAAAAGGGTAGGCACATGTTCATCCTCTTGTGCAGTATCTCAGTGAGAGAAAACCAACGCTTACCTATTCTGAGGAATAAATAGGGGTAAGATGGGGGCAGAACTAAGATGACTTGAGCCTGCTGTGCTTCTCATCTTCTTGAAGGTCCTCAGTACTTGTTTCCAGTGATGGAGGATGGGTGTTCCCCAAACCAGGAGTGAGACATACCCCAGTCCCCAGCTCTGGAGCACTCTGAGCTCTGCAGCCCCACAGTCTCATGGCAGAGCCATCAGTCAGTGTGGTGAGTGCTCAGACTGGGCACCAGGAATTGTCCCTCCCTGCTGCTGTCAGCAGTTACAGACCCAGTGCTGAGGCTGCTCTGCTCAGTGCCCCCAGTGTGAGGAACTCCCTGCATGCATGAGCTTCATCCCCAGCTGTGGTAAAGTAAATAAAGCCTACAAGGAGGAAAACATGCTTCCCAGCCAGCCTTTCTTATTACATTTTTCTAAACAATTCTTTTGGTTTATAGGGAGGTTTTATTTTTCACTCTAAACTGTGACTATATGTTAAGGGTGAACAGTTTCTTCACACCTTTCTTAAATTGCTGTAAAGAGCCTGGGTGGAGGTTGCTGTGTTCTGGTGAATAATCCTTATCCTCTACATCATGGACAAATGCTGGCTGCAAGACAAAGAGCTGGAAGTGAGTGTGAGCAGATTTATAAAGTTGTGGTAGGGGAAGGGCAATATGGCAGAATTAGGAAGGGACAAAGTATTGGAAAATCAGAATATATTTCCAAAATAATTTTTAAGAGGCTGTTGTTAATGACAATGTTTAAACACACTGTTTTGTTTCTGGGTGAAACAGAACAGGATATGCTCATAGCCCCTGCTGCAGTTCAGAGAAAGGGAGCAGGGATGGAAATGATTAGGAGAGGGTTGATATTTAGAGGAAAATTTGCATGGTCTGCTTTACACAGAACTCTTGTATTGGTAAAGCTGAAATCAGGACATGTGCACACACGTGCCAGTTCAGAACCATTTACTGCATCTTCTCTTCTGAGTGCTGTAAAACCATAAGGATCCCAGAGAGAGCAGCCCCCCAGCACAAGCACAGAAACACAGCTGCCCCAAGCAGTGACAGCTCCCTATTAGTGCTGTCCCACAAGCGTGGTGTAGAAGTACAGAATATAATTTCATTCCATTGTATCTGCTCTCAGAGAAAACACAAGATTAAATAAGTCTCACCACTGCTAACTACTGGCTAACAGTAGAAAGGATGAATGTTCTGCCTCCCTTTCTCATCAGGCAGTTAACTGCACGCATCCTTTGCCAACCACATCTACTTTGTGCTTCAGCAAATTTCTTTGAGTTGAGAGGAATAGGAGTAATGTGGCTCATCAATCGGGCTTTTATCCTGTTTCATCAGAATTCTTAAGCTTTCTTTCCCCCAGCTTTTTGATTTGTTTCTAAATCTTCTATCTCTTCCTCTCAGACCTATTCCAAAGAGCATGCTGTACAGTGCTTTTCTTCTACAGTAACCAGATTTATGGGATTTACAGCATAGGGGGATCTGCTTTGCAGGGACTGTTGGCCCTTGGGTATCAATAGATGCTTTCGATGTGAAGGAAGAAGAAAATCTGTTCACATTTGTGTTGCGTGTTATTGTTCAAAGTCTGGGCTCGAGATCAAGGGGGTCACCCAACTGAAAGTTATCCCATAGCAATGCTTTCTTGCTGTACAGCAGAATAGCTTCCAAACACATTACTGGCCCTGGCAAGAAAGAGCAAAAGTGTCTTCCAAACCTTAATAAAAGAATCTTTTTCAGGAAAATAGTATCATCCAAGTAGTTCTCAGGGTTTAGGAGGTAAGGTAATAGCACAAAATTGTCCTCTCAGTTTGGATTCATTTATGCTAATTGATTTTAAATCTGTTTTGTGGTATTAGGAGGCCTGGTACCTGGTTAGCTGGTTGTTTAATCTTGTAATTTTTTTTTTTTTGCATTTACAGAAAACTTCTTTTCTCTTTCACTGTATACGAAATGTACCCATTCTCAATGAATTTGAACTTATGGCTCACTTTCCCTTCAAAGGAATATAAAGAAATGCTATCTGCTCTTGAAGCAAAATTGCAATATTTGGTTGCAATTCCAGTTTATTACAGCTGGTGTCAGTCATAAATACTCTCAGACTTCCATCCTTAAGTGGAAAGCTCAACAAATGACTGATTTCCATTTGCTGTGTTTATTGTTTGCATTTAAAATACTCTGGAATGTTTTTAATAGGTTTTAAGCAAAAATTCAGCTTCATTTCATCAGACTCAAAATGTGGAGATGAATCTTGCCAGGCCTATAGTACATTGTCACCTAATGTTTAGAAATAGTTTATCACTTCTTGTGTTCTCTGCCACATACTTGAGGTCTCATCCCTTCCAGAAAGCCAAAGATTTCCTGTCTGCTGCAATCATAAGGAGTTTTTTATATGGAGGGCAGCAATGGATATGATGTCAGATTGCACTGGATACTGCGGATTGAAGTACCCACATTGATAATCTAATTAATATTTTTAAAATATTTTAACTTTTTTTTTTTTTTTTTTTTTTTTTTTTTTTTTTTTTTTTTTTTTTTTTTTTGTGGCAGACTGTACCCCTTTTATTCCTGAGCAATTTCTAAAAAATTGCATCCTTGAGCTGGGCTGGAATCTTGCTCATATTTAAACATTAGCTGATAATAATTTTATGCATCATGTAAACCTTTACATAATGAAGTGCTTTGGCATTCATCTCATGCAGTAATATTTGCTTTTTGATGACAAGCTAAACTGTCACTGGTGTGTGTAGCATTCCAAATGCCCTCTACCATTACAGTCTGATTTGCTTTGAACTGTGTGGTTGCATTTAAAATTAATAATATAATATTAAAGCACTTATTAGAAATAGCAATTTCTGAATGCTTAGCCCTTCCCAACTGGAATATCTGCGGTTAAGTGTGGTTTGATCTAAAGAACTGCTATTTTCCTATTGTCTCTCAAAGGACTTTCTCCCTGTTATTCCACAAGTGAATTTGACCCTCAGTTTGCAAGTCCCCATTCTTCTTTCCTTCTCATATGCAGTGTTCTGTGACAATAGAAATATAATGTTCAACCTTGGTTTGTCTTGTTAACAGCATGTGGTTAGAATATTATGCTGCCATTTCAGTCACATTTTTACACTTGTCCCCTACTGTCTTGGCTGCTTGCCAGCACGGTGATTTATGCTTTGTTTGCCTCCAGATGTGATTATTGCTTTTCTTTCCTGGATGGGCTCTCTGAAAGAGTTCTTCACACATTAAAATATTGAAGCTCTTAAATCAGGGACTTGCTTAAACTAATTTTCAGTGAAAATGAGTATAAAAATTCCTAAAGGAACAGAAAACACCTGGATGAAATTTTGATTTCAATAAAAATTGAGAAACTAAGATGTCTTGGCTTTAAAATGATGATGTAGGCTATTAGAGATTCAATATAACCTCATCTATTTAAGTGCAGCCCTGGGCTATATTTTCTAGTGAAAGGAAACTTTTCTGTGCTGCTTAGTATGTTTAGTGAAAACTCACACTTTCATGGTGAAAAGACAGCTTAAACATAAAATTTTTATCGGGCTTTGATTTCTTTCTTCTATGCTTTAAAAATTACTTTAATGCCTATTTTAATTTATTTGAACTTCAAGGAAGTTGCAATTTAATATTCCTAATCAGTGCTGCCTTCAGAGCACTTAACCTTACAAATATATTCTGTTTCAAGTAAGACTTCCTTTTCTCTACTTCCCCAAGCATCTGCAGAAAATAGTTCACCTAAACAAGTCATGATCACAGATGTTGAAGGTGAGCACAAAAATAATAATGCTTTGGAGGGCAAAGCTAAGAATTTTGAATAAAAAAGTGCTAGTTTTTATCATTGGATTCAGCCCCTCCTCCCCACTCCATATACTCTTGAATTTCTTGCATTTAAGTGAATTTTGCCTCTGACTTCAGAATGAATGATAGACTAACATAGTTTTCCATAAGATGTCTCAGGAAAATGTATTATTAATTCGGAGTAAACATTAACATCTTTGTAGGAAATGGCTTGGATTCAGACATCTGGCAAGTGAAAGCATTATGTATTGACCTACTGTAATTTGCTAGGATGCTGGTAACTTCAGATTCATTTGTCTTGGTACCAGTGGAGAGAGTATTGTAGATAAAACCAGAACTGCTTGTGCTGTATTATTTAGAACAGTGCTCCAAAACCAGAGAAGAACTACTGCAGCTATAGCTGATCAAGCAAGATGCATTCCAGTTCTCCTGCCTTTAAGTACATGGGGTCACCACGTGTTCCCTTGCAAAGACTTCTTCACTTCTGCAGCAGCAGCAGGAGGCAGATCACCTGTGTAAGCACATACAGGTGGTGCAAAACTGCCCCACCAGTGACAGCAATTTGTGCTTTCTGCAGAGTAACTGGACCAGTTAATCTCTGAAAGTCCCTGACCCAAGGCAAAAAAGGCTTTTTTAAATTAAATAAATAACTGGAGAATACTATGAAATAACAAGGTGCATGTCTAGCTCAGATTCTGTTTATTAACAGCAGAACTGTGCACCACTAGTTCTTTACAATTGTTTGTGCTCCCTTCAATTACTTGCTGAGAGCCACTCAGATCCAGCCCTGTGTCATTGTTTGTATTGCACAGGAACATGAATCAAGTCTGTCACACTTTTGATGTGGCTGCCAAGTCAAAGCACAGTCATTTTAAGTACTTAGCAAAAACCCCTCCACGTTTTCTGCCAATGAAAACAGAACAGTTTTTGCCCCTTTGCTTGTTTTTATCACTCTGTGGAAGATCCATTTAAAAGTGACATTTGTCAGCTGAAAAAAATTATCTTTTCAGGTGTTGTTTTTAATTATAGATTTTGAGATTTGCAAAGTTCACATTTTGTTTTTCATTTCAGGGCATATTGTCTCAAAAAGCATAAAGTAAATATTACAGCCAGCATTTCAGTTTTGTATTTTCTTACTTTGGTAGTTCCTTTTAAAATTCCTCTATTTGTAAGGAATCAGATCTAGCAGGTCCAGGAGGCAGAGGTTCAGACAGGTAGATGTGTACTGAATCCCAAAATACAGTTAAATATAAGCTATCCTAATCTCTTTATGGCAGAATATTAAGCTGACATTGTCAGTTTAATTTCATCAAAGGCATAAATGTCTTTTTGCCTCAGGGACTCCAGGAAAAGGTATTTTCAGTTTTGGTCATTATGCCAGGCATAATAGTCTCTTTTCTGAATTGGTGTTATGGACTTCAAATAGGAAAAGTAGTGGCATGCAGACTGCAGTATATAGAAAAAATCCATGCACTTTAATTTGGGATATCTGTAATGGACAAAAGCAACAAGATAAAACTATGGTAAAATTCCAGCCCTGGAAATTAGGTGGTCTTTGTTTCTGTATCTAATACTGTTAATCTGGCAGTTTTCATTACACATTTGATTTGGTTTTGCACTCTTTGGAGTTCAAATCAGTCCTAAATAGTTGATGTAACTGAATAGTTGATGCCAATTCACAGTTTAAGACCAAATGACAGTGCAGAGACTAAATAGATCTGGGTATCAAAGCAGCAAACAATGGATTTATGTAGTCTCTGAAATTACACATCTTCCCTCTTGTGTGGAAGAGTAGGCACAGTCCAGGAAAGAAATCAGTGAGTTAACCTGATTGTTCCAGCCCTGCCACACATCCTTCTTTAGCTGTGACCATCCTCTCCTGCACAAGTGTCCCTGGAGATTGAAGCCATGATCCCAAACCTTCAGCAAGGCTGTGTGTCCCCTGCTGCTCTCCCTGCAGGGCTCCACTGACTCCCTGGTTCTTGCACTCACTGCCTGAGAAGTGCTGGTGCTCACAATCTGCTCCTCTCCAAGGCAGGTGACTTCTCCTCTCTCATAACTAAATTACTCCCTTATGCTGTAGGGTTGAGCTGCTATAGCAGGTTGTTTTCTTTAAAACAGGTCTGCAGTGAATTTCTCAAACCTCTTCACAATCATTCTGTAAGTGTCAGGTACTAACCTTGGAATTCTGGATTTAGATTCTCACCTACAGCCCATTTCTCTGATTCCTAATAATAACCGCCAAAAGTTAATTTCCATCTCCCTTATTACATTTAAAACAAAAAAAAAAAGTTAACTTCATTGCTGCTGCTGCCATTGGCCATAAAGCTCCAGCTGTAAGCTTAGTGCAAAAAAATGAAATGAAAATCAACTGCATCAACAACCACCCCCACATCCCCCAGCCCTACTGAAACAGCAATAAGAAAATCTGTGGCTTTGGAGAATGCAAAGATTTCTCAATTTGATTTGATACAATTTATTTCCAATAAGTTTCACAGTCAGGAGAAAAATTTAAAAGTTGCTCTGTTTAGACCATAATAAGAAAAAATAAAATTTAATGGATTCATTTGCATTTTTCTATCAGTTATCCATGATTCATACTTACCTCTTGGAATGCAATACACAGATGAGTCATACACAGAAACAGCCTCTGCATAGGAAATTACACTGTCATTTATAAGTAACATTGCTTTCCTGAGCTGAAACAATGATGGGCCACAGTAATCACAGATAAATCTCCACTGCCTTGGAGCACTTGTTTAGAAAACCCACTCCCCTGTGTGTGTGTGAAACCAGAGCCTGTCTCAGAGCATATGGAGCATATAGTAACTAATTCCCATTAGCTTTGGGCATCCTGGGAACCTTTCAGGATCACCACTTCAGCTAATTATTTTTTTTTAATACAATACATGAAAGGACACCTTGCACTTTGATGTTCTCACTGAGCCTCCTTGCAGGGCTGCTCTCCTCTTTCTTGGAGCCCTGTGGTCACCTGGAGTCAGGCCTCAGACTCCTTGTGTGCTCCAGGCAAACTCCTCCCCTGGCACACTCTTAGCCAGCTTTGACAGAGGCTTGGTGAGAGCCCCAAAGCCAGGAGCATGTGCCAGGACAAGGTGGAACTGCCCGTGTCACAGCCTGGGGTGTCCCACATGCCACAGGGAGCTGAGCAGGGCTGGCCCCAAGAACTGGTTGTTGAAGCACCCTGCTGGGGGAGATGGAATTCCTGCTGGGGGAGATGGAATTCCTGCTCTTGTAAGACCTCTGATGAAGCCATGTCCTCCTAAAATTTCTGGAGGCTTGTTCTCTTTTTATGAGATCATCATTCAAGACAGAAGGAATGAAGCCCAAAAGCTTCCTAGTTTCTCCAGGTTGCTCTTGAATATTCCCAAATGATGGAAACAGGAGAGAGAGAGAAAATATCATACCAACAGCATTTGTTGACTGCCAAATGTGTTGTAATTCTCTGGCCTTTTAAATAAATGCTGTTCATATGCATTGCAAAGAGGAACTGAAGAGGAGGAACTGAACATACCAAGATTTGAAGCCTTGTACTCAAGAGGCTGAATGTCATTCAGGCTGTGGGTTCTGATCTCAAATATGAGTAAACCACAAATTTCCCAAATCTGGAAACACAAGACTGCACCTTTAATCACTGGTGTGTAGTGTACCTGATTGGTATTTTCAGAGCATCAGTAAAAATCACAGAGGGAAAACAGACATGAAATCTAGAGTGTATGCTTGGAATATCAGTGATTACGTTATATATGCATCTGAGATTTGTACTTAATTCAAGTCAGGATCTAATCCAGCTCCCATTAAGACAGTGGGAATTTTGCCAGTGAAAACAATAGTAACAGGATCTGGCCAAAATAATTTAATCCACCCTCTTCAGCTGCTGTGCTCACAGCAAGAATGTTGCCATTAAGAAGTTTATATGGACATAAATATTCACTTTAATTTCCTAGAGTTTGTCTACTTGCTTAAAATTGCATTTGTGATTAAAAAAAGAGCAATACAGTGTACTATGGCAGCATTTTAATCACTCTAGGTTCAGGAATAAATAGAAAAACATCTTAAATATTTTATACAGATTATATTGCAATCTTGAGTTAACAATTTATTTTGGAGTTGTTTATATCTTTTTCATTCTCTATTGCTTTATTTTTCTTCTGTTGGTTCAGGTTTCCAAGCTACTCTGTGAGAGTGATTGTGATGGGTTTGGAATTTTTCCTCCTATAATGGCATTCTGGAAAATTGTCACTATGCATGTTGTGTCACTGAATTGCATCTTGCCTCCTGCTGTGATTCTGTTTCACGAGGAGGAAAAGTTTAGGGCTGTATCATACTAATACTATGTTTAATGGACTGCTCTAAGCCTTTGAAGGATGCAAGAACATCATCAGGGGGAAGTCTTTAGCAGCTGAAGTGTTTTTGAACAGCATTCAAAGGTTTTATTACACCAGACCCTGCTCGTCAGTGCTGCCCTCTCCCCATGAACTCCATTGGGAGCTGCACTGACTGGGAATTGCTCAGGTGTAGCTCCTTGGCTTAGAACTTCCTGAGGGAGAACAGGATGCCTCTTCTGGAGACCTGGTGGCTTGTGCCCGTGTGCCTGGCATCTTTTCTGAGCTGACCACCCTTGATACTTCTGCTCTGTGTCCTTCTTTTCCTTCCCACTGCAGGAGCAGCAGTGAGCCCTGAGCTGTGAATGCACTGCAGCTGCAGTCAGCCCTTCTCAGAGAAGGCCAGCACTGGTGTGCTTCAGTAAAGCTCCAGGATGGCTCAGGAGTGAGGGGAAAACGCAGTTCTGCAATTGGCAAAGAGCTTGGGAATCTGTAGGAGCTGACCAGGAGTGGCAGTGGGGGAGCTGGGGGCTGTGGCAGCTGCTTGTGCTGCTCCCAGGATCCTGCCTCACTTCACAGCCTGCCCCGTGTGCCCCTGCAGGCACCAGTGCAGGGATTGGGTGCATTGCACCTCCTGGCACGGCCACTGAAAGCATTTGGGATTTGAAACAATTGTCTCTGGTTTGTTTCTCTGCCAGCTGGGCAGTGAGGGGGCAGAAGCCAACCGGACAGAATGCATGTGGCTGCCATTTATGTGTAACCACGGGCCTAAAAGCACCTTGCACTGAAGGTGGCCATTTCCTGTCCTGGCTAACTTCAGTGTGGGTATGAACATTGTCCATGACTCCCAAAGTTTTTTCTCCTGATGCCCCCACAGCCTTGGAATATCAGCTTTGCCTGTGTTACTGTTGTTAAAAAGTGTTGTGGTTTGACACTGGCCCAATGCCAGGCACCCACTTGAGTCACTCACTCACCCTTCCCTGCTACAGCTGAGCAGAGGGGAGGGGGGAAAAAATTAATAAACACTTTATGAGTGAGATAAGGACTGGGAAAAATATTTCAAGGGGAAAAACGGGGCTCAGCTTAAGTTGCAAAGTGAATTTTATTGCTAACACAATCAGAGGAGGATAATGAGAATCAAAATAAGCCCTTATTATAAGAGCAAAACCCTCAAGCCCTGTCTCCCTGCATTGCTGGTGGAAGGAGGGAGGGGCTGGGGAGGAATAGGTGTTTTAAGGGCTTATTTTACTTTTCATTATCTTCCTTTGATTCTGTTAGCAATAAAATGCACTTTGCAACTTCAGTTGAGCCTGTTTTACCCCTTGAAATATTTTTCCTTGTCCTTATCTCACTTAGGAAGTGTTTGTTACTTTTTTTCCCTCTTCTCTGCCCAGCTGTAGCAGGGGAGGGTGAGTGACTCTGGTGGGTGCCTGGCATTGGGCCAGTGTCAAACCATGACAAGAAGTCACTAAAATTTCAACTCTTCTTCTACTCTCCCTCTCCTTTTTTTTTTCCCCTAGATGTATTTTCTTCAGTTTCTCAAGCCTTGAAAATCTTTTGGGGTTAAACTAAGGCAAGAACATATTATGCATCCATTTTAATGCCTCCTTATGGTCCCACAGCAATGTCTAATATTGCTGTTCTTCTTGGGCAATCTGAATTTTCTTAGTTTTTAGGACCAAACAAAATAAATCCATCGGGGCACAGTCTGGTGCAGGCAGAGGGGCCCGTGTGGGGCAGTAACTGTGGTTAACACTCTGTACTGGCTGTGTGTGGGTGTTGTAGCTCATGACCCCACTGAGAGATTGGGTATCTCCACCTCCTCATAGGACAAACTTTAATTTGGGTTTGCTCTAGGCTTTTTGTTCTTTTCAGTCCTTGGATGTGGTCTCAGTGATGGTATCCAAACCCTTCTCTTTGCCAGTCCTGCTGACTTTGATATTGTGGCTCACTTTTTATTTCCCTTATTGTTTAGTCTTGCTTCCTAGAACTATCTCTGTACAGCAGTATAGAGATATGTGTATTAGTTTTTGGGGTTTTTTTCCTTTGAAATTAATATTATAAATGCAAAGGCTGTTACCCAGGAAATGTTGAATCATTTCACAGTGGATATCTGAATCCTATTAGGGGGTAGTGAAGGTTACAAAATTCTCATACTCTCTCCTAAAAATGTTTAGGAGGATTTTATGAGTGCCTCTGCAAAACTATTTAATTCTGTATTCTGACTATCTGGTTATAAACTTGATTGTATATTAGATTTGGTTTATGAAATAGGCAGCAAAATTCAATGCATGAAATTAAAACCCTGAATAGGAAATATAAAAGCATTCCTCCTGGATATTTTGAGTTATGAGTTCTGTGACTGAACATTATTTTATATTTATATTTGGTGAATTATTTATTTCAAATAGATTAATTATAAATATGACTTTAAAAAACCCCAAGATCTCCCAATGTATAGTTGCTTGATTGTGGGGGTGGGGGGTTTTTTGATTATCTAATCTATTGAGAGAATCCATGTATCTTTATTATACTACTTAATGGCCTGGAAACACATTACAACTGCATAGTAGTTTATTTATAGCTATATAAAGTTGAATTACTTTTAATGAGACATTTGCATACAATTATTGCAATCATGCTGGAAATGGAACAGCTACTTCAGCACATTTTTGAGACTTTGGCTCAAGAACTCTGAGGATTTCCCTTTGCAGCTGCTGGTAAAAGTAAATTTTTTTACCCATGCTCCGGACTCTGGTACATGTTCTACCACTGTTTCTGGAGGGAGGGAGCCCATGTTGCTCCAAATTAAAATGTAAACACTGATTCCCCTGAGAAGTCCAACAGGCTCAGTGCAAAATATAAGCAACTAATATTTTTATGGATGTCAGCTCCCATAGAAAGTCTGTTTTCTATTTCAATTAATATTTTGCATAAATCAGTGTCTCAGTAAAATAAGCAACACCACACTGAAAAGAACACAAGGCAACTGTAATTAAGCCATATGTTTAGTAATGTGCTGAACAAACAATGGAAAAAATTACTCTTTGGTTACTAAATCAATTGTAATCAACCTCATTCCACCCACTGATCCACCTCTAGGAGCTGATAATACCTCTGTAGATATCAGGAACAAATCCAGCAACTAAATTAATAAAGCAAAATTGGTGGTTCAGCTACATGTGTCAGCACGAATGTATTGCTCCCTACAGCTTTATCTCTACAAACATCTTTTTGCTCCCAGAGGGCACTTAAAAATCCATACTGGTAAAATAAATATAAAGAAATTACTCAGCTTTATAATTACAGCATCATTTAAGAATTTCTCTGCCTTTTGCCAAATGGGTTGAAATATGATGGATTATTTCTAACAAACTATTTATCTCCAATAGTCAAAGAAAACCTATGAGCTAGTATTGCTTTAGTTTATATCCTGTGAACAAGGCTGTTGGAGTATCTGGTTTGCTGTTAGGCAGCTTGTCAAGCTCACAGTGATGGCCTGAGAGAGGGTTTTTGTGGCACAGGGGCTGCCATCACAAGGTGCAGGATAGCAGCTCAATGTGCTGCTGCCACTTCTAAGTAAATACTTGATAGTATAGGGTCATCTTTATCAAACCTTCCCTCATAGATGTGGGCAGAGGCGTTTCCTGCCTACCAGAGTAAGGGGGAAGATGCAAGGGAGGGATGGGTTTAACATTTTCTGGAGCCTGAAGCCAAAAATTTCATTCTTGTTAACTTGGCAACTGGTCATGGCTGCTGGCTGTTCTGCTGTGGTGTGTCACTGGTTCCTGCCAAGAAGGAGTGGTGTTGATAACTAGGAAAGCACTGAAAAAGTGCCTGCTCCATGTCCATGCGGTCACAGGACGGAGCTCATCATGCTGGGCTCAAGGCAGCCCTGCTGTTCTGTCTGGGAGCCAGCGGGAACAGAACTAGAGCACACAGAGCGCTGATTCATCTGGAATACATGCACAGGCCTTTCTAACCCTTGGGAGCTGCAACGAGAGGATGTCAGCTCAGTTCCCAGTGGCTCTGCTTTGGTTATCCTGCAAATTACTGTATTCATGTGTGGAGGGATAGAATGTAAGCAAATAAAGATAGTGCAGAAGGCAGTCTCACACCTGAGGAGTTGCAGCTGCACTAATCACCAAAGATTAGGAACAGGCCTGCCCTTAACAGGCCACAGCTGTGTCCAATAAGAAGATGAGTGCTACAAATAGTAGGTTCGCTGGGTGAGGAGAGAGATGGTGTTTGTTGGCTATGCTGTGAAGAAGGAGTCAGTGCTGTGAGGAGATGCCCATGAGAAATCACCAAGAAGGTATGGGAGCTTTGCAATAAGATGACAACATTCATATATGGCAGGAAGTGTCTGGGAATTCCTATTGCGTGAAGTGCACACAACGTGTTTAATGCTTTTATCTTATTAACCTGTGACTATTAGTCAGTGAACTATTTAAAGAGCTAAGTGCTATTTAACAATAAAGGACATTTCCTCGCCAGCTATTTAATTGTCTTCAAAGAGCAGACGTGGCTTATGGGCACAAAAAAGAATGAAAGGAAGAAGCAAAAGTCTCTAATTCCTGGGTTGAAATTCCCTGGAGGTGTTTGTCCAAAGAAGGAAAATTCTGATCTCCAGAGCTCATTCCTAAAGAGAATGTAAAACTGCATTACTTTTCTGTATTTCTTACATAAGATTCCACTAATCAGGATTTTCTGGATAAAGGAGTGTCAGCTAAATCTTAATTTTTGCTGGCTTCCCACAGAGTAGTGCTTATTAAATCCAATAAATACCTCCTAAAAAAATATATATATATGCAGTGCTAAAAGTATAATTCTTATTGTAGGAAAAAAAAGCTTTACAGCTTTACTTGTAGTTTATAAATATTAATGAAATAATTTTTAGTAGAACCTTGTGAACTTAAAAAATATTTAGAAAGTGTGTACAATTATTACATAATGAAATCAAGGGTTTGAAGGAAGGAAGTGGAGACAAATCCTGAAAGAAAATTTAAGTTTGCTTGGAAGGTTTTGATACATATCTTCAGTGATTTTTAAAAACATTTTGAGTTCTAAGTTATGTTAGTGTCTTGATGATATTGAAAATCTCGAGTGCCTAGCTTTATATGAAAATAATTTTTAAAAAACATTAGTGGTTTGATCAAAACCACAAAAAGTAGTGAGAATTTAAGTTAAGAGCTGGAAATGAAGGTTCTTATTTTCCTTTTTTAAATTACTGTGCTGTAACCAACCTGTGTGCATTGGACTGACTTTGCTCCAGCTTTATTTACTCTGTCAATATACAAATGTTGTGATATGCCAGTAGGTCCAGCTTGGAGTATTCAGTGAAATTGCACTATGGGGTCCGTGGATGATGATGAGACATCACAGACCTCACTGGACCTTTTGCATCCAAGTTAGCGAAAAAGCCAATTCCAGCAGCAAGCTCATGTCTTCTGCTCCTGCTTTGATTGTTTGGGGATAGAGGCTACAGTAGCACTGAGATAAAAACAACATGAAACTATAGAGAAACCACAGTAGCATGGAAGAGTTGTCAGTGGCTGTGGCTGCAGATCTGCAGTGGGAAGTGGAATGGGACCGGTGTCCTACAAAAGCCCAATTACTTCTTCAAATGTTCTATTGTAAGGTAGTTAGAATAATAAAAGGTATGCAAAAAATTCTGGTATTGGAACAGCTTGGAATTCCTTTAGCATACCACTGCTCTTCTAGGGAATGATTTGGGTGCAACAATGTGGATTCTGCTGCACCAAGGTGAGACAGGTTTATTGATGAGAAGCAACTGGAGGACTCTTGATGAGTGAGTACATCTGTCCCTACTACACAGGCAGTGAAGGCAAGAGTTAAAAAAATCCCAACAGTTCTCAGCAGACCTGAAGTCATTCCAGAGTGAGTAGTAGCCTACTGATTCTTGCATTCCATCTTTTCTTTATTGGCAGATGTAGAGTATGGGAAATACTGTGGCTGCATGAGATAAACCTAGGTGTACCAAACGGACCATGTGGCAGCTTGTTTGAGAGGTCAGTTCTGGGAGCTGGTGGAAGGGGTCACATCTTGCCTGGTGTCACCGGCTGGCATGGGGCTGCGTGTCCTGCGAGTGATCCTGGAGAGGTACAATGACAGAAGCGATGCCAGGGGGGCTCAGGCAGCTGAAGGCTGGGAGGATGAAGGGGATGTGAGCCGGCCCTGAGCCAGCCGCCCTCCGACTGGCCAAGGCTGCTTCACTGCTGCTGCCAAGGCACTTGAGGAGTGCACACAGCTCTACAGGGACGCGGGGACACTGCTTAGTGCTGGGAAGGGATGCTGGAGGAGCTCTTACACCTTGTTCCCTGGCATCTGCTGGTGCCACAGCTCTGCTCAACTCTCTCAAACTGCGCTTCAATCCATTTAAATCCTTTGTGCCTTATGGCGGCACAGGCACTGTGAAGTGAGGGATCTCGGAGGAATGTCTGAGCTGCCCCAGCTGGGCCAGCAGTTTGAGATGTGGGGCATCAGTTTCTTCCTAGGAGTGGAAGCATTGCCCTCCTGAAACTACAAAAAGCTTGGTGGTCTTACAGTGTGTTTACATACATTTAAAATAGAATGAATCAAATGGAAGTAAAAGATAAAGAGAACAAATGTGGACTTCATGAAGATTTATAACATGTCAAAACTAGGGAGAAAAATTCACAGTAATGATCTAGCAGATGAAAATAAGTTACTTTGCATTACTAATGGACAGTTTATATTGCAAAGCCACTGTCCCATATTACACACATTATAGAACCTCCTTGCTATCTCAAATAGATAAATAACATTAGCACAAAGCCAAGAAGATTTATAGCATGCATGAATCTCTCTCCATTACTCTTTTCCAACTAAGTTTCTGTAACTCTTTCTGTTGCATATGAATCACTTCACCGACCAAACTAATTCATGGATTAACTCCCTTGGCTCCAGTGGAAGTACTCCAAAGATGATTTTGAGGTGTACACTAAAGTAGGTCATACAGTGAGTAAATGGATGTTATAAAACAAAGTGCTCATGCTAATTGGCAATGGCATCATCCCATCAACCCCAGAGCAAGTGGATTGTTCCTAGCCTCTGTTACAGATCTCTATTACAGACAAGTCATTTCTTTCTTTTCTTTATCTATTGTTTGTGTTCTAAAGCAATTAGCTCATTGGAAACTATTTTTCCTTTCATCTGGAGACAAATGCTATTTTCGCTTATGTTTTTATAGTTACTCCCTAATACGACTTTGGTCATTCTGGTAGAAACATACTGTTGTACTTGGACTGTCTGTCACCTTCCAACTAAAGAGCCCAAAGCATATGGCCCATCTAATGCCTCCCAACACTCAGAAAGTATATAGGTAATTTTATAGATATTTAATAGACAAGAGGATTTCAAATTCTGTCTTGCCTGGAAAATTCTAGTGGGTTTAGAGTGCTTGCCTTTTGGGAATGATCCTTGCATATTCACATCCCAGATGTTCCTTCTGGTAGAAACCTGAGCATTGCTTGGTGGACTGTGCATCTAAATGGACTTTCTGTTGTGGGTGGAGGTTACATGAGTGCACTGATGGTTTTGTATGGGCCTGGGTCTGCTGCAACAAGCTGTTACATTTCTCCCTAACATGTGTTTGACATCAATGCAGAATTAGCACATCATCACACAAATGATCAATGCTGGGTTCAGTCCAGGGAGGAACGAAATGTAAAAGGAAACTGCGTGTGCACAAGTTCAGATTTTTAAATGGGAGCTGCTGCTAAAGGCTCATAGAAAAATCCTGGCACATATTGAGGTAAGAAAAATGTATTTACAGTTTTAAAATTTCAGATCAAATTTCTCCAGAGTTCTTAGCAGCATTAATCAAGATTTTAAAAAAAAAGCCCAAGTTGTGTTAATTATGCATGTGTAATGGTCTGGGAAATGTGGAAAATCTTAAAGTGATGAGAAAAGAGTTTGATGTCCTATTTAATATTTAAGTTCATTGACACCGCCTGCCCCCAAAATTAACAGAAAGCTAAACTGTGCCTGAGCTTTTTAAAATGCATATGGACTGACACTAAGTATGAACATTTTCAGTCTTAAAGGAATAAAACCGAGAAAATGGCAAGCAATCAGAAACAAAAGTTACATTACATGCCTAACTATTGTATCTATAGTGGCCACTACTACTGCCATTATAATACACAAGAGAATTTGAAAGCATTTAGATTTGCCTTTTCAGCTGACAATCTGCTGCAGGTGCTGTGCCATTATAAATAACTATTCAGCTGTTATGTGTTATTGTCTAAATCACCATTTTGAACCTGAAGTATAAGCTGCACAACCCATAGATCAAATCTAAGAAATTGGCTCTTGTTTGCAATGTAGTTATTTTAAAGGAAGAAAATACCCAGTAAATCAAACTCACAAAGAATTTTAATTACGCTACTTGTTCCTAGGAGCAGTATTACAGTTTTACATTCCAACACTGTGTGCATGGGAAATGTAATACACAACACCTGTTAACAATACATACTCTGATGAATGCTTGGCTAAAAATTGGTGTCTGATTTTTTTTTTTAATTATATAGGGTGGAGAGAAAGAAGATTGAGTCCATTTTTTTCTGTAAGTAGACAAAAAGTATCTATTTAGTATAATGATTTATGTTTTACCATCAGATGAAATCATACAGGGAATTTTTTTGGTCTAATACAGAAATAATTATGGTTGTTCTATCATTATTACATGAGTGATAGCAGGATTTATGCATAACAGCAAAAGGTGTAGGTAGCACTGGAAAAATTGTTTTCATTATAATTCCCTACTTGCAGCCTCTGATTTTAATTCTTATTTGGCACCAAAAATTTACATGGTTGAGTTCAACATAAAAAATGCTTTATTTGGATTGTATTTAATTTCTCTGTATTTTTGTATTTTCAACAAAACTTTTCACTGTGGCTGTGAGAAAAATATTTCTCTGGTATGTGTATAAAACATCCAGTTACAGTTAATATTTTGAAACGCAGCAGAGGCAGTGAAAATTTAAATAGTCATTTATCAAGAGTAATATCTGGCTTGGGTAACATGCAAAGGTAGTTACCAAGAAGGAACGTGTGATCCATGTGCTAGTGTAAAAGCAAGAGGTAGAAGAAAAATTACATTGTGTGTGATAAACCCAGGAAATAAAACTTTGAGTCAGTTTTGTGTAGGAAAGCCTATAATCATCTTTTGAAGCTTAGCCTGGTTTTGGAGCTTGATCTACTTTTCATCAAAGGGAGTTTGAAAATTTACATCAGAGCAAGTGAAGAGGCAGAAATCAGAGCTGAAAGAGCATCCCCATCCTCCATTTTGGGGACTTTCCATTTTTGCTGCAGTTGAGTTTTAACTGCAAGTGTTATAAATAAGTAATGGCTCAGCCCTCCCATCCTGGCTCTGGCTGAGCTCCCGTGGCTTTGCCTGCGGATGGCTGAGCTGCTGCCCGGCTCAGGCGGCCGCAGTGCTCAGGTAGGGGAGCCCTGACAAGGACAGCAGTGGGCGAGTGCAGCACTGCTTCTGAGCACACGAAAAGGTTGAACAGAACAACTGGAGATATTACCCAGGCAGCCTAACAAAGCTGTGTGCTTCTGAAGACAAATGTTTTCACTGCAGGGTTCCCAGGAAACAAAGGGAGTCGTGGCCTTTACAAAGTACACAAGTGGCAGAAATACTTGTATACAAAGTCTGACTCACAGCTCATGTAAAGAATATGACAAACTTCTTAGTCTAATTCATTAACTCTAAATAATGTCCTTTCAAATGCCATCCCCAGAAGCAGTTTCTATTGGAGCTATTTTTTATCCTTTTGCCACAGATTGTTTTAAAAGAATTATGGGAAATGACAGCTGTAGAACTAAAGTTCAATTTTTCACAGATGAAACTACAAAATGCATGGAGTAATGTAATCCAGTCAGACAAGTGAGTAAATTATATCTTGGTTGCAACAACGCACCACTTGCTGAATATCAATAAGGATATGTTTCCTTCTCTGGAGTAAAAATATTTGCTGTTAATGTAAACGGTTCTGAATGTCCCTGGCAGTATAGGCACAGATGCCAAACAGCATTAAAACTGAGCAGAATCTCATATGTTTTGTTTGTGAGGAAGAGGAAGACGGCGTTCACAGATGTTAAAACAAGGAAGATGATTCCTTTTACATTGCTTTACCATAATGAAACTCCATTAACTTCTATCATCTTCTTTCAAATTTCAAGTAAATGAGAAAAGCATAAGCTCCAGTTCAAGGAACACTGTCAAACAGTGCACTCAGTATTTTGATTCTCCTCCTAAATTTCCTAGGATAAGTGTGTGGGTAACTCTGCTCCCTGTGTACCAAAATACCCCTAGTCTCCATAACCCAAGTCACAAGTGTCAGCAGAGTATATGTGAGCTGTGCCACATCTTTCTCTTCCTTTGAATTTTGAGTTCCAAAATACTGAGCTCAAGAATGGGTTAGGATAATCAGCTTTCCACTCTGAACAGGCTAATTCTCCCTCATCTAAATCAATAAATTACATTAATAAATACCTTATGGAAATATTTGACCCCTGTTCTAGAAGAAACCCATAATGTTCCATATGACATCACATGCAGAGCTCATGTGCAGTTAAAGTGATATTCTTAGCACAAATATATGTGCTGGCCTTGGATCCTCTGCTCAATGACTTTTTATTTTTACAAGAAGTAATATACTTAAGCTCTCTAGAGCTCTGTGAATTCATTTTTTGCATGCAACTACATAATCTTTTTGGAGTGAATATGGACATTAACTCCTCCTTGCAGCTCTCTGTAAACATATGCTTGCACAGCAGATATTTCAAATTCAGAATCTAGGAAGGAAAGTGCTCCCAGGACTGACTACTGAGTTATATACCATTTTATTTTAATGTACTTTGCCAAGATGAGTCCATAACCTCAAATGAGTCAGGGAAATAAAGGGGAAGGGCAATAACAAACAGCTTCATCGTAATTTTAACCCTATTGCCTAGTGATCACAAAATAAGCTTTATGCTTACGTATTTAAGGAGACCACATGGACACGTTCTTTCTGAATATGCTCATCCACTCCTTGGGATTTGTACTCTGTGATTCCAAGTACACAAGGAGAAGACACGTGATCCACTTTGTTGCTTGGATCTGGTGGCAGGGACAGTTAGGATGTATTGCCAAACTGCAGAGTGACACATTTCATTCTCTTGGACAGGCCTCTTTCTGTAAAATGGAGACTCATTTGTCATACTGACTCTCCAGGTGTTGCTGCTGTAGGTGGGATCCTAGTCCAAGACATCACTTAAATATGATGCAATTATGTCCCAGTAATTCAGGCTTGCCAGTCCTTATTAAATAACTAAAGAAATATTGAAAAACCTTGAAAGCTGTTTGTGTAGTCCAGCAAACAAACAATTCACAAATAAATAAAAAATACAGTTAGCTTTAGTATACAAGACAATTCAAGTCTTGACTAACTACAGTCTCTCTATTAAAATCCCCCTGTAATTTCAGCTGGATGTATTTTTTCACTTGCTGCCCTAAATTGTTATATGTTATTCTAAAAGCTCATTAACATCACATGGAGAAGGTGGCAAAAAATCAATAGAGCTTCACAACAGAGGCATGAAAGGAGTAAAATATGAAACCTATGAAAGAAATTATGTTCCCATTTGGGGGCAAAAGGGCAAGGACAATGGAATCAGTGAATTTATATTTTTTCTGTAGACTTTGCTGTGTTACTAAGATGTAATACTTCATGTAGTTGTGCCTTTCTATCTTCTTTGGTCTGCCAACAGAATGAAATAGCAGTTCAAATGGAAAAGTCAAGTTTTGTCTATCAAAATGAAATTTCAAGAGAGTTTTCCCAGGAGATTAATGTCTCATCTTTCTCATGGAGTAAAATATCCTCCAGTTCCTGTGAACTTGCCAAGATTAGCAGTAGTTTATGTCTTTAGAAAAGATACAGAGTAGATGGGAATCTGAGCTGAAATGGCTGTCTGAAGAGAGAAGATATACATGTGTATTATATAGTACCAATACTTGAGTATGTGTTTAATATGTAACATTTTATATAGAATATGAATATACATACTCCTGTATTTTACAAGTTTTATTTCTATTTGCAATTATAACTTGTTAAATTATTCTTTCTGGTGATTTTCATCGCTACATTAATTAGCAAATTCTGTACTGCACAACATGTCCTCCTGAAGAATGCAGCTCTCTGCCAATGAAACAATTCTCTCATCAAACCCAAACCCCTGCACTAACCTTATGATAAATTATTTGTCCATTGTCACCGTGTACTTGTGGCTGTATAAGACTTAGGGGACTTAGAGTCACTCAATGGGCTCTTCTTTTTGTCTCTTGTCTTGAATTTGGGACTTCTGAGTGGATTGTTCTTGTTTGAATAATAACTATGAAGAGTTCTTGAATTCTAGAGATTTTGGGTTTTGTTTTATCAATTGATGACCTTGAGGGTAGGTAGTTTGAAATAGCTATGCTCTAAATTATCCATATTGCTTTATCTTATGCAGCAGGCGTCATAGTTTGGGTTTTTGTACTAAGAGGTGTTCAGAGGGGAGAAAAACCTAAGCTTTCTTAGTTCACACCGATGGTGAACTGCAATGTTATACACACATTTACATTATTTCTACAGTTCAATACACAGTAAGGAGCTGTCTTGAACTACTGGCTTAAATAAATTCCTATTTCTGCTTGAAGTTCTTGTTGGCAAAAAAAGTGCAGGTCCCCTGGAGATGGGTTACATGTTCTTATAAGTCTTTTCTATCTAATTTTTAGGATTTCTATGAACTCGATTCAATTTCTGGGCAATAGATATAGCAGTCTTCTGGCTATGATCAAGAAGAGAATCCATCTAAAATTTGCTTTTATCCTACATTGAGCCACTTCTCTTTATGGTGAGAAGATAAAGGAATCATTGATAGAATACACATTTTACTACTTTCATTTCTTTGTATGCATATTGTTTTGAATAATTGAAAAGTTATCATTTGCTCCATTTAACTTGGACTTTGTTATTGCTGGGCAGAGTACTAACTTCACAAGTCTCAAAATCACTGTTAAATCACATGGAAATTTTGCCTCCCTATTAATTAAACAGGCAGGGAGAGGTACTGAGCTGGATTGTGTTGACAGTGAGCAAAAAAGAAGCAGCATCTGTCCCCAAGTAACTCAGAACTCTGTCTGTCCTGCTGCTGATACACCAAAGCAGGTATCCTCTCATACCTGTATCTCATTTTAATTGGATACTGCCTGAGAAATAGCAGAATTATCTTTTTGTTTCAAAAACAAGTTTCCCTGACAACCTGGGATTTATGTTTTTCTTTTCCTAGTACATAATCATGTCCAGAATTTTTTTCTGAAGGTGTGTATCTATATATGTAAAACAGAAGAACATTACCTAGAGGGAATGCTGTTTCCTGGATAGAATATCTGCAAAGAATGTTATAAAGGAGCCAGGAGGGGATGATTAATTACTGTGGTAATGCACTTATGCACAGTAATGCAGGGCTCTTTATTAAGAGTCACGTAGCACTAATGTCCTGTTGCTTTCACAAATTACCCGTTGGATACTGGGAGGGTCAAACCCAAATACTGTGTGCAAGTCCTCCACATATGCCTGTGGTTTCTTCTCAATTCTTGTACCACAGGGCATGAGTATAAGCAATTTGTTGTCATAAGGGCTGGCAGCCAGGAGAGCTATATGTCCATCTGATGTTGAGGTAACAAGCAAGGCTCTGCTAGGAATTTCTGCCTGCTTTTCATGCTGAATTTGCCTATGGCTAATTACTCTGCTTGGTGATGCTTAACTAAAAGTGACTGGAAACGTGTTTGCAATTGAACATTTTTATAGGATCTCTGTCAATAGGAGGATGTTTCTGTGGGCCTGTTTTGTGTTAAAAAACCTTTGCTTTGTAAAAGGCAACTTCTGAAAATTCATTCCTTTTCTTAAATAAGTAAGTTTCATTTATTCCTGAAATGCCAGGATCTCTGCAATAAGTAACAAAATCAGACTGAATCACCTTGGCTACTAAAACTTTGGAAGACTTGTTGGAATATTTTGGAGCACTTGCAGCTGCTGGATGTGTTCCAATTGCAGGTGGCCTGCACTATCAAAGCTTTGCTTGCAGCTGCGACCTTTATTTCCCTTTTGACATGGACTTGTGTGATGCAGGAGAACCTGCTCCTTGCCCAAAAGATGGAGTATTGTGATGAAGAGGAAAATATTTCTACAAAGATAGCTGTGTAGTTCATTGTGCAGAGAGCAGTGTGGAATTGCCATATTGGTGATGTTTCAGTGCATAATTAGCAAAATGAAAATTTGGCTACTTGAAAATTAAGGGGAACAACCAGCTCTTTGCCCAGCCCCTGCCAGGGCTGAGTGTTAGTGGGCTGTGTGGTGGTTATCTTGTATAGGCTAGAGGTGACCTAGGCACCATGAGCTGAAGAGCTTTAATCAAAGAGAGACAATAAAGAAGTGTGCCTTCCACGATGCTCATGTTCTGAGTGATACCAATCTTGGCAGAGCCTCTCCCAAACCTTAGCTCTGATTGCTTCTCAGACAAATAGAAGAGCACTTAGGGTGTAAAGCCAGACTTTCAAATATGTTCTGCTTAAATAACATATTTTAAATATTAAATAACAGACACTTTCAGGAAACCTTTACATCTAACAGAACTGCACCAGTGGAGAAGGAGCTCTGCTGTTCTCTAACCTGGGTCTCTTTGATGATTAGAAATCATATGAAAATCTACCATGGCTACCTGTAGTAGGAAAGGACTACGTCAGCATTTTAAGTTTAGTATTTGTGTTGCACTTAGAAGTTTTGCATTTGAAGGAAATCAAAAAGCCACCTTAAATATTCACATACACATGAATGTGGTTTTGTAAACGTGAAGGATCCACATGAAATTAGATGGCATGGTTTGATGTGACTGTTGAATCCTTTTTTCTATTTCTAAGCCTTCTGACACCAGCTATCTAAAAATCTAAATTGAAAAGTAGGAAGTTTAGGAGCTCTCAACTGGAAATGTGGTTTGAGCTTCAATCAGCACTCAGCTTCAATCACCTGCTCAGTTCAGGTTTTGTGTAAGAAAGAATTCAATCCTTTTATACTGAGTAAGAGAAACAGAATTAGCTCTTTCTAAAGGCTTTAAGCCCCCAAGTCTTTTACATTGAAAATGTTCATGGAAGTCAATGGGCATTTTCAGTTCCAGAGGAGTGCAGGGTTAAGTCAAGAATCTACCTGTTACTGACTAGATAACATAATAATGAATGTACACAATCTTGCATTGCATCCACTTAATTCCCCAGTTTTAACACCTGACTACGTGCCGTGCTTGCAGCTCTGAATAATGTTCTTATTTGGTTAGATTTATATACACTGTAAAAGGGGCAGTAACACAACTGTGCAGCTATCAGCCACAGAGCACAGCACAAATTGTAGGAATTCACAGTGTGGGCTCTATTTCTTTAAAATTCACAGTGTGGGCTCTATTTCTTTAAAATACTATGAATAATTCTACAAAACACTGCAGGATCCAGCTCTCTGAACCTCAAAGATTTCTGACTCCTTTTGGAAGCGCGATTGGTCTACCTGTGTCAGTGAGGGTCAGGGTGTTTGAGCAGAACAGGAGCTACAGACGTGTTGAATCTCACACTATACATCACAATCTTAGTGGGTAATGGGCATGTTCTTGTCTCCTGTGCCTCAGCTAGGACACAGGTTCTGTACTTTGTGGTTTGCACATTTTAAGAAACTGCGGATGACAACCTTCTGAAGGTGGCAAACTGCTCCAAAGCAGTGGCACAGCTTGAAACAGCTGCAGAAAATCCCGGGAGGCCTTTGCTTTATGTGAGGCACTGCAAGGAAGTTGTTTTGTCATACCAGCTCCCTCAGCACATCCATAAACTTTGCAAAGTAAGTTATTTCGCTCTTTGTTCTTTTTACTGTTCACCTACCAAATGCTTGCATTTTATTTGATATTGCGGGTAAATGCTATTACTGTGAATTACTGTTGCTGCGTGCAATACAAAGCTGGCAGAGAAAATGTTTCGATGTAGGTTTAGTTCGCTACTGCTCCGAGTCCGTTAAATAGAAACGGCACGCGCTGGGCCGGGCCGCGCGGCCGTGAGGGGCGGGCCGGGCTCTGAGGGGAGCGCGGGCGGGGCGCCGTTAGGGGCGGGCCCGGCGGCCATGGCGGAGGGCGTGCAGGTACCGCCGGGGTGGGAGCGCTTTGGGCTAAATTGTCCGTGCTGAGCTGCACCAAGGGCCGCAAGGACGGTGAGGGGTCTGGAGCATCTCGCTTGTGACGAGAGACTGCGGTAGCTGGGCCTGTTTAGTCCGGAGGAGATTGAGAGGGGTTTTATCAATATATTTAAATGTCTCAAAGGAGGATGGTGCCGGCCTCTTTTCAGTTGTGCCCGGTGACAGGAGGAGCAAGGGCCATAAACCACAACTGAGGAATTTCCACCTCGATATGAGGAAGAAGTTCTTCCTGTGGAGGGTGGCAGAGCACTGGAAGGGGCCACCCAAGGAGGTTGTGGAGTCTCCATCTCTGGAGAGAGGCATTTGGAGACATTGCAAACCCATCTGGACACGTTCCTTTGTCACTTGCTCTGGGTGACCCTATCGCGGCTGGGGAATAGACTGTATTACCCCCACAGGTCCCTGCCAACCCTTACAATTCTGTGTAGAAAAGAGTGTGGCGTTAAAAAAGCCGCGTGTCTGTAAATATGCATATATACATATAAAAATACACTTGTCGTCACTTTCAGTTCCCAGTGTCAGTTTCCCAGTGTCAGTTTCCAGTGTCACTGTCGTCACCCAGTCAGTTCAATGGAGAGACAGGGCCTGCCCCGGCAGCTCTTCCAGCAGAGGCTGCGGAGCCTGGGCTGGCACAGCCCAGCCGGGTCTGTCCCTCACGCAGAGCTGCTGCTGGTGTGTGCCTGCTCCACCTCTGACCTCCACCGCCTCGCCAGCTTTCACTTGGTTGTGGACTCTCCTTTTTAAATGTATGGTTATTTCTTGGTATATTGGGTTTGTGTGTCTTTGGTCATGGGGAGCTACAGTAGTGGTTTCTGCAAGAAGCTGCTGGAAGCTTTCCCATGTCCACTAGAGCCAATGCCAGCCAGCTCCAGGACACACCCACGGCCGCCAAGGGTGACCTCACCAGAGACAGAGATCTGGGATAACAGATTTAGGAGGGGGAGGAAGGAATCCATACAAGAGCAGCTGGAAGAGGGGGATGCGAATATAGCTGCAAACACCAAGGCCAGCAGAGAAGGGGAGGCAGGATGTGCTCCAGGTGCCAGAGCAGGTTTCCCCACAGCCCATGGTGACACAGCTGTGCCCCTGGGCCCATGGAGGTCACGGTGGAGGAGACACCCATGTTGGAGCAGTTCATGGTAGACTCCCTGGTGGGGGGCACCCCATGCTGGAGCAGGGTTAGAGCGTGAGGAGTCTTCCCTGAGGAGAGGAAGGGAATGAGGAGGCAGCAGGGTCAGATGCAATGTGCAGAAATGACTGCAAGCACTCTAGCCCATCCCCCCTGCAAGCACTTTACCCCTACCCCCAACTGGTAGAGAAAATTGGCAGTGAAGTTGAGTCTGGGAAGAGAGGAGGGGTGTTTTGAAATGAAGTTTTTATTTTGCATTATTCTACTCTGATTTCATTGGTAACGAATTATTTTTCTGCCCAAACCGAGACCCTTTTGCTCATGACAGTAATTGGTCAGTGACCTTTCCCTGTCCTCACCTTTTCCCACAAGCCTTTTGTTGTTTCCTCTCCCCTGTTCAGCTGAGGAAGGGGCTGGCAGAGAGGCTGTGGTCAGCTCCTGGGCATCCAGCCTGGGTCAAACGACCATAGAGGGCTTTTTTGTGGTGGTAGGAGTCTCCTAATTTTTGGTTGTTGAGGAAAAGGCTTGTGGTTTCCTTTCAAAGAGCACTGGGGCAGTGGAAGCAAGCTTACACTTTCCTTCCAGCAATATCACAGTTGCATTTCTCACCTTTCATTGCTTTATCTTGCTATCCTCTGGAGGATTTTACAAATCCACAGTGTTTGCATTAATATTTGCTTTATTTGCTTGTCTTTGGCCTCCTCCCTGTTTTTTTCCTGTTTCCTTTTTTGACTTGGTTGACAGA
This sequence comes from Zonotrichia leucophrys gambelii, assembly GCF_028769735.1. NCBI lineage: Eukaryota > Metazoa > Chordata > Aves > Passeriformes > Passerellidae > Zonotrichia > Zonotrichia leucophrys. The sequence continues at coordinate 29,107,340 of NC_088176.1, forward strand.
GGTGTGGTTTCTGACAAGCAACTCATTTCATGCTGCTTGTCAAGAGATATAAAAGTAAAATTCATTCCTCCCAAGAATGTATGAGGTATTGCATCAACTCAGAATTTCTCCCTCAAGCCTGTCTATGTAGTTGTAGCTACTATAAGATAATTTTCTTCTGCTTGAGCTGCTTTGTTGTCTCCACTGGCCAAAAGTCGCCGTGACTGTTGTGGGAGTGATTAAGCGCCTTCAGCCATGTCGTGGTTGTGTCTTTGTCAGTACAAAAGCTCACCATTTAGGTTTCCTTAAATAAATAAACCCTCTTCCAAGTGAAATGTGTTGCTAAGTATTCTAAATGCTTTATGAAAAATATATGCACCTTTCACAGAGCTCCGTTAGCGCTCTCTGTAAATATTTTGGCAGTTGGAGCAGCGTAACACTGGGGTGATGCAGTCAGATCGCAGTAAAAGGATACAGGCTGTGCTCTATGGGACACGACAGGCTGTCAGAAATATATTGTACATCTGGTTGAAATGTACCATTGAAATTTTTGTAGATTTTACTTCTTGGCTTTATAAAAAGAATCTTTAGAGGAATTCAGTAAACTTTTTTTTCCACGTGTTTTCTGTTCCTCATATATTGAAGTTTGTTCTACACACAGTAGCTTACCTTTGTGATATTTCTGTCTATCCTTTATGATTTGTTTTTATTGGAAACCATGTGGAATTGTGTGTTTTTATGATTCTATAGTCCCTAGTTTTGGCTGAAGGTAGCTTAGCATGGTCCATATATAAGGTGTAGGAATCACTATTCTGGTACTGTTTCTTTATATAATTTCTTACATTTTGAGACGATTCCTTTTATTTAAATTGAATATTTTTATAATTGTTACAGCTTGTAATGACTTTCAGCAGAAGGTCTGTTAGAAAATCTGAATACTGATCTTATCAAGTCTTGCTGCTGCTTTATTTTTAACCACATTTTTCTCATAAGTGGTCTGCAGCTGTGAAAACATCAGTAAAATTTATTGTCATCATACGTTTGGTCAACCATAAATCATGATATATGGACTGTGACATTTTTGAAACATATTTTGTTATTAAAAGGACACTATCATGTTTATAGTGTTCCTTGAAAGCTTTCTTTGCCTATAGGTGTTGTGTTTTGCATTTGACACATCTGCATATTTCCCTTTTGAAGGTAGTTGAAATGAGTGCTGCTATTTTTATTTCCTCATTTGTTTGATGACAAAAGAAATGTTTATGATTAAAAATAGCAACTATTGATCTTAACTTCCCATTGTGGGAGCGGACAAGTGGGGCCTTTTAAAAACAAACAGGAACAGTGAATGTGTTTCTGTTTCTGCCTTAACTATTTGTGTAGAAAGCGTCAGGATTTTCTGCTGCTACTGAAGCATTTGACAGCTTGATAACAAAATGTGTATAATAATACAAATAACAGCCTGTGTTGCTGGTGTAGTTTGGTTGGGTTTTTTTCATTCCCATTTTGATTAAAGTTGTAACTGATATACAGTGCTCTTCCAGGGTACATCTGCTCTGCTGTCAGCCCAGGCAGAGCAGCTGAGCTTGCTTTTCATGAGCTACTGGAAAGCTGAGTCCAGTCTGATTTCCCTGCTAGGGTGAGGACAGCAGGATCTTGGGTTCCTTTGCTTTGAGTATTTGCTACACTTGGCGAGATTTGCTGTTCCCTGTGTATTATGTGTTTGGAAGCCATTTTGCAAAGCATGGTGGTGTATTGTCAAACAAATGCAAACGCTGTCTTCAACCACTGCAGAAGGCTCATCCCAAAGGACAGGCTTATTTTTCTTGAGCAATGCTGGTGCTCATTTCAGTTGCTGTGTTTCAGGGTTTGGCCACTCTGGAAAGGCCCTCACCAACACCCCACGTAGTGGGGCTTTTTTCCGAGCCAGGGGTGACTCAGTGCAGGTTTGAGCTTTTGAGAGTTCTTTCCCACCCCTGTAAACATTGAGCTTTTTTGCAATTTGCTGTTTATTGGTCTACTGCTGCTATTTCCTGCTTCATGGTAGTGAAGGGAGACTGAGAGATTCAGAAAGATCTTACTTTTTGTTTTAGAATGTCTGGTTTGGTATTTTGATTTGATGCTGTTAACAAGGGATGCCCACAGCATTTGGAGCAATGTATTGAACAGCCAGAAACATATTATGCATTCAGAACAGTTAAAAATCCTTCAAAGGAAAATAAAACAGTAACAAATAATTCTCTACTAGCAGCCTGTATTTAAACAGGCAGTTTGCTGCTGGGAGTGGGCATTGGTAGGATTGGTAGATTTTTTTTCTTGACACATGAACAGCATTACTAGAATTAACTCACCTTGGATTACCTCAGTCAGTCACTGCAGTTAATACTAAAATGAACAGTAAATTCTTTGACACCAGTGAACACATATGAAAATAATCTCCTGGTACTTTTAGTAGTGGTTAAAGAGACAAAAGTAATCAATCAAAGTAATTGTAAGCTTTTAGTCAGGTGTGTGTGTGTAGGTTCAGCCCAAACAGAAACTGTCTATAAACACAGGATTGTTTAAATTATTTATGGACCTTCAATACTTTCTTAAATTACAGAAACATTGCTGATTTTTAAAAAAATTTAAGTCATGTGCTTTCTGTCCCATAGTTCCTCATCTGTCATTTGTGACACTATCTCTTATCTGATACCTGTGCTTGTTATGGTGGACAGTGGTGCCCAAACCCCATCTTACCATGAGCATTACCAAAACCAGTAATGCGTTGGTGGGAATGTTGCTGCTGGGAATGTTGTTCCAGCCCCCAGGTGATGAAATGGATCTTGGGAAGCATTCACCTTGCCCTGCAAACTGTTCTGGTGTGATGTGCAGATTAGGGAGCCTTATCTGCAACTCTGAGTGAGTTACAGCAGCTGCCAATCTCTTCAGTTTAAACTGCAGCTTGTAAACTATTAGCATTTTGCCTTACTAACAATTGTGCCCAGTAAGATGTTGACTGACTGACCAGTCATAGGTAATTTATATAGTGGTGGTCACTGTAAATAATAAAGTATTCTATGTATTGAACATCCTAAGAGAAAGTGAGGGAGGAGCATTAATTCAGTTTCCAAAACATTAATATCAGTTATTCATTTAATTCAGCCCCCACAGCTTCTAAAGAATCTCATATTCAGCAGGTTTCTCACACTGCAGGAAAGAGTTTATATTTTTTCTTCTTACTGAAATATGTCTTTCGATAATTTTATATTAGCAGGTAGTGCTGTTTTTTTTTCCCTGCAGCTTCAATTATAGCAGCATTACTGACTGTAGGAGTATTTTTTTATGCTGTTTAAATTACTGCTAATAAAAGCAAACTACCATCATGCTTTTAACTATGTGAAGGAAGCCTTCATTTATTTCATTCCTATTCTTATGAGATAGTGTATCTGAGATTGACTTGTTTACAGTTGGGAACAATAATTTTTCTTATTGAGGTATATGTGAAAGTACTCAAGTACTTAATTAGAGAGGAGAAAATAGTCTGTCCACTGAATGAATGTTCTTTGTTGCTCTCAGTCTCGTTTTGTCCCTCCTGTGTGTGGTGGTTCTTCAGCTAGTCCAGGATTTCAGTACATCTTGTAGCTCAGCAGCAGCAGGGGGAGTAGTGTAGCTTTACTTGGGGGCTCTCCTTGTCCGGCGCTGGAGTGAGTTGGTGTCAGCTCAGAGCAGTGCTGGTCAGGCTCAAAAATCGGTGTGTGTGCTTTCCCTGCATGAGCTGGAGCAGGATTCTGCCTTGCTGCACTTCTCTAAACCCCAGATCCCGCAGATGTACAAGTGTACCTGCTGCAAGCAAATTGTGCCAGGGGTTTGTGTGCTCAGGCCAGGCAGACTCGAGCAGGAGGCTGGGAGGCATTTTGGGGCTGGTTCACTCTTGATCAGAGCTGGGCCAGCACCCAGTGCCCAGCAGGGCTTTGTCCAGTTTGTTCTTGAAAGCCTGCGAGGATGGAGATTCCTCTGCCTTTCTGGGTTATCTATTCTAGATATGAAATATTTTCATACTGAAATATTTTTCTTTATGCTGCCCCATTGTGGATCCCCTTCCACTGGAGCACGGTCCCATGACCACTGTCCGTTTTTCCCCTGCAGTGCCCCTCTCTGATGGGGCTGCTTCATCTCACACCTCACTTTGTCATCTACATATTCTATTGTGAAACCATTTTAGGGGATTTTTTCTACTGATTTTTGCATTTCATAGATTTCTTACTGAATTTTCCTGTTTTTTTGAAGACCATTGCATTGTTAGTTCATGCTCAGTTTGTTCTTCCCTGAAACATGTCCATCCTTCCTAGGAACAGTAGTGTCAGATCCTTATTATTCTGTTGCAGCAAACATCTTGGACTTTTGTTTGGCTAGGGGAAGGAGATAGTGTAGACAGTAAATTTGAAAATGCAATCAAGTACATGGTGGAGAGCAAATAACATAGTAATTTTCGTGTATTCTCATAATATGTTTAGGAGAAAGTTAATTTTAAAATTTAATTATTGTGCAACACAGTATCATGTTGGTCAAATTTAGATTCATGGATTCTTTTGCACCTTTAAATCTCTGTTGTTTTTAGTTGCAAGTTAATTTAATCTTGTGCAGCACATATGTCAGTGTGTTCCCATATGAATTTATGACAAAAATACTATGTTCCATGTATCTGCCCAGCTTTTCTCTGGTGAGAATGTGTTAAGGTACTGTGTTACTGCTGTATAATTACAGCTGTCTTGCATTTTTGGCATTTGTTGAATTAATCCCTTGCATACCTCCTCAATATAAAAATGTTATTTGGATAAGTTAGTGACATAATAAAATAAACATTTTTTAAATTACATTCCTATGTACACGTATGCAGGATGAATTCCGAGATCAGGATGAAGTCCACGATCAGGATGAAGTCCGAGATCAGGGTGATTTAGGTGGAGCAAAGATTATCAATAGAACATTTCTTTCTCTTTCCCAAGTAACTGCCTTGTCAGAAGAAGATCTGGAAGGAGTTGAAAAGTAAGTAGCAGTGACAGCAATACTGGAACCCATATAATAATGAAATAAAAATTGTAGACTGTTTGTTAGATTTCTTTTGTGACGGTTATGTCATTAGTCTTAATTGTTCAGTTAAATCATTGATATTTAATATTATTCATCAAAGATGGCAGAAACACTTTTGATCTCAGATCCAGCCTGGTTTACTGGTTTTCCTATATCTTTTAATTTTGCTCAGACTCCTTTTTTTCCACTTGAATTTCACCTTGTTGTGGTTTCTGAATTTACGATAGCTTTAAATACGCTGTAAACAAAACACAAAATAAGAACAGGCTGATACTGAGCTTTTTTTTGGTACATCTCTCTGAGTAACCTTTTTGGCTAAAACACTCAAGATTCTGTACTGTAACAGGAGTTACCAAAAAATCAAAAAGGTCTTGAAAGTTCAGCAAGGGATGGAAAGCTTGAGAAGGCATTAGTAGGTCGCCATTATGGTGCTCTGGGGAAATGGGAGGCAGCCAAAGACTTCTGATGTCAGGCTGCCTTTGTCTTTCCTGTACCAACACTCTCCCTTGTTATTAGTGTTTAATAGCAGCTAAATTTAGGAGGCCAGAAGTTTGACCTGAGACTCCAGATTTATATTTGACAGATGGGACTTCTGAGAAGTGCAAGAATTATTTAGGAGCGTTTGTGTCTACTAGTAGGTTCTTAGGGAATTGAAAGCCAAAGGGCTGGGCCGCTGGGCTGGTTTGGGAAGGAAGAGGTGGGGAGTGTATAAAATCCAGCTTTGTTCCTCTGAATAGGTAACCATTTAATAGAGATTAAAATATTCCTGAACCATACTCTGTTCTTCCTATTTGTCACTATTCTAGGGAGAGAAGGTTTTTCTGGGATTTTTTTTTTAAAAAACTGGAAAGAAAATTTGCGACCATCAAATAATAATAGAAAAAATTCTTTCCTTTCCTGTTTTCTCTTGCACAATAGGCCTCTTTAAATTTAGAGGAGACTGAAGTGTACAACTCATGGAGACTAAAATGTGCTTAATATGCACAATTCTTTGTGCAACTTTCTCATCAAGATTAAAAAGAAAAGCACTGAAAGATCATGTGCTCTTTTAGTCTCAGCTGATCACATATGTATTTATATATACATGCTGTACAAGGGGAATGTAAAGTATATACTGCATCTGACTGGAAGGAGCATAGTTACAGGGTATGTTATGCACACTAAGCAGTTTAACAGCAGCATTGAAGATTTGTTTACCAGAGTGCATTGTGTCTATTTACAAGAGCAGTTTGAGGGCCACAGCTAGGGTTAGAAAATCAGAATAGATCTGAGTCTGATAGTTTTGATATTCTGCATTCCCATCTATCAGGGAGTTTTGTACTGCTGTCCATCTTGGTAAGACTTGAGCCCTGTGAAGAAAGAAAAAGCAGGGAGGGTAACTATGGAATCGAACTGCCCCATCATTTCACAAGCATGTAAAGATCCTGTTGTCAGTGACATGCCTTACAGAATATTGGAAAGATGAGCACTGGCATTGTTAGCAGAATCAGAGAAAATCTAAATCCCTGAGAAGCTCTGATTATGAAAACACAGAGTTGGCAGAAGCTTCAGAGAGAGAGGATATGGACTGTTTCAAACCTTGGAAAGTTCAGCTGGCCATGTTCCACTTCTATTCCAGGACACAAGTTAAGTGTTTTTAACCGACTTGCATGTGTGCAGCTGTACAAATTTGTCATGCAGAACAAAGGAATACATGTTTTAAACAAAACTGATTGGATTATATGCTTTACTCTGTTAGCTATTGAGGCTTTAATTAAAGAAACTCATCTCTTTTGACAGCATATCTGTACTGTGTCGGGTAAAGCCCTGAAACTCTAATGGCTGCAATCAGTAGGTCTGGGATTAATGTCCTTCTTAGGAAGGAATGAGAAGGCAGCAGGGCTGGGGAAGACCTTGCTTTTTCACACAGGAGTAGAAACTCTGATCACTGGCACCTGTGTCCTCAGCTGTAGTTAAGAAGCCAAGGATTGCTTTAATGTAAAACTTAAGTACCTGAGACATGGCCAAAGTTACACTGGAAGAATTGAAACCGAGTCCTAGCCACAGTCCCCTCTCTTCATGTGGAAAAAAGCACACAGTTATTATAAAAGATGTAACTAATTCTGTGTTTGGATAGAGTAGACATAAATGTGTCAGCAACAGTATGGCCTCCTACAAGGGAGTGTATTTTTTCATAAATTTTGCAAGTTAAAGTGAGTGGAAAAATTTTCATGGTGTGCCAGTAAAATGGGATAAGGCTCCTTTTAAATGTTTTGACCATTATGGAAGTGCAATTTAAGCTTCTAAATATTTTAGCTACTTTCAGTAATTATGTATTATATTATTTGCATTAATTTTCAGATGTAATTTTTCATCAGAGGCCACATGAAAAATAATCTTGAAATGTAAACAAGACCTTATTACTACTGTAAAACTATCTAAATCAGAGTGAAAGCATGATAGTGGAAAGTGGAGACTAATTGTGTCATTTCATCCCACAAACCAATTCCTGATGAAACACTTTTTTTCTCTGGAATTTTCAATGTATTTCTCTGGTTTTGTAATGCACTGATTTTTGTTCTTTTGTCAGTCATATCTTAACACTTCAGTAGTTTTTGGTGAAACCTGCAGGTAATTGTTTACTTTTTGATATGTCCTCTGATCATAAATGCAATCTAGGAATTGATATAGCTAAATTCAAGAAATTATGTACATATAAATAATATAGCAACTAAACAAATGTTATGGTTATAACTGCATGCAGGCCAAGTAAGATTTGGAATCTGTAATTTATTTTTTTAATTTCATTGTTTTACTCTGCAACTTTTTTAGGAAGATGGCAGAATTTCTGAATCTTACACAACTAAAGACATCTTTGAAAGAAACTATTTTATTCGATTATTATACTGCAGGATTTTGGTGGGCTAAAGAAATGAACTTCAGTCTTATCCAGATCTCAGGATTCATGGGTCTATTAAATTTCGCCTTGGAGAACCTCAGCAGTAAGTATAATTAAGAATTGTAAAATAAATATCTGAAGTGGAAGGCAAGAATGTTTCCCAGTCATTTTAATAAAGTGATATTTAATTACATGTAATTGTGAAATTATTTACTTTCCTCTTGAATGTTGCTATGTTAAACCTTGTACCTAAAAATAATTCTTACTGGCAGATCTCAAGTCTTTTGAGTAGAATATTCCTCATTCTTTGTTTGTACAATATGTCGTACAAATGGCCCAAGTCCTGAAGAGACCTTTTCTTTGCTATGGTAAAATAAATAATAATTACAGTAGAGAGAGAGAGCAAGGAGCTCCTAAATTCCAATTCCAGCTTTCTCAGTGACTGACTCACTGTAGCCTTGGGCACATTTCTCTGCTGTTTGAGATATTCAGTACATCCTATATCCAGTAGCATTATAGCAGGTGAATTACATTTTTTTTATCCTCAGAGGTCAACTCTCAGCTTCCTGTATGGCAAATGCTGCACTTCTGGCACAGAATCTATGTTAACTAAGGACTGGTGAGGGAAGTAAACTGGTATTGCTGCTGAAGATGAAAATGACAAAGGACTGTAGCTCCTGTGGCTATGAGGAAGTTTGCCACAAAGCATGAAGCTTGGTCTAGTGGGAATGAAATAGCCAGAAAAAAATGGTAGCACTGTCCTCTAAAACCTTCTTTCTTAGAGATTCTAATGCTTGTTTAACATTCACTTTGAAGGTGATTATGTTCAGAAAAGTCCATCCCAGAGGAAGAGTGAAAGGACTCAGCAGTTTCATTCAAAAGAGAAGGCAAATATTTTAAAATCAAACTCATAACATTTATTATACTTTTTCACTGTAATTTAGTTCAAGGGCCTTTCTGACTTGGAATTTTGACAGAATATGTACGTGCTTTATGATCATTGGAATTCCAGTTGTCCTTCCTGTCTCCAGTGAGAAAGTATCTTAACATATGCTAACTATGTTACTATAACAATGGAGCAGAATGGGAACCCAACAGAAATCAGCTTTATGAGACCATGTAATACATGTGTACACAACAGGCTGGTAGCACAACCATTATTAAAACTGACTGACCTTTTTCAGGAATGTCATCTTAGTTACATTAAGCTTTGCCAAACTTTTAACTCTTTAAGCTTAAGAAATTTTCCATGGCCGTGTCTGCATTTGGTGAATTTTTATATATAAAATTGCAAGTGAAATAGTTCAGTGGGCTTGCAGACAGAGGCTGTGGGGAAAAAAAAAAACAACCCAACTATTTTGTGTCTTTTTTTTTTTTTTTTTAAGAGGTCAAATGCCTGGGTGCTTTGAAGTAAAGATAAAGATTTGGCAAGCAAATATTGTGAATTTGCTTTTTGCTGTCCTGTGAAAATCCATTAAGATTTGGCTAAGATATACATGGTTTTTAGAGAAAGAAAATGTAGTTTTTAAATGCTTGCAGGAAACTTCTTATGTTTGCTTCACAGCCCAGGGCTGAGATGAATTTTCTTGTAATTACCAAACATTTCAACTGAAAGCAAAATTCTAACGTCTTTTATATTGATGACTTTCTTTTCTTTTCCCTGCACTGGACCCAGTGAGCCTGGAGAATTAAACTGACTTGGGCATAATGGCAAGAGTAGCATTGAGCAGAAAGAATGGATTTAGAGAAGGAGGGTAATGGAAATGCATTTAAGGCAGGTAAAGCAGCAAGGAAGACTGGAGGCTTTGCTTGATAGGGAGTCAGAATGAGTTACATGATTTGATTCTCTTCTATCTATCGAGGGTAAAGTACTCCTTACCTCACACAAGTGCTGCGTGAGTCCTGAGACAGGTGGTTGGGACTGAAAATCAGGTGTGCAGAGGAAAGAAAATTTGGATGAGTTGGCAACAGACTCAGGGCCTGGGTGATCTGTTATGTGCCTTCACTTCCCTACAAATATATTTCTGGTTCTGTTGCTTTTCCTCATTTCCTATGGCTTCTGTTTCCTTTGCATTCTCTTTGTTTCTTTCTCGTCCCTTCCCATACGGTTATTTATATTGTGCTGCCTCTCTTACTGAAAAGTGAGGTGGAATTTTCAAGCCTTTGATTACTGTACCACTAAAGGGCAAAACTATAAAAGTAAAGAAATCTTCTAAGTATTTTAATTTGCTTTCTGTACAAAAAACCCAAGGAGTGTATCAGTAGAGACATAAAACAATGAGGAAAATAAATCTATTTCACCACTGGTGGATATTTCCCCATTTTTTCTGTAGATTTTTTTAGACATAAAAGAAAAGAATAAATTGTATTTGAAGCTTTTTTATTTTTAACTTCCCATGGTACTAGCGATGGCAGGCACTGTGTGCAAATCATAAAGATGAATCCTTTCTTTTTATGGGTTCAGCAAGCACTGATAATTTCAGATTGTCCTCTTTGTAAGGACAGTTATCAAACAGAATTTAAATTCTAATTCCAACCTGTTGTGGCATTTGGTTTTGATTTGGTAAAAATGTAAAGTAATTATCTGGTTTGGAAAGATGCAAAAATGTCTCCAAGTTTGATGATGCATGCAGGGTCTTATGCATATGTTTAATCTGTTGTGACTGTAAACACTTTAAAATATTCTTCACCCTTTTTAATATCTGTTCCTGTATTAATGGCTTATGTTGCAAGGGGCATGGTCAGAAGAATAATCTTTTACAATTCATAAGAAGTAGTCTATTTTAAAGAAAAACATACCCTGCCTCTCAAATTTGCGTGTTATTCTGCCTGTGGTTCTCTCAGCACAGGTAAGGTGAAGCTGTAGTATCTTGAACACCCATTATTGTGTTCCTTCCATTGTGAAGGCAGAGTGGTGGTTTTTTAGTGGAATTTTAATGGACACTTTAGGGATGAGAATAATGGCAATAGAAGCATTTGACTGCTGTTGGCTTTTCAGTGGTAGATCATAACTAAAACTTCAAGAAGTCTTATAATTAAAATGGACCAAAAACTCCCATCCCACCTTGTCGTGTTTATACATGGTTTTTGTTCTTTGGGATTACTTTGCAGTCAGACGTATGACCTTGGGAGACAACGTAAAAGAACTTGAAAAAGCAGTGACTGGAATAAGAGAAACTGAGTCAGAAGAAGGAGGTGACGTGAATTTATTCAGCGTTGACCAAGGCAAAGCAATCATTGATTTCTTGTTTTCCAGGTATTTATTTCTACAGAATCTGTTTTTATTTCATTAATCTAATATAGTGAGAAAATGACTGATAAAAAAACAGCAATAATAAGAACAACAACATGAACAATTTTAAAATTATTATTATATTTACACTACTACTAGTAGTATTTTGCTCTTATTTTACTGGATATCCTCCTACCGTGCCAACACACTGCAAACACCAAACTTTAAATGATGAAAAAGAAAAATATGCAAGGAGCAGTAAAGATCTGGCCTCAGATGTGAAAGTCCAAAAAAAAATTTGGACTGGAAGTTTATAAAAATATAAGATTATGCTGAAAATATTCCTTTAGGGTTTTGTTTGATGTGCTAAAAGAAAACAAAGTGATGCATGGGCAATAATCTTGTTTTGCTTTTAAGAGCTACTTTTAGATTCCATCTGAATAAAATTGTAGATCTTATTTATCTTATTTAGATCTTATCTTGATTCTGTTACTCTAAGTATTTGTATAGCCTTGACAGTTATTGTGGACTGAAGTGATTTAAAGTTTTGTACTTACAGAATTGAGGTTCTGGTCATATAGGAGTCATAAAAATGTTGCATTTCAAAATCAGCAAAAGTCCAGTATGTACGTGAAAAGGTTTTGTGGCAAGTCTCAGCTTTTAAACAGAGACGCAGAAAGAGATGCAAACAGCTGTACATTCATTATTGAGAAAAATACTGAGTCTGATAGCACCAGTAACGGCCCTGTATAAAGTTGTGACTGTATAGCCCTGTGTACACCCCATTTCCACTGCACTGCTGTGGTTCAGGCAGCGGCTGCACTGACATACCCCTGTTGGCAGTACATGATGGACACAATGGTTCTCAAGCTGTTCAACCATTCATCAGTGTCGGGGCAAGGAGATGGAAAATAAATAAGTTACTCCTGTAGTATATGCTCATCTACTGTACTGCAGCTGTAGCCCTTCAGCCCATTTTCTGACCCAAGTGGGGGTGGAGGGATTTGCAGCAGATGGACATTAAAATTTAGTAAGGTCATGGCTGATCCATATCTAGATTTGCTGGGAATTTTCTGACTTTTCTGTAGGAAAAATGTAACACAGCAAGGTGGGAGTTTTTAGGATGTTTTCCTGAATGCAGAAAAGTATTTTCTCTTGAGGGTAGGCAAAATACTAGGGTAGCCATTAGCCTTCCAGTTTAGAGTACTTGGATTTAAAGGGGGATTTAAACCCATTGCAGGGGTTTAAAACCCATTAAATGTAATTTCTCTTACAGTCGGGCTATAAAATATGTCTCTTTCTCCTACTCTCTGATTTTTTTTCTTTTGTTTCTTTCTCATGGAAAATATAAAACACTTAAGATTCTTCTCATAAGAAATGGGAACATCTCTTTAAATCTCAAATTTCTGTAGTCAGGCAAAATAATGTCCTGCCAAGTACTAACCCTAAACTAAAAGGAAACTTGGCATTTAAGATGTCTCAACTCCTTTTACTTCTGCCTTCCTGTCTGTCTTTTGTGTATTTATATGGAACAAATGTTCATTCCAAACAGCACATCTATAACTCTTGTGTAAATTATCCATTGAGAGATATCTTGTCCATGAAGTAATTCCTTCACAGTCGGAAGAATTTCATCCAAGAGATTAGGTGCTCCATCCTCCTTTGAACCAAAGTATTAGCTGGGCAGAAATACAATCAAACTGCAAAACTTTTGCAGCAGAATGGTATTTTGGCCACCAGATATGGGTTCTATGTCCAAACTGCTTAATTTATTACAAATGGGTGCTGTGGTGATGCCATGGATGTACACACATACAGTAAAATGTATCATATGTGTCCAGTTTATGCCATCCATAATTTCAGTTACTGGATTTTTTTTCTAAATAAGAATGGAATTTGCACACTTAAATGGGTGTATTTTAAACTTTATTAACTCAGAAATAGTTTGAGTTTTATTACAATTCAAATTAATGTATTAGTTCAATACATTTTTTTTCTTGTTTAATTTTAAATGATAAGCCTGTAGCTTTTTTTCTACTCAAGACAGTGTGACATGTTGTAGTTCAGATCACATTTTTACAGATGAGCTGTAAACCCATGGGATTTATAATGGAAACAGGGACAAATGCTTAACCACATTGGCACAAACTGTACAGCAACTATAATGACACCTTCAGGTCTGGTGGAAGGTGACAGTTATCATCTTTTTATCTTGTCTCCTTGGGCAAACACACATCAACGTAGCTCCTGACATTTTCTTTTCAGGAAGCAGTGGAGCTGGGGAAATATGTCATTGTTAATCACCTTCAGATTCTCATATGACATCATAAGAGGGCCTATTATTAACAATATTACTTACACAAGTAAAATTATTTCTGGGTAATTGCTAGAAAAACTGGTATGGAATTTTTAAATTGTTCACAGCAAATTGAAACAAAAAGGGGCATTTTGTGTAATGTCTGATAGAAGAAAGAAAATTACACTGTTTTTCTAAATAAATGCTGATGTCTGATTTATGTAATTTGATTTCAAGACCATTAAATGGAGAAATTTTTTCCTTCATACAGGATTAGGGGTGCCAGGTTGCATAGAGAAATTTTTAAAAATAAAGACATAAAATTCAGAAATGCCAGAAATTATTACTTATGCATTTGGGTATATATTTTAAATTATATGAACCTGTAGCATAGTCCATGAACAATATCATAACACATTTGGAGGGGAGGGGAAAGAAAAGACCTGACTTTTAGGTGCTGCAAATCTGGCTTATTTCAAAAACACTAGGATAAGAGAACAAATTTGAAATACTAATTTCTGCCAATCCAATTGGAAGGATATATGTCTTATTCCCTGTGTGTCTAGGATGTTCATAAAATATTTTTTGTCTTTTTTCAAATAATCCCTGTTAGAATTTTACCAAATTACAGGTGTGTATGAAAGGGGACACATATTTACATAAATCAGTGTGAGTCATTTCCAGGTTAAGTCCTGAACTCTCTTTAAACATAATTTCTGTGTTTCCCCTGAAACATGTCAGGAATTCTTTGGTGAAGTGCTGCAATAAAAATGTACTTAAATGAAATTGCAAATACTGTAAGAACTTAATTAATTGCCTGTGTGCTTTGGCTTTGGGGGAAGGCAGCCTCCAGCTGAGGGCAGCCAGACTTCTTACGTGGGCCTTGCCAGTACCGAGCCAAAGGTATTGCTGACCCAACTGATGGGGGTCCCAGGAAAAGAACTTGGGTTCTGTCCCTAGGCAGAAAGCACAGGAACCAGTTACAGAGGTTCCCTGCAAATATTGCCGTACCTTTCATGGATACAGCAGGCAGGACAGCAATAAATTCCTGGAATCCTTCTTCAGCCTGGACTTGGTATGAAATCACAGAGCAACATTTGAAATCGTATGTCAAAATGATGTGACAGAAGCCAGGAGTTCTGTATCATGATTGTAAGAGAAGAACTAATTGTAACAGACTATGACAAACAAAACTTTTGGTTAAACAAATGCTGTATCATTGATCATTAGAAAAGGAAACAAAATTATTTGAAACATGTGAAATGGAAAGCCATAAATGTTAAGGAAGGAATATTTTAGTCCATTGACAAAGTCTATTTAAAGTTGCTTTTGTTGTAGTACACAAAACTGCTGTGTGTTAATCTAGTTTTTTAGTTTTTCTTTGAGGAAATACTACGCTGATTTTGCAAAGTGACCTTGAGAGAATAAATACTTCTATTCTTTATTGTTTTTGTGTTCCAAGACCAAACTTTCTCCCTGTACTGGCAGCCCATCCCAGAATCTGAAAGCTGATTTGGCTTTGTTTCCTTCTTGTCTGCTATTGCTGATAATAAAGGCATAAGTATCCTGGTGATAAGTGTTTCAGGAATTACTTTTTTCAGGGGAGAACTTTGTCTTCTCGGAGTTCAATTTCATAAGGACTAAGTGGATGTATTTTTAAGTATCACGCTGTATTTTCTACAGCCATCTGATAATAAATCCTGCAAACTGAATATGCTGCTTGTTGGTTTTGAAGTTAAACAACTGTTTCTTTTTAAAATTTGGACTGTTACCATGCTGGAGGGTACCTCTTAGTTTAAGAAAACTTGTAATATTGTTACCTTTCCAAAAACTTACAGCTCTGATAGTCTATGTTATGTTGTTTTTCAGCTTATTCCAATACTATAAAGCATATGAATACCTTTTCCACGTTCGTAGAGAAGATCTTGTGCTAAGTAATGAGGTGAGTCATTTATATAGATGGAACTCATTATGCAGAGTTCCTTAACGAGTGCACCATGGCATATGTTTTATATTGCTCAAAGCAACTTCATGTCAACATCCCTGCATTACTAACGTAAAACGGCTGATTAAAGAGTGCAAGTTAAGATGTTTTGATCCTCATATTCAAAATTAATTTGGGATCTCAAAAAAGTGTAAATGCATTGCTTGGTTAAGTCGTTAGTTGTGTTAAATCAGGAACACTTTTGTGTAGGTATTTGTAAGTTGATGCATGTAATTTGAATTAGCAACGTGAGTCTGACTCTGCTTTAAAATCAGCAATCAAAATCAGAAAATGCTCTGTGCCACGCTGGTCTGGCCACAGTCCTCATAGACATCTGTGCATGTACAGAGTTCTGTACGTGCTTCTGTAGCCACCAAGAGTTAATTATACTGACTATACAGAAAGAAACAAGCTAGAAACTGAGCATTTTGAAATAATTCAGTTAACAATAGTGAGTTGGCATCACAATGAGCTTTGTGATGTGTTCTAACTTAGGTGTGAAAAACTACGTAAGAATGTGTTGATGCAAAACATGGCCTTTAATCAAATGGACGGATTCAATTAATCAAATAAACCTTCCTTTAGCTTATGAGGATATTTGTTATTATACATTAAAAAATATTTCCATTTTAAATTTTTATTAGGAACCAACTGATGACCCAGAGGGGCACAGTAGTGTATTATTTTTGCTGATACTTATATTTTAGCTTATCAGTACACAGTGAAGTTAAAATTAGCGCACTGGAAAAATTCCTTTACGCTTTCAGCTGGTATTTTGACTCTGGTGATGTGGGATAATTGCTTTCCATGTTGCTTTTAAGTAGCCATATTATAAAATTACTTTTCTTGACATGGATACAAATATTTGGAAATTATTCTTGTCATTTGCAAGGTGGGTTAAAATTCCAACTCTGATGAAATTGGTGACAAAACTGTCAATACAAAGGTGGAGCAGAACTTCAGCATTACTATGTTAGGGTGGGGATTTTGTGTTAGGTAATCAGATCAATGGGTGGTTAGCACTTCTTAATTGATAAAATCGATTTTAATGGGGCTTTGATTAAGTAATTCTTGTGTAAACTTGAATCATGAATCTTAGAAGGTTTCAGACTAGCTTTAAGGAAATGTGTTTGTGTTTTCTGAAGTCACCTTTCTGGGTGGGTGAGATCATCATGCGCAGTCCCAGCCACAGGACCGGGCTTGCCCTGGGCAGACTCTGGGGGAGCACCACCTCTGCTGAGGGTACCAGCACCTCTGGGCAATGGTAGGAGTGGATTTCAGGGAATGACTTCAGTGATGATCTGTCCAAGCAACAAGTGCTGTCTGCAGCTACAACTGTCACAAAGCCCTGCATGACAATCTTTAACTGTAACTCCTTTATGGCCTTCTCTTACCTATGGTGCCACTTCACTTCAATCCATCTGTTTTGTATTCTGAGCTACATGGCAGAGAGCTTTTAATTTGTCCAACTACACTCCAACACCCAAGAAAATCAATACTTATATTCTGTTAAGAGTTCATTTTGATAGGGTGATGCATTGTTCTTCAATAAGTAAAAGTTTAAGGTATTGAAGCTGGACATACAAATTTATGGCATTATTTGCACTTGCTTTATGTGTTAAAATGTGAGGAGAGGTGAACTCAGCATAGACTTCAAGTTCTTTTGCTGTAACTTTGTTTTGTTTAATAATTCTTATGCATAAAAGAGATCATTACTTCTATTTTGCAGTCCCTTAGATGAACAGTTTTTTGGGCTGCCGTGGTTTGGTGTGTGTGGCTGTGGCAGGGACACACCTGGGGTCACTTGCTCTGCAGTGCATCTGCTCAGGGAATGGGAGATCAACTGGGAAATCCATGTGCTGAAAGTTTGGCTGCTGTCCTGTTATGTAGGCCAGTGTCTTACTAAAAAAAAAAATGCCCTTGCAGACACACCACAGCCCAAAGCTGGATCTGATCCTGACTCTCAGCTGAGTGCAGCTAATGTCTAAGAAGTTTTCCTTTAGCTCCAGCAATAAAAGCCTGTTCTTTTGGAACAGGACACTCTAAATTGTAATGGCCAGATTTGCCCAAATAACAAGAACTGCAGTGTTCCAAGAGCTTAATTACAGCATTATCTCCTTTTGCAAATGAACACTTTGAGACGAGTCAGTGAAATGACTTGCTTCAACGGAATTGATTTGCTTCCACTGAAATGGCTTTAGCTCAGCGAGTATGTGCACCGAAAAAATTACCTACGGAGTAAAAGCCCAGCACCCTCAGGAGAAGATCTGCTGCTTTAAAAGAGATACAGCTACAACAAATAAAAGCTGTACTCAGTGTTGTAATGGATATCCTTTTAGGGAAACCACAGTCTGTGTTTTCCAAAGAAATCTTATAGCGATGGGTTGTAAAGTCATTGGAATTTTTTTTC
This sequence comes from Zonotrichia leucophrys gambelii, assembly GCF_028769735.1. Lineage (NCBI taxonomy): Eukaryota > Metazoa > Chordata > Aves > Passeriformes > Passerellidae > Zonotrichia > Zonotrichia leucophrys. The sequence continues at coordinate 29,125,192 of NC_088176.1, forward strand.
TCTAGCACAGGCAATTATACAGTGTTCTCAATCAAGTTTCCTTTTTGATCTTTCACTGCAGTTATTTTCAAATGACCCTGTCATTTCCTGTGTGGAATAAAATCAGACAAGAAAAGGGAAATGACTCAAAACTCAGATTATGCATACAATATCTGTGGTCGTGCCACTTAACAAAATGTGAGTTATTTAAATGTAGCACATAATTAGTGGAGCTTCACAGTCTGATTAATATTCTGCATTTGATGCAGCTAGCATAATAAAGCCACCTCTGTAAAACACAGACAGTGTTCAAGTCTTAAAAAAAGATTAAAAATGCCAGGCTAATTTAATTTTTTTTTTTTTTTTTTTTTTTGCATGGGCTAAAGCCTTTAAACCTCAAACTGCCTAAGGTGATCGTATTGCCTAGGAAAAAAAAAAGGTTAAAACAGAAAGACATGAATGCTTGGTTAGATGATAAAACACGCATCACACTTCTAACCTACTTTGACAGTATTTAAAATTTAAAACTTGCCTTTCTAGCTATCAAATCCCTTACTTCTCCTTCATTCCAGATCTACAAAGACCTATATATTATGTATGCATGAATACCTGTTAGAAAACATGACGGTACAAGGAATTGCTGAGAAGTGTTAAGATTGCCAAGTAAATTCATTGCTTTTTTTTCCTGTTACTATTATGAGCAGTTCCCCCCATTTAGAATGATTACAGAAGAAGCTGTGCTTTAGCTGTTCTGTGGCTGTGATCCAAAATAAAATGCAAGCAGTGCTACCATACCAGGGTTCTTCAGGAATATTGCTGTTAAAGATACTGTTTTTTTCCCTTCTGCCTGTTCTGGACATTTTGCTCTCTAGCTGTGATTTAGTACACCTATATTGGCTTGCAATTTCAAGGAAAGCAAAAGGAGTACAGACTAAATATTGATGTTCAGGGAGTCAATGGAGCAATTCTTATTAACACGTCAGATCTTAGAACAAAGGTTTAAATTGTTAATACATGAATTGTGTAGAAGTTAATTCTTCTCTATTTCTACATTTAGTTAATATATTTTACTTTGATAGGATATTATACAATATCTGGCAATTTTTTTTCTCTCATTTACAAATTGTACCTTATACTGCGGTTCATGGTTTTTGCTCCTCTCTGTTTTGTATTTTTGGATGGTATAAGGCTAAGGTCTTTTGGGATTATGTCTGCTTTGAAACATTTCCTAATAAAAATAATGTGGTTGGTAAATCTAGTTTTATTCCTAGTTGCTTTAGCCAGCCTGATGGAGTAATCTGCTATTTTATGGCCCAGATGACTAGCTAAGTTTGACTTCTTGAAATAGTAGTGTACAATGTAATTTTCTTTAGAGATGTCATAGTGGGTCAGATTGCAATAAAAATATCAAAGATTAAATTTAATGGCAGTGCAGATTCAGTATTATAGCAGTCACTAGATATCATCCTCTGTACTTAGAGTTCCAAACTGGTTTCCATTAATGCTTTTGTTCTATGTACTCCCTACTTTCTGAAGCATTAAGCATTTGGGCTGTGTCTGGTCCTTATCCAGTTATGGGTTGGGGGTTTTTTTAAGTTTGAACAAAATCCCTTCTTTGTTTGAATTTAAGGAGATGGATAGGAAGAATATGCTTTTTGAAAGCTAATAAAGCTTTGTTTTCTTCTGATGGCAAAAGCCCTAAAATCTGGGACTGGACTTTGATACGAAATCCTCATTAGGTGTTGCATATTTAGATTGGTTAATCAATCATTGTTTAAATGAATTTGCTCCATGACTTCTTGAGAACTACATTTTAGAGATGTATGAAACCAGAATATTTCCATAAGCATATCAGTTCACACTACAGAAACTCATTCCCCAGCTAATGGAGTGCTTTTCAAAGCCTGGAGGTTTCAGATATTTTTAGTGCTTAAAAACCAGTGAGTTGATGTTTTGTAGCTTTGTTTTCTAAATATCACCATGGCAAAGACATCAAGAAGAACATAGGACTGGAAGGGATGTCTTCAATTGTCAACTCTCATGCTGCTTTCTCTTAGGGAAACATTCATAATCCTCTTCATAAACCTGTCAAACTCCAGTTTAAAAAGTTAACTTCATTTTTGTCTTTGCTCTTCAGTTAGGAAGTGCCCTGATGCCTGGTTTCTGTTATTGTTATAAAACCTCAGTTTCTGGTCTGGGTGTATTCATGACAAGCTTATGTGCATTTGTCCTTGTGACAATTTGTGCTGGTATTGACCTTTAGCTCTCGTTCCATCCCCAGTGTTTATTTTTCTAGTGCACAAAGAGACAGCAATCTTATTGTCAGCCTTCATTCAGCTAGACTAGAAAAGCCAGCCTTCTCTAATCTTTGCTTTAAAGGTAGACTTTGATACACATGTGCTTACATCCATACCAGCTTCTTGTCATCCTGTTGGCCTTCTTCTATAATTGTTCCACTTTAAATCAGTTTTGTTAGAACATAAGTGACCAAACTGACATAATATTGTTGCTGAGATAAAAGCAAGGCCTTGTAAAATATCAATTGTGCTTTCTTTTCCTCTGCTGGGAATAGCCTACATGATAGGTCCTAGAAGTGTTTTATACCTGTATCGTGTGCCTATCTCATTGTACATCTGCTATTCTAGTTCTCCTTTGTTATTGTATTTTCTAGCTGAGGTACTCCCAGTGCACTATAGGCTTTAAAAAAAAAAGATGTCCCCACAATGTCACCTCCCAATTTGTCATTGAATACAAGAATGAATAGACTTCAAGGGCATTCAGTCCCATCTGTGTGGTATTCCTGTCTGCTCATAAATTGATCATGTCTCTCACATTGCTTTTGTCTAGAAAATTATTTATTTAATTTACTATGAAATTAGTCTGGCATCATGTATCTTTGATAAATTGATGTTGTGTTACATTCCATTTCTCTTTTATTTCCATGCTCTTATTTAGTTTTTTCCTTCAAAACATGTTTCTCAAGCCTTTGCTGTTATGAAGATCAAAACTACAGCTTCAGGAGTAGGTTCATTATTTTCTGATTGTGGATGTTTAAAACTGGTACTCAGTCTTTTGATGTCTGAAGGGAAATTTTTGATGTCCATTACAGAAGTGTGCCATACCCAAGTCCAGATTACTGAAGTAAGCAGCTGGAGAGCCAGTGGGTTTTTGACAAAATTCACAGATATCCAGCTCTTTGATCTTGAGACTTTCTATGGCTGTAACCAGAGATCTTGAAGGACTTGTGATTAGTCTGAATTAAAAGTGGAGTCTGTTGGAATTGTATGCAGTACTACTTCAAATATTTAAGCATCTGTTGTCTAGTAGAAACAGCCTTTGTTTTCCAAAGATTGTGTTGGTACACTCATTTGTCAGTAGGGGACTGCACTGATGCTTAGCAGTTAATTTCCATGTAGGTCACATGCTGATGATCTTCTAATGAACTTTTAACATTCCCGAATTTTGGTAGCTGAACTGCTCTGCCCTAAGAGCTGGTGAGAGCTCCAGAGAGCTGGTGGAACTCATAAGTCAGTGCTGAGTACTTTTACAAGGCTTTAGAGAATGATTAACAAAACGTTTTTTAAATTATTTTCTTAGGAAACATCAAATACAAAACAAGCCTGCTTCTTAACTCAGTAACATGCGTGAAGTCACGAAAGAAAAGAATTCAGGCAGGACAAGTGCCAAATAGCTGACATGGGCTGTGCCTTCAGTGTGCTGAGCACCATGGTTCTGACCCAGCCAGTCTTAAAAAATTGGGAGCTTTAATTTCAATGGACCTATTCACATACACAGAATTAAACTGAGAAGTGACTGGGGTCACATTGCTCAGCGCCCTGGAGGATGAAAAAGATATTAGAGAAAAAAAATAGAGGCTCATGATCAATTTACTTAGTTGTACAACTGACAAAGCATCACATTTTTTGACTGTATGATGTTAGAGAGAGAGAGGGGAAAAAAACTTTCATTCTTGGCAGGAAAGCAATTCTGGAACTATGCATGAATTAATATATACACAGATGTGCTCTATGAGTTTTTAATTATTTATTTAGAAAGTTGCTTGATTTCCATATGTATGGAATCGTGTGTGTGTGTTTGTGTGTATGTGTTTGAATGTATGTAAGCATACATAGTTGGGATAAGAGCAGTAATGACTTGTTTATTTGCTGGAATGCAGGTCAGCTAGGAATTGTAGGCTTTGATTGGAAGGATAGTCAGTGCATTAATGACAGCCTGTTTCTGCTATTCATCAGAATGTTCTATAACCCAAATGATGAAGTGCTCTATCAGAAGACTACAGCACATTTAAAAATGGTTATCAATCAAGATGTAAATTTTAATAGAAGACATTGAGATTGGCAGAAATGTATTGACTTGGAGATGTTTTTAAGTGGTTAAGCAAAGTAGCTGAGGACAGACTATTAGGATATGAATTTTATTTTACTATTCTAGTATTCCAGAATACCTCACTCTGATGCCCTTTGCAAATTCTACTTGTTTAACTTGACCAGCATGAAAAAAAGTACTGGGAGCTGAGCAAAGATCGGTAATTTTGTTTCATAGGAGAATCTGAGAATTTTGCAATTTGATTTAATTCCAGTTTAAAACAAAAAAAATAAACACTTAAGAGGATTGCTATTCTTACATGTCTGTGTTTAAACTCCCTGACACAAAAGCAGTGCTTTTGAAAGTGATTTCAGAGCCCCAGCTCCATCATGGTGCCATACAGCATAGTTGGCTCTGCTGGAGCAAGACCCACACAGTCTAGGGGTCCTCAGCTTGCTTGGGGAGACAGGAATCTAGAAAACAGGATTCTTATCAGCTAATGTGGCAAACCATTGGAAGGGCTTTGTACATATGCTGGTGAGAGCCAGGTAGGTCACTGCTGGCACATTGGCAGAAAGTTATTCACGCAATAACTCAACTTTAGGAAGTTCAAAGAACGTAACTTGAAAGGAATCTGCTGAAAAAAGTAGAGACACATTTTATTTTGAGCCCAATGCATTATGTCTGCTGCAGTACAGTGCTATTTTCAGTGTCAAACTCTTCCATGTAAAGTAGCAGGCATCAAGGAGTTATTCAAGAATGTGCCACATTTTGTTTATATTTCGGTGGTTCAAATTTAGCTGCCCTTTTTAAAGTTGTTTGCCAGAAGGTACCATTTTGGTGCCTGTACAGTTTGACTTACTGGAGACTGGTTTCCCAGAGCAGTTGCCCTGTTTCCAAGATTTCCTGCATAATTTATGGTAATTGACTGACAGAGATCCATGACCTTAAAGTACAATTAACAACTGTTTTGTACCCCTTACTTTTATCTGCAGCTTTTCATCATCTTGAAAATCAAATTGCATTCATAAAAGTATTGGTGGAATGGGCAAGTGATGTTATATTTCATGGGAATGTATCCCCATGGGTGAATATTTAAGTATCAAATTCATACATCTTGTGACCTTATGTTATGAATAACATGTTGACCTTATTCATATAAATAAATAGCATGACATTTCTTTACTATGATGATTTATAATCAATATACATTTTAATAAATTTTCATCCATTTAGTTGATGTTATGAGGACAAATGTAATCCAAGTCTAAATAACAGACAAGTTTTACAATCCTTTAAAGTTCCTTTTTAAAATGCACCAGAAAGTTTGTGTCTTCTAATTCCACCTTGAATTTTACAACTTGTCATAAGATTCAACATAAAGTATTTTTACTGAATATTGAATCTGATGTATTTGAATATTAATTCATAAAACATTATTTTGTTTTCCTATAGATATGCTAAGCTCAGCAAAATGTAGTGTTACTCATTAGAAAGCTAAGTTTTATAGGATGTCTGGTTGGTATTTGAGGTAACTTATATTGCTACTTAGGTTTACATTTAATAAACCTTAGCTAAGAAAATTGTTTAAATTTCAAAGGAAAGATAATAAATAAAATGAGGGCATCGAATATTAATGTGAACTGTGCCTTTATTTTGTTAAAGCATTCAGAGTTAAATAGTGGTGGTCTGTTAACAATCTAGGGCTATTTGGCAAGTCTCTAAACTTACTCAATAATCAAAACATAAAAGGACAATGGAAACTTTTCACAATAAAAGAAAAAGGAGTTGAGTACAGAAACCAAACAAATTATTCTCTGCTTTTTCTTGGTAAGGAGGTGAACTTTATAGGAAGGGCAGCAAGCTCTGTGTTAGGGTTGCCTTTTCCTGCCTTTGTTATAAATTACATCTGTCTGTGAAGAATCCTCTCCAGTTACTTCGTGGTTCATGGCTACGGGGGAGGTGAGCATGTCTATCTGGAATGGGGCACAGAGAGACAGATTGTGGGGGAGCCTTTTCATTTTAATGGTTTGTTTTTCACTGAGGAAATGGCAATTCTAAGCATTAATTTGCCTTGCTTACTAAATATACAGATGGATAAAATTCCGAAGGATCCAGCTGTGTAAATAGAATATTAACAAAACAACTGTTTTCTTCAGCATTTTTATTATTTGTTCTTTGAAGCTTGCTAGACTTTTGGAAGACTTCAGCACCGTTTAGGTTCAGTGTAATCATTCAAAATGTTTTTATTAGTGCTTAAATGAGGAAAACATTTGGCAAAGGGATGGAGTTTATCCAAAGCATAATGTTTGATTCTTTCATGAGAGTCTGAATACAATACTGCAACAATATTGTCAATATTGTAAGGCACCAGAAATATGGGAATAAGCTGCCAAATGGTACTGGAAGGAGAGCCTATACATACCCAATATGTTGGGTGTATACTCCTTCCCCTGCACCTGGTGAGCAAAGAGATCAGGGTGAGGTAGCCCAGATGTGGCAGTGCAGGGCTCTGGCCCCTTTCTCTCCTGTCTGCACAGTTTCCTCCACCATTTGATCCCAAGCCTGGAGTCATTTGCAGGCTGCTAGCGACAGAGCAAGGTGGAAATTCTGTCTTTCCAATCCCTTCTTCAGTGTGAGCTGATGGCCACCTCCCACCAGCTCCAGCCCACTGAGCCTCACTCTCTCCTCTTCTGATTTGGGAAGTGGGCTCCCATCTGCCTCTTCCATCAGCCTTAACTAACCTTGTGCTGCCTGAGTCTCCCACAAATCCGCTGTGTTTCTGTGGAAGCTGAGACTTCATTATGTGTTTTGAGCACTCAGAAAGCATCAGATAGGTGGAATATCTCAGGGCAGGCTTGAAAACACAACAGCTGGAGCCTTTTGGTGTTCTTCACAGTTAAGATTATTATCTAAAATATTTTTTGGTTTGGCTTTCCATGTGTGCTGTTGAAAATTGGGTAGTGAACTCATCCTGAATCTCCTCTTGGCCAACTTAAAGCAAAGAGGATAAATACTTAATTGTTTATACTTACTGTTTGCTCTTTCCTACTTGTTAGAGTGGGCAGACTGTTTGGCTGACATTAAGGTGCTTATATGGTGAGTGCTCAGCTTTTTTTTTTTTTTTTAGGCTGATTTCATCCTCATATTTTGTCCTCTGACTGCAAAGCCTATGCTAGAGCCCATGTAGGTTCTGCAGGGTAACATTGCAGATGGTGTTGTGTCCAGGATAATTCCTAAACAAATACAGATGTTTTTGGCTGAAATACCTCAACATTCTGCTTTCCACTTTTATGACAAGTGGTCCTTTTGACTTCTTGCTTGGTTCTACAAGAATCCCATAATATTGTAAATATACATTGCAGAAAATATTGTTACTACTTCCACAGAAAAGGTCATTCTGCATGAATTACATTCTGATACACATATGACTATTTTCTTAGTGTTAGAATTCCTGTGCTTGATGTGTTGATTCTGTTCTATTCAAATAATACGAGGTAAGGAAAAATATCTCCTGTGCACTTGCACTGTCATTTATTTTGACTGTGCATATCAAATTTGGCCTGTGAACACAATCTAAGGAAATGACATAGATTTTAAGTGATAAAGATGAATGTTGCATGCTTCATTTATAAGAAGGCCATCCAAATATGGTCTCAGAGTTGTGAGAACATCCTGTGCTTGATGTGTCTTGAATTTTGCATTGATCAAGGCTGTGGACAAGTTTCAGGCATTAACAGCCTGGAATTCAGGTCTATTTCTAGATTTACTGGATGTTGTGTGTTGTGAAAAGATTGCAATACATTGCAAACAATGCATATAGTACTCTTATATAATAAAAGGAAAGAGTGCTAAGGATGTTCCTTGGAGATTATTCTACTTTGAATATCTACTTTACATTCCCTCAGCGTTTTTCTTAGCATTCATTTTGTATTCATGGTGCCCATTTATCATTTTTGTCTCTATCTGTTATACATTTAGGATCTTAATGATTTTCTTTTGTTCTAAGAAAGATGTGCCATCTTTTTGTATTCATCAGGAATTAGGATGTAGTTGAATACTTACTTTTGGAGAAATGTTAAATTACCTGTAATGGTCAGATTTCCAATGAAGTATTGAAAAGTGTTACTCTCACAATAAACTATTGTCAGTTTTTAGTGTTACTGTTGTCCTGGCAAGTCTAGATTAAAATAAAGTGAGGGCTAGAGCCTAGGTAGCTGACTTTGGGGTGGGGAGGGGGGTAGGAGGGGATGGTTGGTTTTTTTGTGTGTCTTTTTTTTCACTATTTTTTTTTTAAGTAATCCTACCATTGGTTCACTGTGGTGCCCTGCAGTGGAATTTCTAAAAATGTCATTATGTTTCTGTCAATTTTGAGAATGACCCCTTGAGTCTATCAATACTGCATGCCTAGAACTGTGCACTGAACCATTAATTTCTGTTTAATAATCATGTTTGGTTTGAGAAATCAAGAAATTGTCAAGGTGGAAATAAGGATCCAAATGTTATTTATTTTACCATTACACAGATTTTATCTTTTGTCCTTCCTCCTTGCTTGCAAATAGAGCTCTCTGAATTACTGAATATGAAATTAATATCCTTTTCTTTGCAACCCTAACATGGCCAAACACAATAGGAGTAGTTAAAGACAGGATTTCAGTCTTATCTCTGTGTTTCTGAACTACTGCTGGTTTGTCTTCAGTTCCTACTCTTGTTATTCATACTGGTTTTATTGCAGTATATTTAATTGTCTCTTTGTTCTGATCAATCCTCAGTTAAATGGGTAAATAATAAAAGAAAGAGAGTACATAATCAAATTACCAGCAGTAATTGGTCAGTCCAAGCATTACTGGAACTTTATAGTGGGCGGAAAGAACAAGGCTTTGGTATCAGAGTCAAAAAGGCCAAGCCTTTAAAACTGACAACATAAATACGTTGCTACATTGGCACATCTTTGTGAATTTAAATTACAAATTATTGTGCATAATCAGAATCAGAGCAACTGGAAAATCATACAGCATGGATAGACTTTATTAATTTTGGATACAAATGAAAGACATTGGACAAGCTTAGAAATCTGACAGGCTAGGAGAATCTTAATATTTGACAAGTGTAAGATAAAATGAGACTTTGTCTCCTGGATTGCTGGGTTTTTTTCTTTCTTTCATAGTAGTGGAAACATTACAAAAACTAATAAGCAGCAAACCATATGCATTAGAAAAAATGTAGAAGTCTGTGGTAAGAAAGCTTATTTGGGAAATGGGAAAGTTTAAAGGTTATACATTAAATGATCAACAGGGCATTGTGTGTTACACAGGGGACTGAGTTGCTCTAGGAATTGGGAATTAAGCCCTAAAGTTTTTCAGAGCTTGATTGCCATTTTAATACATTTGTGGCTTTCCAGACCATAACATGAGTTGGTTTTGTTTCATTTTGTAGTGAACCAATACAATTAAGAAGACAAATCTGCTTTCTTCCTTAACATTTATCTGCTAACATACTAGCAATTTTAGTAGCAAAATAAATTGCTTAATCAGATAGGTACCAATAGCTCTAACCTATACAGACATACAGAATTTGATTTTTTAAATTTTCATTTTCTCCTTCCACCAAATCAATTGGAGAAGAATGGACAAAGAGTAATGAAAAGGTAGCATGACTTAACAAACTAAACCCTGCTCTGTGGAGTTCAGTTACATAAAAGGTCATTTTTATAGATTTGTGCTATTTAGAGGATTCTGCCTGTCACATCTGATAAGATCAGTATGGTGGGGAAAAATTAAAGCTGCTCATGAAAAGTACAGTAAACTTGACCAATGCTGCAATAAATAGTTTTGTTTCAGCAGGGTGTTGTAGCTTCATGTTTGCCTGGCTTTCAGGTTGACTCTGCCAACTACTTCCCAGTTAAGATCCAATTTACTCAGGCTGCATAAAATCTTTGATGTGACATTAATGTGCTCTGGAACTCTGTCTTCAGGGAACAGTAATCTCTATTTACCAAAAATATCTTGAATTTGAAAAGTAAAGAATTTGGGATGGTGACTTTTAGACAAATTTTTCATGCGATATTGCATGAGAAGGCTTGTAAGGTCTGTCTGTCCTTCTGTTACTCTTGTCAAGTATAACATTTTGAGTGAGCTGCTAACATTTACCATTCAGTTCATGTTTCTTCAATACGCTGAGCCCCAAGTAATTTCAGGAGAACTGCTAGGATTGTATGGAAAATAAACAGTATATTACCGTGGTGTGTAATGTGCAAAATTTGGCCTCAAACTGAAAGCTGTTACATTAAAAACACTCTCCGTAATGCAACATCCCATATTTACAGCTGTAGAAAATACTACTACAATTTTGTGATGTGTGGGTGTATGTGTGTATGTGTAAGTAGAGTAGAAAGTGCTGTATTGGTTCATCTTGTGGGTCATTCCCAAATAAGACTTCATTTGAAAACATTTTAACTAATTGTGCTTTGTGTTTTCTGTAGTGAATTAAGGAGCCTAGTTAGTGTTCAGCATTAAGAGGAGGTTGCTGCAGTATATCTGCAATATAACGGGAATTATATTTGTTAATGTACTTTGGGAACATTTAAATTCTAATCACGCAGACGAAAGGAAATTTCAAGTGATGGCAAGTAAATTTAAATTACACAACAGTAAAGACTTTCATACCTTTGAAAATATTTCAGCACTGGCTTTTTTTTTTTCACTTGCTTTGATTATCCATGATCACAGCAGCAGAATTCTATTGCTGTTGCCATAATTTCTGAAGCATAACTGTGCTAACATGAAATATGTATATATAGGTACATTTGCCAACTTGTTTTAATTTTGTCGTTGGCTTTCCACCTCATATGTTGGGAGGGGCTGCTGATCAGCGTGGTGGCTGAAGGAGAAGGCAGAATTGTTGCAGGAGAGAAAGATAAGCAGACATCATTTGCAGAAAAAGTAAGCACTTTTTCTGTGGTTTCAGGGTCAAGAAAATAAGATTTTCATCCCATAAAATCTGTCTCTGGGACCTCTGGGAGCCCTCTGTGGCCATGCAGGTGTGAGTGTGGCTCACAAGCACTGTGTAAGGCAGGAATTTTATGCCACATAAAATTGTCAGCTTTGCCCTTGTTGAGCAGTCCTCTGGATCAGGTCTCACAAGCTGTGTATGTTCAGTTATCTAATGGATATAGCTTGGCTTATCCTGCAAGCCGGATCTTGGCTAAGGTAGGAAAATGCAATACAAGATGTGTAGTGACTGGGGAAGGAGAGGACAATTCTTTCCAAGGAAGCATTTTCCTACCCTTCTCAAGCTCAATGTCCTCCTACCATGAGTTATTTCACCTCTTCAGCAACACCTGCTTATTGTAAAAAAGGAGAGGAAAAAACTAAGCACCACTGTGACCAAAAAAAAAAATTCCCCCTTTTTTTTTTAATTTCTGTGTTTAACCTCTGCTTTTTGAATCATATGCAGAGCAAGAAAAATGGGATGTGCTCTAGCAACTTGTCAGCTATGAAACAGTGCAATTTTTTAGGTAAAATCATGCTATCAGTTGGAAGTAAACAATAGGTCTGCATATATTTAATTATTTACTAAATTTTGAGTTATGCTATTCTTTTAATTATGTTAATCAGGCAGGCTCCAACATTGCAAGCCTTAGGGCTTGAAGTGCAATTTCAATGCTTTGTATTAAATTTGCTGAACTTTGGAAAAAGATGAAATGGCTCAGTATTAAACATTTGCTTGATTTAAATTTTACTAACCCATGCACTTTATAACTCATATTCTTTCAGTGCAATGTACCGCCCCAGCAGAATGACCGTAATAGTGAGTAAGTGTTCCTTTTGCACACAGGTTTTGCTTATAAACTTGATGAATAAAGGCCTGGCTGTTGAGGGAATGGTTAAAGATCTATTGTGCCTTGCACTTCAAGGTCATTGGTTCAAGCACACATCATTAAAGGCAGAAACTTAACATCTGTCTGGTGCTTCATAACATACATTAAATGAGTTAGTGGTGTCAGTGGAGACAAAGAAAGGAAACAACCAGTTCAATTACAAGAGAAAAGGGTAGGACTAATGCACACTTCCAAAAAGGGGGAGGAATGGGGAGATGCTAAGTGTCTTCCCCTGTATGCAGTCCGAAGGGTTTAGTCTTTTTCAGTCTGGAAAGGTTGTAGCCACCCTCCTGCTTGATCTCATTCGATGGCATGAGCTTAATGAGTTGAGCTGGTTAAATACTTAGGTGGAAAAGGATCCAAGGAAAATGCAGGTAGAAGATGGTTTGGTGATGAAGTAATAGTGAACCTGGTTTGGTGCTGCACAACGGGCTCTTTGAAGGGAACTGCCACACTGATATTCTGGCCACTGGTCATTACCTCAGGCATATAAATCACAGGCAGAGAACAGTTGGGCATGGTGTCCTCATGACTGCCTTCAAGTGAGTAATTACAGCCTGCCAGTGGTAGTTCCCCAGAAAAGTTAATGGCATGAGGTGCTCTCTCTTTTGGTCACTTGTGCAGTGTGATTGTTGCTTAAGGCTCTTTTAAAGAAGTAGTTGCTTTTCAGTGATGTCATTCCTTTATGTGAGACCTTTATGAATGTTAGGTGTGTTTACAGGAAGGAGTTTGTGGAATATGGCAGTGATTTTTTTATTAGCCATTTAATATTTAGTTGTCAAAAGGAAGTAAATCACTTCTGTCTGCTCTAAAAAAGTGCATTCTTTTTCCTGCAGCTTTTTCCCTTCCTTTGGTCTTGTTGTTATTGTTTGCTTTGAAATCTGGGTTGACACTGGACCCAGGATGTCTTTACTTAATGTATACATAGGACTTAGTGAAAGAAATTATTTCAGCCATTATAAAAGAGCCCTGTGACATTTCCTCTGTGGTACCTTTATTCAGGAACAGACCAAAGGGGGAGGGGGTATCAAATAAAAACTTCACCTAAGTAGTTCCTTTATTAATAAGCCCCCTTTAGAACATTTTGTGAGTAAGAAGGAAAATAAGGTGAGAAAAACTAGAGAAGGAGAAACTCAACCTCCCAGACAAATGAACTTCCAGAGGAAAAAAAAATAAAGACATATGCAACCCTGGCTTGGTTTGGTTTGTTTCCTTTGCCCTTTAGCCCTTGTTGCTTGTATAACATAAAGTTCTTATACCTTTGGAAGATGTTTTAGTCACAGGTTTTTTATAGTTTTAATATGAGAATACATTGAAAATACTTAGTAATATTGTGGATTTAATGTTTTAGATTTCTTTTTATTCTCAACACTTCACTGAAGCAGAAAGCATTTTTGGAAGAGGTCTTACGCATCTGAGCCCCTGAATTAGTCTAATGTCACAGTTAATTGAGAGGTGGTTTCACTTAATTGTAATAGGGAAAAGCCAGTGGAAGATTTTGCAATGGAATTTTATGAATGAAATTTTGGTTTACCTTTAAATAAGTATGCAGTGCTCAATGAAATGATCTCTGGAACTTTTGTGAATATTTTATTCAATAACCTTAGCCCATGTTTGTTTTTTTTTTTAATGAGAAGAGTGAAGTTCCAACTGTCTTTTTTTAAAATTTAAAATGTGAAAAGCTTCTGTATAAAAAATATATTTCAACCTCTAGGTATTCAAGCATTGCAAGAGTATTATTCATTTTCATAAAGGATTCTATCTAAATCCACATAATAACTTTTTCTAAAGTAGACTGGGGGGGAACATGCATAGAATATGTCAATTCTTTCCTGAAAGAAAACACCTTGTTTATTTTGCCTCCAAACTCGAATAGGAAACTTTTTTGACATAAAAAGCAATTAGGTTTTAAACTTCTTGTCATGTCTGTTAGAAAATCACACAACTTCGAAGCAATTAAAAAAAAATAAATCTTCAATCTCAAGTTATGGCAACCTGTGATATTTAGTTGGAGGATTTTTAGGATTAAGAAAAAAAAAAACAACAGAACTTTTATATTTCAAAATATTAGTGCATCAGCTTTATTGGAAAAAGCTGCAACTGTTCAAATGATCTCAGTAAAACAGTTTGGAGTACGGTTCCCGGAATGCTCATGAAGCTGACATATCTACATGTTCTCAAAAAGTCATAATCCATCATTCTGATGCTAGATCGATGGATTATGACTTTCTGATGTCAGATCTGTGAATTAAGGCTTTTTTGAGTACAGCCTGCTATCCAATTATTGCCCCTATTCATATATTATAAATCATTATTCCTTCACCAGGTAGTCAGCAGTTTCTATTTCCTGAAGTTTCAGAGCATTCTTTTTTTAGCCATTGTGGCACTCCCATTGAGCAATCAAAAATGGAGAGCGCTGACCTGAAAAATAAAGCTTCTATCACAGCAAATTGTTGAGGGAGCAACAGTCGTTTCTAATTCTTCTAGTTTCTGTTGAAACAAATCTCATCCCTTTCCTGCACAAACAAGCAATATAATAAATTAGTACAAAAGTCAGTAGTTGGCACACACTGACTTCATTTTTAAGTGCTTACGCCTGAGTTTCTTAAAACTGAGGCTTTCTTCTGAGAAGTTTCATTTTTTTATGTGAAGAAAGATCAGCTTCTGATTTAAATCTGGAATTTGCCAGTGTGCTGCCTTAAGTGACTGTGTCTATTAGGTGCTGTTAAACTGAAGCTCCTTTAAATGAATTATTTATAAAGTAATACTCACCTCTAATGTAACAAAATGTATGATAAAAATAAAAAATGCTTTACTGTAACCAGTTTAGGTGTCAAATCAAAACACATTTAGGACAACTTTATTAAAAGATACTCAGAAAAACAAGAGGAGTTGTTTCAGGACCTATCGTGCATTCAGAAAAGTCATTAAATGAAATGTAATCATGCTGTGTTGGAGAGTTATCTCAACAGATTTTTCAAGCTAAGGGAATTTAGGTCTGGTCTGTGTGGATGGAGAAAATCAATAGTATGATCTCGTTGGTTTTTATTTCATTTTGCTGTACTGATATTCTTCATTAGGATACGGTTTTCACAGTAGATGGCTGTGCATAAAATATGCCCAGTCAGTACATTGCTGGTGGAGTAGTTGTCAAAAAGGATGGAAATCGATGAAAAGGAGCGAGGTGTAATGAGTGGAGTAGAATTCATCTTTATTAACTGTTTGTTCTAGTCCTGTGACTGTTGTGAGAGCTGTCATTGTGCTGGCTCGTGCCTCAGTTTCTCCTTTGCGTGGCCACATGGATTCTAAATCTGTGTTCCAAGACTGTTTCCTTGGCACTCTCCTGATAAACAGGCTTGTGTATCTTGTGTTACCCCTGTTGCTCTTCAGTCAAGGATGTTATCAGAAACTATATGAGAGAGTTAATAGACATTTTACATGTTCTGCCATTAAGTAGTTGGGGGGCAGTTTGTATTATTTTAATATAAAGGGAAACATTGGCTAGGCATATTCATCTTATTCCTTATTGTTTATTTCAGGAGTTCTGGTCATTAATGGCATCCTTGCTCTCACGTTCTTTTTCCTGTTACCTCTTTTACATTTCAGATTTTGGCCACCAAGGCTTCCAGGGTGCTGCAGAGCACTGGAAAGAGGTGGTTTGTTGTGAGAACAGAAATAGTTGTTCTATGAATACCTCTGCAGAAAACATTATTTCAAGGACGGGTGCCAGCACAGGGATGGAACTGGGGCGGGGCTCCAGAGCCCTGCGTGTTTCAGACAGCCCAGTTCTGCTGCTGGGGAGTCGCGTGAAGCTCCCGCCACCCACGGAAGTCTGCTCCAACCCATTTTGAAATTTCCTGTAAACTGCAGATGCCCACTAGATGGAGACATAATATTTTCTACACTAGTGGCTATACAGATGGTAATCAAACCCACCAGCTGCTGCCTGCGCATTCCGGGCACCGCGCCAATTTACTGGCAGTATGTCGACTGGGAAGCAGACAGTGACACACTTTGATCGAAAAGCTTGTATGATGATTTTTTTTTGTTGTAATATTATTGTTTTTTTAAAAAATGATAAAAGAGATCAAGATGTGTATCTTGATCAAAGGGTAGTGCTGTCTGCTTTCCCATCAGCAACTTCTAATTTATAGAAATCAGATTGCATGGAAGGCAATCAGCAAAGGTTTGAGGTCTTTCTTGTTCTCACTGCCAAGGCACGCTGACAAGTGAGAAAATTAAAATCAGAGAAGGTAGGGAGAGAACTAGTAAAACACTGGTTGAAATATAATTATTTAAAGTTCACAATTTTAATAATTTTAGGGCTGTTAAAAATCCAGTTAAAGAGCTCTATTTGTCATTCACTTGTATTATAAGAGCACCTCAAGGTCTTTCTCTGATGGAGGGTGTTGCTTTGAGACTAATTTAGCACGGAGGGAGAAATATATCTATTACTTGTTGTCACGGAAAAATAACCTGTCTCTGGTTCTGGGGCCAAGTTTTTCAAAGGTACCTCCTATCAACTTTCTTCCATATGGAGCTGTGCATCCAGTAGGATTTATAAGGGTGTATACATGATACAATGGACACCTGTAAAGAACTCTTAAACCAGTCAGTCCTATAAATGTGGAAATACTTTGTACAGAGGGGCTTTACTGAAAATTTGTCTATTATACTTGGTAAGATCTTTTCTCTTTAGGGTCTCTAGTTAAGTCATTTTTATTTTCAGCTCTTGGTATCGACTCCCTCTTTAAAAGCCTTTTTGTAATTTTATTTTTCAGTCCTTTCCTATATATATGCAAATTAGCAGTTGCATATGTATATGTGTGTGTGTGTGTGGACTGTGTTTCCATGCAGGGGTCAATATTTCTGGCCAACATAAAAGCACAAACCCAGTGACAGTGGTGAGAATTGCTTCACATTCTGCCAGTTTTTAAGACCAAAATGGAAATGGCCTCATAGAAGGACTGGGATATGTGACATTTTGTCTCAATGGAGCAAGGGATGTTGGAGGGAAGAAGCTTAATGTAGGTAAGGAAGTTAATGGGGCCCACCTCCAGGAGTCTTCAGAGTGAGACCTTTGATCTGATCTCTGGGTTATGCTCAGCCTTACTGCCTCTCCTCCGCCCATGAGATGTGGATGCTGCTTCCCATCACTCTTGCTCTTTTCTTCCACAGCACCAAGTGAAGTCCTGTGTCCTCATACAGCCTGCCTTTCCCTGTGCTGCCAGCCAAGCTTCCCAGCAATTAGTGATTTTCCTATCTTCTCCTCCACTTCTCTCCTTGGCAATCCAGACACATTGGATTTTCCTGCTGAGTGCTTTCTTCTAAGGGTTAGATCAAAAGACAGCAACTTCAGAGTAGGAGATGTCATGTTTCTGGGAATGGCTCTGCATTCTCAAGAGAAGATGCTGCCATTGGGTGCTTGCTCCCTCTAGGTATTTATGACATTGCTATTTAGGAAAGCTGCCAAGGAAAAGGTGCTGCTGAAAGGAATAAATAAAACCCTTTGGCATCATTGCTTCATTTTTTCTCATCAAAAGCTGACACATTGTCTTTATCTCATCAGGCAAACTGCGTACAAACTTTGTGGTCACATGTTCTTTGCCTATTTTTGTAGAACAGAGTTTCTCAGAGAGACAAAGCACAAGGGGAGAAGAGGAAAGGCTGCAGTGTACAACTCAATGCAATACCCTTTAGCTTCACTTATTCTATGGCTGGCTCAAGATTTTCACTCCAGAGCTCGAAGTGTTTGCTCTCTGTTCTGAGTGATGATACAATTCTGTATGATTGTGATAATCTTTGAGCAAATGTTAGATTTTTGTTAGTTCTGCTACTTGTGAGTATGGTGATTTTCTATAAGATGTAGTAAACAGTTTATAAGGAATAAGGAGTTAAGAGACTGTTTTTAATTTGTTTTTTTTAATTGGAGAGAAATTATTCAGTAGAAATGTTTGTTTCTTCCCATGCATTGTTGAAACAAATTCTAAAAATCCACATTGGATTATGCGATTTGTCATGAGCTTCCTAACAAGTCAAAGCAGAATGAGATTTATGCTATTTTTCAGCAGAAACCATTTCATGCCCCAACAGAAATGGAAATGACTATTCTCAGAAACCTTCCAAGTTGAAGTGGGAGGAGATAATCTGCAAGGAGATGTTACCTTCTCAAAAACAACCGCACATCATCCAAGGTGTGGTTGGCTTTGGCAGTTTGCCAAGGGGAAGCTTTACTAGATTTCAAATCACCCACCTAGCCAAGCTGTGCTGAGGCAAGGCTTTGTTTAACTCCTGCATTCACAGACCAACCCTGCCCTTACCCACAGCTGCGTTTTTATCGAACATGAATGACAGGATTCTAAGGGAGAGTTAAAACAAACACAGGCACGCACACGGAGATGCAGCATAAACAGATTTATGAACACATATGTAATGAGAGAGCCTCTTTACATTGGGGCACGAAATCATGTAAGGAAGGGAAGGTTTCTGTAGACTAACAGGCCGTGGTTACAACTCTGCTGATTGAAATTCCATAGAAATGGAGTTGTAAAGAAGCACCGATACCTTAGACTTATGTGGAGGGTTTGTGTGTGCTGATCAAATATTCTGGTGTTAAAATAGACTAGTTTCACATAGAGAGGTGACTGAAAACTGTAACTCTGAAATTTCAGAGAGCTGGCTTGCTTCTGCATTCCTATATTGGGAAATGTATGCTAATGGCTTAATTTTTATGATAAAAACATGAAAAATAAGTCCCTAAAATAGTGTTGAATCCATTTTCTGATAAAACAAATTTGTTTTCCCATTTGTGATTAAAATGACCTACAGTAAGATTTTTTTTTAACTAGGTGTTAATTAAAAATATGGAAATGGATTTTAAAAACCTTGCAGTTCACAGTGGAAGAATTACCATAACTGATCTGTTCTCAGAGCCATGCCTGTTCTGAGATGTTTTTAAGATGTCTAAGTTACTGGTTGTTTTTCTGCATGATTGTTTCCAAAGCGAAATGTGATTCCAATAAAAACAGTAATTGAATTTACAGTCCACAGGACAAATTGTTGTTTTAACAGAAACTTACACACTCAGGCAAAGACCTTATGTTTTAGGTCTAATAACAAAGAACACAAGCTCCCCATTTTTATGTGGCCATATATTCTGCAGTTTTCTAATGTGGCATTTTTTCTTTAAAAAAATCTATATTGTATTTTTGAAATTATGTGAGCAGTTTTTTCCCCCTTTTAGCTCTGGATCAATATTCCTTGGGTTGTGTTGGTTTGGGGTTTTTTTAAAGCAACCTTTTAAATGTTAGTGCAGCTATTTTCTGTAGCATCAGCTGGGGGTGAATCAATACAGACAAGCCTATCCACATCTAATGCACCTAATGACTGAGAGGAGTTTGGAGAGAGCTTGTTCATCTGGCATTTGGTGCTGAGGGGGTGTGCAGAGCACAGGGCAGTTGTGTGAGGGGCTTGTCCATGACCAGTCTTGTGTGGAGAACACGCTGATTTCAGAGGAAGTGGGTAGGAAGGGAAGGCTGTCCAAGAGCAGTGGCAGACAAAGGCAGGAGGTGGGACCTCTTTCCAGCATCAGGCAGTGACTGCCCTTCACTGTACCAACAGCAAAATGCTATTTTTCTGCTGTCAGACTTTGTCTGCAGGCGCCCCTGGGCTCTTTTCGAGCCCTTTTTGTTCTAAAAAGTGGAGGGATTAAGTTTTGCTAGGTTTTTGGCATCTTTACCTTTTTTTCCTGTTTAGGTAAAGCCTGAAGTGTGTGCCTGCTGAACTAAGAGAAGTTTGGTGGTGCTCAGCTCCAGGGGCACACAGGCTGCTCTGAACTGGTGTGTGCAGAGCCTGAGACACATTGGAGGTTCACACATGCTGGAAACAGGCATGTCTACATTAGCAGGCTTTTTTTGGAAGTCCTGAGGCTGACCTAAAGCCCTGTGGAACAGTAAGAGTTGGTGAGATATTGCTGCATCTCAGATGTAACACCTGGAAAAAACAGTCCAGGATAGTGCCAACAGCTGTCTGACTGTTCCCTAGACACTCAGGGTGCAGGAGGAACACGTGGTGCTGGTAGTCATCTCTGAGTTCCTACAGTGACCATTTGAATAAAAAAAGGGAATATTTCATGCTTCTTACACCAGGCAAACCAGTGAGTGAGCTTTCCTAGGTTCCCCTTGGGAAAAGGCCAGAGAGCAGGCTGTGCTTGCTGCAGTCCAGGGCAGGTATATTAAGGAATTTTTAGGTTCTTTATTTATCTTAGTTGACTGTCTCTCAGGAGAGGCAATTGTCTTTGCACTTCCTGCAGGCAGAGGTTTAGGGGGTTGACAGAGCCCCTAAAGCAGGTGTGATGAATACCAGCCCCCCAAGCAATTTAATTCTTATAGGCCATTTTGTTGCCAAAGGCACATGCTCTCATGCAAATAGGTTTTCTGAGAGTATGGAATTGCAGTATTTATAAAATATTTGAAGCCTGGTCCCTGAAAGAGGTACAAAGATGCACCTGGCCAAGTTTTGTTTCACATTTTTATCAGAATGTTTTCAGCATTCATATTGGTTCTTTACTGATAAAGTAATGTGGTAGAAAAGATGCACAACAAGTTTAAAGCTCCAACCTGATAAAGGTGGATGCCACTGCCTGTTGTTCATTGGGTTCAACAGAACTTATTTTTATGGTTTTCAGATGTGATCATATGAGTAATAAAAGGGCCTTCATTTTTTAAAACCATTTGTAGCTCTAGATAGGTGGTTCCTGTGGGAAAGGTGCTTGTGGTGTTTTTTTTTTGTTTCTTTTTTAAATGACTGTAGATTCCTGTTGATTATGATTGTGTGGCCAGTATAGGAGCTGGCTGTTCTTTGCTTTCCATGGCTTGTTCCATAGCCCCTTGAAGTGGAAAGGGGGGAGTTCATACTTTGAAGAGTCCAGACATGCAAGAGTTGCACTTTCAAGAACAAAGAAACCAAAATTGTTCACCCCTGCTGAAAATCTGTATGTATTTTTTAAAGGGTTGTGTTAGACTTGAGTATTTAAAATGATGAGACGTATCCCAAAAAATAATAAGTTGCTTAAAAATAATTGTTTGGTTCTTTTTCCTTGCTGTCTAGTTTTTGAGCTTTTAAGATTCATGTTTTCAGTCTTTCCTCTGCAACCATAAGAGCTAACTTTATTTTTAAATGAAAGCTGAGATTCTCTTGTAATCCCATAACTCTGGGAGATTTGGCAATGCTAAATGCAATGTGAATTTAGAGTGACCATTCCAAGGTGAATCATTCAGTGATGTGTCCTCAGCATTAAAGCCAGCTGGGATTTTTTTTTAATGTCTTTTATTTTGTCTTTCTAAATAATCTGCAAATTGGCAGCAATAACTGGAAGCTTGGTGAAAGCAGTAGAAGACAACTGCAGCCTAGTAAAATCAGGGGGTTTTATTGCTGGGTTTTTTTCCTGGTATGTAAAGATAGATTCTTACAGAATCTAGGCATTAAGGGCACTCTGCATTAAGATATCTCTGGAGAGGAAGGCTTTGGTTGTTTTTGTAGAAGCACCCTTTTCTACTCAGTCAAGCATTAAAATTGGCAGCAGCTCCTGGAGTAGCAAGAAAATCCTGGTTGTCCTCATGTAGTTACTGAAAACAGTAAGAGGATATGTAAAAGCTTTAACTCCAAGGAAAAATATTTATAACTGTGACATTGTGTTTCCTTACAGTAATTTATGGGCGAAATGTAGGAAAGGAGGAACACAAGCTATAAATAATATTTCTTATGTAAACATAATGGCAGTAGCAAATTCTTTTTATTTAAAAATTAATATTGATGTTCATTAATATAAATTACCACATTTCAGATGACTCTGATGTCCTTGAGGCCAGATGTCACTGACTGATTTACAGCTTCCTGGGGGGAGGAGGAGATCCTGTTTTGTCAATGTAGGCACCAAATTGCTTCAAATAGCTATTTTAGACTAGATTCTTTACTAATGTATTGTCAGCAAAGTCGATTCACATCACAGATCAGAAACATGGAAAACTCTTTTAGAACATATTGACTTGGATTTTTGAAATGCAGGAATAAGAGCATAAAGCCTACCTTGGACTCACTGAACCTCTGTTTCTTTTAGGAATAGTGGTTTGAAAACTCCTGCCCAGGAACACGCACACAGAATTTCCATGTGCATCATTAGCAGCCAGGGACATCCTTCAGAGGCAGAGTTTTAGGCCCTCATTGATCTTAATTCTACTTTTAATATTAATACAAATGTGTGTAGTGAGGGTGTGCAGGAGGAAGCTCTGCCACCTCAGTCACATCACAGAGATCAGGTATCTGGAATAAGTTTTTGAGTGCTTTTTAAAATCCTTTGGTCCTTTGGACCTCATGTACTGAGTTGCTGCAGAAGAGGATGGCAGATGTGTTTGTAGAGCTATCAGCAGCTCCCAGGAACCTCCTGTGGGAACGCTCGTGGGCGATGCCTCCGCAGGCAGGTGGGGTGCATTTGTTGTGTTTGCATATGCTGGCAGGTAAAAGGGGAGGGATTAAAAAAAGCAGGCTGGTTTGAGTCAGTGCATCTCTGTCCATTAGGTATTCATTCAAATTCAACCACATGAAATACAGGCATCCAACAAACCGCCTCTTGTAAGTGCCTCTTATTGCAGCAGCTGAAATTCAGCACATTTGTAGGTGTGGGGCCCACCATGTTTAGCATGAATAGCAAACTAATGTAAATCCTGTAAATGCTCTGTATTACAGAGTTTGTTTGATAGCAAAGCTCACATATATATGAGAGAAATCTGTGCAGGCCTCTGGTAGGATAAGGTCCCATGGCATACAAGTAAAAACTGCCCAGGTGATATGAATATAAAGAATAATGCACAAAGAACTCCCTTTTTGAAATTCATCTGCCCTTCATATAAATCAAACCTATATCCATTGAAAGGCTTGGAAAGATGTTATGAGGCTTTAGAAATGGTCCATGTTGAATGTGGGATCTTTTTTCCAATCCTTATAAATAATTATTTTCCTGTGTTTGGTAAGTTTAGCTGCAGAGAATTTATGTTAAGACTGTGTAGAAAGGAGTACAGAATTTCAGGTAATATCAAGCTGAGAAGGTGGTTTTAAAATATTTCTGGTAGAAAAGCTTTCTATCAAAGAGGCGAATGCATTACCCCCTCAGTCTTTTTTCTCGTTTATGAAATAAGTAAACATAAACTCTGAATTCTCATTTTCAGTAAGCATGTTAGTAAAGCCAAACTGACCTTGACCTTAGCTTTGCTAATTCCCAAACTCTGATATTTATTCCTGGAGTAGATTGTTCCCCTTCATACCACATACATAAATACTGCAAACCTTTTCAATGCCTTGAATTAGAGTGTAAGTAAATAGCTAGTTTTAATCTACATAATATTTTGAGAGCAGACATTCTGTGCTATGACTATTAAGATATTCCCAGCAGTCATTTCTATAATACTAAAACCTCTTATATCTATTATTAAAAGTAACACTATCAGCCAGGGCTTGTTATATGCCACAGAAACTTTAAATAATAAAATACAGAATGGATAAAATCTGCAATAATAGTAACTTAAGAAAAATTAATTTAAGTAAGAGATAACATCAGGGAGAAAATGCAATGGTATATTGGTAAGTTATGCAAAGCTAATTTTATTATAACTACCACATCTGTGGAACTCATCTATTAGAACGCTTTACCAATCTTCTTTCCTGTTATTATTCTGTTGTAGAAATTTCCCTCTGTACTATTTTACTGTCTTTTCTCTGCCTACATTTGTAAAAAGGCAATTTGTTACCTCTCAACAACAAGAAAAGTGTATGAGTTTATGTACAGAACAACACAGTTCTTTTTATACAAACCTGTCTTTATGCAGACTTGTAGCAGTAAGAATTGCAGAGCAGGGCTGTGGCACGGGCTGTGCTCTGAGAGCAGTGTCTGCTCTCAGCCAGGCTGGTGCCCCTGGGCTGGGGAGGTGCTGCTGACCCATCAGCCCATGTCAAGCTGTGCTGACTTCCCCAGCCCAGCGGCCTCCTGGCACCCCAGCTCACCTCAGAACTGGTAAGAATAGTGCACCTAATTGTCCCTTCAGTCTCTTTCAGAGCAGCTGACACTGATATGCCAGCTACATTTGTGCAACTGCCTCACAATGTCTTGATGTTTGAATTCCCGTGGACCCGCTGGACCGCAGTGTGCAGGAAAATATTGCCAATTAATTTTTAAGGCATTATCATCTTGCCAAACTGCTCCTCACATTTCGATAGTTATATTGATTCAAGAGGACACTTTGAGTAATACATCTTTGTCATAGTGAATAATGCTCACATAATGACAAATCTTCAGGAATTAAAAAAAGGAGAGTGGAGTTTTTAATGTAGGTCAGTGGAAGTAATTCACCATAAATTTACTCAGTCTTCAGAAACTAGCAACGTTTTTTTAAACCCTTTGTAACTGTATAAAACTTACTGTGTCTCCTTCTCTGTTTTTAAATAGATTTTACTACAGAGCCATTGGTGCTATTAAACATGAGGTTTTGTTCAAAGGAAACACAAAGACTTAATTGTATTTTTTAAAGGAAAGTATTGCATCAGAAGGATTCATTTAAATACGTTTGTTGGCTTCGGGCTCTCACCACAATTCATTCGTTCTAATTTTCCCCTGGACTTGTTAAGGACACAATGTATAGAAGGGAGCAATGCAGAATGGCATTTTTAGGTCACTATATTTTGGCTGTAAACTGTAGTCCTGCTCATAAACTTGTTATTACTAAACAAAAAGCTTCATATTCTACATTGAAGTTTCACAGTCTTTAAAAAAACTTTTGGCTGACTGTTGGGACTATTATGGCTCATTAAAGAGACTAGTTCTGCTGTAATTTCGTTATTTCTTAATGATCCAAGGGTTATTATTAGACATGGAACAGATGAGTAAAGAATGGCTCTCTGTAAAAAGATGCAGTGAAGTAAAAATATTATTCAGAAAAACAGAACCTCTAAAAAATCTTATCCATGCAGCAAAAGTGTATTTGATTGGCTTGGAATTGATTCTAAAAACATGTCTATTTTTGTTACATAATTTGACTTTTTTTTTAATTTGGACTGGAGAAAATAAATGGAATGATAATTTAATCTAAATAAAAAATATATTTTTAGTGAATAGGTTACTAAGCAAAAAATATTATTTTAAAGAAGCAGAAAGTAATTTTGAATTGTCATCCACTTCAGCTAATATTTTTAATAAGAGAATATAAGGGAAGAAAATTAAGAGAGTTGCTAAATTAAAAAAGCTCTAGTTTTTTAAAAACTAGAATTTGAATACAATGTGTCTTTGTTTTTGAAAGAAATACAGTTTGAGTCAGTTTTTTCATTTTGATTCCAAGCACAAACTTTCTGACTATTTCTTTTGTGAGTATGTAGGCATTGACAAAGTGCTGAAAATTTGAATTACAGTGATAAAAGAAAATGCTTCTATAACTCTGTTTTTCTCCTCGGTTATAATCTGCAAATCTTTCTGTCAGCCTGTTAGGTTCTTATAAACATGGGCTAATGCTATCTACCTATTTTACTGAGCTCACACATAACAGGGAACCGTGGTGGTAGTGACAGAGTCCAAACAGAAGTTCTGAAATGCTTTTAGGACTACAAAAGAGATTTTATTGTAATGAGGTCCTAGGTCTAACTTTGTATTTTCAGTTGTTGCTATCACTTCTGCAGATGTGCAGAAGCTTTAATATTTTCAGCTTGTTAACTGCAGCAAGTAACTAAATGACCCAAATATCAACCTAGCTAGAATTTCAAAAGTATGAGGAAATTAATTTATGGGAATTGCAATTACCCTGATGTGAATTAATGTCGTTTACTTACACCATCCAAGCAAAATCCTGTTTGTAATCGCTGACTCAGAACTGGAACATCTGCCTCGTATTCTCGATGGGCACTTCCCCTGCAGAGGCCCCAGACACACCATTCAGTGCTGTACCCTGCTCCTTGCTTGGCCACAAATGCCTTTTTTCGCCCTATTTGGCACATATGTTTTCTGCCATCCATTTTTTTCAAGTAGGACACAAAACCTTCTTCCTTTAGAGGACACAGGGCTGCCTTGTGCGTCACTCCTGAGAACCTGAGCGTGGACTTGGTGTTTCATCCAGCTGCTCCAGGTGGGAAAAGCCATGCCCTTGTCAGAGCATTCCTGGAGCCGCAGGTCCCATGGTCCCCCTCTCTGCAGTGAGGTTCCCACGGTCACAGCAAAGGAACAAGAAGCAGCAGCAAAACTTGGGCCATTAGCAACTCTTAAATTATAGTTACATATTAAAATAGTTTCCTTAGGGCCGTATTTGATTTTGTGTCACTGCTACTTCACTCCAACTGACTCCTTTGATACTCCCCTGCAATTCCAAACTGCAACAGTGTCCCCATTCAGAAGTGACAAATTTGCAGTGGGAAGACAGAATGTTACCTAAGCACTGTGTTTTCTAAACGTAATTATCCACATGAGTAAGAAGCTGTAGTGTTATGAAATTATGAAAATCATCTGTTCTTTCCAAGCATTATAAAGAGGGCCCCTTGAGATGCAACTAGAAATTAAAGCTGATCTATAATCATTTTCAAAATGCTTTCCAGTTCTGAGCACCTGGATAGTAACAGAAAAGGTATTGTTTTTTGCTGTTTGCCAACCATTTCATTTCCATTTAAAAAAACTGCAAGAAACCTCTGAGCAATAATTAAACATAAATTACTTTCTTCTTTTTTCTTTTTTTTTCTATTTAATACTACCAGGATGAGATTGAACTTGACCAACCTGCACTTTCCCCCTCAGCTTCAGCAACAGAATCTCAGGTACAGTTTTGTTCCTTTTAGTTTATTGGGGGGGGTGTTTAAGCTGTTTTTCTATGCATTTCCATTGGATCCCAGTCACTGATGGCATTTATTCTCTAGAATATAGCATGCATTCTCTTCTAAGTTTGAATGAAAAGACATTTAATGCAATAATCAGTCAGCAGAGAACATTTATTTGAGTGGGCCCATCTGGGCTCTCACCCTGTGGGAGGATGTGTCTGCCTGGCCTGGGCAGTGTGAGACAGCCACGATGGTCTCTGTCAAGGCAGTGCTTCCCAAAAGCAGCTCTGTATTGTTGCCTCTCTTTGTGCTGGTGCTGCTGGGTCTCAGAGAGGGCAGGAGGATGTTCTAACTCAGTGTTTCCTCTGGCTGGTTGCTGCTAGGGGACTGACCAGGGGGATTGCGTGCAAGAGCCCTGTCCAGGGGCAGAATCTTCCGAGGCTGTAGCTGGAGTCACCGCTGAAGAGGAGAAGTCTGCAGTGTGTGAAATCCCAAATGAAATTATTGGCAACCTTGAGGTACTATTACTAGAAAGCTATTCACTAATTCTGTCTATGGTTAATTAGCTAGCTCAGTCTTAATGAATATAAACTGTGTTTGTGCTAAAGCTGGCAAAAAGCACATCCATATGCTGTAAAAATGTGAATTAGCCTCTATAAATAACTCCTAGTTTAGTCAGCTTACATATGATAAGATAAAAAATACTCAGTAATATGACAACATATATCTTCAGCCTTACTATGTGTCAAAAACACAGGCCAAATCCTGCTCTCAGTGATGTCAGTGATAAAATTCCTTCTTAGGGGTTCAGGACCAGCTGCTGTGCTGGAGTATATGCAATGTGTGCTTAATATAAATTGTTAGATGCATCTATGTCACACATCCCTCAATTTGTGTAAGAAATGACTCACTTATGCCAATTTTAGGCTTTGTCTGGTAGGTGTGTGACTACACAAGAGCTGCCTTAATGAAACAGATCAGCTGTCAGTATGTGGTCTTCAGACTCTGAGGGGTCTATGATTTCTTTCTGTGAGGTTCATGAAAGAGAAGGAAGCTGCAGTCACTGGAATTAACAGGAAATGATTGAAAGCCAAAGAACAGATTTGCTAGAACAGATTTGCACCAAGGAGCTGCTGGAATTTGGTCTTACTGGCAACAACCAGGTGGCATTGGGCACTTTGAACTTCAGATACAGCACATTAGACACTATTGACTAAGCAGCAGTTTAATAAATACCTAATATTATCTGAAAATACTATGGTATTGGTAAATTGCTTTGCTTGTACTATGCATCAGTGGGAAATATGAATTAGAATTATTGTATGAATTATTATATTAATTAGACTAGATTAGATCATTAGATGAACCTATTTGAGATCATATTCTATTTCAACATGTCTTTAGAAATGAGAGAGAATCTCTGGCCTGTGTTATCTCATTCCTGTCCCTATCAATAGAAAAGAGTAAATATCTGGTTTTCACTTGACCTTCATGCCATTAACATCAGTGCCAGGAGGTTTTTTGGTTTTTTCTTTACAAGGCTGCACAGATGAGAAAAATGCTTTCTTTTATTCTTTTTTGTTTGTTTGTTTGTTTGTTTGCAACTCTGGTTGTATACAAAGAAAATAATTTCCCCTCAGGTTTTAATTCTTTCACCAGTGTATCATTTTTGCCTGTTTTCTCAGTTTCTTGACCTCCAAAGAAGTCTTATAATTAGATTTTTACCTGATTCATGATCAAACTCATACCATTTTTTGTTATGTGTGAAATATAGTTTCACAATCTTCATTATGTCTCAATATATGCATTAACAAGGCAACTGTTGCTCTAATTGAGTCTAGAAAATAACTTTTAGTCTGGTATCACAGTGCTGACACTCAGCGGTCTCAGCAGCAGCCATAGCAAAGTGTGGTGGCAGATGATTTTCAGTGGAGGTAGGACCAGAGCCAGAGGTGTGTAAAAACTGCAGAAGAAAAGGCATCTGGAGTGGCTGAGAGTTGATTAGCCTAGAGGATCATTGTGCCAGCAACCAAGTGTACACATCACATAAAGGGATGAAGACATTTTTGTTGATTCTTGAATTGAATATGGTGAAGACCATTTCCACAGATTAAAAATTGAGAGAGAAATTCCAGCCTTTTGGTTCCAATCTGAGCTACTGAGAACTTTGAAAACATTTCAGCTGTGGTTACCCATTGATATATTGCAGAATAGCACTAACAGGGATTTCTAGGACTGGCAAGCCACGAAGTTCCTAAAATGTCAAATAACTGCAAGTGCTTCTGGTACAAATCCATTTGCTTTATCAAAATTACCTAAATTCCATTAAGGGTGTAACTCTGAGTTTTGGAATAGTTTATGTAGAGTCTGTAAAAGACCTGTTAGCCTGTCCCAGTTGTTTGAACAAAACTTTATGACTCTTAGAAATACTGTCATTGCACTCTTTCCATGTCTGTTGTATTTTTGCAGTGAGCAATTCTCATACTGAAAAATATACAAGTTACCCATAAAACACCAGTTTTTGTGGCCCCTTTTTCCAGTGATCCCACATTTCCAAGTGCTCTACAATCAGAGATTGCTATGCATTATCACTGCCAAAGATTTCATTAGAATACATCACAACCCCTGTACCTTCCCCACAAATGTTACATTGCAAATTAAACACTCAATGTCTACAGCAGTTTGGATTTCCAGAATAAGATGCATATTCATAATTGTGTTTGTAATTAAGACAGACAAGCAGCATCACAGAAATACGGTTTTTTATTGTTCATTTTCAGTAATGCTTTTTAATTCCAGCACTGTTTCAATAAAACACATTACACTAGAGAGCAAGCATCTGCAGCAAAGGCAAACAGTAGGAACAACCAGGTCCCAAAGCAATTTTTCTGATGTGGTGTCTATTGGTAAAGGCTGTCTGGGAATAGAGGAAAATTAGCCTATGTCCAAGACAAGGTTAGGTGAGGAATGGCTGTCCCAGATCCCTTCCTGCTCATGGCAGCCGTGCCATCCATCGGAATCGTGAAGGGCAATGTGATAACACGCTATCGCCTAAGGACAGGCGGCAACACCGGTCTGTCTGCAAAACAGGAAGGTGTGGAGGATAATGACTGCCGTGCTGCTCCACTCTGTGTCAAGACCACAAAGACAATGTGCACCCTAAGATAGCTCCATCATAACCTCTGCTTTCTTCTGATTTGCTTTACAGGCAGACTTAAAAGAAAAGCTGCAAATGCAGGAAGAAGCTTAGACTTGATGAAGAGAAAAATTGAAAAGTCCTAAATAGCCAGATAAGAAAGGTGATGGTGGGTTTTGTAGGAATCGGGCAGTAGGGGATGGCACATACAAAGGCTGGCTCAGTACCTGAATCAAATTATTTTTGTATAGAGGAAAATGGTTCTGTTAACATTTACTTTGAAGTATTTCATCCCCGTTCCTCAAATTTATGGTGTTCTGCCAGCGTTGTTGTTTAGTTTAGACTTAAGTTGAAGATTATAAACAAAAGGGCAGGTAATTAAAACATGTTGAAGTTCAGTTTATTTCTGAATACAGTTCTAAATTCTAACTTAAAAAAAAAAAAAGGTGCAGTTTTATTCTCCCAGTTGTGAAATACTTAAAAGTTTCTGCTTTACACCTATGGTTTTTTTTCAGGAAATGTTGCTACAAGGAAAATACATAGAGGGAAAACATTTATTTTGAGGCACTGTAGCTATAATAAGGGGAGAATTTAATTAACATGTAATTACGCACCTTGCACTGTAGCTGTTCATTAATAATATGTATGTTATTTTGTTTTAATTTGCTTCCTAAGCTTTAAAAAAAATGTAATAGTTTGCACTTCTTTCCACCATATTAAAATTGCATAACTGAAGAGTTTGCACTTAAGTATTCCAAGAAGAGGTTCTTTAGATTTCAGTGGATTATTTTCTGGAATGCATGTATCCTTTCATCTGAGAATGTTTCCATATTTTGTCAGACATTATAGAAATGTTTCAGGCTCAAAAGGAATCCAAACAAATAAATGACCTCAGAAGAACCAGTTGAACATCTATGTTTCAAACTTGCAGTCTGTATTTGTTGTGTCACAGAACTCTGTGCCCTAGAAAGCATGTGAAATACAAGTCATGCTTTGAAGCATAAAGGCTGGATTGGATTGCATGTTTAGTGGAATACATGAGAAACAGAGTATTTTATTCATTGCATTTTCATATTTATTGACCACTAAGTAGAAAGTTAGATTTTGTTTAATTTCATCCTCATTTTTGGTGGTGGTAAATGAAAAAAATTTGCAAGCCTGACTCAGCCAGTCCAAAGAAGAAAACAGCTTGTAGCAGTTCTCCTAAAAGGTCTGATTTGATGCTGCCTGACTTTCAAGGGTGGTGGGCACAGGGCTGAGCGTGCAGCTGGAAGGGTCATTCCCATGTGCCCAGCGGGATGTGGTCCCACAGCTGAAGACAACACCCAGGAGCTGTGCCTGGGCACCAGGAGCCTGGGTGTGCTCTGCAGAGTGCGTGCCCAGTGTGGGCACAGAGCTCCTGCAAACCAGTGGTTCACTGGTTGAAGGCACAGAGCATTTTGCTTGGTCTCATGCACTGAGGAAAATTCTTCCCCTGGTACGTGATAAGGAGAAGTAAGGCCTGTAATGATTCACTTCCAAGTTCCCTTGATTGCTGTTTCCAGTGTTGGCCAGAAAACTAGTGAGAGCTTCCATTCAGCTGTTAAAAACTGACTGTTCTGCTTTGAACAATGAAGGAATTATTGAAGCATTATTAGTTATGCCTTTAGAAAAATTTTGATTCCTGGTTATGTTCTTTGTTGTTTTATTCCTATGAAATATGATTTTTTTTGTTAACAAAACTTTCTGAAATCAGAATGTCCTTTATTTTGATACATAAATCCATCTCCCAAGACATTATGCTAATGTCACCATTTCCCTAGTTTTGAACTCAAAGGTGAGAACAGAACTTTTGAAGAGAGCTGTCCATATGACAAAGAGTATTTAAAATACTTTTTAGTGAAAATGTGTTATTGGCAATTTAGCATTGTTTAGCACTTCAGACCTAAATCTGAGGGCTGCAACATTCCTGCTGTAGTGCTAAACAGAAAGGGACTAACTATGGTTTATATTAAGACCAATGCTAAACAAAGACTTTTGCCCATAGCTTTTTCTCCCTCTCCCAGATTTTGTCGAACCTCTGGGAAATTTTCAAGTGCTTTGAAGATGAAAAATAGTATATGAACCTCAAGTATTACTGTGATGATTTGTTAGCAGTCAATCTTAGTACATATGCATAACAGCTGAGGTAGTGCAGAAATCCAGAGTGAAGTCCAAATCCCACAAACCGTTTTTGTAACCAACTTTCTGCTCAACTAAATAATGCTCCCAATAAAGAATAGCAGACCCTGGGATTTTTTGGGAGTGGGAAGGAGGATGGTTAGGAGCCTGAGGGAGGGAAGATGAGTAAAAGGTAGACATAGCATCTCTCTAAGCAGTCAGAGTGAGAGTTCTGACACAGCATATGAACATCGAATCGAAGAATTCTTTAATGTCTTCAGAATGTTAATATGAAATGCAAAACATCATGCTTTGGATAGATGGGTAAGAACAAAATGTTCAGATGCAATATGGTGCATTAGGAACAGTCTCCATTCTGTATTCCTGGCTTTCCCATTGGTTTAAATCAAGCTTGCTGTTTCTCCAGTCTCTCATGTCATGTTGAGTTACTGCTGTAGTCATCTCTAAAAATAATTATGCTGTCATTCCTTGGACCTACACTTGAGGCTTTGGTATTACTATCTTTGAGTTTTTTTGGGGTTTTTTGCCACACTGTTGTTCTAACAAAGTTCTTTACAATGCACATACATACCATAGTTCTTAACAGATTCCCGCCCTACAGAGCTCTCAATTTAAAGCAGATAGATCTTGTAGAAATGAAGAGATGTTGTGTTCTACCTTGTCTTCCAGAGAAGTGGTGGTTTTCCAGGGGCAGAGGACAAATGAAACAATATAGTTTCTCCTATATAAGGTATAATATTGATGCTTTTTAGCATCTTCATGGCAAAATCTTGGTCTGTACTAGCATTTTTTAATGAGACAGTGCACAACTAGTAATTATCCTCTGTGAAAGAAAAGCTCTATTTTCAGGCAGTGCTTTTCTGCATTACACTGTCAGTGTGATGGAAGTTTAGATGGAAAGCAGCTTTTCTAGTAAGAAGCTGGCTTGAAAGTGATGGGAGAGGAGACAAAAAGAGAAGACAGTTTTTTACCTGTTTTATAGTATTTTATCATGACCTTTTCTTCTCAAGCTTTTCTTCTCTTCTTTTGCACTGAATTTTGATTTGAATTTGAAAATTGCCACACTGTTTCTTTCCTAAAATTGTAACTGGCATTCCTAGAAAAATTGTTTTCCTAGAAAAGCCACTGTGCGTAGGCTTCAAATTCAGTTTTTCATAAGTGAGAATAAGACATTTTCTTCAATAACCTACACTGCCAACCTGACCACAAAACATGGGCAAAGTCAGCACTGGCCTGTTTCAGTCAGGCTCTTCAGCACATGATCCAGCTGACCACTCACACAAATTCATCCAGGTGGGCGTGTTATACTTACCTGAAAAGCCTCTGGAGTACAGGTTTGGTCCTGGGCTGACCCAGAAGGGTGTAGAAGAGAGAACCCCCAAATTCTGTCACCCAGCAGTCTGGGGAGGGCTGTGTTCAAGGTGAAATGCCCTCTGCTTCTCCACCATCCTTCACAAGGAAGTGACAGCAGTGACAAAACACTGCACTGCTTGCCACGAGCAGCTCCAAACCGAATGTTTGGAATGAGCATTTCAGCCCACTTTGTTGTGGCACTTTGAGTGTGCAGAGCAAGCTTTGGGCTCCAGCAGTTGTGGATTCAGATCACATGTAGCAAAAAAAAAATTTCAAAGGATAGTTGCAGTGACTCATGTAATTGCGAGTCCCATTCAGATGCAGAGCCTTAAAGAGGACATGGGATTAGTAATGCTGCAGAAAGAACGGAATGTAAAATATTTCCAGAGTAGAAACAACCTGACATTTTACACAGTGAACTGCTTTAAATGCAATAGTGCTACTCTAAAGCTTGGGCTGTCCTTGACTCAACAGAGGGTGCACTAAACAGGAGGTTTGTTCATGCACAATTCTCCATTCACTAGGCCTGATGGAGTTGTGTTTATTTTTAATGTGTTTTTGAATGTTTCTGCAGCTGTCTCAAAGAACAGAAAAGGAAAAGGTGAGTTGTTACAAGCACCCCACTCAGACAGGGTAGACGGAACAAGTGGAAAGACCTGTAGCCTTGACATCAGGAGGCTGTGAGGAAGAATGGTCCAAAAAAGTTGTTCTAAATAAGCATGGTTCTTGTGTGTTCCTGGAGAAAGGCTGGTGGAGCTGTATCACTTCAGGATGCTGATGTGCGTGGTCATTCATGGTGGGAGCCTCTGGAGGTTGTTTTCAGCACTTTTAAGGTGATCCTGTTCCTCTGGTGACTGCAAAGGTGGCATCAGGATTTTGTCTCCCTTCACTGAGGTCGGTCTACATGAATATCTCAAAGTTTTAATTTCTCTCTTTCCAGCCATTTCTGAAGATCTTTCATACAACATTTCCTTGACATTTGAATCTTACATGTTTTAAATTTCAGCCAAGACAATTTTCTTGCCTATTTTTATGATTGTATTGATTGTAGCATATAAAATGTCTTATCTGGGTAGAGCAGGATCCAAGTATCCCAAGCTGCTGCCTTTGGCATTGGCTGTGGGAGATGCATAGCAAAGAGCATAGGAACAGGGCATCCTAAGGGCATACACCTGCCATGGACTGGTGCTTTAGAAACTTGTGGAGCCAGAGTATGCACCCATGGGTTGAAATGGAAGGAGTTTGTCCAGTCTTTTTTTGACCTCAGCTGTGCTCCTGCCCACCATACTATTCAATGGCAATTTCTCACTGTCATTTTTGTGTTGTTGGTGAGCCCCAGCTGCAGAGGATACCGATGGCTCAAATTTCCTCAGCTTAGTGGCTTTCAAGATCCTCAGCTGTGTTGGTGGCTTGTATGTCCTGAGAGTGGATAACCAGGAAGACACTGACTTTTCATGTACAGCAGGAGCAGCAGAGACCCAGGTAAGAGAAAGCATCTGTCAGTCTCTTCAAGACTCAGCCAGCATTTATGCCCTGTTACTGTTTGTCACTTCTTTTTGTGCCATATCTAACTTGGATTAATCCTCCTGAGCAGAGATGCATCATTCAGTGTTCATCTGTGTGTCAAGGGACACACAAAGTTGCCCTGCCTGGACAGAAAGATACTGACAAATGGAGGAAAAATGACCATCTATGGTCTGTCAGGCAGACAGCAAATAGTTTGCTATTCTAATCATCAGAGCAGCAAGTTTCCTTGGAGCATGTAAGTCGTGAATTACCACGCAGCTCTGAGAGGAAACTTTGCCCTTTGATTGTTTTCCAAAGAAATGTTCTCAATTTCTTTACTGCCAAATTTATATTACAGATCATGCTAACAAATTTTCCCAAGCCTTCTTGACCTTCTCCCTCCTTTCCAGTAGTAAAAGAAATTTCACTCATGGCAGGGAGATGTTGAAGATTGCTAAATTTTGCTGATTTAGGAACAGAGTGAATGAAACAAGCTTAAAAATATGTAGATAGCACATTTCAGAATGCAGTTAGCTCCGCTGGTAAGGAAAATGAAACTTGTGATAATTCTGCTGTTTGACAGAGTGTTAGAAAATTGCCTGCTAATGGGTAGGTGGGGAGACTGCACATGCTCCCTTATGATGATGGCAGAAGTATGTGTATGGCCCTAGGGAGCCCTGATTTGGGAGGATATTGGTTTTGGTTTATTTTTCTTTTCTCCTTATTTTTCTAGTAAATCTGTGCCTGTTCTCGCCAAAGTAAGACAAGGTAACAGCAATGCTTTGCTTCAAATGAGGTGTTTTACATTGATTAGAGCTTGGGGGGCTCAGTGTTTAGTAGCAGCACTTCCTCTGTTACTGACTCATTTGTAAACAGCAGAGAGAGCCTGAGAGGCCTCCAGCCTGAGTGAGGATTTTGGGGTGTTTTCTGAAAGAACAAGGTGAGAGGAAGACACCCCTTTGCTGTGCTTCGCTGCCGTTGGCAGTTTTGGTATGCAACTGTCACAGGGCAGTTTTGTCACTAACCCCAGTTTTTCATTAGAGTTTTCTTACCTGTCATCTGTCTGGATAAAAGAGGGATGCAGATTTTTGTGTTGGTTTTGCTCTGAGACCATTCCAGCCTCCTTTTGAAATGTCACATTTCAACTTAACAAATTGCTGGATCATGCAGTTCCGATGCCCCAGAAACCATTTTCAGTGACATACTACAAAAGCAGGACTGATACAGATCTCCTGACTGCATTTCAAAGGCATACCTTTGGATGACAGGGTTGCAGATGAGACTTTAATTCTGTACAACTCAGTGGAAATATGTTCATTTGCTACCAAAGCCTCTCACTTCAATTTTTTTTATCTTCCACTCTAATTTTCTGTGAGTAATATAGATATGGGGGCTGATCTTCTATTGAAGTAGGGGGATCAATTATTCAAGTGAATTCTGTTACTATCAATGCCAATATTTCTGTGAAATTATTATTATGTAGGGCTACGTGAAGGTATGTCTTTGTTATACATGTCAGCTTTCAGTACTGTCTCCCAAATATAAATTATGAGGATGATTTTTAAGCCCGTGATCTCAGTTTTATTAACTCCCTACTCAGACAAAAAGCTTCTTGATCTCACTAGGCATATTTACCATTACTCAGGTGTGCTGGGGCAGCAGCAGCCAGTGAGGAGCTGGGGGAGCTGGGCAGGAGCCAGGACAGCTGGGATCAGCCCCACTACTCCCACATGCTGAAAGGTGGCTGCCACACCATGGGGAGCCTCACTTCTGCTGGGGGTCTTCTCTGAGTAAAAACAGAGTTTGAAGCATGAATCCATCGGGCTCAAAGCAAGAATTGGGGTCTGTTTGCACATTGTGTTCTGAGCAGGTTAAACACGTGTGTGTGTGATGGTATTGAGAAACAGAGTGATTTAGACAGATGCACATTATTCCTCAGCTCTGTGTCAACAATCAAAAATGAGCTTTTGGATTTATTAGTTCCCAATCCTGCACCTATCTTAAATCATTACCATATAATAAGGACTCTGTATGGTGCATTGTCAATAAAACCTAATATTGAGAAGATTACCAATCGTCTAGTGCAAATGGAGAGCACTGTAAATGATTTAGAGAATACGTGTCAAACGTTAAAGCTGTCTAATACCTTCTAAAGTAGGTTGATACTCATAAATCTAAGATAAACGACCTGTAAAACCACTTAAGAAGAAATAATACTCATTTAATCAGGCTTCCAGTGGAAAGACTGGGTAGGAGAGCAATTCATAAGGAATTATGAAATCTCTTCTAATTCAGGACTTTGTTGATACAGAATGCATTTGAAACATTCAGTTGATAAGCAATTTTGGTTACTTGAAACTACTGTTGTAATAGCACTAAATTATGGCCCCACTGAAAAAAGAAAAGATCAAAGGGCATTTCTTTTATGGTTTATTGAGCTCTTATTTTTCCAGATTCAGCACTGTGTGTATCAGATGGAGATATAAAAGTATTCATTGGAATTACTGTTTTGCTTAATTACAGGGACATGGTGTTGGGTTGGCTTCTGTCGGTGTGGCTGCCCATACTCACTGATAACAATAGATTCATTATTGCATTTCCCTGGGAGGAACAAGTCGTCATTTGCTGGGACAAGCCTGGTAACAAATATAGTGAAACAATCTCCATGTTTTCACAGAGTTGAATGGTAACTTGCATGAAATTGGTCTGTTGAGTTTAGTGGTCTTTTCTACTTTTTTTTTCCCCCCAGACCCACTTGAAGAATGGCTAAATGTGTGTGGCAGAAAAATTAGGTCACTAATGATGATTTTCTCTACCAAAGGTCAGATCCTTCAGCTCTCGTGCAGACAAAACTTCTATTCCCTTAAATATGTTTTTAAGGCCACTTGTTAATTCCTGTTCATTCTTTAGGCTCTGTGAGTGCCCAGAGCTCAGCGTCACCGCCAGCATTTATTCGAAGTTGACGCAGAGCTTTTCTTGAAGCGACTGTAGTGGTATATTTAGCCATGGAGCAATCTTTCCAAAGAGCACTGTGCTGTGACTCATGTGACTCTGCTGCTCTGCTGACCCTAGCAGACTTACTCATCGTTTACATAGTGGCAAACAAGATCAGGTTCTGGCTTGATGCCTTATTTCCCTTGATGCAATAAATGTGCTGCTTGCACATGCAATTTTACTTCAGTTCACGTTTTTTAAGATAAACTAGGAATCCAGCTTCTTTTGTCTTACAGTGAAAAATAAGGGTGCTTAACTGCTTCTCTGAGTGGAATTGGAGAATGACATGCAAATGCAGCTCAACACTACATAGCTCATTTGTACTGCAAAAATAACCATGGGATGGCATGTTTATGGTTAAATGCATTATCCATCACCTTCTTTCCTTGCTCTCACAGAGGGCAAAACATAGATGCAAGCACACCTATGCAACAGCTGTAGTCTCACCCAGTGATAGCAGTGGGTTTGTAATGAGCAGGGGGGGCAACCTTGGCAGCACATTCCCACTGGAATTTTTGAGATACTGAAGTCTATCTGAAAAAAGGCTTGTTGATTTACTTTCTACTTTCTTCTCAGCTGGCATAAAGAGTCATTTTACTAAAATACCAGTTAAACCGAGCATACATTAAAGATCATTTCAGAAATCTGTCAGCCTCAGGAATATTGCTTTTCTATTTCCTGAGAATACCTTGGAGTAACTGGCTTTGCTGCTCTGAAGCAGAACAGCTGTTGCATGTATGTGTTGTATTTGCATTGTGTGGGGCAGGGTATTTGTTAGTAGTTTAAAAAGAAGAAAAATCAGAAGCAACAGCTGGACTGACTTTCACCTGGTGGTTACAGGATCTGTTGTGTTTTGCTGTTGACAGAGAGCAGAGGAAAATTCACACATGATTGAGAGCTGGAGAAGCCTCTGAGATCTGGGAGCTGAAGCCTTCCATCATGTAAAATGGCTTGTGAAGGGTGAAATTGCTTGGAGCTGATCAATTTTTATTTAGGTGTCAGTGCTTTTTAAAATCTATGGGTTTTTTTAAACAAAGTCTAAGGGATGATGGAAGGGGGGTGATGCTAGATAACTGGCTATTAGTTATTTTATGGCAGTCCAGTAATAGTTATTTTATGGCAGCCAGGTAACTAGTTAACCAGTTCTTCAGTGGCAGTTAACCTGGGAGATGCAGATGGCTGGGATTGGATGAGATATCAGCGGTCTGTGTTTGTTGTTGAATCATGAAGAACACTCAAGAGAAAGTCAGGCTGGGGGCATCATGCACCAGCTGCAAACCCAGCCCCAAGGGGGCCTTAGCAGGGCTGAGGACCTGCCCCTCCTCTGCCACGTGTGGGAGACCCCCATTCCTCACAAGCAGGCAAATCACATATGCACTCCTCAGTTATAATTAAATTAAAATCTCACTAATTTGGCAGCATACCTATCGCGTTCTATCCTAGCAAGAAACTATTATTTCTTCTTTTATTCTTTTTTACTTGAATCCCAAGCCATCAATGGCTTTCAAAGAAAAAGGAGGTTTTTTCCTTTAGAAAAAAAATCTATTCAAATTATTCATGATTTCTATCAAGAAGGAACCTTTCCTCTTTCAACTAGCAAAAAAAGGGGGAGTTTGATCTTCCTTGAAATCATTTGAGAACCTTGTACATTTCTTTCCAGAACTAAAACTTTCTACAAAGCTTTGGATATTCAGTGGAATAATGTCTATTACATAATTGAAGCTCAATACAATACCTTGGGGCTAATAAATGGTCTCCTGGTTCTATAGAAAATGTAATAAATCATGATAGTTCTTACTGGGATAAGGCCAGGCACAAATGACAAAGTTGGTTTTGAAAGTGACTTGTGGTCAGAAATACTCTTGGTCCAAAATCATTCTCTTGATTGTCAGGGGGACATTTACTTCCTTTAATTTTCAGCCTAGATTTTATGTTGATCCTGCACACTGAATAAAATCAAGCCTGACAGAGCTGCTACTGCAGCTGTTACAGCTGTAAATGTGAAGAAGGCCATTTAAGACAACTCTCTTTCACTGACTATGTTATTTGGAAAGTATGCAGATTATATTAAAAATGGCTTGATATGTCTTTATTGTGTGGCTTTTTTTTTTAAGGAAGCAAAAGATTCTGCAGTATTGAGTAGTTTATTAACATTTCTGATCACAGCTCTTTTACTTAGAAAATAATTGTTCTATTGTGTGCTATGAAGCTGCCTGTAAACAACTGGCAAAGGAGTACACTGGTTTGTATTCTCCATGAAGAAAAAATCAAATTCAATTGATTTATCAAAGGGGACATTCTTTGATGGCAGGGAACCTTTTCAAACTTTATTAAAAATATTGAATAAACCATGAGCGATCAAAGTTCATAATCTGAACTCCTGCTTGAATACAGTAAACCTTCAAAATAACTCATAAAACAGGAGATGAGATGTCTAATAAAAAGAAATGCTCAGAGTAGCCTATTTCCAGACCTCTGTCTTGCTCTGGATCTTGGCTACACCATTGCAGTCCCACTGATTTTACTGGAGTCCCCCTGTGTTTCCACTGGAGAGACTGGTAATAAGAATTGAGCCCTTAACCTTTTTTTTCTGTGACCAATTCAGAAGTATCTATGAAAAGACTGCCTGTCTTTTCATTGAGGGCTTTTCCCTCATTCTGAAAGAAGAAATGAGATTGCAGTCAGCAAAGCTGCACAGTGATTAAAGATAATCTAGGTATGACCTGCAGGCTGAGTGACTGTCCCCTCTGTTCTAGGAGGAAAGCAATCTTATGGCCAAATGCAGGATGGCTGGGGAGAGTGAAGACGAGTGAAATGGAAATTTGCAGAGCTGTGGAGAAAACAGAACTCAAACAGGTGGGATAGCATGGCTTTGTCTTGCAGTCAGCACTGAAATCATGGGCCCTGTGTGAAATACTATGTGTAAAGCTCAAGTGTGTTAGAAACCAAAATGCTCATATTTAGCAGCAAGAAAAAGTTACTGGTTTTTTTGATGTAAACAATAAAACAATGGAGGATAATAGGATAACAGTAACTGAAGGTATAGAGGCAAAGAGTGAAGCAGAGGGAGCAAACACACTGCTTGATTGATCAGGGCACAGTAACCTGAGGTCATTTCAGTTGGGTCACAAGGAAGAGCACACTCAGCATGTCCATGTTCCAGGCAGAGGTGGGAGGCTGGGGCTGCACCTCGCAGGGGGGTTCTCACAGCCACCCCCAACAGGGAGGTGGAGCTGGGTACTTGCTGCCTGGGGTATCCTCTGGCTGGAAGGTGGGATGGAGAGCTGGGAGAAGACACCTGATGGTGCCCAGCACAGCCTGTCAAACGCCTTTGCTCTGAAGGGAGCAATTTTTTTTTTTTTTTTTTGAAGTAGCACCCTAGGCCCAATAGAGTGAAAAAACCCAAACCAACAAAAAACTCAAATAAACTCCCACCTTGAGAGCTTTTGCAGGGGGTCCATCAGAAAAACCGCTGTCCCTTGTGGGTTCTTTGCTCTGGAAATGAAGCAGAGAGATTTGCAGTGAAGACCCTTTGTCAGTCCCCAGCCAGGGTAAATACAATACCTCTAAAACTCTGATTAGTTGTTTGGGTCAAAAGAGATCATATGCTATAAAAAAGCTGCCTTCCTACATGTCATCCCATCCTGTGCAGCACTGCTGTGGAAAGGGCTTATTCTAAATACTCCATTCTGATATAGCAGCACATGAAAAAGAAAAGAAGACACTTTATTAAAAAAAGAAGCTCTTTCAAAGAGTGACAGATGAATGTAGTGGGAGATTAAAATAAATTTTAAAACCTGAACATTATCCTCTAAGGGGAAAAAGCTCCTAAATACAGGTGCAAAACAAAAAATGGCAGAGCAAAACCTCTGACAATACCTTGCACAGAAACATTTATTAGGTCTCTGTAAGTGATCATTAACATGAAACTTGCATTTAATCTAGTATTCAACCATTCCCTTTTATCTTCTAGCTCCATGTGTTTGTGAGAGACAGTGGTCCTTCAAGCTGCTTTTTTCTCACTGGAGTGAATGTGCAGGGAACATAGGTCAGAGAAGGGAATTTGAATAGCCCTGTTTCAAGCTCATCTCTCTGATTTTAGCTTAGACCAAAAGAGGAAAATGATCACCTCTTCTTTAGAGCTGAGCAAATTCTTTCCAAACCAAATAAACCCTCAGCTGTCCTGTCAGCAGTACAACCCTTTGGGTCACAGCACAGGGGAGCAGTGTGTGAGCTGGAGTGGGCTCAGGGGTGCACAGAAATATTACCTTCATTTTCCTGCGTGGACATGCTCTTTCTGGGATGTTGGCAGCAGCATGTGGGCTGGCTGCAGCAATTATTTGCTTGTGCTGCTATTGCCAAAGCACCCAGGCAAGGGATTTCTAAACTAGCCCCATGTATCTGCTGTCACTGACATGGTTGCACTGTGAACTCAGCTCATATCCTGGATTTCTGATGAAAACTGTTGCACACCTGGAGTAACATCTAAAGAC
The DNA here is from genome assembly GCF_028769735.1 of Zonotrichia leucophrys gambelii. Taxonomy (NCBI): domain Eukaryota; kingdom Metazoa; phylum Chordata; class Aves; order Passeriformes; family Passerellidae; genus Zonotrichia; species Zonotrichia leucophrys. The sequence goes on from NC_088176.1 coordinate 29,167,856, forward strand.
ATCTCCTTGACCTCCTTCTAGGAGTACCTAGCTCAGGGAGGTTGGTAAGATGTGAAATTGCCTCCCCTCTCGCAAGAATGTGCCTCACTGCCTCTCTAGGCCATGTTGACACCTCTTGACAAATGTGGGTTGATGGCACAGGTATAATACTCACTTTGGAGGTGTCCAAACCTCTTGAGTGCTTTTTTCCATGTATATCCCTTTGTGGTGCATGCCCAGCTGCCCTGCCAGTCTGCACTGCTGATTTCAGTGAGTGACAAAGACATTTCAAACTGAAAGGAGATATTTTAAATACAGTCAGGAACAACATAAAAAATGACCTCAAACAATCCCACATAAAGTCCTTTGTTATTTTCAAAGCACTTTCCTAGCTTGACACCTTTACTTTTTTATATCCAATATAAAATTCAAAATGTTATATTCCAGGGCAGAATGTGGATCTAAAATAGAAATTTATTGAACCCCAAACTACCTTTTTTATGCTACTGCTTTGAAACAGGACCTGAAGTAAACTCAGTGTAAAGATCCAGAAAATTATCAAGAAAATTCCACTTATCAAACTTTTTCTCCCTGTGATCTTGTAAATAAAGAACTTCCCTGAAGTTCTCCTCAGAGCTCTGACAGCAGTGAGGAGCAGCCTGGCTGTGGATGGCTGTGGGCAGCAGCTCAGGGCTGCTTGGGATTGACCATGCTGGGATGCCTCAGGTGTGCCTTGCATGGCTCAGCACAAGTCAGCCCTGCTCCTCAGGAGCAGGACAGAGATCTGGAGTGAGGAAGCTCAGTCCCATCTCCCAGGAGAACATCCAGGTTTGTACAGTGAAGGCCAACACTGCCTTGCAGGGCCTGGCAACCCCTTCTGTTTCCTGACACCTTTTTCTACAATGCAAAAGGTCACTGGAAATAGTCTGTTGTGGTTCTGTGCCCAAAAGGTTGATGTCTGGTTGCTGCTTTCTCTACTGCTAATTGCTGCTTTTAAATGGCTTTGAAATTACCTCACAGTGACTGAGTGCAGGTTTGGGGCCTGTGTGTACACAGAAGTTGAAGTGAATCAGCTCAGAGATGTTTGGAATAGGCATAGCTGGCAGCACACAGCAAAGAGAATGGCTGGGTGAATTTGCATCTTGTTTAATACATCAAAAAAGTTTTAAGCTGTGACTTGTAGAAGTCAAGCCAGGAACAATAAGCTTGTCTGGAGAATTCTGGTCTTAGAAACGAAAGGATATGGAGCCCTGTCCAAGGTAAATATTGACATGACTCAGGATGAACTAGTAAAACGTTTAATGAAGCTGAAAATAAGGCATCTGGGATAGATGTTTATTGTTAAAAATGAAACATTCAAGCAAAAGTAGCATAGTGATGATGAAGGTTATTCATAGGGAAGCCAAGTTGGGGAAACAGCATCATCTGAAAAAAACTGACTCGGGCTATTTGAGAAACATGGAAAAATGTTAGAATTATAAGAGAGCTAAAAATGTAGGTGAATAGCAAACAGTTATTAAGGATATTCAGAGTGGATTTTGGAGACTGAATCATACCAAGGGAGAAATTATTCAGGTGTCCAGAATAACTCTATTGGCTTTGACAGATTTCTTGGTATTTGCCTTCGTGTAATTGAGAGTTTACTCCCTTATGCCATATGAGGACTGAATATTAAGAAACCTGGAGGGAAAAAAAAGCACTTTCTTTCGTTCCAGTATCATTCTCTTGATGATAGAGAATAGGTCACATTAACTTCTCAAGGCATTTCAGGAACACATTAGGAGATTTTCTGTTTCATGCTGCAGGAAAAGAAACAGCCCTTGCAGAATGCTGTGAAAATAATCAGAAAGGTTCCATTGAACTGGGCATGGGAATGAATTGGGCTGCTATTTTGGAAGTCTTACACCTGAGTCTATGGTGTTACTGGAATGATCTGTGGAAAAATCTGTGGCTGGGTGAGGCAACACTACCTTCCCATGCTCACCAGGGTGGAGATACTGGGGAAGAGATGCCAGGAGTTGGAATTGCCTGCTTAGGTGTGCTCTATAAACCAGCTTTTTTCTACCTCAGAAATGTAACCTTAACGCATAAGAACTGATCGTGTGCAAAAAGTACCTTTGATCTCTTCCCATGTACCGTGCCTACAGTTGCAGTGGCACAAATGTCAGTTCAGAACTGTCTGGTGATTGTGCACATGCAGCTGCAGTCCCCCAGATGGCTTCCTAGTGCAGTACAAGGGCACACATCCCCCCAGCCCCAAGGCACAGGATAACCCACACAGCTGACCATGCTGGAGAAGGAGTAGAGGCAGGGAGGGATGCCTGGGGAAGCCAGCAACTGGGAGAGACTGCTGTGCTGAGGCACTGCAAGTGCCCTTGCTCCTTGGCTGCTTCTGATGGATTCAGGAAAACTGTAATTGTGTTTGGCTCTGCACCATCTCTCAAAGCCTGTATCCAGGCACAAAGTGAATGCTACAATCTCTCTTAGTCCTCCAAGCAGTCTTTTGGAAAGCTGGGGTCTAAAATAATTGAAAACTTAAAGCATAACCATCAACTTCTTGGACTAGATTTAGAAAACCCACAGTCAACCCATCCACTTCCTTCATCTCCTGCTCACTGAGGAGGTTTCCTTTGGCCAGGCTTCTCACTGAGGCCACAATCAAATAGTAGTTGATGGTAGATTTTATTACTAACATAAACAAATAGCAGGTTATTTTGTTATTGTCCCAAGCTTCAAAGCTGGAGCTGATCTTTTGCATCAGTGGGCTCTACCAGTACTGACATGCAATTGGAATGCAAAGGGGATGTTGATTATATAAAACATATGTTGCTTATGCAGATCACTGAGCGTCACTTCAGTGCTCTCTGCAAAGCACCTCAGCCTGTTGATCCTCCAGCAGCCTCAGCCAAAATAACCCAAGAGCTGCACATTCTCTGAGCTGCTGCACAGCAGCATCCCAAAGGATGCACGCCCTGGAAAAGGATGTTGACACAAGCAGCAGGTATGTAGGATCATATGCTGGTATTGCTGTTTGAAACTCAATGCAGAAATGTCTTCTCTGGGCAGAGCAAGAAGGATTTAGTGGATATAAAAGCACATCTAAAGCAAATAAGGGATTTTTATTGTCATTTTCCCCCACACCATTTTATTGGTTTTGTGCTTATAAAAACATTAGCTGATTAACTCACTATCAGAAAGGCAGAGCTGCTAACCAGAAGCTGTGTGCAAAACCAGATACATGCAGTGCCTTGATAGTGGTAGGGTGAGATTTTTCTTTTCCTGCTTCCTCACTTTTAAACCCTGGCCAATAAAACTCTTTTCTGTCATCATAACATTTGGCACTATTCCCATATGTACAGATTGCAACATCTGCAAGTTTTAAAAATTAATATAAAGTTCTGTAATTGTATAAGCCTTGCTCATTTTAATGGTCCTGAATGAGCAGCTCTGATGCAAGTGAGACTCGGGCAGCAGATGAAGTGCTCTGCCTGTACTGAGCAAGCTGCTCCAATGGGGCAGGATGTCTATATAGTTGGTGCTCATGTGGGTGATGATCACGGTGTAGGATTGTGCTGTGCAGGAACACAGGATGGACTTGAGTTTCTGGCAAACAGAAATTCAGTAAGTTACCTGTAAGTGCAATCATGGGTGCCAAACTGCAAAGTAATCACATTTGGTGGAGCTCGTTTCTGTCACCCACGGTCCATGGAGATCCAGCATGAAGGTGTGAGGTTTCACTTTGTCCATTTTACAACCACATTGTACATGGACATGTAGGTGACCTTTCATGGATCTTATTGAAAGCCATAAAAGGACTTAGTCATTACCTACTCAGGGTATGTTGGAAGTATGGTTCAGTATTTCCAGGTTTATTGAAATACAAGCACTCAGCAAGCAGTTTTAGGAATGCTTTGCTTTTCCTGTGTGTATATAAAACCTTAGAGAACTCTCTGATTGTGGCATATTTCAGCATAAAGGAAGTAGAAATAAAATCGGGCGCTATAATTCATGTATTCAGTAATGGAGGACCAAAGCAGGAAGAGACAGGTGCTTTTCTGAAAGGAATGAAAGATCTGAACAGCTGATTCATGGTGAAGTAATATGCCTTTAGCTGAGAACATTTATTGTAGCTGAACCTCATGCCATCCCTCAAGCCAGTATCTTAGATGAATCAGCAACTTGCGAGCTTTATCTCAGCTGTACCAATAGAGTTTATAATATTGTTCTGTCAGTGCTATTTATACATCATCACATGGCTGACTACTCCAGGCTGTGCTTTTTTTACACAGCCTTGGATGATGTCACTGTGGAGTAGGCAATTGTACTGAACAAAGGCTTTCTTCAGAGCAGCAACAATTAAAGCTGATGGCAGAGTACAACGCTGGCGCCATGGAAATACAGAAACAAGCTCTCCAGTTTTAAGGTAGCTCTAGAAGGGCTTTCAGTCCTTCAGTAGCTGGTCCCACTGGGAAATTACTTGAAGTGATATCCCACAGCTCTCAGTGCCCACCTGGCCTTGGAAATGTGTAGGGAGCAGTGTGGTCTGAAGCCTTGGGCTGCTGGGCAGAACACTCACTCACCATGTAATTGTTTGGGGAAGAAAGAAAGCAAGCTCCTCCAAGAAGGAAGATCTGTGGATCTATTCTGCATCACTCACTAAGAGAAACAGTGTCAGCCGGGAAGCCTGGAGCCCTGCCATGGGTATATTCCAAAAGCCAGGGGACTGGTACCCATTGCAGTAAGAAGCAGTGAAAGGATCTACAGATTATTTGTAAAGGAAGAATTCAGCATCCTCAGTTGATTGCCCTTTCCTTTGTGATGTTCCAGTGAGCCTGAAATTCTTCTCTAGATCCCTATTCCCCAGTGCATCGTGTGCATTTCCAGCTGTTTATCATCATTCCATAAGGCCAGCAACATGTCAGCATCAACAGCTGTGTTCTTCTCATCTGCTACTTGTACTGGATCTCTCAGAGTTATACACCACCACTGCTGACCCGCGCTGCTCGGGCACGGCACTGTGTGTAACTCTTCCCTGGAAGCTGCTTCTCAGGAGCTCCCTCTGTGCGCCCTCCAAGCACATCACTGGGTCACAGGTGGAGGCAAGGAAAAGAGAGTGTTCCCCCCACCCCTGCCTGTGCTTTGCAGAATGACTGCAGTAATGAAGTGGTTTATTTCAGAAGTACTCATAAATTGGACACAATTACTGGCTACCTCAGAAACAGAGCTGTAGCATGCTTATGCTGCAGGTTTTGACCTCTCTTGCTTTGCAGACCTTTCCCTCCATTTTCCAGTGCAGGTTTAGACTCAGGTGTGGAAAACTGCAGTCAGCAAGGTTGGTTTTTCCCCCGTTAAGTTTCACAGATTCTCTAAGTACATTCCACAAATCCTCAGAGATCTGCATTTCCAGGCAGGATAGCACTGGCCTACTCCTAGGGACTGGTCTAGTTGCCTTATTGCAGTTACAGTGGTCACCCCTCTCTAGGGAATGGCCCTTCCCAGTGCTCTGACAATTTTTATCCTCCCCTTAAAAATTGCTTCTTTCAAAGTTTGGCTCTGCACAAAACATGCCAGCATCTGATAAAGGCTCAAAACAGAAACAGAATGGCATAAATAGAAATTAAGTAAATTAGGAAGATGTGCCAAAGCAGCAAAACTCTAATGATAGCTGTGGCTGCATGTGCATGTGCTGTGCAGCTTCCAGCCCCTGCCAGAGTGCCAGGCTGCCCCTCAGTATTCCTGGGAACATATGCATTCACTGTGTCACTGGCACTGCCTGCTCCACCTTGGACTGCATCTTCTCACAGACTCTCTAGAAAGCTGGGGTTCGTGCAGGGAGTTGGTGCCAGAGCCCCAACCAAGCCAGCAGCAGCCCTCTGTGGCTGGATGATTTTTCCTCACTTGCTAAACTGTGCTTGTGCCATCTGGTCAATGCAAACAGCCTTATCCTCTCTCCAGCCACATTTTGTGGAAATTGTGGTCTACCTGTGTTGTCAGCTCAGCCATGATACTATATGGTTTATTTCCCTGAGGAGCCAGAGGAAACCTGGGCCAGATTCCCAGCTGGTAAAAATCAACATGACTAAGGTGAAGTAATTTTGGACCATCTGACAGTCTTTGTTAATGGCCAGGGCTGGAAAGGTAGAGCACATCTTTTGCTACTTATTCATTATTGATGCTGTTTTTCCATGAGACCATTGATCACAAGTGAGCAGGAGATACATATGTGAGAGCTGTTCTCCTAAGCAGCATAACAACTTAGGGTTCCAGCTGAGATCCTTCCAGAAGTGGCTGTGTGTGGTGCTGGCTCTGCTCAGGTAGCCCTGAGTCCCTCAGCTGGGCTCCCACCACTCTTTCCCACAGAGCACAGCTTGGTCCCCCAGAGCTATGCTGGAGTTAACCTACTCCAGCCTTATGTTGGTCTTGTTTTTGAACCCTGGTTCTCTTTATTCCATGAGTTAGGACATTCTTAGTTTGAAAATACAGGCAAAGTTTTAGAAAACTATTGGGATGAGAAGAAAATGTGGAGCCAGTTGAGAAGGGATATAATAACCTGTAACTCTTGGGTTGCTCTGCCTATGCATGTTTTGGCCTTGCTGAATATTGAACTCTGGAGACCTGTGCTTTTGTGGGAGAAAACCTAGACAGGGATGTTTATTAGATCTTGGGCAGAATCTTTCTTGCCTTTTGTTGCCTCCTGATGCCCTTCCTCACCAGCTTGGCTTGCTGGTCTGTAGGAGGGGTGGCCCTGGGGCAAGGGAGAGATAAAATTTGCACTTCTATGAACAGCTGTTGGTCTGAAGCTCACAGCAACTGCCAAGTGTGAGCACAGTCAAACTGGACTTGTTCTTCTGTGACACAAAACAAATGGTGAAGATCAAGAGTGGTGGTTTAGAGAAAGATAACATCTCCTGTCAGACCAGCTGACATGCTCAGGAGAAAGGCGATGAGGTTTTCAGCACATGGGTCTGTGTAATCAAAAGGAGTGCACTGAATGAATGGGCCTGGAGTAAGGGAGGCAAAAATAGAACCAGCCATCTGTCAGCACACACCAGGATGGCTAATTGGGAAGCCTCAGTGCTCAGCTGCTGAACGTCCTGCCTGGTTTTGTCACGGAATGGAGGCGGCCGTAGCAATCTCCCCTTGTGGGCTGGGCACAGCTTGGAGTGATGGGGTGTCTGGTGAGCTCCCTCAGTGCCCTTCTGCAGCACTTCTGAGGTCCTGTTGTGGGTGACAGAGGCATCTCTGTCCTGAGGACCATCATCTTCCTGTGGTCAGGCAACAGGAGAAGTCCTCAGGGCAGAAAAGGTAGGGAAGGACTGGAGGCAGGTTCATATCTAGTGCCTCCTCCTGCATGGGCAGGAGAATTCTCTTCACAGGCAACAGCCCAGCTGCAAAGGCTGGAACAGAGGGGAGGCAGCCCAGCTGGGGCTGTTGCATTTATCCAGAGGAGATCCTAACATTACTTTGAGATGTTACCTCTGCCAATGGTAGTCAAACATTATAAATATATATGTAGTGTGAATGTATGTAATGATTGATTTCATAGTCACCACACAAGTTGGAAACATTGCTAATGTGATGCTTATAGACAGAAGTTAGTCCAAATTAAAGGCAGGAAATTCCAAGGTATTGTTCTTATGGAAGCTGTGACAGCTGAATTATATAGGCTTGTTAAGGAACTAAAAATAACCTCATTCAGAGTAGATAAAAGCATTATGTATGAGTAAGGAAACTGAATTACAATTGCAGTGGGAGCCATAAGTCTGAATATCTTGACTGTTGCGTGCAGTTAAATGGAAACTCCACCATGCTGTTATATTAATTTGGTACTTTTTATTTAGGGACAAATCTTCAAATTCTTTACCTTAAAACACAATGAAGGCAATGGATAATTTCAAATACAGAAAGATTCAGACATGGGGATTCAATGCCTGGGTCATAAAGGTAGGATGAACTTCTATCTTGCTTGTTTCTGCTGTCATGATTTGATGGTGGGTGTAACTGTGGGAAGCATCCTGCATTGCCTTCAGACTCACCAGGACAAGACTGTAGAAAGTAAATAAATCTGGAATTCATTTCTTGCTGATCCCCACCTTTTCTGGGACAAAAACCATGGCAGGATCTTGGAGAATAGAAGCCTGATTTGGTAACATCCATCAAGGCCGTGGTACCCCTTGCCACCACAGCACCTGTCTGCTTGCCAGCAGGGGCACAGCCAGGCTGTGTCCCACCTCCCACAGCTCTCCCTTGGGATGACCACTGGGATGAAGGACTGAGGTTTGTGGCTGCCATCAGCCCTGCTGCTGCACCCTTGCAGATGCCAGGCACTGGGCTTGGCAGGAGATCTCAGGGAGCCCTTTGGGCTGAGGAGAGCATGCTCAGCCAAGTTCACTGCTGTATTTGTGTGGGAGCACTGAAGGACACCCTGGGGTTCAGTGCCTGTGTCCCTGCTTGGTGTCCATCCTGAGGGAGCATCCTGGCAGACACTAACCTGTGCTCTAGGCAGGCAGAGGGAAAGCCTCTGCTGGCAGATCTGGGATAGGATGCTCTCCATTTAGCATCAAGCTGAAATTTTACATCATGAAAATCTGATTAAAACCCATATTTCAGCTGGCCTTTCTTCATCCAGTATTTGAAACCTGGCATCTGTGTTCTGGCTGCACTTCTGAGACCCAGCAGAGCAGCTTTTGGAGATGGGCTGGGGCTGGACTGGGGCTCTGCCCCACATCTGCCAGAAAACAGTGGCTGGGTTTTCCACAGTGGCTCTCAGAGATTTTTGGTAATTTTATTGCAACATCTCTGCCTTGCCACTAGTTTTCCTACTCTGAGACAGTAATTGGTGTACATTTTGTTGCCACAACATTACTCACCTGGAATTTGAGACATTTTGCTTCTACTTTGCTTTGTTTTAATCAGACTTCCTTGAAATGTCACATTGAAATGAGAAAAGCAGCGAGGCTGTAGAAATCTCAGCCATAGACTGCAAGGCAGGAACTGCATACAGAGCTTGGCAGGAGGCACTGGGACTACCTGAGAGTACCTCTAATTGCCACCTATAAATATCAAATATCAGTATGTGTAGAGAAGGTGAGTGCAGAGGACAGAAAATAGTTTTACTCTATGCTGTAGTATGATTCATGCTTTTAAGATCAAGATTAAAAGTCTCTGTTAGGTTCCAGACTATGATTTTATTTTCATTTACATCAAAGGATTTAAGAGCCTTCAAACCCCAGCATTTTTAAAAATAACTTTTAAGCATACTGTCTGGCAATGTGAGTCCCACTTAGCATGGAAGAAGCCAGGTTCTCCTCATATAAATCAAATAACTGAAAAATCTGAATTAAAGAAATACCTTGTCCTCAATTTAACTCTGACAGCTTGTATTGTATTTTTGTTTCAGGAAAAAGACTTTATGAAATGTGGGCCCTTGTAGCCAGGACATAGGCCTGGCTGATTAGCCCTACAGATCAGCAGAAACCATGCACCATAAAAGCCTGTGCTTTTATGCAGGGTTCAGAGCCTTAATTTGAATTTTTGGGCTTGTTTGTATTTCAAAAGCAAAAGCTACTGAATTGCATATTGAAAACCACATTTCAGGGCAAGTATCCTCAAAACACAGCCCAGGTTTGATCAAAAGGTTCTCAATTCTGCAAACCTTTTGACAAACCCAATGAATGTTTACACTTTCTAAGTAAACTCCAAACCATAGGCTGGCATCTTGCTATCGAGTTTTTTCAGATTTTCTCTCTCTTCCTCTCCCCCTCCTTACCCCCCCTTCCTTCCCCCAGCTCTTACAAAAATCCAATCTGTCCTTCCAAGATGGAAATTTTAATATTTTTATTAATAAACACATGAGCAGGCACAATAAATAAATATCTACATGCAAGCAAAATACTGAGCTGTGTTTGTAAAATGCCAAATAAAAAACAGGTTTGTATTTTGGCTTTATTTAATGTCCATTCCTGTGGATCAGGCTGCACAGAGTTCACTTGTCCAAACCACTAAGATAAACCTTACCACATATAGAAATAGATTTTAATTACAGAGCAATAAATACTGTATCTTTTTTTGCTGTATGCATTTTTCTATCAGCAGACAAAAGCTGACATTTATTTTACTGATAGCCCTATATTTCCCCTCCCGCTACCACTGCAGCAGAATTTCCCTTGCCTAAGGAAATTGAGAGGATCAGAGCACATCTGATGTTCCATTAATTTAAAACGGCTGCCAGGACTTGCATATTGTAGCAGCTTTAAAGTGATTGAATTTGGATTATTTCAAACTCTGGAAAGTCCTGCCTTGCCTGACAGAGGTGTCTTGAGTGACAAAATAAAATATGAATATGTCGTGTCTGTACGTCCTCATCCTCGCATGCAGCATTGCAACAAGCACAATAGAAGCCATGGAAAGAACAGCCCTAATTTTTTTTTTTTTTGGTGGCAGGCCCCCTTTTTAAGCTGTAGCCCAGCTAAGTGGAGACACCTGGTGTTTGCTGCAGCAAGTTCACTAAAAATATGTGAAAGGGGAGGAGGAGAGTAGGGGTGTCTGGGGTGCCCTGACTGGGACACAGCCAAAAAATTCCTCTCCCGTTGCAGGGGCTCCCCCTGTGAATATAGCCCTGCCCTGACCACAGAAGGGCTGCTACAGCCCAGCTCTTGTCCTGGGGGGAAGCTTCACCCTGTCAGGTGTTAAATAAAACACCAGCAATATCTGTTTTGTAATGCCTAGTGGGTAGCTTATGCAGCATAATTCCAAAAGCAGAAAAAGTTTATGCACGGCCAAAGGAATATTAAAGTTTCACTACAAAAGAAATATTGTGGCTGCCAAGGCCTGATTACTCATAAACCCCACAGCATTATCACCATCCATCACTGCCGAGCTTTAATGACCAAACTAAAAGGAGAAACATCAAAGTGGGGGGGGTGGTGTCGTTGTCGTTTTTCAAGAGTAAGATTCCCTAAATATAGGACCAATAGTAGAGCTCGACATATTTTTTGACCAAAAAACTTGAAAAATCATTCAAATGAATCACAAAACATATGTTATGTTTTGCTGTAAAAGCCATGAAGTTTGTGCAGTGCTCTATTATGGTGACTGCTTGGCTTTTCATGCATTCCTAAATTACCATGTAATCCAAAACCTTGTTTTCAGCTGCTCTATATTGGAAAGTCCCTTGCAATAATCAGGATGATTACAGGCTAGTGCAGAGAACAAAACTTGTTTGTATTATTGCAAATAAAAATGTCGTTTATCAGAAATTTTACCTTTCAAGGGAAAAATAAAAATAATAATAATAAACTTTCTCTTTTCCCTGGCTGGAAGTATTTTAAGCATGGGATTAATTCTGGCCACTCTACGACTTAAAAACACATGGATACTTGGTATAAAAATATGTTTCTTTCCTGTAGGGACTTGACTCTAATTGGTGTGCCAAAACTATCTCACAGAGATTTCATTGTCTTATCTACTTACATCATCTTAATGCGATTTTATTTTACTTTGTCAAAGTCATATTAATGTAAATGTGTTCTTGATAGCAAACAGAGTTCTTTTTTATGCTAAACAGGATTCAGCTGACTCTAATAAAACAGCTTGCAATCCATTAGGCTATAACTGTAATATAGTTATTTTGTTTCCCAAATAAAGACCGTGTCAGAAAGCTGTATAAGGATTTTTGTCTTGTTTTTCCACAATAATTGCTTGGGTGGGGTTACATTCTGATCTTTAAATGAACAGTATCGCTTGGAACAAACACTTCATATATCTTTTATCTTCCTCTTGCAATACAGTTCTGAGTTTTCTTTGAAAATGCAAAGCTACTTTTCCAGATAAGTCATCAAAATGTTTCCAAAGTATTTTAACTGCCAGATTAACTATATCTTGAATACAAAGATAGATGGCTTACATTCTTTATGCAGAAATCCTGCCAATGCATAGCAACTAGCAACAAATTAATTTCTTTTGCAACAGTGGGAAGGAAATAAAAAAAAGAAACCCTGCTTTGCTATGCAAAGCTCAAAAAGGTAAATAGATATTTAAAAAGAAAATAAGGTTACTCGTTCTGAAAGGGTAATCTGTAAGCAAAGAACAGAGGATTAAACATACATTTGCTCTCTTTACAGAATCTGTGTTCCAGCCTTCTCTTAATGTATTCAGCTAATTAAGGACTGCGGTGACCTTGTGGCAGATTCTGAAATCTAGGAATGTCTAATTTTTATTTAATTTTATTTTTATTTCTTTTAATGCTGCCTCTCCCACAGAGCTTAATACAATCTGTTTCAGGTCAAAGTCTGTTTATGTCAGCAATGTTCATACTACACAACTAAAATGTTTTAATGCATTTATCAACTGAAAATATTGCAAACATTTCATTTCCTTTGATACAGACACAAAAAACCCTCTGCCTTCATTGCAAATTCTTGTTCATATGAATCACTCTGAGTAATATTTGCTTTAACTTTCGTGTGGTTCTACAAACAGCCTTTATATGGCTGGACTTCAAAGCTGGTAGAAATAAAGGTTAGAAATGTGATAGGAGTAATCTATTATTAGGCATGAAACATTAAACCACTTTTAGTTATAAGCCTTAAAACCTGAATAATATAGATTTTTAACTTGCTGCATATTTATTGTGTTTTCAGTTAGTTAAGTCATTTAGCATGGAGGAACTGTTTGGAAGAGAAATATTTTCCATAGGAACACAGACCACAATTGGGTTTAATTTTTCCTAATATTTAATTTAGAAAAACTGCAGTATGGTAACAGACATCTCATATGTCAAAGCTGAAATACTCTGCTTGGTGTTCCTTGCAGTGTAAAATTAATCTCTTACCAGCACGCTGACCCGAAAGGCAGGTTTTAGTGAAACAGGCATGGGGTGATGGGAAGGGTGTGGGAAGGGAAGATAAAATCTCCTTCAAATAGCAGGGAAAGGGAAAAAATTAACACAGAGGAATGTCACAGAGTTTGCCACTGACATCCAGTGACATGAGCTGATCCAAATGTGTGTGTGAGGGGTTTCTTTGACCAACATGCCCCACACCATTCACGGTTCATCCCTGTCACCCCACAGAGGTTTGTGCAGGGGACATTGCTGAGGAGGGATGTGCCCATGAGCCCTGGCCTTCATCCCTTCACTCCCCTTAAGGAATTCACATGGTCCAAGAGGAGCTGGACAGAGAGATTGCCATGGTTTTGAGGGAGTTCAGCCTGTGCAGCCAGTGGAGGCTGAACAGTGTTGTTCTTGTTCTTGGTTAGGTTTGTGTACTAACACAGGAGCATAAAAATAAGCTGAAAACATGTAACAGTTCAAGCCAAACAGGTCAGCCAGAAATAAACTACCATTTAAAATCTAGAATTTTAAATCTTCATGAGCCTGGGAAAGACTGGGGAAGCAGCCTGGGCCCAATCCTGTTCCCAGTCCTAGCAGTGGGAATTTTAACATTGACAATACAAGACACATTGCCCTTTTCTAAAAATCTAATTTTGTTTCCTTAGGTCCAGCTCTGCCAGCTTGCCATGGCTGCTGTCTGCCCTGCATGAGGTGGGATGAGGGGACTCACTTTGCCCTTTCCTGGTGGATTCAGCCACAGCACAGGGACATCGACCACCTCTGTTCATATCGCCAGGGACACCTTGGCAATGTGGAGAAGGAACCCACTGCATCGTGTGGAGTGGGTAATATCCAGATTGAGGGTACATGTCTGGGGCAGGGGGCATCTCTGAGCTGCCCTGCTCTCCCCTTGGTGTCACTGCAGCAAGCAGTGGGGAATGGCTCACTCAGCGTCAGGGAGTGGAAAACTCTCACTATTTATATTTTGCTCAGTGGAAGAAAGGGTCACACCCATCCATCTCATTAGTATAAAAAAGCATTGACAACACCATAATCCCCACCTTTCCTTCTCCCATGCTTCTCCAGAGCACCTGGTGCAGTGCCAGAGGGTTTAATAGGTTACCCTGCAAAGCCTGGGACCGTGGTGTCACGCAAGGTTGCACATTCCCAGGAAGTGCATGTGCACAAAGCTGTAACAGACAGACTGAGGAGCGATGGCCCTGGCTGGCAGTGCCGAGAGGTGCTAATATTGCTGGGGAAAGTGAAAACATAATTGAAACCGTTTATTTTGGGGGGCATGCAGGACACAATGAGGCAATAACTTCTGAGCAACAGATACCTGTAATTCACCTATCGTGGTCTTACAGACTTTTAATTTGCTCTACAAATTTGGCTGGTTGCAGAACATGTAAACACCCAGAACTGTACTCGGCAAACCATTAAACATTAACTTATTGTCGACTTTAAAAAAACCCTACTCATGATATTAAAAACATAAGGGGAAAGAGATGCCAAGCTAGTGAATGAAGCCAGCTGACTGCTGAGAAGAGGCTACGGGGTTTGCTCCTTAGCTTTGCTGTTTTCAGTAATCTGAGTCACTGAGATATTTTTAGACACAGTAACAAGTTCCATTGTTAAGTAATTTTTCATTTGAATTTTTCTCAAATTATGCTGTCCTCTTGGCCTGCAAATCCCTTTCTTCAGCAAGGCAGTGCTGCTCTCCACACCCCAAGGAGGAAGGGGAGCTATGGAGGACTCTGATGATTTGGACCACATGGTGGAACAAGATAGATCTCAGCGTCAGGTTGGCAGGATATTTCCCTTTCTTCAAAGGTCTCCAAACCCAGCAAGATTTTCTTTGATATCTCTCCAAAGGGATTTATCAGCATTGGGGCATACATTTGTTTAGATTGTTCCTGTAGGGTGGGACTTTCAAAGGAGCAAAAGGATGCCAAGTGCCAAATTCTCACCAAGCTCTCCATAAAGATTTCCTTAGCTTCCTTTGAAAATGTTAGCTGTGCTCCCCATTGCTCTGTGCATCCCTGCTGGAAAGGTGCCCAACGGTACCCTCACAACGTGGGCACAAGGGATACAGGAAAGATGGTGACATTTTAAAAAACAGGAGGAAGAACTGGCCTGGGAGAGAGGAAATGCATGAAAATGTGCAGGTTGGGGAGGAAACAAGGAGGGAAATGGAGACCAAATTCCCTAGACCCATCATTGTTTGGGGTTTTTTTTATTCTTCCTCTCTGCGTATTATTTCTCCCATGTTTTCTCTGAGAGTTTTTAACTAAATTGACATGTTTTAGTTAAAACAAGAGATGAGCATCTATTGAGATCATGGGCAGAACTTGGGCCCTGTGACCAACTTCTGCTCGTGCTCTGGCTTGAGACATGTCGGAACACTCAGGTGACCTGATGGCGCCGGGCATTAGGGTGGTCCCCCTCAGGGCTGCCATAGGAAAAGCAGAGGCTGTGCCCTAGGACAGGGCCACAGGGAAGTTAGAGGTTTGGCAACTGGTTGTCTTATGTACTTTTCATGAAGCAGGGGCTAAGTCCTCCCTGATGGTAATGCACTGCCTCAGACATAGTGGGAGATCTGCAGGGAGCTGCATAGAGACATTCAGGCCAGTAGCTCCCGAATAACAAATGCACTGATGTCCAGGAGAGGACTTCCAGAGCAATTTGTTTTCCTACCCTGGGGAAAGGGCCTGATGAGGGCTGTTTGGAGAGGATGTCAGAGGAAGGAATTTTTATTTTACGAGTAAGGAGATACAGAGGCTCTTTCTGATCTGTTATAGGTGCGTTAATGATTTGCGAGCTGAAGCAGAGCTTGTCATCCTCTGGTTATTTTGCAGGCTGAGAAGAGCCTTCCAAGTTCTCTAATACTGTATTTGTAGTCATGTACCTGGCTGGGTTTTTTAAATGATAAGTACCTAGAGATTGCTGAGAGCCACAACATCTCTTAAACCTAGTTTCTCCTTAGTGCTTGTTGGTTTCCAGATACAATTTAAGATGTTGATTTTGCCCCCAAGCCCCCATGACTTAGTGTTGCAAAGAAAAGTGGTTCTGTTAAAATTTGTCTTATATCATGAGCTAAGTAAACCTCAGCACATCCCTTCTCATCCCATGTTGATCCAAGGATTAGATGTTAGCTCCCTAATTCAGTGAGGACAGGCACAGACCTGCTGCAGTAGCTCTGCCTGGTGCTTTTGAGGGGCTGAGGGCAGCAGGGTGCTGAGGCAGAGAGGGAGCAGGGGCTCTTGAGTCCTTGTCTCTTGCAGAGAGATGGAGGGCAGAGGGAAGAGCCTGAAGAGACTCCCAGTTTCTCACTGGGGCACTGAATAGGGCCAGCAGCCAGCTTGGGAACTCCTCAGATCTCAGCCAGCAATGGTTGTTGAAAGGAGCTTCATTAAGCACTCCTGAATGTAAGTTTTGGGAAATCAGAGTTTCACTTTGATTTATTTCAAATATTCAGCTACCAAGAATAAAATAAGGACCTCTCATATGTGTTTTGGAGAGGTAATAAAACTTATTTACATGTCTGCAAAGTCCTTTGCCATGCGCACTTAAATCAGCATTGCAAATCTATCTGAACGTGGTGCTCTGGCATCAGCCTCCAGATGACATGTAACATGTTTGCAGTTTGATGGTCTTCACTCAAAAGGCTGGCTACAATATTTTTATATTTAGATTTATTTTTGGAGTTTATGGTTGAAAGATTTCAGCTCTGGGCAGCCTTTTCCATGGCTTTTAGTAGCGACACTTGCAGTTGTGTTTCACGTAATTAAACAGCCAACAATACTTAATGAAGAAATAAATAACATCAATAAAGTAGTAAATAATTATATGCAGGCAAACACCAAAGACATTATCCATCAGGCAACAGCTGTGAGCATTAGTTTTGATTAATCAATAATGTTGTACAATAGGAGCAGGAATGCTGGCCAGGCCTCTGGGGGAATCACCAACGCTTTTCTAAGCAGCAAGCATTGTGATTTTAAGCAGAACTTTCAGCAGAATCTTTAATTAAATGTAACAACCAAGATCTCCTCCAGCAGCATTGCTGCACTTCTCAAAGGCCATCGAGCAGCTGGAGTTTAACCAAGACCCATTTAAGGAATTTTCTGTAGCTGGGAAGGTTTCTTGGTACGTCTGTGTTGGGAGATGCCAGTTGGGTACCATGTCCATCAGCGAAGGCACTGTTGGGCCAAGGGTGCTTTGGTGGGGTTTGGTGACCCTCTGAGCAAGGGACCAGAAGTGCCTGGCTTGTGCCACCTAGGCAAAATGAGCTGGAGCTTTTGGCTCTGCCTTCAGCAAGGTGGCAGAGGGCATGCCTGCCCAGCCTGCAGCTGGAGCCCTCAGGGCCTCATCCCAGTCTGGGCAGCTCTCAGAGCAAGCACCTGTTCTGTGTTTTCTTTCCAAATGTAAATATGGCTGACATTTCCCACCCATGCTGCAGCTCCTCAGGAATCTGATGTGGGCACGTTCATGACAAAATCAGCAAAGTCTGGTTCATCTTCATCTGTACCTCCTGGAAGAGGAGCCTTAATGAAGCTTCCAGGAGGAACAGAGTTCCTACCCCCCTTGCTGAGCGTTCCTGTCACCAGCTCACTGAATTCTGTGGCACCGCTGTCTACTCAGGCAGCATCCCTGGATTGTGCTGATGTTCCACTGCAATCAGCCAGCCAGAGCATTGGCTTCTTCCTTTCCTTTATACTTCTTCCCCTTCTTTAGTGTCTAAGAGCTTGAAAAGAAACTAAACCATTGAGAAAGGCTGATCATGGCACCAGATCCCAACTTAGATAAAGGCACGAAGTTTTATAGCCATTACCCCTTTAAAAGAGAAAGAGCAGAAGGGACAAGAAGGGTTTCTGGCATGTCAAGGACAAATTTCCAGAGTCTGCACTCACGTCTTGAAGGTTTGTTCCTTATGAAACCAATTGCTGATGACTTCTTGGCATCTGAATAAGCAACAGCACCACATTGCTTCCACCATGAGTCCAATGCTGGGGATATCTCCCCAGCAGTGGAGACAGGAGCATGAGAAGGGAGTGAAGCAAAGGCTGTAGCTTGGCTTGACATGAACGAAACAGATGTGCAGAACCACTCCTGGAGGGTTACTTTTATTCTCTGAATTGGCAGATGCACGTAGGAATTTTGCAAGCATAAGGCACGTGGGTTTGTTGAGCTAAAAATGGCAAATCTCCAGAGAGGGATGGACAGGGAAAGCCCTTGGCTCTTGTTTGAGAAATGGAGGTTTGCAGAAGGCAATGGGGGAAACATCCACATGACTTAAAAACTCAAACAGTGCCCAAAGACCAGTCTTGAAGTCTTTTTTCCCAAGCCTTCTCAGCAGGAAAACCAGGAACAGAAATCTCACACGATAATTGCTGATAGTGCAACAAACCCCAGAGGGTTTCCTTACCCACTTCTCAACATGCAGGCACTAATAAACTCCTGTGTTAACATTAATATTCCTGATAGTCTCTGTGGGCTCCTTCTCCCAAACGTGAATCTCATTAAATTCTGTAAACCCAAAGTAAATTGGAGGGTGTTTAAAGGTGTATCCTGTAAACTGGAGAGCTGCTGCCTGCTCACAGCCCCTCAGAGCACCTGCCAGCCAGGTCTGGTAGCACTGGCTGCACTTCTGGAGTCTGGTATGGCAAATGGGTACTGCTAAATCTACACAAATCTGGTACCATCTCAGATAATGCCAAGTGAAAACCGCTCACATTTCTCCTTCAAAATCAGCAGATATGATTATGGTTTCCTCCCTCGCCTGTGAAGGACATGTGGGGTATTCCCAGGGGCACAGAGCACACATGTACATTTCTCTGTGGATGCTAAGACTGGTGAGGACAAATTGACTGTTTCCTGCAAAATAAAATCTCAGTTTCATGTTTTTAAATAAGTAATGCAGTGTAGGTAGCCTATAAAACTCAGGGCTTTTCCTTTCCTTAGAAGACAGGAAAGCATGTCAATAAGCCACACATAAGGGCAGGGTTTAGAGGTTTTTTTAGTTCTTTGTCACATTCTTTCACAGAGTAATCATATTGGCTTCTCCAGGAACAGTATTTAAGGCAGATATTAATTTGTTCAATGAGATAACTTTAAAAATTACAGATAAAGAATAAGTTTTTGGTAGGATATGGATCTCTTTCCAGGAAAGCAGCATCTTAATAATAGATAGGGTATGGACACAACTTCAGAATAAAGACCTATTCTAGGTCCAGGTTTAAAGTACCTGAAATACTACTTTTTCCTAACTGGAATAAGGCTTCTGCAGACTTTTTCTTCCCAAGCAGATAATATTTGGCATCTTATGCACTGCATCAGATAAGATAAGTGGATGATCTTCAGGTATTTCTCTGCAGTCCTGTTATTCCTGCTTAGTTTTATTGAGATGAAGCTCTGGATTCCTAAACTTGGGAAGGGCAGATCTCATCAGGCCTCCTCCTTTCTTGCTGTCCTGAGCCTGTGCTTGCCACTGATTCTGCTCAGAATGGCTTTTCCCTTGGGTTGCTGTTTTCTGGTAGTTTTGGTAGAGGTGGAAGTGCATGGTGCCCAGCAGCCAGCTCTGGCCTCCCTGTGGCTGTCACCAAGGACCACGCTGTCCTCTGCTTTCACCAAAATTCAGGGCTTAGGAGTGAGATCTTTTTGAAGGACTGCAATTTTTAGATCCCTTTTTATTGCTAAGCTAGGTAATGCACCTCTCAAAGTCATTATTCAAATGTGGCATATGTTTTGCTGTGAATTTGCAGTAGAACTCTTTCCAGTGATTTTCAAAATAAATGAGACTTTGCATAGTACCTTTTCCGTATTTAACATTGCCTTCCTGGCTTTGCAGCCAAGGCTTCCTTTTAAAGGCATGTGCATGAGATTATGCAATCGTAGTATTCCGGATACCCAGAGCAATTAAAATAAATCAGGCTAGGTATAATGAAGATGAGCCAAAGCATCTGTTTCTCAAGAGGATTTAAAAAAACCCCACCAACACTATCATCCCCAGGGGCCTGAATCCATGGTGGTTAGACCTCAGAGATTCTTGTACTTCAGAAATGTGTCCAGCACTCTCTTGGATAAGAAAAGGAGGAGCTGCAAAGGAGGAGAGGACTCTGGTATGGCCACAATTCCTGCTCCCTGGAAACAGCAGCTGGATAACCCCTTGTGTTTGGCAAAGCTGGACTTGGAGATTAATTCCATTTCCCTTCTAGTGTTTTAGTTTGACATGTGTACCTGGATGGAGAGGAGAAGGAATGATTTCTGCATCCTCTCCGGTGTTTACCACACACATCTTGTGTTTATAACCTGTAGTTATTGACAATGGTGCCTCAGCAGGAGGTGCAGAAATGTCCATCCCCCCGTGCAAGGGACCACAGTGACCTGGGACACTGTGAGACAAGAAGGACACTTCAGGGCATAGAGTTGAGGTACCAGGAGCTATTTTGATTTGTTTTCCCCTCCACTGCCACTTGGCACCAGATGCCAAAAGCTGTTTTCAGGCAAAACCAGGAAGGGAGCCAAGTGTGGGGCAGTCTGCAGCAGGTTGGCTGCTGAGCTGCCTTGCTTAGGTAGGATGACTCAAAGACAGCTTAGCCAAAGGTTAAATGTCACTAAACTGTACCAGATGATTGACTCATCATTGTAGCGACATTTGTAGCTCAGGTAAAGGATGAAGATGCAGGAATAACTGCAGAAGAGACTGCTAGTGCTTACCAGGAAAAAATCTACATGCAAAGGAAAGAGCAAGTTGTGGTGGTGGACACTTTAGCCCTGCAGGTAGTGAGGGGACCTCAGAAAGGCTTTCTCTGTTGTTTCTCTGTGTCAGTGCATCTCATTCTAGAGCTGGCAGGAAAGATCTCAGTAACTGGGAGATCAAATGTCCTTGCACAAACCAAACTGGGGAAAACAGAAAAACTCATGCCAAAACAGATGAGCAAGGGTTGTCATAAGCACTTAGGCATTAGGAAGGCAGTCAGAGTCAGTAAGGAGGTGAAATCCTGCTTTCATATGATGGCAGGGCAGAACAAAGCAAAATCTGAGTTTGGCTGGTGCAAAGCCCACTTTGCCCTGACTTGCTCCCCAGCAGCACTGACTGCTCCCTCTGAGACAACTGCTTACTGTCCTCTGGGGCCCACCAAATTTCTTTAAAAAGGGAATTTTCTAAGGAAAAAAAAAGTCACAACAGCTCAGACCTGCGAAGTGGAAAGAGGTCAGCTTGTTTACTTAAACCGATTTAAATCTGGCACACTGAGAATAGCAACTTGCTTTGACCACTGACTTGGGTAAATATGGCCTGGCATTCTGGTGATATTTCCAGCCCCAGCTATCCCTATCATGCAGGGATATATATATATATATGCACATGGGTATATTTTCACTAAAAACAGTTGAGGTAAATTATTTGACAGGAGCTGGATGTGAAATGACTGGTGTGCATTTCCTGTGCATTGTTTGGAAAGTGAAGCCCATCTAAAGTCCTACCAGGCAACATGCTCCTCCAAGCTTTATGATTATAAAAGAAATCATTTGGTCACATTTAGGAACATTTCCAGTAGAGAAATTTTTTTCAGGATTTGGTGAGAAGGCAGCTATCTTTAGCAGATAAATTAGCATGTTTTCTGAGAGATCCACACAGGAAAGGATAGCCAGGGATTGCTTGCTGGACAGTATCAGCATTCCAGCTTTGAAATGACAATTCAGCCCTTGTAACATGAGATGAAATTATCTCCGTGGCCTCGGCTCCCTCTTTCTCCCACAGCCATCCACGCTACCACCACACGTAACAAGACATAATTTTACATAAGTAGAAGACTGTGCTCTGAGCCAATATCCGAGTCGTGCCTGATTGAATATTGCCATTTCAGAGCCACCATCTAATCACATTTTTCAGGCCGCGTGAACAAAATAATGTTGTTATAATTACACAGAGTGTTTGTGTGTATGCGCGCATGTGTATTATATATGTATAATGACATTAGGATGATAATATAGCTGTTTCTATTAGCTCTGTGGTATTAATAAGGTATGACAGAAAGTTATTTGATACCATTTGAAATCCCACTTGCATTTTCATATTGCTCTCAGATGTAATTCAGGGACTTGATTTTTATGAGTTATGGCTCTGATGTCACTTGTATTTTTGCCCGTAATAGGTCCCACTGGAGCAAAATTCATCAGACTCAATTAACAGCATCTGAAAAGTGTATTTGGTTAGCAACCAATCAGGCAGAAATGGTGTGGGCTCTGTTTTAGCTGACCCATCACTCTGTGCCACTAGATGAAACCAGCTTTGCAGGCAGCAGTTAGCAGCCGCTGGAGCTCAGTTACTGTGAGAGTAAGGCAACTATTTTGGGGGCTAGTCAGCTGCTGGTTCTTCCTGTCCCATGGCTGCACCCCTTGTTATGGGTCTCAGAATACTCTGCAGCCATCTGGGCACCCTTCTCCTTTCTGCATGTGCCACCAGTCACTATTTTATTGTTGAATATCTTGATACTCAGTGATGATTATTTTCTTTAAGCAGCCTGGTCTGGGAGCCCTGGGGCAGTGGGGTGCTCGTTCCAGGCAGCTGCTAGCAGTGCTGTGGGGGAATTAAAAACACACAATGCCAGGGCAACAAAAAGAAATGCAAGGTAAATAAAAATAATTCCAAATGCAGATATGAATTGAAGACTGGGGTTTGTAAGCTGATCTCACGTAGGATTTCTGCTCGGTTTGGTCACTTATTGGAGCTGGTGGATCTTTTGAAGGGAAGATAAATGCTCTGACTCCTGGCATTATTAATGCTTTGAGCTAGTGATTCATACATCTGATCTAAAGGGCTCCAAAGTGGGAGACTGATCCCAAAACCTGCTGAACTGAACATGGGGCCTCATGGCAATTTCACAGGGCTTTGCATCCCATCCCGTGTGCTGAGTGGGAGCAGGGGCTGGCATCACCCTCACAGTCCCTGCTCCCACTGTGACTCCATCTCACACCCTGAACACTCCTCATAAAACTCCCCCGCGTCTTAAAGGCCTGGGAGGGAAAAGCTGTGAGCAGAGAATCAGTAAGTGGCCTGGAGCCCCCAGCACTGCTGGCTGCCCCCCCGTGCAGGCACAGCCCATCCCAGCGTGGATCAGGCTGTGTTCCCTTCCAAGCACAAAGCCGGGCTTCAAGACTCCAATTGCTTCCTGTCTCCCAACATGCCTGACCACAACTATTTTTAATTGTAAGGCATGAAAATAAGGTTATTTAATAAATTAACGCTTCAAATGCTTTTTGGTTCAACTTTGGCTGTTTATTAGGAGCAGCCTTATTTTGGCTTCTATGCAGTCATTTCCAGCTACCACTCTGTTTGATCCCCATCTTATTTCCTTTGTTATCTACTGATCTTCTGTTATTATCGTTGCTGTGTTTTATGGTTTTACATTACTTTATTGACTCAATATACTGTAGACTGCTTTTTTTTTTTTTGTCCCCTCTTCACTGAAAATAGCCTTTTATGAGAAGCTTAAGCAAAAACTTGGAATGTCCAAAAGAAGGCACAGAAAAATTACAACATTTTGCACATTTCCTTTGGCCAGAGAAAGTTACAAAATATTCATATGAAGAAACTTATTCAGTGCCTGCAGGACAAAATCCAACTTTTGATAATATGTGGAATTTCAATTTCTGCTATAAACAGGCTCTGTATTTTTTGTATTTATTATTTTGAAGTATAAAGAGTTTTCTGGGGGGGAGGGGGAAGGCTCCTTTAAAACTGATGTCAGAGCAGTGATGAGTATGCATGCCCTCAATGCTGGGAATATGTACACTTCTGCACTGCCACAGCCTCTGTTCCTATCCCATTCCAAATGCTACCAACATTAGCAATTTAAACAGGATGCTGAGGGTCCTATGAGCCAGCAGCACTGAATGAAGTGACACCAAGGGCTGGAGGCTGGAGCCATGGGGATGGAGGGTGAACCCTCCTTCTCCTGCCCCATGGACAATGAGCTCCTCTACAGATGAAGGTTAGATAGGGTCCTGCAGGAACTCAGTACATGGAGCAGTGACTTGGGCCATCCTGCATAACCCCTGCCTCCCAGCATCCTGCAGGGATGGATAATCATCCCTCTGCTCAGAGGACCAAAGCATGCTCTTACCTGGCTGTTCAGCCTCACTGCCTTTTTCATAGAGGATATAACACCATGGCTTGGAGGGATGCTTGGAGGAAGTCTGTGGCTGGTGGGAAGGATGGGACCCGGCAACTATCAGAGCTGTGAGTGATGGTTCATGCAGTGGGGAGGAGCTCAGGGCTGGCACAGAGGCTGCCAACAGTGCCTGGGCCCCAGCTGCTGGGGTAGAAGCAGAGGGATTTGGGCACAAATGGAGATGGGAAGTTCTCTTTGCTGCTTGATTATATATGGTGGGAAAGGAGCAGCCCTACCTGCCTGAGATAAAGAAAACGAAGAAAAAATACAAGCCTGTTTGTGCCCAAAATATTGTAGCAATTGTTTGAGGACTCTTTTATCTGTGTGAGAATATAACCCTGATTAAACATGCCAAGGTCAGTGAAAACAAAGGTGAATTGCAGAAGAAATGTGCGTAATTCTGGCCAGGAATTCACTGGGGGTGAAATGGAGCAGCACTCCCTGTTTTGCAAGGATGTGTCGAGGTGTGGGTCTCACTTGCATCACCTCTCATACCTGTCCAGCCCCTCACAAACATCCTCCAGGGGACTGAGCTCCCAAGCACAAAGTGACTTTATTGGCCAAAAGGGCTGCTATTTGCAGCTCTCCTGAGCTGTTCTCCTGGGTTTGCCCATCCAAGCCGTGCTGGTGCTGGGTGGAAGCCCAAGCAGCGGTATCCACTGGCTTCCTGCTGTCTTCAACAGCATCCCAGCCTGCCCCCGGTGCTCACAGCGTTCTCACCGCTGTACGAGCCGTGAGGCCACAGCCCGGACAGACACTCGGGGCATCTCAAAAGGATACAGGGCGGGAAAGGTGAAACTTCTTACAAACTGTAAGGATTTGGTAATTCCTCCAGAGGAACCAGCAGAAAATCAGCCTGCCCCTGCAGAAGCACCAAGCATCCTAGCCAGGCTTGGGTGCTGAGGCTGTCAAGATGAATTCCTCATCTTCATGGCACCGGTGCGAACCCTGCCCAAATTCCCGCGCCTTCTCCGTTCCCGCTACCCGGGGCCAAGCAAGCCTTGCACCTCGCGTAGGGGTTCCCGCCACCGAACATCATGGCTTGCAGCGGGGAGGGCCCCTCGGTCCCAGCGGGATTTGAGCACGGACCGTGCCCCGCTGTCCGGCACCGCTGTCCGTCTGTCCTGCCCCGCCGCCCGCACCGCAGCAGCGGCCCCCGCTAGGGGGCGCCCTGCCCGCGGCGCCGCCCGCACTTGTTGCTGCCCCCCGCGGCGCGCGCTGTGTCGTGATGCACGCGGCGCTGACGTCACCGCTGGCGTCATTATTAACGATCTCATGCATTTATTTATTTATTTGTTCGTTTGTTTATTTGCTTATTTAATTATTTATTTGTTTCCGTTTCACGGCGCCCCGCCGGGGCAGCTCCGAGCCTGTGCCCGCCTTTGCCCCCCACCCCCTGGAATCAGGGCCTGCGGAGAGGGCTTGGGAGAGGAATGAGCCAAAAATTGGGAAGAAAGTGTCACTGCTGAGGAAAGCGCGGAGGGACATGCTCCCTGCGGAGCCGCTTTGTAGTGCTCCATCCCCCCCCTGCCCCGCAGAGCCGGGGCTGGCTGCGCTGGCGGGCGGTGATGGAGCCCCGGGGAAAAGAGCGAGAAGGACAGAGCTCCCCCAAAATGACCCGCCCGTCCTTGTCCTGGGGTGGGCGGATGGGGGATCCGCGGGCGCGGGGGCCGCGCAGCCCGCTAGTCGCAGCAGCATCTACCTGCGGGGATGCAGCTCCCGGAGCCCCGATGGGAACTTTCCGTGCCCGGCGCTGCGGGGCGGCCCTTGCGCCGCTGCGGGAGCAAGTGCGAAGCCCGCGGTGCCGGCCGAGGCTCCCCGCGGCTGAGGCTCCCGGCGGCGCCCCGAGCCGCTCGCCTCGGGATAGCGGAGGGTGCGCGGGACGCGCGGAGCCGGCGGCTCTCTCTCCCCGGCGCGGGGCGCCGCCGCAGGGGGCGGGCGGGGCGCAGGTGAGGGGCCGCCCCTCTGGGCGGGGGGCGCAGCCACCTGTCCGCCGCCCCGCGCCCCTCCGCGCCCGCGCAGCCATCGCCCCGGGCCCGCGGCGGCAGCCCCGGCACGTGCCGCTGCGCGCCCGTGTCCGCGGGCGCGGAGAGAGCGCGCCCATCGCCGCCGCCGCGCTCCCGCTCCCCCTCCCCCTGCGCTGAATGTTCCGGCCGAGCCGCGTCCCTCCGCGCAGCGCCATGAATATTGATGTGTTTATATAATCGATAACCCACTTTCCATCCCTTCCCGGGGAACAGCGATAAATAAATTAGGGACGCGCCGCCCGCCCTCCGCGGCCGCCGGGGGGGCGGCAGGGGGGGCGCAGCCCCCGCCGTGCGCTCCGCGGCTGCCGGGGGTGGGAGCGGGATCGGGCGGTGGGAGCGGGCGGTCCCGCCGGGCGCGCGCGGACGAGCAGCGCCCCTCGCGCCGCAGGAAATGGTCTTTATATTAGACATATACGGGCAGGTCCTGTCAGATCCGCAGCGCGCCCGCCCGCCCTTTCGGCCCCCCAAAAATCGCCGAGCGCGGACAGGGGCCCCTCCGCCGCCCCGCCGCCTCCGCGCCACCCCCCCGAGGCCCGCAGCCGCCCCGCGGCATTTTTGCCCGGCCCGGGCGGGCGTCGGGGGCCCGGCCGGCGTCGGGTGGCGCCGGCGGCGGGACGCGGCGGGGCGGCGGCGGGGCGGCGGAGCGGGGGGCGGGCGGCAGGGGGGGGCGTCGCCGCGCGCGGCGGGGCGGGAGGCGGCGGCGGCGGCGGGGCGGCGCGGGGGCGGCGGCGGCGGGGGGCGGCGGGCGGCGGGGCCGGCTTCGCCCTGCCAGGACCTGCCGGGCTCCATTCACGCCAACAAGTTTGGGAGAATGTTGAGTTCAATCGCGCCGGAGCCGCGATGGAGCGCAGCGCACTGCAGGTACCGCGCCGCCCCGCGCCCCCGCCCCGCCCCGCGCCCCCCGCCGCCGCGGAGCCCCCTCCCTCCCTCCCGCGCTCCCCTCCCGCCGCCCTCTTCCTCCTCCTGCCCCTGCGCGGCGCGGCGCGGCGCGGAGCCGGCGCTGATGCCGCTGCCGTGTTGTTGTTCCCCGCAGTGGGTCGGCGCCCCGTGCGGCTCGCACGGCCCCTACGTCTTCTACAGGGCGTTCCGCTTCCAGCGCCGCGGCGGCGGCCGGGCGCGGGTCCTCTCCCTCGGCGACTTCTTCTTCGTGCGGTGCCGCGCGGAGGAGCCCGCCTGCATCGCGGAGCTGCAGCTGCTCTGGGAGGAGCGCACCAGCCGGCAACTTCTCTCCAGCGCCAAACTTTATTTTCTCCCCGAGGACACCCCCCAGGGCAGGACCAGTGACCATGGCGAGGTGGTAAACGCGGCGCCGGCCCCCCCTTCCCCCGCGCCCGTCCCCACCTGCATGCCCGGGCTCGGCTCCCCCCTCTCCTGGCTCCCCCCACCCGCGTCCCCCTCCCCGCCGTGCGTGGCGGGGCAGCGCGGAGGGGCCGCGCCGTCGGGGCGCACCGGTGCGCGCTGACCGGGAACTTGTGCGGGAGGGGGGAAGGAGGGAGGGGGTCGGGGTGCGGGGCGGCCCCGGCCCGGCGGGCAGCGGAGTGTGTGCGGGGCTCGCCCTATCCTTCTGCTTAACAACAACAAAAAAACCAACAAAACAAAAAACCCCGAAAGCAAAACACACGGAAAAGCGAGGGGGGGGAGAAAACCACGCTGGGGGGATTTCGATATTGTTCGGGGCTTTTTTTAAGTATTCGATATGTTTAAGAGGGCGGAAATTACGAAATGGAGGCAGAGGGAGATCAAACGCTCTCTTGCTGGCAGGGACGTGTTGAATAAAGTGATAAATGACAGGTACGGGAATAATACATTCAAATAACTTGCAGATATGCCTGGGCGTATTTCGGAGCCGCCGCGCTCCCGGCGCAAACGCGCTGCGCGCCGGCACCCTCCGCCGGCGGCCGCGCAGCCCGGGATGGGGCCGCGCAGCCCCGCACCGCCCCGCCCCAGCCCCGAGCCCTCCCGTTATCTGCTTTTCAAATTCATTGCTTCAGTCTGGGGCGGGGGACGGTACCCAGGCAGGGGGCTGCGGGGATGGTAGGGGTCCCCGAGAGGGGCTGGAGACCAGGCGGGAGGGGGACGAGATGTTTTGGGGGAACTTAACTGTTGGAGATGCCGGGGGTTGGGTCCAAGGGGGGGCTGTCCGCAGGGGCTGTTTTCGGAGGCACGCGTGGCTGTAGGTGCCGGCGTAGCCGTGTACCCGCGCACACGCGTACGCAGCCGAAACGCGTCTCGGAGCCACCTTCGCTCGCTGCCACCTCTTCACTTTAATTTTCTGTGCGTGCCGCTGAGATAAGGGAGCCTTTTCCTAAGAATCAGGGAGATGACAGTGAGCAATGGATGCTCTGAAATTGCCCGTGGTGACTATTTAAAACTGTGCCTCTGCGTGTCTCGTGTGTGTGTAAAATGAAAGATATTTGGAAGGGAGGGGGGTGGGGAAAGGGACACAAATCATTTTAATACGCCTTAATGATCAGCTCATGTTACTGTGGTAGGAACATCAGAGAAAATTAATCCTACCATTACGAGTAAAACACTGCTCCAGTACGAGAGTTCTCAGCTGCATGTACCTTCCTAATAATACGCACGATTTTATTTATTTTTACATGCAAACACCGCTAGTAATTAGCCGTGTGATTATACTTGTGCATTTCATTGCGGCTTAACTGATGTCATTCTGCATTATTCAACCATATGAAAACAATTTTCAATTAAGATAATGGCACGCCTTGAAATTATGCAAATGCCGGCCGTATTGTGTAGAATAATTATGACAAATGTAAAGCAGGTAAAAAGTTTCCTAATGCAGTTGTGTTTTACACCCCGGTGATGTCATTTCCCCTCTGGCCTAAGTTAGTCATTCATTAGCAGAGTAGCAGCAGCAGCAACAGCAACAGCTCTGAGTGATACTTCTCTGGCAGGGAGCCTACAGAAACCGGCACTGAGAGCCAGGGCCTAGAGAGGGCAACATAACACTCCCATTAAGAAATGTACTTTGTTTTCACTTACTCCATTAACTTGTTTATAGACATAGGAATGATTTTTTATGATCGATTTTTAATAGTTTGGAACAATCCGAGCAGTGCTTGGGGATGTGCAGGCAGCAGAGAGACAAAAAGCTGGGTGCTGGCTGGCTGGGGGTAGCTGCTCTCATTGGGGGACAGGGGCAGCTGTTTCCCTATGGCACCCCAAGGTCCCAGTCCCTTTGGTAAATGACACTCGCCTCTGGGGTCGTGGGGCTTCCTAGCTCTGGCCTGGGCCCCTTCTGCAGGAGGAGATGTGGCTCTCGAGTCA
Source organism: Zonotrichia leucophrys gambelii (assembly GCF_028769735.1). Taxonomy (NCBI): domain Eukaryota; kingdom Metazoa; phylum Chordata; class Aves; order Passeriformes; family Passerellidae; genus Zonotrichia; species Zonotrichia leucophrys. Next base: position 29,197,162 of record NC_088176.1, read on the forward strand.
GATGCGGCTTATAGCCATCAGAGGGGACCTTATTTGTGGTGAGGGATTGCTGATGGGATAAAATACCTCATTGTGCATTCAGGGAGTAGGGATGGAGTGAGCCCGTGGTTAAGTGTGTGTTGCGAACCTGCGGTGTCCGAGGCAGAGGGTGACGGGGCTGTCACTGAAATGGCTGGGGAGGGGAGCCAGTGGCTGAATTGCAGGCTTGTGACCGAGCCCACCACAGATTTAGGCACGGTCTCCAGCAGCTACCTGCGCTAGCGGCGTGATTAATAGAAGCAGCTGGCTGCCTGTTTTCCGTAATAGCAGCACTGACACTGTGACAATATTCAGCTAGTGGCTGCAAGGAGGGATGTAATGCTTCTGTTACTCACAAATTTCTGATGGCGTATTTTATCTGATTGCCAAATGTTTGAGCTAATCAACAATAAGTGTAAATATAAGTCTTTTTATAGCTAGCTGAATTCATCATCCAGATTTAAATATAACCCTGAGTGCTGCTGAAACCGGATGTTTCCATGCACTGCCCAGATCCAGGGAAGGTTCAAGCCCAGGTGTGCTTCCACTTCAGTACCCTTCTTTCCACCTAAGGCTCAGCATCCCCATCACCACAGTGGAGAAACTCCCTTTTGATGCCAGGAGCTGACAGAGATTGTTTCCCAGGGACTCTCAGTGGATGGTGAATGTGGGATGGGGTGGCTCACATGCAGCAGGTACGGGTGCTTCTGACCCTGATGCTTATTGCATCCCAAGGAGACATGCGTGAAGAGCATGTCCTGGGACCAGCTCAGGCATTATGCTCAGACCAGGGGTAGAGACACTTTTTTAAGAGCAGCAGGGCCTGGGAGGCCACTGCTAGGTGAACTAGAAGAGTTTTGTGCTACTTCACTGAAAACTTTGTTCCTGCTTCCAAAACAGGGTGGCCTGGGCACGCTGCTTCCCACCTCACCATCAAGCCCAGACACTGCAGCAGGTGCAACACTGGCCAGAGAGCCAGTGTCTCTTTTCCCCCCAGCAGGGAAGAAGTGATTCTCCTCCATTCCTACAGAGCCATTACCAAAACAGGGTCTTTTGGTGGAGGAAGTCACCACCTTGCCTTGATTTTCTCATTGACTCTGGTCTGGTGGGGTCCCGTGTCACCTTCCGCATGGGCAGGGAAGATCTCCTTGACGGAAGGTGCCTCACACAGGGGTCAGAACATAATGCCTGGAGGCCTGTGAAGATCCAGAGGGAGCACCTTTAAGGGCACCCCATTGTGTTTGAAACAGTTTGATGGGGTGCGTGTGGAAAGCAGGCCCCCAGCTTTGCTGGCACCCAAGTGGGAGAAGCTGTGTGCTGTCAGAAAGTGCCTGCTCAGGTCCTGTGGCATTCGGGGGCACGAGGTGGGCTCACCCTCCAGCTCACAAGGTCTTGGCAAACCTTCCTCCAGCTCATTTACTGTTCTGTGCTCCAAGGGGTGGTGTGGGGTTGTGGAATGACTGACCTTTGCAAAAGCAGTTGTAGAGCAAAATGCTTGTTAGTGCCTTGTGCTTTCATGTTTTTAAAGGTGTTGGCATTAGTTAGACTAGGCTTAAAAATGCATTTCAAAGTTGATATCATTAAGTCCAGGGATAGTATTTGATGTGATGAATACAATTCCTAAAAACCCCTAAACAAGCAGCTAATTCATTTTGCATGGTATGACATTCCCTGCATTGCTCTGCATCGTGGTGAGTGCTGCTTCCATTGAGGCTGGACTGTCAGTGGGGATCTGCCTTCGGTTCATTCATAGCAGCAAAGTTTACTACGAACTCATGTTGATTTCATCTCTTCTCCCAAACTGGGGATCTGATGCAATGCTTTTCGCCTTGCAAATAATCCTTACTCATGCAAGTAATTTACATGAGTAAGCGTTGCTCATAGAGAGGAGAGGAGAGAGCTAGTTTCCTGTAATTATTTCTCTAGAAGTATTTTGCATTTTCAGACTAATTGGGGTAAAGGAAAAAAAAGAAGTCACTCCATAAATGTGTGTCATTTATAATTGCAGAAGAGATTCTTCCAGAAAGTTAAGGGAATCAGTGGTTTTGTTTTCTATTCAATTTGGGATAGATGCTGACAGCATCCCTCGAAAGCCTGGTTCATTTTGTTGGGGCTCTTGACTTGTGGGGGTCCTACCCCAGTGCCTAAAGGTAGCATAGGCTGGCCCAGGCATGGTGTCTTGTAAGAGCACTGCTTTATTGCCACCCCCCTAGAAAAATGTGCTACTCCCTTTTTACAGTAATGGATTTTGGTTTTTTTTACAGACGTAGGAATCTGTACGCTCTTATTTGAAATGAGAATAGCCTCGTTTTAGCCTCCACGGTGTGTGCCTTATGCTCGTATCTGTCAACACTGGTAATGGCAACACGTTTCAAACATGCAGATTATGATTATTAAAGGGTGCTTTAAAATCATGCTAATAGCATCAATCTCCACTGTACACTTGCTCAAATTAATTCAGCTTTGGAAATCAGGCACACTGTAATAGCAGTGTTAGAGAAATGGCATTTGTCATAAAATATCGTGGGTTTGGTAATTGCATATCCACTCTGTATATTTTTATCTCTCTTGCCACCAGTAGCATATGCTGGCAAAGGAAGGACAGGGCAATGATATTACTCAGAGAAGCCACATGTTGCTAGCCATTAGCCAGCAATCTGGAATATCTAGTCATTTAAGGCAGATTCCTTTAAAAAAAAAAAAAGCAAACCCAACTTTTTATTTTATTTCCTTTCTTCTTTCCCTCCCCTTCCCTGTGCATTCAGACTGTAAAATACACCCACTGCTTTCCAGAGTTGCTGTTCCCAGTCTGATCAGTGGCACTAAACATTAAACTCTTGTCTTTGGAGAATAATAGGCCTCACATGGTACACCCTCAAGCATGTTGAGATACTGTGCAGGCTGGAAAATAAAAATGTTCTAATTGTGTCTTTTAAATAAGCATAGGAGTGAATTAATTAGACTATATTTTGTCTTTAGTTGCTTAGTTACACAATAGTATTCCTAAGCGCAAGTAAGATAAATTGGCTCTTTTTGTGCTGCTTGTCCCTTAATCATAATTACTGTATTGCTCAGGAGAGTAACGCATACATAGATTTTGCATTTTTAATAATATTCAAACAATATGCGAATGATATAGAAAGTATGTTCTGATTCAAGCTCTCGTATGCTTTTATTCGGGACGAAGTTCTACTGCTATGGGAGCAATATTTGCATTAGTTGCTCAGAGATGTAGTTCTGGGAAATACATAATTGAAATATTCTTGCAATGCTTGTTCTGGCCCTTTCATTCGCATTCAAAATAACAATGCCTTAAGTCTCTGAACAGTCATCCACTCTTGATTTAAGAGCTTTTTTTTCTTTGTGTGCGTGTGTTTGTGTGTGTGCAGTGTGGGTTCACACCCAGCGTTAACCCTGCACAGCCTAGACACTCGCGTGATTCATGGTGTTGTATCAAGTTGAGCTTTTTATTTGTAGCTAAAATGCAGTCAGAAGGTCAGATGAACATCGGCATTTTATGGCATTAATCCAATGACCTTAATGCTTGGCAGGCGTCCATGTTTCTATGCGAAGGTGCCAGGGTTATAGATAATAAAAGAGTTTGTTTTCATTTTCTGGATATTTTAATCTTTCTTTGCAAAGCGTAGCCTCGGATTTGGGGGGCTTGGGGCTACTCCTGGGGGCCAAAACTTTAATGTCTTACTGGGTTGTTGAACGTTAGCTGCTAATGATGGGCAGATTGATACAGATACTGAACAATGGAAGGTTCTGGCAAGAAACCCCCTAGACATGCTCAGTGGATGTATGTGAAAATTGGCTCCATTGTTCTGCTGTATGAAAAGCAAGTAAATTATTTACAGATATTTGCTAATTAAAGCACATATTGTTTTACCAGCACAATAGAACACAATATAACAAAAGACAAAAGAATAAGCTTGCATAATTTAAACCTGCTAATGCCATGTACTCCTTGTTAAGAAAAAATATAATTATGTAATCTATGAGGAAAGCTTCTCGTACTGTAACTGTAGTAGGCAAAATTAGGAATGAATTGCTTGTCAACTTGCCTAAACTAAAACAGCTCTTTGAGATCTGTGAGCTATCTGACGGCAAAACATTTTGACTGAAGCCTATTTTCTATTTGGTCAGAACTTCTATCTGCAATGACAGATATAAATTCAATTTGAACCTCTGGCTGGGAGTGGGAGGAGGGAGAAAAAAACACCCCAGTCACAAAGGAGGAGGTTCACAGCAGAAATGTCATGTCTAACTGCTCACAGCCATCCCTCTGTGCACCCCATCTCCACCCCACTTCCAGGACCCCAAAAAGCATCCTGCAGAGACATGGTGGTGTTCTGCCTCAAGTCATTTTGCGTGTCTGGCTTTGGAATTACTGAGTCATGTGGAAAATGCTGCTTGCTAATACAAGGGAAAGCAAAAACCATAGGGCTTCACGTGCTTCAGCCATGTCCTTTTAATTTGGTCTTTTCTCTTGGTTTTGGACCCTGGAAGAAGCGATGAACACATCAGTGTGAGTTTCAGACAGCTCTGTGCAGCTGTGCTTAGGCTGGGGAAATACCTGTCACCTGAGTTTAACAAGATCATTATAGCCCTTTAAAGTAATTAGGAAAGGATTAACAGATGAAAGGTTCTGCCTTGGCCTCTTTAAAATTCTCTAGTGGGCCAGGTAAATTCCTGATCTATGCATGTTTCCCTTCTCAAGGCTCTCCCCATAGGTTCGTGGGTGGAAAGCAGTGGTCTCTGTGGGTCCCTGTATGTAGGTACCTCCAGGGAACAGGTCCAGACCCCAGCACTCAGTTGTGCTCCACAAATCCTTTGGGACACCTCTGTCTGCCCTGGGCTAGGGGGTGCATGAGGAGATGGCCCCAGATGAGGCACTCTGAGCAGGGTCAGGGGAAAGAAAGCTGCCCCTGCCTGTGCCAAGCTCTTCAGCCTCTTGTGAGGCTTCCCTGTCATTCAGTGATCCCACCTGTGGAACAGGAGGAGCAGTTCCCACACGGCAGAGCTGTGCCCAGGTCTGCAGCATGCTTACAGCAGGAGAGTCCTTCGTGTGCCCTGTAAGGGAGGCTGAGCAGGACACATCCCAGAGCCAGGCCTTTTCCCCCACACAGCCAGTTTTTTAGCTAGTTTGTGGTCCTGCAGTCTTAAAAACTTTTGTGCATATTCCCAGCCCACCTCTGGCAGTAAGGAGACAGGACCATTTTACTCTAGGGGAAGTCTCTGAGAGTAAATCAGCCCTGTACAAATGCTCTTTCCCCCTTTAGAGCTGAGTATGGTCCCTGAAAGGAGTGCTGCTTTTAGGAGATGCTTCTGGAGACCTGGGTTCAGGTTCCTGAGTGACTTTGGGTGGGTGGGTTAGGGCTGAACTGAGATGACCTGGTTTCTTCTGCTGTCCCAGTGCCCTGATAGTGTCTGGATGGCAGAGGAAAGCACTGGACTACAGACTGTGATCAGGACCTTTTGTTTTGACTGTGCTGTCAAACAAAGCTGATGGTACTTCCCTCAAACATCCAGGTAAAAGCCTTCCTATGGGAGAGGTGCTTATTGGCAACAAGCTCCCTCCTTCCCTTCTGCATGTCTGCAGCATGGGCTCCTGCTCCTCAAAGGGGTCTAGAGCAGGGAACAGGATTCCTGAGTCAAGAACTGCCGTGTTACATGCACATGGTACAGGAAGGTCCTTTTCACTTCAATTGCAAACCCCTAAAATATACGTGGGGTGTAAAACCAGCCCAGGATAAGGGCTTTATGCCCAAATGAAATAACAGTTCTGTTATCCCTGGTGAATGCAGTCTGTAAGAGTCACACTGTATTTTTTGCTCCTGTGGATGAATGTGTTTTCATCAGCAATGTACTGGGTTGTAAAATACGCATCCCCAGCTATCTACTGTGCTAAAGATTTCACAGAAAAAGCTTGAAGATGTTTTCTAATGCAAATCATACTGATCAGATAAATGACATACAGTGTCTCCTGTAATTATCAGCAAGAGTTTTTACAGTACATCTCCTGTTTCTCTCTAGGCCACATATTTGATGTTAGGAGACAGCCAAGCAGGTGTTTGACTCGCTCATGCCCTCCAGAATTCCTTAAATGACCTCTGGAAGTACTGGAGTGAAAACAGTCTCAGCATGTCAAAATTTTGAGATATCTCAGTTGCTGTAATTCTTTTAAGGCTGCCTCAATGTCTCTAAAATATAAATCTTTTGTAGTTATTGGCAATGAGTAAGGAGTTGTGATGTACCGTATGTGGGTGTGCAATCAAGATGTATGACCTCCCTGTGCTGCCCTGTGACTCCCTGCCTTGTAAGAGTTAATATTTCTTCTAAAAAATAATTATCTGCTTTAAGCTATTATAACTACCTGACCTGTTTCCCTGAATATAAGCATTTCAGCCATCTGCTGAGTCAGGCAATATAGCATTCTGTGCTTTCACGAGGCTGTGATGGTTGCTTAGACAACAGTGACATAATATTTAAGCATAATGGCTCTCGAGAAGATGCTGTCCTCTTCTCCCTGGATGACTTCTCTGGAAATGCAAATCCAGTGTGCTCTTAAAAAAATAAGAGATGGATGAGAAGGGTTTGTGTCACCATCTTTCTTAACCATCTCCCCATTTTCTACTTGATAGGTGAAAGAATTGTACTGTGCTCAGAAGTCTTATAAGACATGCTAAAATTACAGGCTGACTCAATAACCATTTTTATAGAAGCAGCTAAAAAAGTGCCTCTTTCTATAGTCAGTGCTTATTTAGAGATTTAGACAACATTATGGCTGAAACCATTGGTCCATTGGGCCACTGACCAGTTGGTCAGGTCCACTGGATAAAATCTCATTCCTGAGCAGAGTTGAAATCTCTGCTGGTTGTTTTCTCTTCTTGCTGTAGCAGGAAAAAAATGGTAATTAAAGACTTAACTGTGCAATGGAGACCTCATAAACATATCACTTCAGAGCATAGCTAATACATGATGAGTTGATTTTGTATAGATAGAGATATATATGCACTGTTTGCTATGTGGGTGGTTTTTCATGTTTACACAGAGATATAATTATGAATGACATGAAGGTTATACAGCAGATTTCTTTAATCTTCTAAAGGTTTGTTAGTCATGTGTCACTGTGTACCTGGTTTTTATTTTTTCAACATCTGTATTCCTTTGTCATCTTGTTGAAGGGCTGTGGCAGCAGATAGTGGTTGATGCCACAGGGATATAGGAGCTCCTGTGGCTGGCAGAGCTCTGCAGGTCCCAGAGCAGCTTTTGTTGTGACATGGAGCTTAACCAAAAAGGAGAAGGACCCCTTTGTCACCTGCTGCTCTAAAAAACCCCTAAACACCACAGCAGTTTGGGACTGAGTGCTTGGAAAGGTTGCTGAAGAATGTACAAAAGCGTGGCAAGGCAAATTGGAATTGCAGAGCTGGTGAGATAGTTGGGTGACCTCTGGGTGCTGTGGTGCGAGGGCAGGTGACCTCTGGTGTCAGCAGACTGCCAAGATGTGGGCAAGACAGTCCTGCTGGAGCTGCCCGTGGCTCAGGATGCTCCAAAAGCAGAGACTGGAGCCCCTGCCATGCCTGGCTGGGTGACCAGGTAGAGACTGGAGCCCCCTGCCATGCTGGCTCAGTGTTTGCATGGTGAGGCACTGGGGTAGGAGCGCCCCTGGAGATGCAGTCCCACACGGGTGAGATCCGCATTGGCAGACGAGGCCTGTGGGCTGATCCGCAGCGTTTGAGGAGCACTTGAGGAGTTGGGAAGAATGTGGACAATTCTGTGTGAACTGGGTCACAAGTGAGTGCTGAGGGAGGGGAGCAGGTCTGTCCAGTCCTGCTGTGTGACGGGCAGGACGACCCAAGGCAGGCTCTGAGGCGGTTCAGGTCATTTTTCCATTTCCCGCCTAAAAGTGAACTAGGCTGCGTTTCCCTGGTGCTGCTGTGGGGATCGCTGGCAGTACCCGGGAGGACAGGGATTTAGGGGCAGCCTGGTGCCCTTGGGGACAGAGATTTGGGGCCAGCCTGGTGCCTTTGGGGACAGAGATTTGGGGCCAGCCTGGTACCCTTGGGGACAGGGATTTAGGGCCAGCCTGGTGCCCGTGGGGACGGGGATTTGGGGCCAGCCTGGTGCCTTGGGGACAGGGATTTAGGGCCAGCCTGGTGCCTTGGGGACAGGGATTTGGGGCCAGCCTGGTGCCTTGGGGACAGGGATTTGGGGCCAGCCTGGTGCCCTTGGGGACAGGGATTTTGGGCCAGCCTGGTGCCTTTGGGGACAGAGATTTGGGGCCAGCCTGGTGCCTTTGGGGACAGGGATTTAGGGCCAGCCTGGTGCCTTGGGGACAGGGATTTGGGATGTAGCTGCTGCAGGGGTGACCAGCTGTCCTTGGGGACAAGGCTGGTGTGGAGGTGGCCCTGACAAGGGGCCAGCAGCTGTGGACAGAGGTTTAGCCCAGTGCCCTTGTCACAGCACAGGGACAGTGTGGACTCCTGTGTTTTGTATTTGTACTGGGCTGCTCCCTGGTGCCGTTCTGGGCACCCCTTTGCACTCTGTGGCTGTATTTGAATGCTTGGTGTCACTTTGCAGAGGGCTGAGGGGTAGCAGAGAGTGACATTTTTGCTGTGTCTTTGTTTTTCTGGCCCCTCACATCCATGTGGGGATGCTGAACACCTCAGATTCCCGTGGCTGGATGTGCTGCTGCCACAGGAAACTCATGGCTGGGGTGTGCTTTCCCCAGCTCCCCAAAAGGTCCCCTGCTCCTGCCTCTGCAGTTCCCCTCCATGGCAGCCTGACAGACTGCCCCAGTATCGTTTCACCCTTGGTACAGTAGGGCTTTTGGGGGGGATTTTTGTGGTGTTTTTTGGTTTATTTTCTTTTGTTGTTGTTGTTTGTTTGTCTTGGTTTTTTTTTTTAATTCAGTTTCTTTTTCCTTCTGTGTCCACATCATGTGCGTGTGTGCGAAGGTTGCATTCTCAAAAACAAGTTTATTCATTGATGATGTAATAGTGATTGTACTTTTGGTTAATAAATTGTCTGCTCGGCTTACTTTGTATGCCAGCCAAAATTAGTCATACCAGTTCTTGGAAAGGATATGAAGAAACTAGTAATTGAAATCATAATCATTTGATCATGAGAGCTATTTGGAAAATAATATTTTAACCAGAAGCATGTCTGATCTCCAAGTCAGGTTTTTGTTGGTTTTTCAGGGTTTTTTTTTAAACTGCTGCTAAGTAGATTTCTCTGGTATGGAATATGAGAAATTGTGTAGTAGCTGGTGATGGTATTCGACACCCTAAGAGAGGACTTCATCCAGAAATTGCTGAGACTGTCTGCAGGCAGCCTGATATTTATATATATGTATTATTTTTTTCCATCCTGACATTTAATAATCACCATGTAATAGCTATAAAATGCATAGCAACTACAGCTTTTTTATTTCAAGTGGATGGTGTAATGAAATTGGGTGAAACCATCCATTGAAATTGTAGTACCCAGTGCTTGTTTACAAAGTATTGACGTTTGTCATAAACAGAGATTTAAAGCATCACTGTTATTGTTTGTTGTTTGGTGGAGGCTCTTATGCTGTGCAGCGATAAAGGAAAAGATTTTATTACAAGCTTGCTTAGCATATAAACATGCTGTTCACTTCTGACCAAATATTTGTTATTGCACTAAATGTAATGAAGGTGCCTGCTTATAAAACAGTTTTGTATTATATAAGGAAGAGAGGAATATCAGATCTGGGTTTTTTACTAGAATTACTTCAGGTTTTGTATTGTATGCGACTTGTCACAATAAAGATTTTTTCTTTTTTTTTTTTTTTTCCATTGAGCAGTATTTTATTTCCTGAGGAATGTGTTCAGTGGACAAAAAAACACACAGAGAGAATCAATCGTGCTTTTCCCTTTGTTTAATAACTCAAAGAATTTCTCTCCCCTTTGCAAATACTTATGTTTATTTGAGAGAAAAATTGGATTCTGGTTTATTTATTTCAAGAACCTGAAACCTTATTTATTGTTAGAAATGTGTTGTGGGCAAGGTGTGGTGTACAGCCAGCTCTTGTTATAACATAAATTATTTCTGCTGTTTTAACAAAAAAAAATCTGGAGTGTATCTTGCTGGATATGTGTTTGTTTGTTTATTTTTTGAGGCTTTCTTGATCCTATGCTCAGTGGAGTCAGCTGTAAAATATTCTGCTTATTCATCATGACTGAGAGGAGTTGATTGTTTCCTGGAAGGTTAAAATCCAGCAATTAGGACTGTTTAATTTGAGTGTATGTTCTGGAGGCTAAACTAAGTTTAAGTGCTCTTCTTAGAATGTATGTTTTAGAAGGGGGGAAAAAAATTACAGTTCTGATCTTGAAAAAGGTTTTAAGAAACATGAGAATGTGCAAGTTTCTTTTGGTGGGAAGCACATTTATGTAGTATTTCTTTTGGGATTACATCACAGTTTTATTTAATTTTAAGGACAAAAGTTAAATTCAATATTTGTGTATAAGCCAAGGGAAAATGTACCATAAACATAGGAATTTTCTGGTGAGTCAGAGTTCCAAGAATCTGAGATTTACTTAGTCCATTTATTTCAGGACTAACTATAACCATTAGTCATCCAGCCATGAATTTTTACATTTGCAGCTAATTGCACCTAAAAAGCAAACTTTCCCTCAAGGCTTTGGGTTATACAGAATGTGATTTGGCAACCTGCATTTCAAATGCCTTTTAGGATCATTGCCCTGGTTCTAGAAATTGTCTTTAGATGCTGTATATTTGCTTCAAGTAAACAACTAATATTTCCACTTAGGTGGCAAGAGGAATAAATTAAGCTCCAGCTATTCTGTGATACAGAAAAATTACTCAGCCTGCAGCAAGACAGGCTTTTGCAGGAGTCAGTGCAGGATGATATTACTGGTTTCTCAGTCATCAGGGAGCCCAGAGTGACATGTTGTATTCTCATCTGATCACTTCTTGCAGGATGAAGTTATTGCTGTTTCAGAAAAAGTGACTGTGAAGCTTGAGGACTTGGCAAAATGGGCACAGTCCGATTTCTCCAAGTGGAAGTGTGGTTTCCGGGCTGAGCCGGTCCAGCCCATGGATGTGGGGAAAAATGGGCAGAAAGAAGCCTTGACAAGATACAGACAATCCACCCTGAACAGTGGCTTGAACTTCAAAGATATTCTGAAGGAAAAGGCTGACCTTGGTGAGTATCCCTTACTTTCTCTTGTGGGAAGGGGCCTGTGGGAGAGTATCTTTTGAAAAGAGATGAGCCTGATCCTGCCATGCCATTGCAGATTCCCAAGGTATGTCTGAGCCTGGGGCAGAGGTGTGCCCATGAGATACCTGTGTGGGATGAGTGGTGGTAGTGAGCTCATCTCGAGCTCCTAGCAGACTGGTGTGGGTAACACTGTGATACCTGTCTGTATGGCCCCGAGCACTGCAGCTCAAACCCTGCAGATGTGCATACAGATAATTGTCCCAGGCTGTCCCTGGGGCTCTGCAGGCTGGGGGATCAGGTCAGAGCTGTGCACTGTGGGGAGAGCAGGCTGATGTCTTCCTGGGGCCTCCTGTGAGAGGCAAAGGCCTTTCACTTCTCATGTCCCACCTTCCAGGAGCTCAGAGGTGCTCCTGCTGCTTGTATGGCTGTCTCTGTGTCACGTTCAGCAGGGATGTGTCCCTTCCATGGTGTTTCCTTCTCAGCTTTGTGTTTCTGCAGGGCTCTGTGAGCACCCCACTGTCTCCATACACAGCCCTGTGCTTTCTTCCCCTGTCTGTTTTCAGAAAGGGGCTTGGTAGCTCTGCTGCCTTGGGCGGTTGCAGACGGGCTTGCAGCTGTGGGACTGCTTTGTTGCACAGGCACTCACACCTGTAATGCCTGTGGTGGGTTCCCAGGTCCAAGGGAGATCAGTGTCCTCTTGGTAGACGTGCCTGTTTGTGGGATTAGGACCTTGGATGTGTAACAGCTGTCAGAGATGGCACTTAGAAGTGCATACCAGGGACATTTCTCTCTTCTGCCAAGTTTGTAATAAATGTTCCATGTTTGAAAAGCATCAAGTTTAGGCCATAGTGTGTGAAAAGGTAAGAAATTAAGAGCTAGGTCTGATGCATTTGAGGACATGCTTTTGTACCTATGTGAACAGGAGTGCAGGGCCAAGTTCTGTTTCATAGTGTCATGGCTAGGTTGGCATGGAAGCCAAGTTACATGAAGCTGAAGATCTGTCTTGGAAGATTTATCTTCTGCATCTCATTTTTCTGATCTTATCAAATGGTGAAATGATTGCATCAATTTCACATGTTACCATTAGCTGTGTAGGTTGGAAGATTCAAGTACAACTGGAAGTTGATCTTGTTTTTCATTGCATGTCCAGGGAAAAAATAAGCCATGCAATTCTTTCTCTCTTTGCTTTTCTCTGTGGTTTCTTCTAGTTCATAATTACATGCAGTAATTTTCTCTGCTATTGCCCTGGTATCTTTACGCAGTACATTTATTTGCATTTGTTTGTTGTGTCAGAAGAATCTTAATGTTTTTCAGACAGAACTTTTGTGTGCTAATGTTTTCTTGTTTTTGTTTTCAACAAACAAAAAACTCCTTGTGGTAAGTTATGAAATTGCTATTATCTACCCTAGGAGCCAGAGAAAATTATCTTTAAGCCCAGGGCTTATAGTTGCATGTTAAGCCTTTCAAAGTAGGGGTTATACTGAAAACGCTCATGGAATGCAAACTATATGGTATAATTTTGATAACCCCACATTCTGATGTTGCTCATTTTCAGTTGCTGGCTCTGGCTTTATTGTTGCCTTGGGTTTTGGGTTTTTTTTTATTTCCAGTAGAAAAGGGAATTTTGGCTAATGTTTGGTTATGACTGCCTTTATCTTCATAATGACTGGTTGACAGGAGTGAAACCAAAGGTTCACAAAGACCTGTAGCTGACTAGATACATTGATATAGACAATTGATCCAGCCTATTAAAGGAATCAAAGAAATTTCCTAAATCTGTTATTGAGATTACTTTTTTACCATTTGAAAGGGCCAAGAATTTAATCCTATTTTGCTTCTTGGATCTGACACAAAAACTCAGAAGAGTGGTGATCTTTGAAGCTGGTGGAGCAGCCCTAGTTGGTATCCTGTAGGCAATCCATGAACTCGGGTGTTTGTCTCATCTGTGGTGAGACAAAGAGGATTTACTCTCTTGTTCTGAGTGGTTGGTCAGGGTTGACATTGCTGTGGGAGTTGTCCTGTCCCCAGCTGGAGGCAGAGGCATGATGTGGGGTGTCTGAGGTGTTTGAGCTGCTGGTGTTGTCTCTTCTCTGCTGTCAGAGGGCAGCTTCACTGCCTGTTAGGACGTGTGCCCACAGACCTTTTCCAGTCCTCAGTGCCAACAGAGCAGCGCTCAGCTGCGGTGATCAAAAGATTGATTAGCAATCACTTGTGCAGCAGGTCCCCAGCACAATGGGACGGGACAGTCTTTCCTCTTAAAATAGAGCTGGAAGAGGAGCACAGTGCACTGTCACACAAAGGTCCCTCCCTTGGTGCTGGTGTCTAACCCTGGCTGTAGGTGAGGAGGTTGCTGACCCAGGTGTTGAAAAGGCCCAGATAAACAACATGATCTCCTGGACCCCATTTTCCTATGAAATGGCATGTTTCCATGACAGGAAAAAATCCATAAAAGCGAGTAGATTCTGTAGCTTTTCCTACTAGATGTTTTTGAATCAAGCTCTAAAATGTAATAGGAAATTATATCCCTTCCAAAGAGCTCAAAAAAGCTTTACAGAAGAAACAAAATCAGTTTTCACACATTATCCAGGAGTGGTGGGGAGTGAAATAACCCGGATGAAATGAAAACATGGCTGAGACAGACCCAGAGAAGTGTCACTGTGCAAACATACTTAATTAAACACATTGCTGCTGGGAGGAGGGCAGCTTCAAACAACAACCAAGCAAAGTGAGGCCTCGTGTGAGCAGTGTACACCCTGTGCCATGTGCTCAGTGGCACTTGCTTAGCCAAAACTAAGGCAACACCTGGTTAATCCACAACCTGTAGAAACCATGAACCTATAACTGAAAGTCGACCCTAATTCAAACAAGGTAGTTCTGTCTCCTTTTTTTGTTCTCTCTTTCGTCTCTTTTGTTCTCTTCCCCCTCTTTTCTCTTTTTTTTTTTTAATTCTTTCTTTTCTCTTTGCCGTTCTTTTCTGCAGAAACTGTTGGGTTGGGTTTTTTTCCTGTAAAATACTGTTGTTTTTATCACTAGTGAATTATGCAGAACTTTTCCTTAGGACTGTATTAAATAAAAGATCGTGCAATAGCATTTTTTGTGTGAGCTTCAAGATTTCAGCCTGAAAAATGATTTTTAAGAATTATTTCTTTCTGCCTGTTGAGATATTTATGTTATACAGTCTGTCCCTTTCTACAAATATGTCAATACTGAATGCTAGCAGTTTATGTCTTAAGACTATTTATAGCTTTCTGAATATTTCTTTCAAATGTTGAGGAAAAATAAAGAGCAACAACAATGCAGCATATAAAAATAGAGTTGCTCAGGAATGTATTATTCATAATGAACATAAGAACCTGTTTTTCCAGAAGAATTGGTCTGATAAAATCATTCACTGCTGAGGCCGCTAGTTATTTATTTTTGTCTTTAGAATTATTTGGGGAATTTTTCTTTGTAATAAATGGACTTGTATACCCATATTTGGTAAACTAGTGGGAAGTCACCAAATGAGGAATTATTTCATTTTACGAAATGTTTAACAACTAAGCAATGTAAACACTATTGGTTAAATATGGCAAAGTTGCATATTTGTATTCCTTGGGCTATAGTTCAAAAAAAATTCAAATTATTTTATATAACATTGCTTCTTACAGACTTCCTTTAAGTGAAGTATGAAAGCTGCAGTGTAAGCTTTATTGGCCTATAAATATGTCATTATAGTTGGACTACATTTATATGCTTTGGATTGTTGTTTAAGCCAAGAAAATATGTCTCTACAGGTTGACTTTTTATTGAAACCCTTTGAGGCATACAACAGAATGTATTTTAGGCCAAGGTTATTAAAACAGCATTTTCATTTTTGCAGCAGACTCATTGTCAATTATGCTGCCACAAACTGTCTGTGGATAGGCAGTTATGAATGGTTTCATCTCTAAATGTGTCTTTAGAAAAAGAAATAAAAGATAGAGGAGTCAGAGCTGAAATTGAGAGAAGAGACTGAGGGGAAAATGACTGAATTTAGTGCTCGCCAGCTCTGCTGGTTTGGGTTAGGCTGGGCTGCAGAGCTGCCTGGGTTTAGCCATGGAACAAATGGCCACTGGGCCAGGAAGGTGGGAGCTGTGGCACAGGCAGGCAGTCTGCAGCCCTCTGGCTCTGTCATGGCACAGCTCTGGGTTTGGTCCCCAGGCTGGCATTGCCACTCTTTTTATCCCTCCTCTGTGGGTATCCTGCCAAAATGGGCGGTTCAGGCTCCTGCACTGCAGTGTTAGGAATGGGATGGGCAAGTTCTGGTGAACTGAAGGGGTTTTGCTGCACTTACTTCTTGTTTGTTCAAGCAAGGGGAAACCCAAAGAAAATTTAACAATCGGTTCTGTCCTGTCTTTCATTCCCCACAGTCATGCATTTGAGGGTATAAAATCTGGATCTTGGTTCCCTGTGAAACCCAGGGAAATCAACTACTGCTCCTAGCAGAGGTGTATATTCTAGCAGTCACACTTTTCTCATCCATAGTTTTCCAGCAGTGGCTCCTTTGGACTCTCCAGAGGAGCTTGCTGGGCAGAGCTGGGTGCTGCAGGACTGGGTCACCCTCTCATTTTCTCATCTTTAGCACTTTCATAATTTGCCTGTCTTCACTTGGAAGATTGCAGTTCCTTGCTGGACCTTGTGTTGCCACTCAAATTGGCCAGTCCCCAGCAGATTGCAGTGAGTTTGGAAGGATAGGCAGAGCAGGGATGAGCTGTCTTTCTGGAAGGTGCCAACCACACAGCTCCCAGCCCCAGTGCGCACTGGGCTGTTGCCTTGCCCTTCCAATTTCTCTTGCCAGTGGCCTTCCAGCAGGTGTGACTTCACCAGATGAGGATTATCAAGTTATAATGTAGTCAAACCATGCCATTATCAGAACTGATAATCTGCAGCTGTAGCGTGTTCAGACACTTGTGGTGACTTCTGATGTGACGCTGACTCTCCTTTTTCATTGTGTGTCGCGTGCTGCTCAGTTCAGGCTCACCTGGCTTAACTTGATGCAATAATTTTCTGACCAAGTAATCATTAGCTATTTAGAGTACAGCCACTCTGCATACTTTGTGCCTAAATCATGCCTCTCTTCCCCTCCCACTCTTCTCTGTCTGCGCTCTTTGCCTCTTCTTGTGCCTTCCTGTCCTCATTGCCCTAGTTGAATGCCATTCTGATCTTGATAAAGTTCCTGTAAGTGTCCCATTATCCCATTTTCCCCTCTCTACCCTTGTGCACCGTATGTTGTTTTTTGTCTTGTGGGTCAGAGCGACCTCTCTAACTCATTTTACCCAGCCCAATTGATACAGTCCTTTGCCATAGATGAGGCTATTACATGACTCTTCTGTTGTGCTCCATGGAGCCTGAATAGAGGAGGACGACTCCCTTGGGAAAAAAGAGGCTGTGGCCTGGCTTTTCTTCTATGTTTGTGCAGCTTATAGCACGTGCCAGCACTGCTGCAGCAGGACAAGAGCACCAGCAGGCTGTGGAGCAGGAAGCTCTGTTGGGGTGACTGTTCAGAGAGGGTGTGAAGCAGGAAGGCTTCATTTGGTTCAACACCTTCTTTTGGTTTAATTACTGCTTACCTTTGGTGTTAACATGTTTGGGATCAGAGATAACCTGAGGTGCTGAGCAGACAGACAGAGATAAATATTTGCTTTATTACTGGTCAACCAGTTAGTTTAACAAATACTTGTTGGCTTCAGTTGTTGGCTGCCTCTTAAGTGCTGAAAGGTGATGCAGTTGTTAAGTCCAGTGTACTTCCAGTATTTCAGTCCTGAAGAAGACCCTATCTTCAGTAGCGTTTTGGGGCTCTCCCTCCTCAGTTGCCCCTCTCTCTTGAGCCACTGCTGCTCTCCTCTGCACCTTCCTCCACCTCCCTGGAAGGAGGTTGTTGGGGTTCTTCCAAGGTTGTCTGTCCTTCTTTCAGCCATTTGTTTGCCTGAATAGTGCTGGGATGTTTTAAGTGTTGTTATTTTCTTCCTTACCCTGTGGAGAGCCTACTTCATTGCAAAGGAAGCAGATGAGGGTGAGGTTGAAAACATTTTAATATGCACTGACTATGGAAGCCTTTCACTCACCACTGGGTTGTGTTGAGCCTCCTCCATTTGTGATTCTTGAAAGGAGTTTTAACACTGCACACCTCAAACTTCAAGCATGCCTTATCAAAGAGTTTTGGATTTCTTATCAAGCTTTGGCCTACCTTTCAGCTTTTATAAAAAGGGGGTGAGAGCATCATTGTAGGGGGATAGAATATAAGAAAATAAAGGTAGTATAGAAAGTAATCTTACCCCTAAGGAGTTGCAGCTGAGCCAATTATTAGAGATTAGAAACAGGCTGGACTTTACCAGGCCACAGCTGTAGCCAATGACAAGAAGAGTGCTATAAAAGAGTGGGTTGGTTGGTTAAAAGGGGAACTGGTGTCTGTTTGCTGCTGTGAGAAGAAGGAGAGTCAGTGCTTAGAGGAGCTGCCTATGAGAAACATAAAGGAGCTATGAAACTCTTGCAATAAGGAGACAACAATATGGAGCCTTTGCAGTATAATGACAACACATCAGCCCTGGAAACTGAGGATGCAGTATTTTGTTCTTTGAAATGTGGAAGATGTGCCAAGAAATGTAAACAAAATCCCAGGTTAACTTCCCTCTTGGTAGCCCCTAACTCACAGTGGCTGTTCACCTGGCTGCAGCAGGAATGAGCTAACATGATTATCAGAGTTGTGCTGATAGGCACTGTCACTGTGTCAGCATTTTCAACTATGTATTGGTATGACAGGGCACTTGCCATTCATGTAGAGCTTGGCCATTTGCAGTTGCAGTTCTGGTCTATTCAGAAATATCAGAGAAGGAATCACTGCTGAAACCAAGAGGAGGAAGAGTTAAATTTTACTCTCTGGCCTATGAGAACTGCCCCATGTTCTCTTAAAGTAAAGTTGTAGTAGTTTGCATCATCAATAAGAGTTTTGTTGCAGCTTCTGGCTGGAACAGGATAGCCTACATAATTACAAAATAAGTAGATTAAAAAATAAGGACCATTCACAGGCAGTGTAAAAGCAGCCAGTGTGGGACAGTGTCCCTTTAAAAATGTTTGATGGCTTTTTTTTATTTTTGTCTGCTTTTAGCACCGGGATTGACCTTGCCAGGCTGTGTAATAACCCACATGTGTCTGCTCTCCAGGATTTTTTCCCTGCTAGTCACTGTTGGATCTTGCATTTAATTCTTACTGACCATGGGTTTTTGTTCCAGTAACTGGAAACGTGTGTGTCCTGGTGCAGTTCTGCTGTGCTCTGAATCTGACTTTATCTCAGTGTATGCTTTTTTTGGTTGGTTTTTTTTTTAATCATTGGTTTAGAGGGTGCTGTTTTACTCCCCAGCCTTCCCTCTACCTTCCATTCCTGCCCATATTGTGTCTGGGTCCCCCCTGCTCATATTGTGTCTTCTTGAGTTGCTCTTTCTTGCTCCTGTGCCCAGAAAGGCACCTGGCCCTTTGTTTATAGGCACAGTATGATGTGTCTGGTTTCTCATTATCAGTTGTCCTAAATATCCTAGTCTGGTTCTGATTGTGTTGTTGCAGAAAGGCCAGTGCTTTCTCTCTGAGATACAATATTCCTCTTCTTATAGATGATCTGTCTTGTGTCATGAGAGGTTGTCAAAGAGAGCATCCTTTGTGCATCTGAACTTGAAGGTGGAGATTTGCCTTTTATTCATTTTTTCTCCTTTTTGAGAAATTGTTTGATAGGACAGAGGCACGCAGGAGTAAAAGCTGTCAGTGAATGGCCATGTCAGCATTTATGGAGATACCAGCAACAGCCAGTGGTGGCTCCTCAGCTTGGCAAGGTGGACCTTTGCTTGGGCAAGCAAGGGGAAGTGAGAGGTGGGAACACGAGAAAGAAAGGGAAGTTGTTGGACAAGATTGTGGGAAGGGACTTTGCTACAGCAGCTGAGTGGGCAGTAGCAAATGTGCCTTCCCAGCCCAGGGATCTCCTCCAGCACTGTGTGTCACCTCTGTGAGCACCAAGAGGGGCTCTGGGTACACAGGAGAAGATTGTGGTTCTGGGGATCTCCTCCAGCACTGTGTGTCACCTCTGTGAGCACCAAGAGGGGCTCTGGGGGCACACAGGGGAAGAATGTGGTTCTGGCAGCTTTGCCTTGTTGACTGAGTGTAAAGAGTCTCAGTATCAATTCTGACTGCTTCCTCCCTTTGGGTTAATTTGGGTCCTGCTTGTCTTTGCTGGCTTGGTGATCCTTGTGTGATGAGAGCATTGATAGATGAGGGTGTTTGGGAAGGGAATGGTTAAACCTGGTGTGTCTATAAATTGGAGTGTGGTTTGTGGGAGTGGGTGACAAGGAAAGCATATATTTAAAAATTAAAACAGCATCAGTTGTAACTTACTGGGCAGGTTTTGTATTAGAGAACCTTGTGGCATAACCTTTATTTACTTCATTTAGTAAAATCTGTACATGTAAAATAAGTTCCTCCTTAATTTTACTGCTAATAATAATTTGCTTGTAAAAATGAATCCTCAGCACTGTAAACCTTCAGCTTGGGTCTGTCTTGCTGTGTGAAGGGCAAATAGTTAATGGCATAAAGAGGCTTTTGTTAGTGATAGGTAATGTGTATGATTTTAGCAGCTTGTGAAGAATCAAGGTGAATTTTTACATCTGCATAGTTGATATATGTAGAAGCTGAAATTCAAAATAAGCTTCTAGGAGAGCCCACATTTGATTTTCCTAAACATTTAAATATATGTATCACACCCTCATTTTAAGATGCCGGTTAATGACTTTATGAGCATGTTGGCAGCCAGAGCATTACATGTGGTTTGAGAAATGTGTCTGGATATGCTTGGTAAGCAGTATTGTTCTGACAGTGTACTAAAGGCCATCTTCAATTTGACTGTGCTCTACTTTGTTATGCTGTGAAAGAAAAAGATAATTCAGCAGAGCTGAATTGTCTGTCGGCTGGAGACGCCACACTTCAGAATACAAATATTACTAGGGATAAATGAATCATTAAAAGAACAGTAGCATAAAATATCTGATGAATGAACTGCAGGAGTCTGTGCTGGAATAAATTTAGCATTCACGGACAGTACCATAATATGTGAAATAATAGTATCAGTTCTACATTCAGATGCCAAAAACATTTATGGACCCAGAATAATTGTGAATTACAAGGCTATAAATACATGGAGGGGATTTGGTGATATCATAATAAACCATGAGAAATTCGCTAGGCTGGTTTCTAATGTTACCAGAACCTTGAGATATATTTACAGCCTTGTTCACACTCCTGCAGTTTTAGGGGGCAATTCTCCTCTCACAACACGTTTGTTGTTCCCATTAGTGCCAAGGGGAGTCAGGCATGTGTGTCATGAGTGGAACAGATCCCCACACAATTCAAGGATCCTATAATGAATATCTCATTTAAGAAAGAGGTGGGAAACATTCACTCTCTTCCTCCTCCAAGTTCCCCCACATCCCATTCTGCTCCTGTGATTGAAGCTGGTGAATACAGGTAGAGGATGACAAAGTTGCTGCTTCATTTTTTTCACTTTTTATTACTGAGAAATGAAACAACCAAAGCCCAGATGTTCTCATCCCCCCCAGTTTTTTTAAAGTGTAGGCTAGTGCATTTTAAAAGCCTGTTGTAAATACCCAGGGGAGGCTGGCATCATCAGCCTGTCCTCCAAAAGGAGACTTCATTGTTGTGATACCAGATCCATACCCGATAAGGGCAGTTAATTAGGAACTGGGGCTGAACCTGATGGGATATTCAAGAGCCAGTTCAGCTTTCAGCATGTCCCATGTCACCTGTTTGTAATTGAGCTGGTGTCCACTGCCTTGCTGACTTGGGGCAGTGGCAGTCTCTGCAGGTACTTGTGTCATTCACACATCCCAGTATTAGGTGGGTTACAGCCCTGTGCTGTAGGACCCCTTCCCCTCCCAGCATGTCCCCCCAGCCAGCTGTGCCATGGTGCCTCATCCTTCCATAAGTCCTTGGCAAAATGCACACGTTCAGTGTGGTGCAGAGCAATCTGCTCAGTAATTCCACATTCCTTGGTGGTGGAAGTCTCTTGACTGCCCAAGCTGCAGTCTTTCTGCTCATCCCTCTCCTGGCTGTACATCCAGGCCTGCCAGGGGAGCCTTTGTGGTATTCACTGTGGGAAGGGTCTGTGTCTTCATTTATGTCCTTCCACGTGGTTCCTGTTTTACTTTTTGGGTCTTGGTAGAGTTGCCCTCTATCAGTAGATGAATCACATCCCTGAGACATATCCTGGACCTTCAATCCTTGTCAGCCAATGAAACAAAGAGAAGATAATTACAGGATCAAAAAAATGACAGCAGTGGAGTGGTCATCAGCAAGAGGGGTGTCCTTGGCAGCCTTGTAGATCTGTAGGCTTTGGTGTATCAGTGATAGGTCCTCACTTTGCTTTGTTCACTGCCAGTTTATTTCATTGTCTTTCTCTCTTGAATTCAACCATGTTTTTGCTATGGCATGGTCATGGGATTATTGATTATTTGTTTTTGTTAATTACTAGTGACTTTAACTTGATATTGTTTGCAATATCTGTGTGAACTCTTGTGGCAAACCCAGTTGACAGGGTGTAATGCAACCCTAATGCATGCTTTTCCCTTTAATTATTGTGAAACCACAGTCTCCACTTTTCTTTCACACTGAGTATTTCCAAATTAAAAGCTTTGTGGGATGAAAAATTAAATGAGAAGTTACTATAAAAATCTATTCCAAGAATCTCAAATGCTTCAACTCCATCTTTATTTTTAGTTTTCTTACTGCCTGAATGACCCTTACTTGTGACAGTGTTTGTCACTATACACTTCCAGTCTTCTTGCACAGAGAAAATAGATTAAAAAGTCCTTTTACGCTTGTGTTTTTAATCCTCTGCTCAGATACATAAAAATGTGGCCCTGTAAGTTCTGTGGTACAGTAAAAAAAATAAATAAACTAACCCAAATAATTTTGGCAGTTCAAACGCAGAAACTAAAAATAATTTAATCTGCAGTGTGAACATAGTTTCATATTTATACTAGCATCTGGCCTCAGGAATTGAATACTCCATTCTTTAAATAGCTTCACTCTGGCTCTTGAATGCTTTGTGACTAGAACATTACCCTACAGTCATACACCTTGTTTACATATTTCTGTTAAAAGGCAAAAGAACTTACAGTACTTCAAAACATTGGTACAAGCTCCCTCCTCCCCTCTCGCCTTGGAAAAGAGAAGTTAAAAAGAAAAAAGTGCGAGTGGTCTGAAAGTGCATTTTAAATTTAGTTCTCTCCGTTTGCTACTGGGTACATATTTTACTGTCATTTGTATGAAAAACTGGAAGAAAAATTTTCCAAAGAAAATGTGTGCCTTTCCAGATGCCCAGCAGTAGTCAAACACAAATTTATGTACCCTTCATCAGTTTGTTTTTAATCTGGCAAGTGACTTTGTCTTTGCCTGGAGACAGTGGATGTTTTTTTTCTTACCTTTGTGGTAGAAATAAGGATCCAGGTCCCTGCAAGGAAAAATGATCTATTATAAAAAAAATCATAATAATGTAATAAAAAGATAACCACTATAAACAGTAGGCTAATGATTAGCTTCTTACAGTCTTTAGGGACAATGTATCTTTTTATACTTTTATGATCCTTGCCCAGCCTGACTTAAGAAGGAATTGCATTTTCAGAATTATGTATTTGTAACTTCAGCTAGCTCTACAAATTTAGTAGATCCCTATTTAGTATCTGTTGGTGAATGTAAGTCCAGCCTAATATTCTTACTGCTATTTTTTCTTTCACATGTCTTGAGGTGGACCTAGGAGCAGAAGAGAAAATGTCCCATTTTTTTAAACCTTAATCCAGAATCCATTCGTATGAGTCACTCAAACAAAATCATAGTGGTTTGGCTAAAAAAGGCTTCATGTCCAAAGGGAACGTTCCTTAAAATGCTGGCGCATTTCCCACAGTGTTTCTTGAGTGCATTTTCCATGTTGCCTTTGTGCTGTTGTAAAACACCAGAGGTTGGGTGCTGCAGTTTGGGGTGTGGGAGGCTCCTGGTATTTTGGTGGACCGGTCAGTTGGGATGAAGGCAGTGGGCTTGTCCCTTGGGAGGTGCTCTGCCCCCTCAGCTGCCTGTGCTGCTCTTCCTGTGGAGGAGCCTTCCAGCTCAGGTAGGGAGAGCATTTCTCTTTCTTGTGGTGACTCTTCCACGCCGCAGCACTGGCTTAGGCTTGCTGCTGTGGTGTTCAGAAACACCCTGCAGCAGTGAGAGAGGCAGGGAAATCAGGCCCTGTCTGCCTTGGTGAAAAACTTGGAGAGTAAGTTGTTTTGTTTTTCCTACCCAGCTATTAGAGCCCTCAACAGGAAGGAGCCTCTAGGATAATCATTCCACTTGGGTTTTGGGAGGTCAGTGCTCGTTTCTGTAGGTTTCAGAGCAGCCTGGGACACTGAGAACATGAGTGCTGGGGCTGTACTCCACCATGCCTTCCAGCTTTGATCCTCTCGTGATGGAGTGGGAAAGAGGTGGTGCAGAGCTGGATAGGAGCAGGGGTGAGGATGGTTGGAGACAGCAGTAAGGGCAGCTTCTCTGCCTTGACCCTGGGATTTTTGTTTGCCTTCTCTGCAGGGAGGCTTCGTGCTTATGTTTTACTTTTTTTCCTGACCTGGGTCCCCTGACTATTATATAGTGAATGAGAATGGTGCAGGATTTAGGCTTTGGTGACTTCTGATACCATGTGATTCTAAGGCACAAAACATTTGATTTATTGGTAAAGCCTATTTAATATCTTAAAAGCATGGAGTAGGAGATGAGATGTGAGCATAGCAGCCTTAAAATATATTCCCTGACAACATACTTAAGAATGTTTAGGCCTATATGAAATATACAGGAAATGAGGCCAATTTTTTCCCTGCTGTTTTGATGGCAGGGTCTGCAGGGGAGATGGAGAGTGTGTGGACAGGAATTCATGTGTTTGATAATGTGAGCCCAGCATATTTGCACAAATGGAATAGGAGCATTTTTCACCCTCTGAGAAGAAACTATTAGTAGTTTCTCTGCCTGTTTGAGAGACTGTGATCAGATATATCAGCAAATCCATGTAAGTAAACCTGAAAAGTGATTCCCTCATCTCTGGCCAGTTATGTACGCTGTTTGCACAAAGCAGTGCCTCTTTGCCATTTCGGGTGGCTTAGGGAAGCACAGAGAGCTAATTCTTAATAACCAGAGATGAGGAGAGGCTGCTGTCCTCTGTCAGGCCCTTTTCCCTCATCACCTTGTAGATCAAGTTAGTCTACCAACAGGAAAAGGTTTATGTACATTTACTCTGAGAACACTTGTTAAATGTTCTAAAACAGAGGACTTTCATGAACAGTGAAACAGAAAAGCAGTTACCAGAAGGACTTGTAATGATTTCTGATCATGCTAATGTCTGACCATTGTCTTCTGGTGCAAAATTAAATTTTCTCTTTTTTTTCTCAAGAATATCAGACTGCTTAGTGTATGCCTGGTTTTCTTAAGGAAGCACTTAATTTTCTACTTTTTAGGAGAACAATGCAATTAAAGTTCTTATATGAAGAGGAAGATTGGGCCAACAGTACTTAGAAATTATGTTGTCTAGGCTGTAAAAATATACTGAAAGCATTATTGATACCTTGCTGGGTCTGTGGCAGATTTCCTACTTAGTCATGTAACATGTCTTGAGCAGCAGATGTTCTTAGTTGGGCAAGTAACAAAAGTTTTGCAAATGTTTGTTTGGGTGGGTAGAAACTTGGAAAATGAACTGTGGAGACCAGATTTACACCAGAGTGGACCCTCAGCTTTTGTTTCATGCTAAATCTTCAGCCAGAATCTGTCTTCAGATTCTGCTTCAAAGCTGTTCTTTTCAATTAGTTTACCTACATAGCTGGTATCAGAAGTGCAGTTGCATGTAATAGAGTTGATTTTTTTTTCTTTCCAGGATCAAAATGTTGAGGTGACAGTCACTGTTGGCACTCTGAAATTCAGGTCTTCCTGCCACAGTGTCTCAGAATTAATGTCCTGGTTTATCATTCTGTGTTGCTGGCTAAGTGCTGTGTAATTCCCACTGAGCTTGGAGACCCAGTGCAGCAGAGCTCAGGTGATGTGCTCTTCCAGTGTCAGGAATCCACAGAGCAGCTTCTCCAGTGCTGTTGCTAGACTTGGCTGTAAGGTTGGGAGTTTGGGAGAGCATTATTTCAGTCATTGTTTGACTGCCAGAGATCACACTGGAGTCACACTGAAGACTTTGCTGTGGCACACTCTGGCTTTAGTGAGAAAGATTGGTTATTTGCCCTTTCCCTACTAATTATGACTTTTCCAGATTTTGCTTTCTGGATACCATCCCTTCCTGTTTTCAAACCCTCTGATATTGTAGGCTTGAATTACAAGGGGTGTTTAGCATCCTCAGGCTTGTCCTCATGCTGGTGCCGGAGGAGGCAGCTCATGGGCCAGGAACAAAATGCTTGGCATCTCTCAGAAATTCCCATCTCACTTGCATCTGGTAGAAATGCTCCCTGCAGTTTGTTCAGTTGCTCATCACGAGCACTGTGGCTACTGTGCAGTAACTATTCTTTTGCATATTCTGTTCTTCCTGGGTTTTGTAGGAATTACTGCACCAGTTGAGTACTGATGAGAGTGATTAGATGAGAGTGAAATGTTATGGGTCATTAAACAAACAAACAACCCCACCTCCATTTTATTGGAGGTACCTATAAATCTCATCAGTTTTCTGCTTTACAGCCAGTTGATCAAGGATCTGTGTGAAAGGGCGGGCTGTTAGCTTAAGGCAACTCAGGCTGCTTTAAGTGGCTGTGAACTACTTTTATAGTGCTACCAGTCTGTTTCATTTCCAGAAAGTGAAAGTTTGAAGTAGGTCCTGAATCTGGTTTCTCATATGTGAGATCATTTTGCTACCCATGACCTAGAAACCAACAATGAATGTGTAAATTACAGGCAAGAAGAAAATTCAGAATTGACTGTAAGGTGAATGGGAGTTGAATAATTCTCTGAACTTCAACTGTGAAAAGAAGAAAAGATCACTGAATTCCAAAACAGACTTCAATAGGGACAAAGAAAATGTTATTTTAGCATAGATTAAACTCATGACTAAGATATAGATGGATTATTGTATCTGTTTCAGATGTAATTTCATGCCTGAGAATTTACATTGAAGGCAAACTGGTCTGGATCACATTAGCAAAGGCCCTGTTTTGCTGTCAGTTTAATTAAATGGAAACTGCTGGCAAGGTGACCTGAGTAGGTTTATAGAAGCAATACTATTTTGTATGTTGGAGCAGGAAACTGTTAGGTCTTCCAGTTTGAAAGGGACACAGAAATGAAATCCGTGATTCATTCTTGTTTACAAACTCCCAGATAGTATGTGCAGTGACCTTAGTGATAAATTAGCTGCAATTACACATTATATGAGGTGGGCTTTACAATAGCTGCAGACTTCATGGTTATGAGAACCATGACCTTTGACAGGGAGGTTAGAACATGAAGTTTTTCCAAACAGTGCCTAGATCTTCAAAAGTATTTGCATTTCCTTCCCTGTTTCATGGGAGTAGATTGACAAGATGTGTGGTGGGTGTTCTGTTTGCTCACCACAAGATTGTTGTCAGGCACAAACCCCCCAAAACAAAAAAGCCCGCCCTTCAGGAACATTGATTTATCTGTTAACTGTGTCTGGCATGCTGCCTTTTGGCTTTGATTTCAGAGAGAAACATATTTGGTTACTTTAATAGGCAAAAGCACTGAACCTGACTTGTAGGGGAAAAAATTGTTTTCTTTCCCTTTTTCAGTTCTGTTTATCAGATCCTGACGTACTGTATCGTAGTTGTGCAACAGTTCCAAGTTGGAGTAAAGAAAAGTAGAACTGGATGTCAGGCTCCATCAGCCTCATTATTTGAGAGCCAGCTTTTCTGGGTGACTCAGTGGGACTGAAAGTGCATGTTTATGCCAGTTAATAACCACCCTGTGACACCAACTTAGAGGATATCAAATGCTTTTTTGTTCTCAAGAATTGTTCACATCACCTATTTATATCTCCTCTTTTTTATTTGTTTTTTTTATCTTAGAAATTTTTGCTGAGCTGGAGTTGCCTTTTCCCCCCAGATGTTTTTGTTCACCATTTTTTGCTTCTTTCAGATATACTGAAAGAGAAGGATTTTTTCCCCCTGTATTCTTTGACCGTGGAAATCTAGGTCTTACCTGGTTTTGGCTACTTCTCCAATTTGATGATGCAGTGTGCAAGAGTAAAAGTGGAGAATTTGAGAAAGCAAGTTTTTTATTCTTGTTACAGTAATTGTGTAATTTATTCTGTATGTACGCACAAACAGAAGGTGATTACACAGACAATGCTACGTAGTCATCTCATATGTGAAACTGCACATATCTATCTCTTTGTGTGTGCACATGCAGCTGTATGTGCTGCTGAGCTCCAGTACCCATAAAGCACTTGGCCAATAGAGTGTATTTTTGAAAGGCTTAACATTCTTCACATAAGTATCAGAAGTAATGAAATACGTAGCTTGAGACCCACAAAGATGTAAAGAGAAAGGAGGAAGAAAAAGAGTTTTTAAAAAACTGTAATAGCAGCAAAAAAAAACCAGAAGAAGGAGATTGCATTCACAGGGACAGAGCTCTCCCAACAATGTTTTTGTAGGGAAGCTGTAGGAGGAATCCTTGTTTTAATATTGACTTCAGTCATGCTGTAGCCCAGTGCCTCCAGTGAGCAGGAAGCTCTGCATGGCTGGAAGGTTGGTGGAGATGAGATTTGGAAAATGGTTGTGTAACTGAAGGTGGGGAGAGGGAAGAAACTCTTCAGCCGCCATCAGTGCTTTTGCCTCTCCCAGTAACACAACGCAGTCCATCCCAAAGCATCTCCTGGTGTTTTCCTACATGCTCACATCTGCTTGGTCTTCTGCCTTAGCCTGGGCAGTGATTTCCTGAGACCCAGCTCCCAATGGCAGTTGCTTAGCACTAATTAAAAATGAGCCAACCAGTGACAAACTCTCTTCACAACCAGGGGCCGTCCAAGCTGCTCCCCAGCTCTTGCTTGTGTGTGCTAGGGGTAGAAAAAGAGAAGAAAGGGTTCGTTAGTTTTGATTCTGACAGTGGTAAGAAGTACAGAGAGGTTGGGGAGGAATTAATAAATCATTTTGTGTGCATAAGTAGCACAATACCTAACATGGTGGGACAAGAAATGCTCAGTTTGCTTTGCTTCCACTGCAAGGAGGGAGTTCAGCTGTCTCCCCCTAGAGCTTCTAGCAGGACAGACTGCCCTAGTGATGGCCCCTGTCCCAGCAGGCATTTGGCTGCCAGTGGGGAGCTCAGGTTGCTTTGTCTCTCTCAGCCTGGCTCCCTGGTCCCACTGGCTGCATTGCAGGCACATCCTTCCCACTCTGGCGTTGCGGGATTCCTCAGTGGAGCTCTGCCAGTTGTGTTGCAAAGCTGTAAGAAAGCGAAATCTTTGTGGAGGAGGTGCCTTTCAAGGCAACTGGAAAGGATAAAGGACTTTTCCAGTTGTAGTGGTGGTAAGACTCAAGGCCAGTAAAAAATTTCAGTCTCGAGAAAGTAAAATGAAATTCTTTAGCAGCTAGTTTATTTTAGTTTTTCTTTTCCTGTTCTGCTTCGTGACAGAACTTCAAATAATTATGTTGATTTATGATTACAGGTATTTTAAATCTGTAGTATGCTGAAACAAAGCAATGCCAGCTTATTGTTTCTAGCCCTATCCAATTATACAATTGAATTTAGGCATGTAATAATGTTACAACAGAAATATCCATCATGATGGATTGAATTTCATGAAGTACAACACAAGAATATTTATAGCTTCATTCTTAAAGCTACTTTTGAGTCAAAATGTGCCTCCTTGGTATGGCCTTTATAAACAGGAGAAAATCTGAAACTTTTTTAATCTGGCCCCAAACATACCACAACCCATTGCCTACACAGGAAGGGGGTGTAGGTTGATGATAAGCAGAAAATGATAGAATAGAGTAATTATTTCCGCTAGAAAATGAGGATCCGGCATTATTTGTACAGTAACACAAAGTCATTATTTGGCTATGCCACTGTAATGAAACAATAAAGATCATACTTAATTTAAGTATCAATTCTGAAGAGACTTCTTACTCTCCCTCTCCCATTTTAACTGTTAAAGCAAATTTGAATTGCTAGTCTAGTTTCCCACTGTTTTTTAGCAAGTGGAGCGGGCAAAACCTCCCCTCCTCCCGTCTCTGTTTAAATGTAGACCTTTGGCATTCCAGAAATCTGACCTTGTTTGTAGGGAATGGCTCATTTTTCTATAATGTAATATGAAGCACTCTTGTGTTTTGATTCCATGAACTAGAGAGTTTAATGTTCCAGCTTGCTATGATAAGGATATGATCTGGTTAGAGATAGAAACACTAAAGGAAATTAGCTATTGTACTATTCTTTAACATATTGTTTGCCTAGCAGTTTCATTTAGAATCATTTGGAATAATCTTGGAGTACCTTTTTAAAGGATTGGGTGTTTTTTTTTCTTTTTTTCTTTTTTTTCTTTTTCCTTTTTTTTTCTTTTTTGTTGTTGGCCTGGATAAAAAGTGGGGCTTTAAGATATTTCTCCTAAAATAAATGTGAGGCCGCCTCATTTATAGTCAGCATGCCTTGATTACTTGCAGACATGCTGGAAATTTACATGCGCTTTTCTCCATTATAAAACACTGATCTGTTCAGATCATTAGCTCCCTCATGACTAGAGTTTGGCAGCAAGCCAAGGCAGGCTAAATCTGTAGCTGTAAATCGTGAGTTGAAATAGCAGAAAGTGGATTTGTAACTTAAAAAGTGTAAACAGTTTGGAAAATGAAGTAATTTTAGAGTATGATTGATTGCCTTAAGATTGCACTTTAAATTAGCCCAGGGTCTCCACTGCAGATATATGTACTAACTGCTCATTATATATTTTCACTTTTCTTTGGAACAATAGCATTGTTGGTAGGCTTCGAAACAATGTATGTTTCTCCTGGAGTGACCTTTGAGGAAATGAATAGTTTTATTGTGTGTCCATTACTTTGCCTGGAACAACATTTTTGAGTTATTAATTTGCTGTGGTCTATAAATAAAGGAATCAAAATGCAAAGCAGCTGTATTATGCTGCATATAGTTCATCAAACTTGTGTTTAAACATCACCATTTGAGATTTGTAATGCACTGTATAAATAATTTTTTTTCTCTTCTGAAAAAGAAGTAATGTTTTGCCTAGCCTGGAGATTGGTCCTGTAATCTCATAGAAGCAAAATTATTATTTTTAGCACAAACAATTGGTGAATGTTCTGAGGGATTGCTGCACTGCATTCCCTCTTTCAAGGACTCTGCTTCACTTAATTGTGTGTCCGTGGGCTATGGGGCTGTGGGCTGAAAGGGAAGGAGTCATTGAAGGGCACATTCAGGAATGTGGAAAACGTTAGCTGGATGTGGAGTGTTAAAATTTTAGGGCATTGTGTGCCCAGCTCTGTCTGTGCTGCTCGAGGGCAGTTAAGTAGTGGGTGATGCAGCAGCCTGGTGATGGAAGAATGTAATGCCATATAATGTCTGGTGTCATGTGAGCTCGGGCTGTTTGCAAATGGTGGCTGAACCATTGCTGCTCTTTCCCAAAGAGACACAAAACCTTGTTTTGTGATTGTGTTCCATTGATAATGGAATTCCTGCCTACCCTGGATATCTGAAGTCACAAAGGTTTCCAGTGTGGAGCAACATCTCAGTGTAGCTTTGTGGGTGTGGGCACATAACTTACATGTATGTGCTGAGCATCTGTGTGCAGCCCAGACTGTGGGCTTTGACCATTCGAGAAATTAGAAATGTGAAGGTAATGAATTGCTGTTAGTGGTGGTTATGAACCACAATAAATAGCTCTGACTGCTTGAATAGATTATATAATAAAAACTTATTCAATTTTGTTTCAGTGTGTTTTTTCAGCTCTTTCCTTGTTCTAGATTTGGTGTCTAGCATTCAGTAGATACATAACTCTGTTTTGTTGTTCTTCTGGAAGCTCCTTTCCCAGAGAAAATTCTTTCTTAGTGTTATTACCCCTCCTTGATCTTTCTGCCTCCACGTTTGAAATGAAGATTTGCACTTGTGAGAGGGGCATGGCTGAGAGGTCTGAGCACAGGTCTGGGAGCCAGGACCTGCTGGGTGCTGAGCTCAGTGACTCATTGGTGGCCTTAAGCAAGTCAGAACATCTCTGATGAGGTTATTTCATATGTAAAACAGGGGAAATAATACTTATCTGTCTACCTGCCTCATAGGAATGCCCTGAGGACTAATTAGTGCTCATTAAGTGCTTTGAAATAGGCAGTGCTGTCTATTATTAGAGCAGGTTCCAGACTAGCAGATAGTGTGTTAGGATTGTTTCTTACTTGGGATCCTTCCTTTCTGTTGGGTGTGGGACCACAGCCCAAGCTCTGGTGTTTCTGGAAGATAGGCAGGGCTGTGCTGAGCCCTTCCTAGGCAGGTTCATTGGAGACTCAATGCTCACACTGAAAACTTGGAAAGAGAGTTTGCCTAGAGAAATGAGTGGGAGGATACTTGCTTGTTCTCCCCAGCTCATAGGCATAACTTCTCCTGAAATCCTTTCTCACCCTGCCTCCACCTGAGGCCTTTTCTGACAATTCAGGTAGCACGGCTTCTCCTCTTTTCCAGGAATGTTTTCCTGGTCCTGCAGAGGAGGAAGAGAAATCCTGTATTGGTTCTCAGGAGGAGCGTGGGGCTGGGTTGGAATGTTCCCATCACAGGGAGCCCTTTCTTATTCAAAAAGCCATTCCTCTTTCTTGAAGAGCAAATACTTACATTCTTTCCCTTCACTGGATAACAGACTCCTTTGCAAAGTCCTTAGAAGGCAAAATCTAATTTTGGGTATAGGATCCTAAACTCTGCAGGTGTGTGTCTGCTGAAGTCTGGGAGTCTTTTCATCATCATAACAAGGAGGGTTGTCATCTGACCGGCAGCTTCTTTTGTTCTCTGATGCATCTTCTCTCACCGTATACTTTTGTACCTCTCTTAGAGATGCCATAATAATCTAGTTCAAAGAACCCAGCCCTGTTCTCACTGAAGCCCACATGCCTGGTCTTTCTACCAGTGAGACTAGGACTGGGTCCAAATTACCTGGAGAGAAGCTTTATTTCTCTCCATTTGCTCCTCACGCGTCTCTCAGGCCGTGAGTAATTTGCAGTGAGACGGGAAAGCCTGTGTGAAATTTTCCAAGGGAACTTTCTCTATTTTAATAATGTTAATGAAATTGCTTAACACTTCATCAGCTTTTTCAGCGTATGTTGCTGGGATTTTGGTGCTTTCTGATTTTTCTTCAGTACCAGGAGGCCTTTACCTTAAGAATGTGACTGAGGGCTCATATGAGCATTTGAACCCACTGTTGAACCCCATTCCTGCAGAATCATTTTTGCACAGGTATAGGTAGATGCCATTTTGAGGAGGTTCTCTGCCTCTCCTCTTGTGCCTGCAGGAAGGGGAAGGAGTCAGGAGCAATTGTCCCACAAGCTCTCACATGCCTGCAACTAATTCTTTTTCCATCAAAATGAGGCTTTGCCCCAGGAATAACTAATGATATGACCTTGGTCACACGGGAGGGCCCTGGCATTGCTAAATTTCAGCACAGTTGCTTTGTTTGTCTTATACTAGATATCACTCAGTTTTGGCCCTTGTATCCTAGACAAGGATGTAAGTTAGCTTCCTTTTCTTTTAGACCTTTTTCCTATTACTCCTTTTCAGCTCCAGTGTACTTTGTTGTGATGCAGAATAGGATTAAATGAGCAACCACAGTCTTATGAGCAACCACAGACTTACTCATATGCCTGTAACAGCTTTTAAGGCCACGTTAGAAGGCTACATGAGCAGCAGTTTGGGGGCTGTTTGGTGCAACCCAAGTTCAGTTAGCAGGTGAGGGTTTCCAAGTGGCTGGGGAAGCGTGGTACTGTCCCAAGGGCAGTTGGGTCAGTGGCCTGGAGTTTGGCAATTCCTGTCTGGCCTTTCCTCATAGTCTTCATGTTGAGTTTGATCTCTTCAGTGCAAAGGAGAGGAACCTGAGTAAGGTTCTTTTGGGGAGCAGGTATATGCTCCATTGGGATGAGATAGAGGACAGCAAATTCTTGGAAAAGTATATATGACACTAGCCTTTTTGTAATTGCTCTTTTGTTAAAAAAGAAATGGCATCGTGTTTCTAATTCCAATTTTGTGCCACTCCTGGGTTTAAGCATTATTACACTGCAGATGATAACACGAGTTTATCTATAAAATTCTTAAACTGTGGTTTTTGTTTCCCAGCTTGACTTCTTTTTCTCTTCTTGTCTTTGATTGGCTTCCAAAAAAGTTATTAACATGTTGCAAAACAAATACAAGGGGCCACTGAAGCTTATTAAAAATGGTTTCTTTTGTTCATATCTGGCAGTTGACAAATTGTGTTGTGCTCTATCTTATCTGCTCCCGTGTGAAAGGTTACATGAGAAAATGGCTGCAAATAAATTGCTATTGAATATTGTTGAAGACTAAGCATACAGCTTCTCTATTAAGGGCCTCTTTTAAAGCTCTCTATTCAGACTCCCCCCTGCATGTCTCTCTAACACTTGTCTGTTATATTATGTTTGGCACAGAAGGAAACATTAAACAGAAAAGCAACATCTGACTGTGGTGTTTCTAGACCCTATTATCCCTCTGTCAAATGTCCACATGAGCAGGGTACAATTTTTGTCTATATTGATGATGATTTTTGAAGGCTTTACGAACTGTCTTCATAGTGAAATGCTAGAAACAAATGAAATTGAAAAGCATATTTTTACAGCTTTGGAAATCTTACTTAAATCAGTGTAATGAGACGCACTCAGTAAAATGTAATTATTCTCACTTCTCCATGTGTCAAAGAAATCAGCAGTATGGTTAGGGAGGGGAGGGTTACAGTGAGCTTGTTATTTTTATACAGAGCCAGATACTGCTCGTGTGTAGTAAATTGTAAATAGTAGATAATGCAGTTTTTATGTGCATTAAATACCCTGCCAGAATTAACGGGGTTGTTACTTCATTAAGGGTTTCAAAGAGGGCATAAACGTCAAAAGCAGGGCTTGAATGTTTCAATCACTGGACCGTTTCCACCCTCCACCCCTCGTGTCGCAGCTCTGGGACCGGCGGCTTCTGCCGCTGCTATTTCGAGGAGGGCGCAGTTCCTCCGAATTTTCAGAATGATAATGAAAGAGCCCCGTGTGAGACACCAAAATAAGGCTTTTGACTCATACTTCTGGGTGCAGTGGAAAATGAAGGCGGTTGATTCTGCCGCAAGGAAGAGGTGATGAATCAGTCCCTTATAAGTAGGGCTTGCGTTTCCTTGTCTGTCATTTATGTTTGAATGGTGTGCAGAGGTGAAAGAGAGAGGAGATGACAGAAGACCTGGTTAGTCTGATATTAAACCCAGTAACTCAGTTTAACTCTCCATCCACTTCTTTTCAGTTTTTCATGCCACACAAGTATGGATTTGTCATGGGCCTCTTCAGCACAGGAGACAGATAACAGACCGTGAGAATAAAATTTGTCAGTCCACGGAATATCTTGAGGTTCAGTCCTGAGCACTGGGCTGGGGAGTCTGTTACACCTTTGAGCTCATTGTTCCAATGGTTAATTATCACTGCTGTAAAAATGTGTGCCCCTCTCTTGCCAGGGACTGTAGTTGCATGTTTCTCCACCAGAGCAGGGTTTTTCATTCTCCAGTATTTTCTCATCAGAAAGGGGGACCAAGACACATGATCATAGAAACAGTAGTAATAATAATACAGAGCATGAGAAGGTGTTGTAGGGAAAGTTAGGGGATGTGAGGATGTGGCCCCCCCTCACAAAGGTGCTGCAGGGAATGTGTGACTTCACCCTCAGCTGTAGTACTTGTGTTCATAGCACAACCCCCATGCTCAAGTATTTGCAGGATCAGGCTTTATGTGTAAGTACTGGAGTGTAGTTCAGTGGTATGTTGGATGGTGTTCAGAGATTGCTGAAAACAGTGCATTAAATAGCACTTTGAATTGCAAAGTGCTGGTTCAGTTTTGTCTGTGAGAATGATAACGCTTATTATCTGATTGTTCCCTGTGCAAATCTCACCTCAGGAAAAATTAAATTATGTTTGAATTCAGCTAAAGCAAAGTATATCATTATTTTCTTTCGTTATTAAAAGGGATTTTTGCTGTTTGTTTGTTAAAACTGAAGCAGCTGCCATGTTAGAGCCTTAAATGCTTTAAAAGCAAATACAGAGGTAGAGCCATTTACAGTACAATTGGCTTGTTTAATGTGATTTAATTCCTCTTGTTGGCTTCGTCATATTACCAAATTATGTTTTCAGCTCCCCTCCCCTTTTTAATTCTTTCTTCTTTTTGTTATCAGCAGAATTGAAGCTGCTTATCAGTAACCACGACAACCAGGATAAATACTTGTTTTAAAGCTGATGCACATTCAACCTGAATGGTCCGCATGACCCAGAACATTCAAGAGGACAGGCAGCATGTGCTCCCTTGTACAATCAATCTCCCCCTTCCCCCCATCTCCATCTGCTTTAGAAAGCTAATAGGGCAGTTTAGAAACCTTTTATATCAGAGCGGTTTTCTGTAGCCCTCCATGGCTGTTTGGACATGGGCTGGCCCATGCTTGTGTCCTGAGGAGTAAGGAGAGGGAAATTTTGGGAGGCAGGGAGGCGATTTCACAGCCACATCTGCAGTGTCAGCTTGCTATTTTGGGGTTCCTCCAGCTGTTGTCACGGCAGTCACCTGCCTTGGGCAGGAGGGTGAGCTGCTGCTCCCCAGACCCTTCCTGAATGGGGAGATAATCCTGGCTGGGCAGCAGCTGAATAGAACGAAGGAGTGACTGGAATTGTGTGGGACAGGGAGTTGTGGTAAGAGAGAAGCCTCAGCACAGAGCCACCTGATCCATGCCCCCCATCTCTGGTGGAGGCAGGGAGGCTGGCTGGGGTGACCAGAGACAGTCACTTCCCTTTTGAAGAAATTTAGGGATCTCCCACTTACCTAGAAATTTCCCAACAAGAATTTCTGCCTGGCCTCTTTGCTCTCTCCCTTGCACTCTAAATTGCTTGATGCTGTAGAATAAATCCTTTAAGCTCTCTCTGTCTCAGTTTCTCTCTCTGTGTAATGGGGATAATAATTTTTACTCATCTCCATAAAGCAGTTTGAGGCCTGTGGATGGAAGGGTTATATAAAAGCTGGAAATGATGAGTGTCAGTCACTCTTCTTTTGAGTCTAGAAACACCTCATAAGGTTTATGAGGCACTTCCTAATGTGCAGGAGGATCCTGGGAGTGCAAGGTTGGAGCTGCAGTTAGGAGGAGCTGAATATAGGATTAGGATCTGAAAAGGATGTGGAATACCTGGTTGGAAACTTTTTCATATTAAATTTCTTTTGTCTTCTTTAAAAAATTGGATTTAGGATTTGAATTTTGAGTGATTTAGTGAGACAAATATTATAGAATATTTGATTATATGGACATACTGTCAGTCATTGATCAACATACTTGGGTTTGTCCCCGTTAAGTAGAACAACTCTGATCCAAATAGCCGAGTGAAAAATATTTTTCAACCATGTGCTTTAAATAAGTATTAGATGATACTGTCTTTTTTTCTTTTTTTAATGACTCTATTGCTGTTCAGTTGAACAGTAGTTTCAATCTCCAGTAGATTTGTAAGTATTCTCTTTCTTTCAAATGTTAAACTAAGCTTAGGAATTCTTTGAAAGGCTGATGCTCTGCTGGCACTGTGACAGAAAACAGAGGGCTGGGGAAATGGCATGAAATTCTGAGAAATAGCTCTGTCTCCTCCTTAAAAGGGGAGAAATATCTGACACACGCAGAAAGGCTGTACATTTTATTCTCACTATTGGCAGAAATGACTTTTGCCTTTTGATCAATTTAAAAGCAGAATCAGGCAGGCAAACGTCCATGTCAGAATTACAGGCAACTTGTTAACACCGTCATTATCTGGTAAACATAAATGTAATCACTGTGTTCCTATCCTGCAACACATTGCCTTTGTTCTTGATTGCATTAGCATTCAAATAGAGGGGGGTTCTCAAAGCAGGGATGAGTAGCCTGAGTCCTGCCGACAAAGAGGTATCCCTGTTGTGTCAATAATTTACCCAAATTTATTTAAAACCAAAACCACAGATTTCCTGTCCCATCTCATGTGGCTAAATCATTACTGTATTTGCATTTATCTGTGAGAGAAATACCATTCTTAGATTAATATTTTTAGGTCTTGTGATTAATTAGCCAGCTGAGGCACACTGAGCGTCTTTACTAGTGCGAATAAAGACCATGGGAATGAAAAAGCAGAGTGGATTGGAAGAGCTGTGTTTGAGAAATCTTTCCTAACCACTGGAGAGAGGGTGGATTGCTGTGCTAGAGCATGCCTTGTGACCGTGATGAGCCACCTGAACTGCTCAGCTGTTGCTCCTAGTCCACTGCAGATTCCTACTGTGGTTCCTAGCCTTGTGTCTGTGCAAAGGATTCAGCAGGAGCCAGGCATGATCCTCCCATGAAGGTTATTTCTCTGGGAGAGCTGTCCTTGCCCTCACAGGAATCCCCAGAGGTGCAGGAGATGACTGTCATTGCTGCTTGGCCACCTGCAGTTATTTTGGAAGTTTGGAGGTGTTTGGCAGGTTTTAGCTGGACTATGATATGGAAAGGTGTTCTCATTGCATCACTCCTCTTAAAGATTTTGAGGTTATAAAGACCCAGTTTCTT
Source organism: Zonotrichia leucophrys gambelii (assembly GCF_028769735.1). NCBI lineage: Eukaryota > Metazoa > Chordata > Aves > Passeriformes > Passerellidae > Zonotrichia > Zonotrichia leucophrys. Next base: position 29,235,194 of record NC_088176.1, read on the forward strand.
ACTCCTCTTTGTAGTTATTCCTTCATCATTCTGCTGTTTCTGTTGCTTTTGGACCTTTTGAGAGATTCAGGGGTTTTAGGTAGTTGTGTGGTAAGTTGATTTCCATCTGCTGAAAGCTGTGCACTCTTTCTTTGGGTTTTTATTAGAACAGGCAGCTCTGGTATATGTAGAGCCTGTCTGACCTGCAGATACTGGTTTTGAAGGGTGAGCTACACATCTTTGCTTCATCTACACTTGTGTTCTCTGGCAGTGGCTGCAGTATAGGCATGAGAAGCAGAACAAGAGAAGGAGAACTAGATGTTAACAGCTGCAGGGTGTTGGGAGGTGAGTGAGTACACTGCCCTGCAATAGTCAGGGGACCTTCCATCAGAGGGGTCAGAGCCCTGTTCTTCCAGCATCTCACCAGTCCCTCAGACACCCAGGTGCATCCTGCATTACCTCTGTATGCCCTGCATATTGATGGTAATGGTCAAAGCCTTGCATAGAAGCAATGATAAGCTAATTGTGGTATGTGAATCCTCTGGGAGACCCCCTTAGTAACAGAGGGTTATGAGAGAAGGCAGAGGAGCGAGGGCACCGCGTGGGAGAGGAGCCTGATGGACAGAACCCTGCAACTTCCTTCATTTTCTCTCTATATTCCACACAGCTCCCTTGCTCAATTTGCTACCCACACACCAAAGCATTGTCCCATTTTATCTGCTTCCCCTGGTACTTCCATTGCTTATCTTACGAAGATCTGTGTCAACATTTATCAGAACAAATGGCAAGCCTGGGACCTTTTAAGTAGTTTTTTTAGTTAATAAAACCAATCTTCTACTTCTGTTATGTTAAAAGTACATTATCTTTTTATTACAAACTCTCTACAGCTCTGTCTGTTTTCCTTCTTGGCAATTTCATGACTGCTCCAGTTGATTGCTGTATGGAGAATTACAAAATCATTAAGGGTGGGGTTTTACCAGCTGACTTACAGTACAAGCCATTTCTCAAAATAACCACAACAGTGCAATACTGATGTGTAATTTACGTCACAGTATGTTTTTATGAAATAGTTTGTGGGTTATTCATTTAGATCTAGAACTGAATATCTTTTCTTTTGCTTTTTAATCAAGCCTGCTGCCTTTTTTTTTTAACTTTTTAATATTTTCCACTCTGAGGCTTGGCTTACCTCCAACTTACCAGCTACATGGAAAAGGAAAAAATTGATTTTTTTTTTCTTTTTTTTTCCTTTGCCTGCAGTTTAACTGCAAGTGTTGTTTGCCCTTTGATGTATATATTTGTGTTAACTGCCTCTGAAGAAATGGTAGATGTGTGGTATAATATTTTGTACAAAGGTAGAGCAGAGAATTGATAAGAGATGTAAAAGTTTGCGATTTCAAACCATACCAAGCAAGTGTTTCTGTTTAGCCTCCTGTGCTGGTACATTTCCTTTTTAAAAATTACTTTCTGTATAATGTCTTGTAATTAGAACAGGAAATCATTGAGTAACTGTAAGAAGAAAAAGAGCACTTAAGCTGAAAAAAAATTTACCTTCTGAGAAATTATATTCAGCTTTTTTTTCCCCTTTTTTTTTTTTCTTCCCTTCACATTACTGAGTTGTTAATGATAGTAACAGATGTACAGACCCTTATCTGTATCATTGTTCTGCTTGTGTTTTCACAGAGGGGAGGGGGGGATTGGGCCGAAAAAGTAATTTTCAGTAATGCAAAAAATGAATGGACAGAAAATGGGAAAAGCCTAATTACAAAAAATATTCTGTGTCACAACAGAGTAGCAATTAAATTGAAACTTCAATATAATTATCAATAACAGTCGAGCCTGGAAGGGTGCCAGGCGTGTAAAGTTGGTACTCAGCCTTTATGTGGTTGCTAGGAGGACGGCAAAAAGTATAAAGCTTAGAGAAAGGAATGTCTAATGTAATAAAGTAACAGAAGGTAGCATAAATCATTGTGAGAGCAGTTCATATTGACATTATTTTACTTAAATTGGGTCGAAACTAGACATTTAGTCTTACAAGAGGCACAAATTCATATTTCTTCTGCAAGAATAACTCTGTGCTTTCTGGGAAGAAGTGGAGTGTGCTTTCATAGCACCAGCCTCATACATATTTGGAATCTTTTAAGCAAAAATCTTAAAATGTTTGTTTCTGTTGGCATCCAAATGCATTTGCACTAATACGATTAAAAGAACTAAAGGGCAAAATACTTGGCAGCTTTTTCAGTTGAGGTAATTAGGTACAGGAAGGAACATGCATAGTTTTTCCATCAAGCTCTATAAAATCCTGGTGTGAAGGTCTTTTTAAAGAGAAATAATGCTTACTGATGTTGAGGGTAGATTATGGCAGTTAGCAATAACATTATAGGCTGATGTTTCTGAAACAAGCAAACAAAAAGCGTGTTACAGGGGTTTTTCTCTGCTCTCTCTGTAAATAGTTCTGGCTCTAGATGGATTTGTTAGGAATTCGTCCTTTTAACAGGCTTTATTTTTTTTTTTTCTTTTGGGGCTTTTAATTGTCTTGCCTTACATATTAAAAATGGTTGTGCTGATTCGAAAAGTCAGTTCTTGCATAGATTCATTGTGTTTGGCATTTCATGCATCTCTTACTTACAAAGACAACTTGAAGAACATGTAATCCAACATAAATGCCAGGCTGTGCCAAATCCCAGCTCTCTTTACCCCTGACAAAGGGAACTGTTGGATTATATCTCTGCAGACATAGGCAGTGCTTGGAAGGCAGGGGTGGAACTTTGCTTCCTAATTACAGTTTCTCTGTTTTCAGCCCTGAAATATAAAAATAAATGAAAAGTTGATGTTGGAGGATGTTATTAAACCACGCAATTATGATATAAGCATAGGATTAGAGTAATTTCAGTTGAGCCTCACAAGCAGAATACTGTAGATATTATCTTTTACCATGTTCTGTCTGTGGAATCTAAAATGAAACTCAGAAAATACAGCATCTTGGTTTCCTAATATCTCAGTTGTATGTTTATAGAAGTCATGTTGTTTTTCTTAATTTTAATGGAATGGGATCCACATTTTGAGCTTCTCTTCTCCTAAGAGTAAACTCTTTCTGATCGTATTTCTGAAAAATACTTGCAAAATTCACTAAGTCCACCATTAAATGGCACGTGTGAGATTTTGATAAAAGCAAATAATAGTTCGTCTTTGGGCTTGCATTTTATTAGGGATTGGTCTGCTTTGATTTCTCTTTTCTTATGTGGGCGTGGTTGAGGAAAAAAATCTTTGTTCCAGGAACACTGTGTTTGTCTTTCACTAAGCAAATTTTCAGTTTATTCAGCCTTTGTTCATTCTTTGATGTATCTATTGAACCTGGAGTAAAAAAGGAAAGGAAACAAATGCATCACAAAGTACTCATTGGAATTGCACAAGCATGTATGAAAGTGATCCTGTAAAAATTACTTGGTTTTAATTTATGCCAGGGGGTTTGAGTTAAGTCGTCAGTTGTCAGGGGTACAAAGTTTGTGTAATTCTGCCCAGGGACTTGCAGCACATTTGTCTAGAAACTAATGGTTTACTACAAAGGCACGTGGGACATACATTTATATACACCCTGTTTAAAAAGCTGACCACATCCTGGCATAAGAAAAGTGCTGTCAGATCGACAGATTCAGCTCGGCGCTATCTGCACAAAGGTATAAAGTATAATAACCGTCAGGCAGGCGTACGTGCAGCTCTCGAAGGAGTTAAAGGACGGATCATGTGCTTCTTAATTCCTAGAACACTTTTCCTGATCTGATTTTTAGAGTTTCCTAATAAAGAAGAGAGAGCCTTATTCCCAGGAGCAATTGGCTCAATCGTGCTGTTGTGTAGGCTTAGGGGATACTTGTTGAAACAAAGAAAAGCATGACCACATCCTTATTGGCCAAAAGAGGTTTTAGGGCCATCAATTTTATTTTCTTAGAAAATGCCAGTGCTGTTTACCAAAATGCATAACCCTTACTTTAATTTTTTTCTTTTTTTTAACACAAACAATTTTATCTCCTCACCTATCTATGTCAGGATAGTAGTGAGAGTTCTAAGTTTTTAAAAGTGATGGCTTTCAGGAGCTGTGCTAGTGAAGACAGTGCTTTGCAAGTCTGTCTGTCGTGTTGAGTTTTTTTTTTACAGCATTGCATTCCTCTGCAGTGATGACATTCTAGGTGATATATCTGCTTCCAGATACTTCTTAAAATTTAGCCTTTTATGTGTCAACATTTTCATTGCTTCACTTGAATCTAGATGAGTTGTGTCATCATATTTAGTTGGGGAGAACTGATCTGACTTTTCTTTCAATGTCTGAAGTGATTTTTACTTTAGGAGTAAGAATGATTTCAGTATTGGTAATGGGATTAAATAGTAGACCTTTTGTCTCTGGCAGAAGAAATAGCTGAGTTATTCAGTAATCACAGTAGAACAGAAAACGTAAAGTGAATGCTGTTGCTTTGTCTTCATGGCATGCCTGGAAAGTCATGTTCGGTTAGGTACCTGAGGAGATAAATGAGCATAAAAAGTGATGTTGAGTACATACCTGCAAATGAGTAATTTCTCATGTTTGTATCCCTAGTTGAGTTTTTTTTTTCCTCTTAGGTTTCCTTCTGGTTATATGATGACACTTGATTGTGTTATTTCAAAATCTACCACCTTCATATGTGATATCATCTAAACCATAGAGGAATGGAAAGCTCTGAGGTCTAGATTGCTTTATATTTTGAGCCCAGCAGCACAAGCTGTTCAAAAATTCATTTGCTTGTTGTGCTCTGTAGGAGTTTTATTGAGTCCTGCTGCATTTGCAGTTAATGTGCAGAAAGTTGCTTCCACCTCTTGGGGTTTAGCAACAATGACCAGGTCGGGTCACCCCACCTCCCTGGCCCAGAGGTCCTTTGGTAGTTGCCAGTATCTGGGACTGGAAAGGAGAGGTAATAGCTGTATGCTCTGAGCCTTGTATATTATTGTTTTTAAAAGATGTTAACTGATGTAAACGTGAGTGTAGAAAAGCTGTATGGGGAGCTGACTAAAAATTACAGATATTTTTATTGAAGCAGCCAAATTGGCAAATTATGGAGAACGCTTTGATTAAGGCCCTTGGCCAACTTCAGCAGAGCAGTGTTTTCTTGCTCGTCCAGGTAGTCCTTGTGAGTAAGCATGAGAAATTTGAACAGAAAGGCAGAAAATAACCTATTCTAATAAACTTTCTTGAAATTACTGGATTTTAACCTTTCTTTCCAGACCCATTGTGCCATAAAAGTTGTGTCTTGAGAAAAGACTAACTTACTTCAGAAAAATAAATTGTTCTGAAATACTTGAGTCACAGTGCTTGTTGTGTATTTTTCTAATATACTAAGAGTATTTTTTTTCTGTTCTTCCAGGTGAGGATGATGAGGATTCCAACCTTTTAATTCTCAGCTACCCACAGTACTGTCGCTACCGGTCCATGCTAAAGCGCATCCAGGACAAGCCCTCGTCAATCCTCACAGACCAGTTCGTGTTAGCCCTTGGAGGAATTGCAGTGACAAGCAAGAACCCCCAAATCTTCTATTGTCGGGATACATTTGATCATCCCACCCTAATAGAAAATGAAAGTATATGCGACGAGTTTGGTAAGTCCCATTACAGCTATTTTCTTTTTCTCACAAGACATTTTTCTTCTTTTAATTATCCACTCATTTCCAAAGGGAAGATGTAATTCCTTTGAAGTGAACCATGAATGCTATTTATGATTGAAATGATCAGTACCAAATATGCTCTTTATTCTCTAAGACTGAAGGCTTTTGGCCACTGGTGATCTCAGTATTGCAACTTGAGTTCACAAAGATAATGTTACATGGGTGGAGTGTAGAACAGTGACTGGGTCTGAGTGAAACGATGCCTTGCCTGGGTTTGAAGTTCATCTACCTTAACCATTCACCTGCAGCCTGTCTTCCAGAAGCATTACAGTGTGTGTTAGTTGTTTGAAGTCATTGTTGGTGCAGTATGCTAAAAGATGCAGAATAGGAGGGAGTCCTGGCACACCCCATTGCTGTTGCAGAGCACTCATCAGCCGTGCTCCCCAGGCACTGTAAGAGTGTCAGCTGTGGCTGGTGTGTTCCTGGCCATCTTGGAATGTGGGCTTGTTCTACATGGGCCTTGCCACTGCTAGGAGCTTGATTTTATGAGTGCAGAGATACTTCTGGGAGGTGACCTCTTAATTCAAGAGGCATAGAGAATACTCTGCAGCTCTAAAGGACTATGCAGCTCCTTACAGCTGGGGGAAAGGACTGCAAGATTTGACACCTGATAGCAACCAGGTGATTTCACACAGGGTTTTTTTTGTGTCAGATTATCCCAAGACAGCAGGTGTGCTTTGAATATGTGGCAGAATGCATGTTGTGTGGACACCCACTAATGGGTCCAGTGTAGTTTCTTTAGCCCTGTACAGAATTAAGTTTTATGCCCCATATCACCAGATGGGTGAGTTCTGTGGCTAATGCTTGCAAAGTCTGCATGGTGGTGATGAGTACACCTTTGCTTGCAAGGCCCCCACATCTCTGCAAGGAAGCTCCTCTAGTCTCTTAGAGAAAAAATGTCTGCTGATGCCCTTAAACATTTAATAATGAAATTGAGAGGGAATGTTTTTGATGGGAGAGTGATCTGCCTGTTTTTCTGAGCTGGCCACTGGCTTTGAGCTTGGTGCCCAGCTCAGGCATTGTTGTGACAGCAGAGAAACCCTGACTCATCTGGTGGCATTGGGGCGTTTTGTAAGGTAGTGCTGCTCTGCTGCTCTGCCACTCCATTCCCAACAGGCAGAGGAGATCCCTCCTCACGTGGTGTTGTCACTGGAGCACATGACTGCTGAGAGTAGTTTTAGTTTTGTGCTGTCAAGAGTTTTCAGAATCTGGCCCAAACTGTCAAGTCTGCTCACACTCACACAAAACATTGCAGGTTTTGAATGAACTATGAATAAAAGTGTTGGTTGCTCTTAGGGGATGGGGGTGGTGAAAAAAATGAATTAAATGCCCTGGAAGTTTGGTCCAATGGCACAATAGTATCGTGTTGGTTTTTATTTACTCTGAGCTCAAGCTCGGAATATAAAGTTCAGTTGTAATTGACTCTCCTTTTTATGTGAGAAAGGTTATTTTAGGCTTGAAGGCGTTTGATGAGCCTACCATCTGCTTTCTGTGGAGTATTTTATTCAGGGTCATTCCTTGATTACAGGTTTGTTGAAATAGTTGGATCCATAATGCAAGTGTATCATGGAATATTAGTAATAGATGAATCAAAGAGATGTGGAATGATGCAGAAACTACGCTTAGTGAACCATAGCAAGTGCTTTGTTCAGCCTCTGAAAGCAAACTATGCCATTCTCTTGACCTTTGCAAGGCAATTATCTCATTATCAACCAGAGCCACAGAAATCTTAGCCATAGAAATTAATAATGTGTATTTAAAATTTAGTTTGGTTTAAGAAGCAGATTTTTTAAAAATTCCTATTTAAAAAAAAAAGAGCCACAAAAAAAATCCCCAAAAAAACACTGTTTAAAAGTATTTATTATGAAAATAATGATGTAAAACTTGCAAGCCTTGCTGTTTAAAGAAGGAAAAACTGGCCAGTGTGTGGTTTCATATCTGCATTGCGAAATGTATGGTGTCAATTATGCTACCTTTGTTGAAGACAGCAGGCAAAGTACTAGTTTATCCTTTTCTTTGCTGGCAGGACAATAAAATGTACAACGCTTCATTATACAAACAGTTTACATTGATACCATGTAGATTGATGTCACATGGGGAAGGTGATGACTGCTAAGGCTAAACACAGGCAGGGTGGTACAGTAGATAAATAGATTACTCTAAGGCACTGGTATTTATCAGTCAAATCTGAGAGGATGCCAAATGACAAAAATGGTGGCTAAAATTCTGAAAAGGTGTCTATAAGGAGACCCAGACACATGTACTTTGAAGGGTTTGTCCCTCTCTTACCTTGCAAATGAAATAAGTGTGCAGAAGGAACAAGATAGGAGTGTGTATTTCACCCTTTTTACCTTAAATTGTCCCAGCTCTAAAGCAAATACAAAATTTGGGAAATACATTCTCTTGATGTCTTTATGGGGGAAGCACTGGGGCACTGGTTTCTAGTGTGGATGCCAAGTCTTCTTCAGAAGCATTGCTTTTGAGGCCAGTTTTACACATTCTCTGTATGTTAGAGTACTGCAACAGATACAGCATGTCACAAATGTGACACCAGAACCACCTTTACAAAGAACCCCCAGCATGTAAGCTATTGTCCTTGTTAGGCAGTTTTAATAGGCCAAAATGTTTTTCCTGGAAATATTCTCTCTACTTTCATTATAAGTTGATAACAAAAAAAAATTTGTTGAGCTCTGACTTGACCTCAAGCTCCTTGCCTATTTTTCCCTCTTCTGTAGGGTTTAACAAAAATAAATAAAGCTGGAAATGAGGAATAAGAATTAAGTTTTGTTGACAATAAATATTGTTTTGGTGTAGGACATTTTAAAGCAGATGTTTGTAGCTGCTGTCTGTGAGATCCCCCAGGTATGGCTGGGAGGGAAGCAGGCTTTGGGCAGTCCTGGGTGCATGTTCTGTGTTTCCATAGAGCCTCTGTGAGCTCAGGCTGTGCTGAACTTCCCTCCAGCTCCAGCCACAGGTGTTCCCAACAGCACAGCTGCCTGTGCTTGCCTCTGCCCTCTGTGCCCACTGCTGCATGGCACGTGCCCAAGTGCTCTGGACAGCAATATTCAGCATCTGTTTTCTTGCATGGTCCTCTTGTAACTCTCCTCTGCTTGGTTCCCTGTGCCACAGCATCCCACCTAGGAGGCTGCTGGAGGAGCAGGCTGCTGAGGAATGGGCTCAGCAGCTGGAGGGCTCAAACATTTGCATGTCTTTCTCTGCAGCCTGCCACAGAAGGACTTGCTCTGCATTTACAGAGGAAAGGCTGCTGTGAGTGGGAAGCTTCCTGCTCCCATTCTTGTTGATATAACCACTGATTAGTTAATCCAACTGCCTCGGAGGGTTCCCCTCCAGAATGCAAATAGGCTCAAGAGTTTGCTTCTGTTCAGAAGGCAGAAGACATAAACCATGCTTGGATATCTTGATAGCCCACGTTCCTGGCTATGACTGCAGTCCAACTGCACACATATCCCTCTCCTGAAATAAGAGCAATTAGAGGTCCTCACCAGTGTGAAGCAGTCCAGGTGGATAATGAAATGAACATGAGCAATGAAAAGGAACATTCATTTCTCTTCAACTCAAGACATTTTTCAAAATCTTTTTCATTTATCAGCCTCTGGGGTTACTGTTACTGAATAACTTCCATAAATGCATATCATTTACTGGCATCTGCTGTGTGGTCATATGTGCTGCAGGAGAGAAGGAATGAAAAAATTAGGTTTCTAATAATTTTCATTACAGACCAAAGGAATCTAGCTGGAGGCAAAGCTGCCTGTGAGTGTTCAGGTGTATCTGAAGGTCACTGGGCATAAATCAGTGTGCACTTGTTGCTGGAGCAGCACATGTCCTCTGTGTTTGCTTTCCAAAATAGGTGACTTCAGTTGCCGGGCTTGTGCCAGCTCCATGGCATGGAGTGGCTTCCAGGGCTCATCAATGAGCCAGGATCTTTCTGTGATCCAGCTGTGGTCTGGGTGATTGTGAGTTTCAGCTCCATCAGCTTCACCAGGTGAAAATCTCACACACAACGATTTTTCATGTTGCTTTGCTAGATAAATGTTATAAATCCAGTCTGCTAAAGATGAATCCAAGGGCTGTCTTTCATTGTGTGAGGATGGGCTTGCTTTTTCTATAAAGAGGAGTGTGAGGGAAAACAGAATACCTTATTTCTTCTCAATTTCCAAAATCTGTTTGGTAAATTTTAAATCATTCTGGATTATTTTTACAGCATGCTGGGTCCAATATGCCATTTAACAATATGTTTGGTCCCTGGAGTACTCAAAACACATGTTCAAGCCCAAAGGAAGGTTTTAGGTTTGCATGTAAAACCCAATTTTTTAATGAAACATTTAATACCAAAATGTGAGAGAACTACAACCTACTGTGGTATAAATGCAGTTTTTTCTCTGAAAAGTTAACCATTTCATTTGGCCATAACACGAGCAATGCAGAGGGAAACTGCTCATTGAAAAAAATCCATGTGCAAAAGGGAATTGCAGGTCCCTCTTATCTCTCCCCATCCCCCAAACCAAACGTAACAATATATTGCTTGCTAGGGGAAAAGTTATCTGCATTAAAATGCAAACCTCACAACCTTCAGCAGCTCATCTCTCCCTGTAAAACAATGGAGAATGCAGTTTGTCTCACTTCCAGCCCTGGCAGGGAGTGGTTGGGAATGAGGGGTGACTTACCAGTGCTCCCAGCTGCTGGAGTTTCTGAGCCAGCAATTTCAGAAAGACTTACCCTCCCTGTCATTGGCCAGGGAAGCCATGGAGGAGCAGCATTATGAAGAAGAAAGGACTTTTTAGGGGTGGGTCATGTGCCAGAAAAATTCTGTGGCATGGCATGGAAGCTGGTCACTCCAGGGTATGGAGTGGTACCATTGCTCTTGGTATCGCTGAAATTTGGTCTTTGCTCTCATTATGCATCTTAGTTTACAGAAGTTTGTGACTCACAGATAAAATCAGTTGTTTGGGGGAAAAACATAACAAAATAAAACCTTGGCAGGGAATGAGTCTTTAAAACAAACAAAAAAAAGGACGGAAGAATGTTTTCAGTCTAAATGAAATACAGTTTTCCTGTTGGTGACTTATTTTATTTGTGTGAGTCAAAGTTGGCTTTTCTTTTTAAACTAGCTCCAGTACAAAAATTGTATTTGAGCTGACTGAGTGGTTTTTAAAAGTTTTTCAGCTGATGTAAAGTATCAGCATTATTGCTGTTGTCTGTTTTGGCTACCTGCAGGATAATTTATAGCAGTGAAATTCAGAAAAACCTGAAATTTCTATACAGATGCTTTGGGCTTTTTTGTTTTAATACAGATGTGATATTAGAGTGGGATTGGTGTTAGTGGTCCTCTGCAAAGACTGGAATGTTTAAAACATTTAGAACAGCAATAGGAGGAGTATGGAGACTTTTTATTAACATGGATTCTGGGGGCTCCTTAGATGGAGCTTTACGGTGGCATCTCCAACAGTCTGAAAAATATGCAAATTTTTTCCAAGGTCTTGGGCAGGGTGGCTTAGCTAAATATTTCAAATTTTAGGTCTCTCAAAACAAAAACAGGACATAGCTGGAGGGGAAGTAGTGATTAATGCATAATAGTGCTATATACAATATAGATAAATGTACATTTCCTCTTCCCTCCCACCCCACCTCTGCAAACACAAGCTTTTAGGTTGAGAAAGTAAATCTGGAAATGCTCTGCATTCTGGTCAGATTTCTTTCTTATTTTGTTAATTCAACTGTAGAGCAAGATATTAATGATCCCCAGATGTTGTTTATAATGATTGATTTTTCAGTTGTGAAAAAATATTTGGAGGGGTTTTTTTTAAACAATTGATATTTTCTAGTGTGCTCTGCAGCATTTGAATAAAATGTCTGAAGGCAGAGCTGTTTATGTGCCCAACATAATTGCTTCTGTTAAGTGATTTCTTCATTCTTAACATTTTTAGCTCTAATTGCTTTTTCCCCATACAGCTAAAAATAAATATTTGCAAGTTTTGCATTCTGTCACTCATTGAAATGCATAAAATATTTGTATACTCAAAGCAAGAAGGCACTGATAAGGGGTCACATTCTGCCTTCCTTAGTGGCGTAAATCCAGCATAACTCTATGCACTTCTGAGGCTGTTACTCAAGATTTTAACCAGTTAACCAAAGACAGAATCTCACCCAATGTTAACAGCAAGCTGTTAAGTGAACATAAGTAATATGTAGTAAAGTAAGATAAAATACCTTCCTGTTTGCAAGAACTTCAATGGAAAGAAATGCTGTTAGCTTCCACCCCTTTCTGGTTTTTTAGTGCATTTTCACTAGCAACCATAGCTGTAACCAGGATAAATAGTAAGATAGATTTGTTTTCACTACAGAATCAAAACTCCTTGATGGAGAACACTGATTTTATTTGGGTTGTGTGTTCCTGCTGCCCTCGAGAAGGCAGCAGATGCTGAGTGGAGGGACAGGTACTGTTTGAAAAGCTGCTTCTGCCCATTCCCTCGGTGTCCCAGAACTCCAGTGTATCTTTTAGCTTAGTGACTATGTGATGGTATTCTGGGGTTTACACAAGAGTTCAGCACAGAATTAATGTGTAGTTCCAGCAAATGAGGGTTTGCAAGTGAGCTGTTCTTCTGTGCCTGATAAATGTAACCCATAGCGTGTGTTTGTCATCCATCTCCTACACATGCATCCTCTTTATTAGTGTCCATTCAATAAATGATTGTAGATGTACATTACTAATTCCTTCTTTATAAGATTCCCCCTTGATGGCTGTTTATACAATGCAGCTATCAAAATCATGTTTTGTGATCACAGCAAAAAGCAAGATGGGCTGTGTTCATGGTGGTTGTGAGCCATGTCCGTCATAGTCTGGAGCCATCTCTTTTGCCTCATATGCCTTCATTGGCGCATCCTTGTTTGACTGTTCCCTGGTTTCTGTGCCTCCCTTGGCCCACCAGGCTGTGTCTCAGAGCTCTGGGCCCACTGGCACCCAGGCCCTGCGAGCAGCATCCCTGAGCTGTTGGGGCTCAGCAGTGGCAGTGAGCAAGGGAAACCTTTATGGCCAGGGAAGGGCCCCCGTTCCCGTACAATGGAAAAGTGGAGTGGTTTGTGTCAGAATATGGTCACATTCTTCTGATTAAACCCACTCAAAAAAGACAACATTGTAATATTTTCCAATGACTGTTTATCATGAATTACGTCAGCCTTAGTTTAAATTGCTATTATTTCTCCTTAATGCTTCTTGGTGCCTGCATAATTTACAGCATTGGCAGCTGTGGGACTATGAAATAACTTTTCACAACCGCTATACAATAGTAAAGAACATGAAGTTTTTGTTGTTAATTATTATGGGACTCCTTTAACTTTTTTACAAAGTGACATAAAATATTGTTGAGGTATTTACGGTTAAAGCTACTTTTACGTGGATCTATTTTCTTTCTGGCTAGTTCTTAACTAAAGCAGTCATTTGTGGTTATTATGCCTAGGGAAATATTATGTCAGAACTGGTTTAACAGTATTATTATGTATCCCATGTCATATATTACATGTCAGCACTTGAGGCTGTCTTTCAATAAAAACAAATGCAATTTTAGCTAATGGTCTTTTAGGTATAGACCATTTGTAAACTTACCTGAGTTCATTTGAAGGTATACTAAAAAGCTTTGTTCTCTGAGAGTGCACTCGCGTAATTTCATTTTGGCTTGAGATGGAATTTCCAAAATATTTATCATTATTTCAATCAGAGGGTGCTGCCTCTAAAAAGCAAATAGTTTCCCAATAGCGAGGTTAATGTACACATTTTAAGGAGCTGTAACTGTTACTCATTACTTTGTTTACTTTTCCCCCCTTTGGAGCTCACGCTTCCCAGGTTCCCTACTGGTCAGGCTGATAGGAGTATCCCAGGCAACTAAGCCACCTAATGATGATACTTCACTGTGCTGCTTAAATGAATAGCTTCTACCTTCTGCATAATCCGTGGGTGAAGGGGGAGAGAAATCAGAGGTTGAAGGTGAGTTTTAGGTTTCCTTGAAGTTGCATTTCAAATTTGGAAAACGCAAACTTAAGCAAAGTAAACTTCGAATTAATATGTCATTCCCCTTGGTTCCAAATACTGTGCATATTTTCCAGTACTTACTTATTTAAAGCAAGAAATGAAGCATATAGGGTGTGCCAGAAAGTTTACACAAAGAATGAAAACACATAAATGACTCATGAGAACTCTCTCTGTGGTTCTTTTTTTTTGTTGTTGTTGTTCTTAATGTGTAATTATTTAATTTCTGCTAGGCAAATAAAAGGAAAAGAAAAAATCATTATTTTTCTCTCTGTCCTCCCCTCAAATCTATGCTTGAGCACCATAAAAATGATCAAAGCCTCTATTTGTCTCTAGTTGCATTTTCCTCCATGGGATTGCTGGTTTTGGTGACTCTATTGTAAGAAACTGAAACTGCTGGACAAAAAAATTCAGTTTCTGTCCCCCTTTAAATGCTTGGACTAAGGAAGTAAAGATGCAAACATGAAACTGGAAAAGCAAGCAAAGAGCAGGGTGAGGATTTTGTGTGTTGCTAAGGTGAAATTTAATAAGGGGAACATAAAACGGAGCTAAACTTGCCCTGGATGCCATGAGATTTTTTAATATTAGGCAGCATGCTTGATTTCCCTGGAAGTGAGGGAGCATTCTGAATTTAGAGTTGTTTGGCAGGGGGGAGGGGGTGTTTCGTTCTCTTTTTCAATCAAAGGCATTTCCCAAGCCGATTGCATGTGAAAGGGGAATCTATCATTATGTAAGAATGTAACAAACTTTTCCCTTTAATGAATGAATATTAGGTATTTCAGGAGCCCATAAGAGATGGTAAAAGAGAGAGACAGAGCTGACGTCTGAGAGATTTTAATAAAGATTGAAGTTAGTAGTGAAAAGGTCAAAGTGCCATTTGTTGAGCCCCTGCTTCTGGCATGGTTTCAAAGCTCGCAGTGCTGACTGGGGGGCTGTGATGTGTGTTAATGAACAGTTGTGGCACTTCACTGAGATCATGGGTTGGTCACATGAATATATATAAAAGATATGAGTGAACATTTTCCCCCTTTTTGCAGCAGTTTGGCTTTTGGAAGGACTAAACAATTAAAAGAAATGTTTGAAATGCTTGAACACCACATTAAATCCCTTAGTCTGTAAGGAAAATGAGCTATGAATAATAGAATACTGCTCTAGTTAAATATAGTTATTCAGAATTGTTTTTAGCCACAGATGTTATGCCATTTTAGAAACTTAGACTAAATAATGTCAGATCTTGTTTGCTTTTTTAGTATGTTATTCATTTATTGGGAAATTCAAAATTTAAAACAGCTGGGAAGGGGTTTGGTGTTCACTAAGTAATCTTTAAAATGTGTACATTTCAGACTTACTCTTACAGGGCTGTTTAGAAATGACTGAATTGTATATTATAGTTATAAAGTTCTGTAAACATGCTCTACCATGTAGAGATGACAGGGAAACATGAAATGGGAAAATGAGATCATTTTGGAGCCAAATTTTGTGTATTACAGACTTGATAAAACAGCAAATGGCTTTCTCAATTTAAATAATTTGTAACTTTCCAGGAACGTTCGTGGATGTTATGAACAGTAGGTCTAAAATAGCAGCAGAAAATAATGTTCGTTCTCCTTTAATTCTCCCTTTGATGTTTGTGTCAAAACGAAGGAGTTAATTTATCTAAGAGTTTCACTGCATGAGTTGGACTGTACAAAACCAATCATGTAGAAATAATAGACTACCATTGGAAGTGCTGTACTATTGCAGTTTTAATAGCTCTTCAGTTCTGCTCAACAATTAGTCCATACATTTTATGGCTGTGTATTTAAGAAACTGGCACACTCAGCAAAATCATAGTAATTGGGAGATGATGCAATGTGGAGAGAAATCAGAGTAAGAAAATTAATTGAAAAATAATGTTTTGTTCAGGTTTGGGTTTGTTTTCTTTTAAAATTTTAAACACTGCAGTAGTAATTGCTAGTGGGTGAGACTTCTGCAGAATGTAAATTCCACGTGGCTGGGATTTTGTGAATTTGCTTTTAAATCAAATTGCAAAAGAGGCAAAATAGGTCATTAAAATTCTTGCTATAGTTTTCTCTCTCTGAAATCAAGGGAGGGCATTGAGGGGGATCCAGAGTAGGGCTTTTTCTCTCTATTGACAATAGTGCTGTTTAAGTTCTCATTATCTGTCAGCATCTTTGTAAACCTGATCAAACGGATCACGGGCAATTAGTTTATCATTTACACAAATAGCTTAAGAGACCTCAGCAATCACTTTTTGCATGTGTCCCTAGCCAGTGGATGCTGGTAGATTCTTCCTAGGACCTTGTTTTTCTATATGTCCTGAAAGTGAAGGCAAATTTTAATAAAAGAAGTAGTGTGGATTTTTTGTGTAGGTTTATCATTGGCAATTATGACTTTTTAGTGATTTTTTTTTTAGTTGATTTATTGTCCATGATGGGCCAAAGGTGAGTTAAGTGCTGATAGTTTACATTTCAGCTGAAGTTTATTCTTTGGTATTAGATACAGGTGTATCTTGGTCTTTTAGTGATCTGGCAGCATTTCCATATGCTTCAGGGCTGTTGTGTTGGTCTTAATGGCATAAATTATTTGGGGTAATGATAGATAACCAATTGACTGGAATAAGAGAGCAGATCTGCTTCTTGGATTAATAAGCAGGGAATCGAGAGAAAAAATAGAGAGGTGTTACTACTCCTGCCTCTAATGCTAGAGGAAATCATTATCAACCCCCTAAGAGCTAACATTTTTGGTTAGTCAGTCAAATGATGATAGCTTGCTGCAAAAAGGGTGGTACAATTTCATGGAATAACTGCACTACTAATACTCAAATGTATTATTCCGAACTATGGGCTTGTAGAGGAACATGGAAGTGCAGGAAGTGTTTTAGAAGAAAGGTTTGTCCCTACTTTTACCTTTGTACCTGATTCTGATTCCTTTGCATATTCAAATACTGGACAGGGTTAAGGAAGGGCCCAAAAAGCAGTTCATGGGACAGAAGACTTGCCTCTAAGTGAAAGACTAAAGATTGTTGCTCCAGTTAGTGCACAGAGGAGAAGACTAAGAAGGGGCCCAATCATTCTGTTAGTACTTCATGAGAGACCTGTGGCAGTGGAGGTCTCTGTAATTTGGCAGACATAGCAAGACCCCATGCTTCAAAGTGGAAGCAGATAAATTAATGGTGAAACGAAGGCACAATTACATAGCAGCGAGGGGTAATTAACCATGGTAACAACTTAGCTAGGAGTAGCATAGATTCTTTTTTACTTGAATCCTTTAAATCAAGACTGCTTTGTAAAAGACAGGGTCCTTACTCAAAGAAGAGATACTGTAGTCCAGTACTCTTCATCCAGTAGTCATTCAGCTGTATAGGCAGTATCTGCAGAAGGTGAACAAGGTGCTAGTATCCTCCTAATTCCTTCTGGCTTCAAAAACTGGAACTTTATTAATATATGTAGTTTATAGCATCCAGACCTGTAAAGGCTAGACTGTGCTGGATCTTGTGTCCATTATACAATAAAACAAACCTTCAAAAGATTTGCTTGTGCTCTTAATTAAACAAGGCAGAGCTTTGTGTCTGTTCTGTGGACAGGGGAACAGTATTATGGAGGAAATGTGTTGTGTTAGGAGCTAAACATCAGTCTCTTCAGTGACCCACTCAGGGGGCTGTTGATAGCCTTCATCATCTTTGTTCTCCTTCCCTGGCTCCATCCACCAGGAGCAGTTGTGTGCCTCAGAGCACTGATCAGGCAGTGTGCTCCTCTGCTCTGGTTTCTGGGGCCTGGTCAATCCCTGGCCTGTTCTCTTTTCAGAAGATCAGCTCAGGGAGAATTTTAGGTCCATTTTAGGTCACTTTTTGTAACTTCTGCAAAGGGCTGTCTCCTCAGGTGAAGAATGGAAAACATAACTCCAGTAGCGTGTCATTTAAATGTGTGGCAACACACTGCAAGGTCATCTGAGTATCTGCTTCATGAGTCTTCCCCGATGGGTCTTTCACAAACATCTCTGGTCACCTCAACTTCACAATAGCTTTAAAAAGATGTTAATTAAAAAGAAGGTGTTAGAAACAAATGGATAGTAGAAGAGAATGAATTTATTTTAAATTAGCAGTTTCAGGTCAGAGAAGGGGTAAGAGAATATGTGAAAACGCTAATGGTGATCATCCTGCTGGCATAAGTGACATTCACAGACACTGCTGCTGCTTTAACAGAGAGGTGCGGTGCGATCTTCCAGCTCTGTCATCACCCTCCTGTGTTTCCCTCTGGATTTGCAACTGTAGTGGAAGTTGAGCTTCCAGTGTAAAACAGCTGTTTGCTGTGGGGTGGCATGTTTACTTTAAGTAGGTGTTGATGATTCTACTTCTCACTTCCCTGATTAAATAAGTCCCTTCACCTTCAAGTCTTACAAACCTCAGCTGAACTGTGATGAGCTAAGCCTGTGTCCCATTACGAGCTTTCACAGAGGTAGAGCATAATTTTGCAAAATGGAGAAGGTTGTTCCCAGGGTCTTGAGCAGCTCTTAGCTCAGAATACCATGTTTAAAATTAGCTGTATAGTTGCCCTCATTCTTTTATAGCATCCCGATTTTGCAATGAACCGTAATCGTTGTACTCATTTGCCAAAAAAGATGGTTCTTCAGGGGGTTTTTGGTGCTGGTTGTTTCAAAAGGCAGCCTGTAATTAAGATGAATATGTGTACATTGTGAATGTTTAGTTATGGTAGAGATGGTTTTTTTATAAAACAACCCCCCTTAAAATTACCTAGCTGCAAATCCTTGCAGTTGCTTAGTTTAGAAGTTTAAGTCAATTTATGGAAGTCTGTGTTTACTGTCTTTAGAGCTTGATCATGACATTGGAATGTATTTTGGAAAAAAAGACCCTATAAAATGAAATCCACATTTATGGGTAAGAAGCACAGAGCACTTAGGATCAGCAGTGAGACTACAGCATCTCTTTGAAGTGTAGCAAAGAGGAGTATTTGCTGGTACCGTGTTTGGTTTAGAAGGTACTGAATTGATACACTCCCTACCTTCCAACACTGTAACAGCAGCTGGACCCAACACAGTTAATTTCATGAAAATGTGGACTGTGATATCCCAATGACAGCAGTCAGAAGATAAAATAGATCTGAAGCACTTAATTTAAAATAAAACTTTATAATAAAGCCAGGTCTGCTGAGATGCTGCTTTTGTGCTGCGCTGCATGTGAGTAATCTGAGTGACTCATCTGGCCTCTGACATACTGAAACCTTCAGCATTCCCAGCCACGAGTGTTGCCCTTCATAAAAGAAATATCCTATTTTTGGTATGGCAATGTCCTCAGTTTTAAAGAATTTTCCTCTTTTAAAGTGCTCATACAATTAATGCCTCATGCATGTATTCAACAATAGTTGCCTAGCAACCATCAGAAATATTCGGGAGAGCAAAGGCAGCCAAGATGAATGAGCAGTAACATCAGCTCCCATTTCAGGTGAGCTGGAGAAGGCATCAGGGCTGCCCTGGCTGGGTCTGAGCGTGCAGAGCCATGAAAATCAGACAGTCCCAAAGTAGCAAACACGAGCTCCAATTGGCACATCAGTCAAAGGCAGAGATGAGGGGGGTCATGCAGCCAGAAGCAGGAGCAGGAGGCTGCAGTTGGATGGACTTCTGCAGTTTCAGAAGCTTCAACCAAAGCGAGATAGCAGTGGTTAAATAGGTTACAGGAAGTCAACAAACACTCCTTAGTGGCTGAAGAGAGTTTTGCCACCTTGTCTTGCATTCCTGCAGCTAGAGAATGCACGAGGTTCCTGCTTCCTTTGGTAGGAACATTTGGCCATGGGTCTGAGCTCCAGGCAAGCCCCTTGGTTGGCTCCACCCCTTCATTGCCCCTCGTTGCCACTTCTTGCTGCATTTGAATTCTCGCATAACTTTTATCTCACACAAAATTGTCTCATTCTGCCGAGTCAAGTCCTTCATGCCTTTTTTAGCCCTTGAAGATGTCATTTAAATGAAATGGAAATATTTTCCACAGTAACAGCCCACAGCTGCTATATGTCTGTTTGGATTTTGGTCTTTTTTTCGCCCTTTTTTTCTCTTTTTTTCATCAGAAGGGTTGAAATTAAGTGCTTGGTCTAGGATTGGAAGATTGGTTTTTATCATGGGTTGACATATTCTCAGGGCCAGTGCTGTCACAGCTGGTGCCAGTGTGGCCCTGTCCTGTACCCATCCCTTTCTCTGGATGAGTTTTGGGGCTGTTCCACAGTGGTTGTACCATTGCAACTCAGGGACCTCAGCGCTCACTGTTCAAGCACAGGGCTTAGAGCCCACATTCAGCAGAATGCACTGTCTTGTCAAAACCATTTGAGATGAGAGTTTTAATCTGTATAAGTATTTCCAGTTGTTTTCTTTTCATTAGGCATGTTAAAATTAAAAAGCCTGTTAGTGTTGCTCAGAACATTTTTGACTGCCTGCCTGATTTGAAGAAAGTTATGAAATTCTGACATTTTCCTGTTGGATAAGAAAACCTGATTTATGATCATCTCTACTTCAAAGGTAAAGGTTAAGAACAAGATTAGGATCTCCGTTCCACTCATGTAAATCCACAGGAGTCAATTACTTTGAATTGACAGTGCTGTGATTTAGATCAGAATCTGGCATTAAAGCTTTTTGGGGTTTGCTCTTATACCCATCGGCTTCAGTGCCACTTGAGTGCCAACTCTGCTTTTGGTATGTGGTGGTGGTATTTGCATGTGGAAGTGCCTCAGGGGCCCCACATAAAACATTGCTTCACTAGCTTTAATGGGATTTTTTTAGATTAGATGTTAAAATGTTGAAATCAAAATATGTAGAGGGTGGTCAGGAAGTATCAGACACACAATGATAATCAGAATGTGATTTTTGAGTTAGGATATCTCATGACTTAGCTGAAAAGCTCATGTATCTTGGAGCTCTGAGGCTTTCACTCTTTCTGATTATAACAGGCGTTTTATTTCTGGCCTTGATAGTTGATGAGATATCAAACTTAAAATATGCCATGATCCTATAGTCTGGTAGTGCTTTCTGGCACTGGTCAGTGACTAAATATAGCCAGTTTTGAACTGCTGTGATAAACCTGGAAGTAATGTTGAGCAGAAAATTCTCAGACAATTCCACAGACAAATGTGGAATATGAAATTACTTTTCTGGATTGGATCTCGTTTGTAGTGTATATGTTTTTGTGTCCTGTGTCTCTCATCCCCAAGTTTTCCAACTGCTGTCCTACGAATGTTTTGTGGTACAGCTAAATCTTAACTAAGGCATCTCAGTGGTTCATGTTGGTTCATGCTAAAGCAAAAAATAACATGGTTTTTAAACCCCAGCTATTTCATGCATTCCTTTGGGCTTTGTAAACCATTTTGCTTTGTTTTTGCAAAAATAAAGTGTATTTTAAAAAACCCGTGCGTTTCCAAAAATCACTGATTGTCTTCCAGTGAGCATAGTCCAGAAACGTGCAGATTCTTGCATTGTATTATGGGATATAATACAATGCAAGAATGAGTGGTATTCATCTGTCATGCATAATGTGGAGGTGATAGGGGAGGAAAGGAACCTATTAGAAAGGATTTTTTTGTTTGTTTGGGGTTTTAAAATTATGTGTTTGCATACATTTGTTTCCTTTTCCTTTAATTTCTCCTTTCTTTTTCATTGTTGTTGTTTGGGGGGTTTTTTGTTTGTTTTGGCTAGGGTTTTTTTTAATTTTAAACTTCTACCAGGCTATGTTTAATTTCAAGATGGTGTCTTTGCTAGAAACATAATCAAATGTAATGTCTTCCACAACCTCTTCATATGCATGACTGCATAAAGCTTGTATAACAGTTTATTATTATAAAATTAGTATAGAATAGCACAGAGCAAACGGGGCCCCTGGCCAGATGAACTAGACAATGAATAGTTATATAAGGTTTAGAGGCACATGTATTAGAACACAAGCGCCCTGTATTTTCTTCTCAATTGTCTGCTGTTTGTTAATGTTTCCCTTTCAGTGTGATTGCATCTCAATTTAATAGCACTTGCCATTTCAGGGTTTACTGTGCCAGCGCTTGCATAGTTACATCCCCTCTGTGCTGCAAAGCCTGCATGTATATTAAAGCTGAACTAGGCATGGTTGGCTAATGGGTACTTCAAGAGATATACACTTATAGAATTAAGTGATGTATGTAATTGTTAATTTTGTGTTAACAAGTTTGAAAAATGTGTTTCACCAATAATTGTAATGCACCATTCTGTGCAAAGTGTGACATTTTAATTCTCGTTGAACAGTTTCCTACCTCTGCTCTGTGTTTTCATGGCAGGGTATTATTTTGCAATCAAGATAAAAGCATTATTTATTAAAGTTCTAAAATATTACATTACTGGAAGTTATAAGCTGCAGATCAATCTTCTCTTTCATAAAAGCATTTCATTGATTTTATTTTTTTAATTGGCCTTTGAATTTTAACTTAAGTTCCATATTATGGATTGCATATGATTCCAGAAGCAGAGAAATGTTTAGTGGAGACTTGATGCTGTTTTAGAGGCAGCAGTGTACCTGTCACAGAGCTGTGGGAAAGGCTTGCATTTGGCTTACGCAGCTTTGGGACTGTCAGATCCCAGCCTGCTGCATTTTTTGGCACAGGGAGCCCATTGACTTGGGCTGTGGGAAACCTACATTCAGCACTATCGGTCCTTGTGTCTTTCTTTGCGCCTCCAAAGGAATTTCTGTTCGAGACTTCACTTGGGAGTCAATTAACAACTCCTTCGTGCTTTCAGTGAGCCTTTCCATGGTGAGAGGGTGCTCCACAGAGTCTGGCTGCAATAGCCCAGGTGTCTCTTGGTGACACTTTCACCTGCCTTGGGAGTGCTGGATTTAACTGCTTTCTGTATGCAATCCAAACAGTCCAGAAGTGCACATCTCCCTAGGACCTATTGCTTCAGTCCTCCTATTCTTCAGTTCCTCACCTTTGCACCCCTTGCCACATGGTCCCATCCCATCCTGCTTCCCTTTGCCACGCCAGGGCTGTTTCTCCCATGCCAGCCCTTGGTGGTTCATTCATTTCATTGCACATGTGAGACCAAGCCCTGCCTATCACTTCCTTTTGTTGTGAGTATATTAATTCTTCCAACCCTCGTAAGCCTAACTATGAAGCTGCACAAAGCAAAGCTCACATTTTTCTTCCAGTTAGCAGGCATTTACTTCATTTGGCTCATCTGTGTCATCTCATCAGTGTAGTGTGACCTTGTTCAGACTCACTGGTTGGCCACAGTGAGGAAAGGCAGCTGAGAAGGGGAGACCATCACCGTCCTCCATGGAGCTCAGGAGGGGCTGTGTCTAGGATTTGACATCCCAGTGAAGCCAGTTTTTCTTACTTGCCAGTAAGATAAGGAAAGGGCAGGGTGGGATGAGCATAATAGGCTCAAAACACAATAAAAATAGCAAAGGAAACAAACAGTTTGTGCCTAATTTGAAACCAACGGATCTCCATGGTGATTGCAACAAATCCGCTACGTTTGACTGTTTAGTGAAGACAAAAGGTTAGAAATAGGAGTTCAGCAGCTGTGCTGGACTGTTTGAATGAACATAGGAGTGTTAAAACCTTCCCAATGACTGAGTGGCTGTGTGAAGGTGCTAAGGGGAATTCTGGGACTAACTCCACTGAAAATCCAGAGGATGCAAGTGTCTTCCTTCATAATTCATCTTCAGAAAAATCAGCTTCTACATATTTCCTGGAATTTCTGCTTTCAGCAGTGCTGTTGTGTGGAAAAGAGTCCATAGCTCTGTGGCTTCAGACAAAAATAACATGTAGAAAACCTTCAGAAGGCAGGCAGTAAGCTTGAAACCTTAGATAAATAATAGGAGTAATACACTTGCCATAGTGAATAATAGGACTATATCCCATCCAAAACTCTTGTTTAGCATTGTCCAAGGTAAATCTTTATGTGAATTAGAAACCAGAGATAAAATTTCAGTCCCAATTTACAGATGCTTGAGACAGAGGAAGAAGGATTGCATTAGTCCTCACCAGAGAAAAAATTCTGTTTGTGGTAGTCTGAAATATTGCCATGGGATGAGTCAGAAAGTTTTTGTTGTTCACATCTTCAGAGTTCAGGGCTGCTGAGTTTTGGCATGCAGACTGGGCAGATAGCATTTGCAAATCAACACGCCCTTTTGCTGAGGCCATTGGCACAGGAAGCTTCCTGTTTGCAGTTGGTATGTTTGAGTTTCTGAAGTTTTTTTACATTTGAATTTGGAGGGGAGAAGATGCTTCTGTAGTATTTAGTTGTAATGAAAAGATCTCCAGAGACAGCTGATGAAGACATTCTGAGTGTATGTTACACTGCATCAAGATTTAGAGTTTCTTGAATAAATATTGACCAATTTGACCTTTGCTTTTCCTCAGTCAATATTTATCTCCTGGGACAATGAATCTTCATATTCACCTTAGCTGAAGTCCAAGTCTTACTTAATAGTGTACTTGGAAATCCAGAAGAGGTGATGATTTGTCTTGGTGCTATTTTTATCTGTTTAAAATCAGATATGTAGGTTTGGCCACCCATGTCACTTTGTCAGATTTCCTAAACAAAGTAGCTTCAGGTCATGGCTGATGGGGAGGCTTCTAGGAAAAACTTAAATCCAAGAGATTTCAGAGAGCAAGAGACCAGTCTGCAGTGGATTTCCAAAGGGGGAAGTTGATTTCCAGGGGTCCCACTCTGTCCCTGAGAGACGGGTCTAGGGGCAGGTGATCCCTAACATGGCCCCGTGGTGCTAGGACTGTACTACCCCATTTATTATTTTAGTGGCACTTCCAGTATTTTTGGGCTCTGGCATAAGTTGAAGCTGAGACACAACCTTCCTCTGAAAAGTGGGGGTGCTGCAGCAGCACAAATGGCTGGAACCAGTGGGTCAGGGTTCCTGCACAGGTCCTGCCACCTCCTTGCACAGTGTCACCTCTTGTGTCCCACAGCATCGCTGGCTGCTGTTGGAAAAAACCTCCTCGAACCAATTGGGGCAGCACTTTGGGGTGGAAAGTGAAATTACTGTGCTTGTGAGCTGTGCTGTGAAAGTGAGAGCAAGAGAAATGGAAAGTGCTGTTCAGGCAGTAGAGAAAGGCGGAGCCTTACAAATATCTGCTTATGCAAATCAAATCATTTGTCTTCTGAAATGTTCATTTCGCCTTTTCCCTGATTATATTTTCTGAATTGCCATATGTACTTCTTGTGATATTTCAGTCTTGTCAAATTAAGGAGAGAAGGCTTTATAATTAACTTAGGATATATACCAAATAAAGTAATGTTTGTCATTTTTACTGTGTAATCAGTCAATAATATCACAGGTGGCCTGTAAGTTAAAAAAAAAAAAAAGTCTAAACTGTTTTTGTAACCTTATAACTATCAAAGGTATTTGTTTGGGGAGAAGGCATTGAGAAAGAAGAGAATTTTAAAATTGCACAATTACAGTTAAAAAAAACAGAGCAAGCAACGTCATGTGTTTCTGAAGAGCACACTGTTTAATTTTATAGTAACAGTATTTTAAGAATGCTGACAGTACACAGGAAGGCAGTGAATAATTCTTGTTGCAAAATCCTGATGGTTTGCTGTTTTCAAAATGTTAAGACTTAGTCAGCCCTGGATTCCTCTAAGGAAGAAGAGGACATTTGGGAAAAAAAAAAAAAAGGCCAGTAGTAATGTATCAAAGCAGCATTCAAATAAAATAGAGGTTTGGCATCCTTACTTAGAACAGACTGGAAAATGCATTTGTTTTCATGTACCTCTTTTTTTTCGTGATGTGCCTGATTGACTTGTTTTAATACCGGTGTTATTTACATTTCAGGGATGGGCCTCTATGATGCAGGAAATTGTCCAAACCCCTCAGCTGTATTTTAAATTGAAATTATTTATTTTATGAAGTGATTGTGCAGACTTAATTTAGTAATCTATTATTAAATCTATAGTTTCAGGCTGTATAAAGTCTTTATATAGCATGAAAATGGGCACATATGAAGATCTAGGCTATATATACACCTGGTTCTGTATATTAAATCTTTGACATATGTTGTCCATTTTCAGAAACAAATAAACTGCTGCTTTTGAAAACTCAGCTTCTCTTCCATATTAGGGAATTCTGCAGACTCCCTATGTTCCTTAGCTTCAGTATAATGCTAAATCAGTTTGTACATGAGTCTATTTTTAGTTATGAATGAACTTTATGGAGTGCAGCACACAGAGCGATTTCAGAGATTCTCACTCATAAAACCCGTGTGTCATGCGCCTCAGTTACAGCTGTAAACATTATGCAAGCTCTGGGCTTCCTGGGCCGGAGCCCTGAAATTTCCAGGGGGAAAAAGCATCCCCCTCTCGCCCTGTTGTGCAAAATATTAGGCAAATAGTAAATCTGCCGTCGTGAAATCAGGTTAAATTGTGTGACCTTGGCTGTGGCGGGCAGGCTGCCTGGCGTGGCAGCACGGGGACACTAGAGGGCAACTGAGAGTTTTCTTTAAACCAGCCGAGCTGGAGATGGTTTTAATATCAACTGTTTAAACTCAGTGAGGATTTATTTTCCTGTCTGCAGATTTCACATAAGTAACCTCGGAGTTTCCATTGACAGCAGATAATAATCCAAGTGAAGTTCTTGTGGGGGAAATGCAGCGGGAGCGGGTCCGCAGCCTGCTCTTGCCCAAATAAGGCTTTTTGTGCAGACCCCATGTGTTAGATAATGATCAACTGACAGTCGGTCATGAGTTAATAATGCTGGATGCTGAAATATGCATACCATGTGGTATACAACAGTTCTGCGGGGAGAGACAAACACAGCTATAATTAGACATCTGAAACACAAGGAAGTGTGTAAATTGTTTAATAGTCTTCCACTTAATTCACTCAGATAATTTCCTAAGAACCAGTATTGACTACGGAAGAATATTGCACAACCGACTGCATATTTAGTTTAAACCGTGCCCTGCTCAGATAAATTTATGAATACAGCTCAGTTTTATTTGGATTTTTCTGAGTGCTAGAGATTTGCTGAGGCCAAAATGAAGAGATGGGTTCAGTTTTGTTTGTGTTGATGTTTGGGATGATTACACCAAGTCCATGGGGTTTACACTCATTTAAACTGGGCACATGATCTTACAATCAGGACTTTAAAACCACCATTTTTGGGGTGTTTTGGGACTCGTACAGATTCCCTAGCTGCCTATACACAACCTGACAAAACTGCCAGAGCTCCACTTCTGTGTTTTGTGGGTGAAAAAGCGCAGATTCCTTCCTGTGCTCAGCAGTGCTGGGCAGCATCCCCTCTGCACCTCAGCAATAACACCCCATGTCACCCAGATCTCCCAGGGTGCCAAGGCTTTGTTCCCAAGCTCTCTGCAGAAGTGGAATTGCCTCTGAACCCTTTGCTGACTCCGTGCACTGCGGCAGGGGTGACTGGCAAGCCAAGTGCTGCAAGTGAAGTTGGTGATGACCCAGAGATGTGAATGGGCACAGGGCTTAGGCTGTGGCTGCTGCTCCTGCCTCCACCTAATGCCTTGTGTAGTTGTTGTGGTGGCAGCTGAATTGTAGGCATCAAAGGGGAGAGCTTACTCTGTAGTTTCTGCTTGTCACTTTACTAATATCTTCATGCAGGTTGATTATGCCTAACAAATTTTGATTACTTTGCAGTACAGTGATCAAGTGCAGAGGAAAAAAAAGGAAAGGAAATTATAATATTCTCACACACACAAAAAAGAATCTTATATAATCAGTTACAAATCAGAAATGCAAGAGATTATTTAAATAATATATTTGTCACTTTCACATTGTGCACAACTTGATGATCATTGTTTCCTACCTGGCGTTGTTATTCCCAAAAGCAAGGTCTTGGAAACTGTCCATTTTATCCTTCTGGCATGAATTTCTGCCTGCTTATATTCATGCACAATGTCCATCAGTCAATTAGCCCATCTCATCCATCTCTCTACGTGGATACGACTGGTTCCGTTCCTGTTGTATTTCTGAGGTATGTAGGTCATGTCTCCATTGGGTACTGCTGACTCTGCTAGACAGCAATTACACAAACGCTGCCTTTTACTGGAGAGAAAAAGAAACGTTGTGAGGAAAGCTGCCCTAAGATTTGCCTTCTATTTTCTCCAGCCCTCTAATGGAAGGTCTGCCCTGAGTGTTCTGATGAGTTTCGATCAGACAGGCTGACTTACATGGCTTTGCTGCACGTTTTCACTTCTTGTTGCCATGTTTGCATTGCCTTTGTCTTGGCTATTACATAATCTGTTAGAACCTGCTCATTTGCTTGCTCACTTTCCTTTCTTTGCTTGCCTTTTTTTAATTTTTTTTTTAATTATTATTACTATTTTGTGAAGTCAGGCCTACACTTCCTGAGTGTTGCTCTGACCCTCCAACAGAAACTGAAGCCCCTGTCTGCTGGGTGCAGCCTCCCGGGAGGTGACCTTTGGGGATGGAGGGCCTTGGGGCTGGAGATTGACTGAGGATTTCTGAGGGAAAGGGAAATTTGATGAACCCATGTCTGATCCTGTGATGCTGCCCAAGCACAGGGTGTTTTGTGATGAGATAGGAAGATTTCTTTGTTTAGGGCTTGAATGCTTCATTTCCATTAGTGACAGAGAGAGCCATGCTGGCTTGGTTGTGTTCTGTGTTTAACACAGGCTCAAAGTTGTGGCTAGCCCAGTTAGGTCATCAGATGTCCTTGCATGCTCCAGGTCTTTACGAGTTAGGCATGAACTTTGCTGAATCAAGTCTGCAGCTCTTCATGTTCCTTGTCCTGCATTGCTCAGTACTTCACTGTGTTTGATCCTATATTCATGCAATTTCTCACCAGAACCACTGAGTCATCTAATCTGGTATGAACCCCAAGTAGTGGCTCATCAGCCAAAATTGCTGGCAAACTCTTTCATCCAGTTCACCACCTTTTTTCTAAAGGAGAAGGGAAACAGCTGTTTGAGCAAGGAGCAGAGCCAGACAGCTGGACGCCTGGTGGTGCAGCCAGCCAGGCTGCTGCAGCCGCCCGCAGCGGCCAGGCTCTCCTGGCAGCAGCCTGACAGAGGGACACCCAGCCCCAGTCGGATACCTCAACCCTCCAGACCCTCAAATTCATCTCTTGCTTCCTGCACTGTGCACACCAGCTTGTGTCGGGCTCAGGCTTTTCCCTGAGCCTTGAGAAAGCTGGTTATACACATGCCTCCATATTCTGGCACTGGATCAGGTATGGGGGCTGCAGTGCCTGGGCATGCCTGGTTATGCCTCCTCACTCCTGTGTGCCAACTTTTTCTCACCTTTGAGGAGCTCCTGTTACCTGGTAAAGTGACTGCTCTGTCATTTTTGCTCAAACCCAGCACAGTGTGAGTTATTCACACCTCCGTGAAGGCAGATACCCTGTTGGCCACAGCATCTTCCTGTCGGTGTATGTTGAATTTCCAGTGAGTAGTGGCCTGTGAACAGTCACCCTTGGCTTGGTCAATTGGACCTGTAATCCCTGTTTGCAGGTTTCATGCTGGAGCTCTATTGAGGAGCATTGTGTTTTCCTGGTCTGTTTTCCTTCTGATTACTCATTTGTATGAGTCAGTCTTAGCACTGTGCCAGTCCTCATGTCAGTGTGAATGTAACTGTCAGAGGCTTTATATTTATTTCACTGATTAAAATTTGTAATACTTACAAGGTTAGGAGCAGCCCCTGTGGAATCCCACCAGAAATCTTTTCATTTGGTAGAAATTCCCCACTGATGCCTACATTTAGCCAGTTCTTAATCCATTCAATATACGCTTGAATAAAATTATGTAGTGCTGTTTTTTAATCAAAGTATTATCTAATATTAAATCAGATGTCTTACTGAATGCAGGTAAGTTCCATGTGTGCAGCTAGTTTCTCTAACCAAGCTTATAGTTTCAAAGTGTAAAATAAGGTACTTTGTTTGTTTTTCTTTTCTGTTGTTTTAAGATCTGGTTTCTGTAAAACCAAGTCAATTGACTGGCTTTAATTATATTCTTTTGCAAGCATATCATCTGGCTTCTTTGCAAGTATGGAACAAATATTTACCAAACACCTCTGCCTCTTTTTGAATCATTAGTAATAGTCCTGTCATCTGTAGCCAGTAATAGGCCTACACCGAATTTTTTTGTTACTATTATTTTAATTTCCTCTAAGGTCTACTTGAATGTCATGTATTTGTCAAGCATAGATTTTTCTCTGAAGTCTTCAGCTTTCCATTTCAATTTACTGCACTTCATAATTTCCAACACATATATAGATTTTGTCCAGGAAAAAAAAAAAAACCACAACTTTTTTCCATTTTTTAAAATCCACATTAGTCAGCAGGACATATAGAAGTCCAGATCAAGGAAAAGTCTTAATATCCAACCATGCTGAAATAAAGAAAAAGATACTCCAAGCCTCATCCTGAACTTTATCTCCATCTTCCATGGAAAAAAGAACCATTCATTTTTTGGCAAAATTCACCAACCTGATGTTTGCAGCGCCTCTAAATTTTCAGTTAAAAGCAATGCTAGTCTGAACCATAATTCATGAAAAATACTAGCATTTTGCTTCCTTCAGAGATTGTCTGGTCAGGAGGGGGGTCAAAACAACAGTCTGCAGCAAGTCATATGTCTCCACATTAATCCACACAAGGAAGTGTCTGTTTCACTTATTTCCAAATGGGGAATGTTTTCTTTAGAGAGGTAGCAAATTGATTTTCCCCACACGTAGCATGGGATATCTCATTTCCAAAACAAAACTTTCAGAAATGGCTACACAAGTCCACTCTTTCTCCATGTGGGTTAGAAAGCAGCATGAATCCTGAATGTTTCCTGCAAGGTTGTTCACTGTTGTGCTCGGGAGCTTCCAGGTCAGGCCTGGCATGTTCAGTTGTAAAGAAAGGAATAAACAAGTGTTTTCATTTGGAAGAAGCCTAGTAAAAATAATTTTGATATTTGGGTTGTTTCATGTCAGCTTGAGCAAACATGAGGGGTGTCTGTGTGTGCACAGAGAGGCTGTGTGACCTCCACTGCTTGGTGAGGGCTTGAGTTGTTGGTAGGTGCTCACCATTGACTTCCATAGGTGTACTTAGGATCCTGTTGAGACCTTCCCCAAATTGAATTGATAATGTTTCCTAAACACAGGAAACAGGTTTTTTTAGTGCAGACTGATACTTTGCTTTCTTTTCCAGGCACTTTAATTTCTACCCTTTCGATGCAATATTAGGTTACTTACAGCTTGCTGCTTCTCTTCATCAGCTCAGCATGCCTGGGCAATAAATGCCCCAAGCCCTCATTTTTGGACCATGTTTCCTGGAGGCAAAAGCTTTTAAATAAACTTTCAGGGGTGAAAGGAAAATAAATTAAATGTGAAGGCCTGAAGTCAAAATGCAGAAAAGGGAATGAGGGGATGGAGATAAAATAAGGAGATGATGGTGACAGAGAAATCAAGGAAGCAGCTGGGACTCCACAAAATATGCAAGATTAACTAAGCTTTGAACAGTTTTTGAGACCATGCTTAAATACAGCAATATGCTTTTCTCAACTTCCAGATATTGCAGAATGCCTGAAGCCCCCTAGAGGGGTAAGTGTTAAAGCCATTAAACCTGTTAACTTTCTATTCATTACATTTTAAAAGGTGCAACATGTAACCATGTTTTTCAGCCAAGAGCTGACTTTTGCCAGGCTGCATTAGGGATGTCCTCAGCAACCAGCTGTTTGCCACCTGCTAACAGGCATGGTCAGTTCATGGATTTTGTGGAGATCTGGGGCCATTCTTCTCACCTTGGCTTTGATGGCCAGGCACCTCCATATGCCACCTCCAGCTTCTATTTGGCACCGACTCATGAATAGCTCTGGGATCTGACACATGCTGCCATTTCCACCTGCCTCAGAAGGGAGATCTCCTAATCTGTGCTGTATGTGCTGATGGTTTTGCAGCTTAGAGCCAAGGATTCTGGTATCACAGCTTTTGTGCAGAAGACATGTGAAAGACTGGCACAGTGCAGGAGGTTCTGTGAGGGGACACTGTGCAGGGTGTCCTTCAGGGAAGAATGGCTGTGGATGCATTTGGCAGCCTCATGTCTCTTCTGAATCCAGCACCACTGTTCATCCCTGTTCATTCACTTCTTGCAACTTCCACTGCTCCACCTAAACCTTGGTTTGTGATTACCTCCCTCTGGTACACTCCCAGCTCTGCATTTAGAGCTCACCTGACTCTGTGAGCCCACCCTAAATGTAGACCCAGATCTTCTGCCGGCCCTTCTTTGTCAATGGCCGTGGAGATTTTTAGAAGCTCAGTTGGTTTTTTTTAAGTGATTTTTGCAGTTGGCAAATATGCTGTTGTTCTTCCTTCATCTTTCCACAAAACAAAGTCACAGAAAACAGCAGGCAGTCAGGAGAATCTGGTTGGCAGTGTAAGTTGTAAGTCTATTAGCAAAATATGGCAATGGCCTTCTTTTCATTTTTTATTTCCTTTTTTTCTCCTACTTTTGAAGTGTGTCTGAGAACCTGGAGTATCAGCAGGCCAGAATCAAAAGTTGTGTCAGGAAATAGTTACCCAGGTCAGAGAGGCCTGGAAAGCCAAGAACTTTGATCATGGGCATTACAGTTGCTTAGATGTGCTCTAGAGTAAGAAATGTGGAGCAAGCAATTAAAAGATACATGTTTTAGGCATGAGTACAGTACTTGTTTACTTACATGGTTTGCTGAGCAGCCAGCAAGGTCCAAGGTTATTTTGGGCTCAACATGAGTAAGTGATCCAGGTATGAAAAATGAGGTAATGCATTCCAGGCTCATTAAAAACTCTTGGCTACACCACTGATTTTGACAAAATGCCAACATAGCTTGACCTCAGCTCTGTGAAGGCCACTATTTTTTTTAACACCCTCCCTATAACAACAAATCTGCATCAGCCAAAATATGTGAATGTAGAGAACAGTGTTATTGGGAGAGTTGAACTCCCTGGACCTCCAGTGATAATCAAACTCTAAAAAAGAGGTCATTTTACAGTAAGTGACCTGCTAAATTCAGGTATCCCAAAACAACAGCCATTATTTGTTGGCTTATTCATGGCATTATCAGTGTGAGGTTAGGTGAGGCTGACCTGATAACGGGGAGATGGTAAGCCCTGTAATTACTTCCCCATCCTGGATGCATAGGAAAAGAAGGTGGCAGGTGAATGTGCTGTCTTGTTGTGGCAGCCCATGTTTTTCCATTGTAAACAGTGTTAATGGTCATGGTTGATTTTGGCAGCTCCCACTTTTGTGTATTTATCTTTCCCCTGCATACAACTTAACTTTCTTGGGGTAAAACCAGAGCTGGGAGTTCTTCTAGGCAGTGGCAGTGGGCCTGATAATTTACATATTGGCAAAAGGCAATCACTTTGTCAATTACACAGGAAAGAAAGTTATTTTTACTGGTACGGTGTTGTCTCTCTCGTACTCCTGTTACAAGCACTCACACCAAAGAGGTAGCAAATAATGCAAACTTTTTTCTGTACTTATTTATTCATTTTTTTTACTTCAATTTTCTTTGCTTATGCTCTCGCCTTCTGGGAATGTGTAAATTATCAGGCCTCACTGCCACAAATGCTTTCAGAAAATGAATTTGAAAGCCATATGCACAAACACATGAAGAAAGTGAATCATTTTGGATGTTCTTAGGTAGTCATGCCAGAAGTCCTTCTCCACTAGAAAACAGAAGAAAACCCATAGGATACTCACTTAGCTGTCCAGTACATACTGAACATCCAACATCATCAGGAAAACTGAATGTGACTAAGCCACAAAATGTATAAAATTGCTTTAAAATAATTATGAATAACAAATTCAAGACACTTGCAGCATGCTCATGAATATGTCAAAAATTAAACAAAAGATGACAAAATTGAAACACGAATGTGACTTGTAAATTATTTCTTCTGTCCTAGTCATATTTCCTCGCTCACACGAACAAAATGAATGTCACTGAAATGCAATAATCTTCATATAATGTGTTTATTTATAATGGTTTAGGGAGCAAATATTAATGGCTTTGTTTCAAGTGTGATTTGGGACTATGTCAAATGTTTTCTTTTACAGAGTAGATATTAGATGCCAGGACCTTCTCTTCTGATAATAATTCCTGTTGCTGCTTTCTTGTTAATTGTGTGTCAGATGTGAAGTGGCTCTAGGTGATTTAAAACCATACCATGGGGCGTGTGGGATGGTCCTTGTGTGTGCTGCAGACAAACCTTCCCTGCTGCAGCTCCTGAGCCACAGGGAGAATGCAAATACCCCATTTCATAGTGGGTTTGTGCCAGTTCTGCCGTGGAAAGCTCCAATTCAAACAGTGTTTATATGCAAGCTCAATATACCTGGAATTTAGGAACAAATGCCTTCTTGCTTTTAAAGCTTTTAGCAAAACATTAGCAGTGCTTTACAGTGTGATGCAAAGTACAGTGCCAAAACTCATGATAGCAAGTGTGTTTGAAAAACATTGAGCCTTGAACTAGTTTCTTTATTTGTTAAAAAGTAAGAACAGAATGAAGGAACAAAAGAAAAGACAAATAGCTCACATGCAAATATGTTTGATGGTAGCTCAGCCACATCCCTCTTTGGCCATTGGTTGGGCCAGGCCTGGGGATCCTTTCATTCAAAGGTTAATCTTTTAATAGGTATGCCAAAGTGTAGTAAATTGCGGGAACATTTCTGTTTCCTTCAGTACCTTTTTAAAGAACTCAGCGACTGCTGAGGCAGCCCGTGGCTAAGGATCTGTCCGTCCCATCCAGGTCGTGTGCCAGAAAATCCCTGTAGGCATCAGGAGGACATCAAAGCTTGAGCGGGGTTTATAAATAAGGCAGGGCGGCGTGGCCAGAGCTGGCAGCCGGCGCTGGAGCCCTCGGAGCTCATCCCACGCTCCCGCCGAGCCGCTCGGCTCTGTTGGGATGAGTAATGGAGCGGCTGGGGGAGGGGATGTGTGAGCACCGAGCGAGCACTCCGCGCTCGTTTTGTGTCAGACTGACATCCACACCACGCTGGGACTCCAGCGGCGTGCTGTGCACTCACATGCTCTAGCATTCATGAGTACTGATATAAATCAGGCAGATGTTTGTCGGCTGGAATGGGTAATAATTTCTTTCTCTCTTTGTTTGATTTTGCATGTTAGCCTCAGATGACAATTTCAGAATTGCTTTCTGCAGTACTTTTCAATAAGCAGAATGTGCTTCACTGGAGATAAATGGAGATATTTCTGTAGGGAGATATATGTATTTTTAGATAGACACAAATATGGACTTACTCCCATATGCACACGCATATATATATACTCATACACATATAGATTTTTTTTTTACCTTACACCAGTGTTGGGGGAAGAAAAAGGATCTTTTTATTTTAAACCCAAAGCTTTTCTTTTTCTCTGAACAGACCAAATATGAAAGTGCTACTCAAACTATAAAATCAAATTAGCACCCTTTATTGTGTTTGCAAACTAATTAAAATGTAAAATGTCCTGAAACCACTGGCTTACTGTGTAACAAATGAAAGATTAGAAACAATTAGAAGACACTCAAGAGGTTTGTGATGTTTAGATTTCTGACATTGTTCTAATCATCCCTTTAAGTAAGGAAAACAATGGTTACCTAAAAATTAAAGGTTTGAAGGAAATTATCTTCTTCGGTACAGTCATTAGTTAATGATTGTTTATCATTTTAAATGTTGCCATAGTAGTCCAAGGCTGATTTTTAAATCTGAAAACAGAGGGGACATGTAATAATGAGCAAACATCTGCTTCATCTATTATTTCTATATATGATCATAATTTATGTTGTAATAGCACTATTGAAAGATGAGTGTGATATTTTTTATGATGATCCATATCCCATTCCTCGTATGGCTCAGCACAGCTAGGATTTAGTCACTGTGTTATTTCAGAGCTGTTTTATCTTAAGAATTGGACAAAACTGAAAGTGATTCACATTAATTTGTATGTGTGGTATGTAACCCTTATGAAACAATCAATCACTTATTTCAGTACTTGTCAACTTCCAGAACTAGTTGTTAAGGGTTTTTTTTGATCCCTTTCAAGACTCAGGGGAAATTTTTTTATTTTTTTCTTAAACTTTTTTAGAAAAACTTTGACAAGACTGACAGGATATATAAACATTTCTTGGAGCTGTAAGGAATTTCAATATTTCAGAGCATTTCCAGTGCCAGATGTTGCCCAAAGTTGGAAATAGCAGTTAGTGCTCTTGCTTGAAGATTAGAAATAAAGGCAGCAGGGTGATTAAAGTTGCCAGTTAATATTAAATTTTGTTCTTTTTTGTACCAGGAAAAAATATTTGTGCTTTCTCTCTGATTCCTTGGGAGACCAGTGTTTGACTTAGTATTAATTGGCTATGTGAAAGTAGAATAGATTAGCCTTGGGGGATATTCTATAGAAATGTATAGTGTGTCAAGATGTAACCACAGAGGACGGGAATCTCGTAATAAGCATTTACTGTAGACAGATGTGTACATTTCTGTGAGTGATTGTAGTGGAATTATTTATTATGCTTTTGGCTGTTAAGCATCCAGTATAAGACAATGTGCTCAAAGTGTTCTCCATTAATTTTCAGCGCCAAATCTTAAAGGCAGACCGCGCAAAAAGAAGCCATGCCCACAGAGAAGAGATTCATTAAATGGCATTAAGGATTCCAACAATAATTCTGAAAGCAAAGCTGTTGCCAAGGTAAATCACTTAATAATACTCTTTTCGGCGCTCTCCTCTGTTTTAGGTACAACCCTGCCTTTGTTTCCCAGCATGCGGTTTCACATTTAGAGTGTAACTTATTTTCTTGAGGAGGTAAACTTAATTTTTTTCAATAGTTTTATTTTTCACTTTAAATCATGCCTGTGTTCAAAGTTACCAGCAATTATAATCACCTAACAACCTAATGCTATCAGCTTGTTGGTAACTGGTAGTGCTTAAGCTTTCTTGGCATCTAGTGTTAGTTTTCACATTCTGTGACACACAAACATAGTGTGTGACAGTATCTAGGAATTAAAAATAAACCTGGGAGCAGCTCACCCTGTTACAATGTACTTCTAAATATAAGTTTGAAGATAAACAGACTATGAAACAAGAGCTGCCTCAGTAATGGTTTCTAAGAAGCAAACACAAAAGGCATTACCCTGATGTTAAGATCTCGACATTTTTTAATTGGAAAAAAAAAATAAAAGATAAAGGCAGGAACTCAATATGAAAGCTTAAAAAAAAATCTGGGCTGTTTCTTTAATACTTACTGCTGAGCTGCATGTTCCACGGTTTGCTGAATAGTGCATGCATTTACAGTGCTGCAGTGCTTAGCCCATACTGCAAGTAAAAATGGGATCACTGATTAGTGTTTATAGACTTAATCTCTAAGATATTTGTGGGTTTGTGTCCTTTCCTTAAAATATTTTAAAATTGAGTTTCTGTAGTATAAATTGCATCCTATTTTGTATGTTGTCTGAGTGGTTTTAGACAGGAATTTAGTTTTCTCTTAAAAAAAAGAGCAGCACAAATGGCTCCTTTCAAGATGATTTAATTAGAAACTCTAAGGTGCAAAGATGGAAAATTACTTAAAGCAATAGTTGATTTTTATCTAAGACAGAACTTTGTCACTTA
Source organism: Zonotrichia leucophrys gambelii (assembly GCF_028769735.1). Classification (NCBI taxonomy): domain Eukaryota; kingdom Metazoa; phylum Chordata; class Aves; order Passeriformes; family Passerellidae; genus Zonotrichia; species Zonotrichia leucophrys. The sequence goes on from NC_088176.1 coordinate 29,272,492, forward strand.
TACTTTTAAGCTAAACAGCTAAAGAGATTTACATATACTATTTAGCTGTTTAGCTTAAAAGTATAAGTGACTTTTTACACCAACTCCTCCCAAATCTATTGTTTCAATAAATTAGATGGATGTGTATCTGAAAAACACTTGCATTGTTGTGACCATCTCTTTAGGAAATACAGTGGATCTATAGATCCATTTGCGTTGGTATTGTTGTACACAGTGAATGTCCTGGGAGATTAGGAGGTTAAAGAGGTCAAGTAGGAGTGTTCTGCTCTCAGTTTCTCACAGGAAGGCAAATTAAATTCCACCTCCTCCTCCTCTCTAGGAGTTCAGTTAAAATTGTGCCTTCTGTTGATGACGATAAAGGAGGCTGAAGTTCATGATGAAACTCTGCCCTTAAGTCATTGTTTCTCTTCCTTTTGGGCCCTCTTGTGCTCAGTTGGAGTCTCTACTATCGTATTAGGCAGCCATGGTAAGAGGTGATGGAGCCTGCTGTATTGAGTTGCAGGGTCCTGCCAGATACTATAGAGTTTGTCTGAATGTTTTCTCTGTGAAGGAACGCGCAAAATGCATTGTGTGAAGATGTCTCAATTTGCCTCAATTCCCCCTTCCCCCAAGCCATTTTTCATGTCAAAATATCCACAGTGCACTGTGGCATGGACCATATTGTCAAAGCACCCCAGACTGTAGCACAAGTAGCTCTGCCTCTTCAGCACCTGATATATAGGTATTAGGTAATTAAAAACAACAATAACACTTCATACCAAATTGTTTATCCTCTCTGTTTATCTTTGGGTTCACTACTAGTCAGATGGGAGGATATTTCAGATAAGAAGTAATTCCACCTATTTATCTAGTCATACTGTGCTCATCATTGTGCAGATATTAATAGCATTAATTATCTTGGCCAGCTTAATTTCATTATAAATAATAGACATGCTCATGATATAATATCCTTGCACGTAGTCACACTGACTTCAGTGTGGCTCTTCACATCAATCTGTGTCTCAGGGCTGTGGATACACTTCCCTGAGAGGGGGACAGTGAATCAAACCCTCCACAGCAGATGCACTGCACTTTGTGCAGACCCTGCCTTACTGGGGACAAAGGAGGAAGATCCACCTACCATCTTGTCATTGCTGGAAACTGTTAGGATGTGGTCATCTGAAGCTCCATGTTGGAGTTCACCATTGATTGTCCTCTGTGAGTGCTCCATGTCTGAGCACTGCTGACAATGGGTCCATGGAGAGCAGGACTGAACACTGCTCATGTAAATGGGATTAATCCACTTCAATCAGATGCTGAAGCATTTAGCAGTCCTGGCCATATTCTTGTTGCAGATAAAATCCCTTCTGACCAGAAGTTGTGCTGCTTGCATTCTCAGATCCTGTCACTCAGTGTCTGCAGCAGCCTCATTTCTCACTGGTGGGGCAATGGCTCTGATGGAGTTGCAGTAGCCAAATGTTTTGGGTTGGGAAATGGCAGAAGGGACATTCCAAAGGCTGTGGTTTTGAGCCTGTCAAGACCAATGCAAGCTGCATAGTTGTCATGGCTTGCTGAATTTCATGTTTTCTACTGCCAGTGACTCGAAAGCTTAATTCTTGAAATCAACTTCTCATCAGGCATGTTTGTCTTGAGCTATCAGCAGATCATTTTGAGGGTTTCACAGTTAACCTGACAAAGAAAAGTGGCTGGTTGGGTAGGAGCATTTCTGGGTCAATTGCAGTGTAGGTGACTTGTTAGAAATAGAGTGATAGGTCACAGGTAGTGTGGTCCTGGAGCTGCAGGTGCTGCCAGGGAAGGGTGACTCTTTTGTGTGCCACTTCTTGCTTTTGCTCTCTGTATCTCTTTGGTGGTCACTGCATCAATTTTAGTGCCTCCTGGGGAAGATGCCAGGGGAGTTCCCTCCACGGCTGGGAAAGGAATACAAGGCCATCTACTCCAGCAGGATCAGCTCTCCCGGAGAGGGATACATCAAGATCTTCCCTTGAAACACTCCTAGGACTCTGGAGGCTTTCATACTTGATGTGTCATCAGTACTGGACAGGCTTTTGGAACTTGGGGGCTCCAGCAGATGACCCTCATTGTACCTGCTTCATCCTCCCAGAGAGTGTTCCCAATTCAAAGTATGTTCTAATGCTTCTTAAAAATGGCTGATCTGACCATTTTGAGGGACTGAAGGGATTAACTTGTTAAACAAGGAAATTGTCCCCAAATGGATCTATTAATTACATCTCCTAGTGCAATTGCTGAAGTAAACCTCTCACTTCATTTGTACGACAGGATCTGGGAAATGAGTTTAGAAGTTGCCAGGATATGCTTTTCCTGTGGCAACAGGTGGCCTGGCATGCTCTCAGACCTGGAGACTTATTCCGAGTGCCTCGACCATTATCTGATGGAAACTGTAAAGTGCAGATCTGCTGTGGTCTGTGTTGTGTGTGACCTCTGGCAGGAGAAGACAAACACACAGTTGTACCCATGAGTGTTCACTGACCATTTGGTCATGGATCACCCACCTCTGATGGAACGCACAGCAGGAGATGGTCAGATGTTCCAGACCCCATCTCAGTGCGCCTCCATCTTATCCAGCTTAACCCAGCTGTGGCACTGGGTTTGTGTTTTGAAAGAGAAGGGCAGTTTGTGGTGCTTGGAGCAAATCTGATATCATTCTCACTGATTTTGATATGTTTATGCTGGATTTACACTGGTATTGCCCAGAATGGCATTTGGCCCTTTTTGTTCTCATTAATCATTGGTCATGGCATTCATCCATATTGCCTGTCAGATGGTGGGGAGGTTCCAGAAGTGAGGTTTGGACCTCAAATGCTGAACAGATGAAGCATTGTAGCCTTCACCAAAGCTTTGTTGAACCCAATACTGCTTGGAGTCAGCCCATTGCATTTTGACACCTCGATTTCCACAGGGACTTTGACCTTGCTTCTCTGTAGACATAGAGAGGAAGGTTGTGTGTACCACGGGTTTTTCCCCACTCCTGGTAGCTTTCTTAACATTACTTTGCCTTTGTCTCCTGTAGGGTAGTATCCCTTGCCATTAGTTTGCTTGCACAGCTGTGAGCTTTGATTTCACTTAGAGTTCATGCCCAGGTTGTCTTTGTAAACATAGTTCTGAATTGTCTGGTTTGGAAAACAATCCAAGCAAGTGGGTGAGAAAACTGAAATATTGTTCCCAGGTCCAGTGAATTTGTTCCAAATTTGCAGCTCCAATTAAAAGTCCTAGAATTACTGAAGTCATGCATTCCTTTTGGGAGTGTTAACCCAGTCTTTGGTGAAGCATTGAAACGTATGACAGTGTAATTTAAACTTTGGAAGCTGCTAAATAATTTTTGTGAGATGCCAAAGTACAAAAAGTCAAGGAATTACAGTGCTGACCTGAAAAGTGGATGAGGAAGTCCAGAGTTCATTTAATAGGAAAAAAACCAGTTCAGCTCCTCTGAGCTTTGGATGAAACCAATGATCTTTACAAAAGTTTAATCAACAAGCATATCTGTTCATCTAAAACACAAAGGACGGTGTCTTGTGCTGTAGGAAGACAGCATCTCTTTGAACTGTGCAATTGGAGAGTATCAAGCAGTACACTGGACATACTTCAGCAGCGAGTGATCAAGAAAAACCCCACAGGAACCCCATTTCCCAGTCCTGCTGCATTGCCTGGGACGAGTGAGCCTGTACCCTGCAGTAGCCAATATTGGAGGTTTTTCAGCAGCATCAGTTGCCATGGAAAATTGTGACCACTTGTCCACTCTGCTTAGGAGCTACCATTGCTTTGTCCAGCATCTGTGGAAAACTGTGGAGCAGATCACCTGAACTCAGTACTCTCTGCAAAGTTAATACCTGGAGCAGTATAAAGATTTTGCTTTCCCTGAGCCTGAAATGCCAGAGTATCTTTTATTAAGATAATATAAGCATATTGTGGTTGTGGTCTTTCCAGTGATATTTGTTTACAAGCACTTACATAATGCTCTTCATAGCAGTTGCTTCCAAATTGTCAACAATATCCAGAAAGCAGCTGGTTTAGAAGTGACAGTTCTGAAGGAGGGTCCATGGGTTGCTTGAGCAAGAACTCCTGCCTTCCTGCACAGCAGGATACTCTACTTTCCTCTGGTATCCTCCTGAAATACCAAGGGATGGCTCTTAGAGCCTCCCTGCTCCCTCTGGGAGAACAAAAGGACCTGTCTTGGATGGGCTATGGAACTACTGGAAGGCTCCTGACAGCACTCAGAAGCGTTGAAGGGACAGTGCAAATCCGAAATACATGTAACCATCTCCACTACCTTGTATTAGCGAACTTCCAGTATTTCATTGGAAATTTATTGATCCCATGGTCCCAATGTCTTGGTGATGTACAGCTTTTAAACCTCAGGTTTCTGCTCTTTTTTTTTTTTTTTTTTTTTTGTATACGTACCTTAAGTGAACGCTCGATTTGTAATTTGCTTCATTCAGTGAGAGGATTGTCTTCAAGAGGGAGTGCAGAATTAAGCCAGTCTCACTGGGTATTTTTCCTCATGTATGAATACTGAGGAGAGGTGAAGTGGTTCCAATTTATTGATTTCCTGAGTGGCACACATCTGCTGGGCAATCCAGTGGGACACCTGGAGCTCTGGGACTCACGGGCATTGGGGATGCCAGTGTCTACCAGGAAAGTGTCCAGCTACCAGCCTCTCCCTTCTGCTAAATGCTTAGGATGCTCAAATACACTTGACTTGAGTCCATGCTACAGCAGAACCTCCACTTGTGTGCTGAGGGCTCTGCCTGGATAAAGCTTGCCATGGTTTGCATCTATTTTGGTGGGCCAAAGGAGAGAAGAATGTGTCATTTCAGAGCTGGCTGCTGAGCGTTCCTGGAAGGGGCTGAGCACCCTCAGCTCCAGGGGTTGTCTACGGGAGTTGACAATGCTCAGTGTCAATCCTGGAACAAGGGTTATTATTAGACTTGCTAATGGCAAGTGTATGTGAGAGATAGAAGCTGTGACATAGCAATGTATAGTCATAAAAATGCAGATCTGGAGAGCATTACCAGTGAGTTATAATGATTTAAAGATGTGGCTGTTTAAAAATGTTGTGACTAAGATTCAGAACAAGACATTTTAGCTCTATAAATAGCTTCCTTTGTTTCCCCTCAAATACAGTCGCATGGTTTGGCCTTCATTTTTTTAAACAATCCATTCTGCTAGAAGAGGGTATTTGTTCCTTAAGTGAAAATTAAAGATTACCCAGATCTGATATGACATCTTTTCTTTTCCCAGGTAAAATGTGAGGCTAAGTCAGCTTTGCCCAAACCCAAGAGTAACAACAGCAACTGTAAGAAAGGCTCAAGTGAGGATAAATCAAAGATTGCCATAGGTGAAGAATGCAGAGCTGATGAGCAGGCTTTCCTTGTGGCTCTTTATAAATATATGAAAGAGAGGAAAACACCAATTGAACGAATACCCTATTTAGGTTTTAAGCAGAGTAAGTATCCTTTTTCTCACTTTCTTGTTGACATTTTAGAATGGTTTGGCTTCTCTGGAGAAAGCAATTGCACACAAAGCCTGTTTTAAAGCCTTATGGATGGGGAGGGACCATGTTTATCTCTACACATTTTCCAGTCCAGGCATTTCACTGTCTTATGCCTAGATTTGCATCTCTTCCTTCTGGGGTAGTTGCTGCCGGATATTTATAGGTTTAAATCCGCTGATTATGACTAGAAATAGGCATGTTGAAAACTCTCTAGTTTTCTGTTTTGTAAATCTGCAGCGTCTGTAATGCCTTTCTTCTGAGTTAATAATATGACGTATCTTTATTGTGCCCAGATGTTCTTTATGAAAGGACAAATATTAAAGGAAGACATTTAAAGGTGGTCAAGAAAGGCACAAAAGGGATCATATTTTTAAGCCCCAAAATGTGTTTCTAGTTAATAAATTACTGACTTTGGAGAATAAAACCAGACTGAATCTGCTTAATACAGAATGCAGTCTTGAGAATTGCTTTGGCATGTACAGTTTGTAGTGCCACAATCTGTAAATTAATTGTATGTGGAGAAGATACAGTTGAAACTGAATTTTGCATAAATATTGCAGCACAATGTAGATCTTTCACAGTTTCCAACAAAAGCTGTAAATGGGGGAATTTCTCCTCCTTATCTATAGATTGAATGATGCTTTATTTCCTTAAAGGGAAAACGCCATGGATTGAAATATTATTTACTCTAATTTATCTCCTAGATTAAAACCATGTGTTATTTTGATGAAGAATGTCAAACCTGTATGTTTTACATAACAATTTACATACCTAATAGCAATTGGCACTGATTGCAACAGGCCTCCAGCAGCCATTATAAACTTATATAACTCAGAATGATTACAGTGTTTGTCTGAAAACTGGCTGCTTGAAATGGGAGTAAAATTAATGTACTATGAACAGCTTCGTTGCATTATGCATTGATTCAGATTAAATCAAGGCCTAAGCAAAGCTCTTGATAGCTTTGAAGCTGTACAAGGTTCAATGAGGCTTTCAGAACATTTTGTGTTGAAGAAATTTTTTATTTCTCCCCCACCCCCCCATATTATTCTGCATTCCATCAAGCATGGAGACAGGGTGGGCTCAAAAGACAAGCTAAAGTATTATTTCTAAAGTTGCCCACTGGGGGTAGGGCCTGCTGCTAACATTTAGCTGAAATACATTGAAACTTGCCTGACATTCATTATGAAGTAGGGGCCTGATCCGGCAAGTACTTAAATACCAAAAGTATGCCGAGAAAAGCAGAAATGTTTGCAAGATGGGGCTCTGTATTTGTCCAGCAAGGCTTGTGCAAACATTGCCAATATAAACAGGTTGTTGGGAAGAGGCAGAACGAACAGTACAGCAGAGCATCCCCCCATGGAGAAGGAGATCCCATTCTCCATGGTCTGCAGCGTTACTGCTGACCTCAAGTATTTGTAGTGTGTCTGTGGGGAATCACTGGTGGTGGAATTGTGCACACACCTTTGATAGGACTGACATGGATTTTTCTTCTAACAATTAAATTAGCTAAAATAAAAATTAAAATTAAATTAAATAAAATAGACACCAGCAAGCCGTGACCCCATGGGACAGGGGGCCAGGATGAAAAGCACGTGAGAGGAGAGTAGTTCTGCAGGAAATAACAACTCTCTCCCAACACATCTTTTGAATTGAGTTGCCTCTGTGCTCTGACCCCACAGGCACAGGCAAGGCACAACCAGCCACAGCACAATTATTCCAGTAATGCTCATTCGTGCTCCATCTGGGTTCATTCACGCAGGCCCGCTAGAACGCAGCTTATTGTTCATTGATTATGGAGCCCATTATCTGAGCTGCTGTAAATATTGGATATTGTCTAATCAATAGGCCTGCTCTGTGAGCCAGTGTGTGGGGCTTGCTTGCTTGCTAATGAAACCGGTATTAAACAAATAATTAAAAGTAACATTCTTCCCAGTGAGTAATTTTTATTATCAAAGTTATGGAAACATGCTATAGTCATTATACCGTGTTTCTTATCAGCAAAGTCAAATGAGCCCATTACCTTTGTCTCAGTGTATTTTTCCAGTCCTGTTAAGGAATTTCTAAGTGTGTTCTCTTATATGTAATTAAAAATATATATAGTATGGGCTAATATTTACTCTTCAGATTATGTAAATACCTCTTTGGAAAATGTTTTACAGGAGCTTTTTCAGGGACTGTGAGCTTTTTTTTCTCTATTTTTCTTTTTTTAAAACTGTTTAATTTACATTTCTTTGAAATATGTTGGCTAATGCAATGCTTATCTAAATACTTATTGTCCCTCTAACAGTTAACCTTTGGACTATGTTTCAAGCTGCTCAAAAACTGGGAGGATATGAAACAGTAAGTGTTTAAGTAACTTAAATGAAATAATTGTGCAATCTAACTTTTCCCTGTTAGAAAAAAAAATGTGAAAGCAAACAATCATTTGCTGCATTTTAGACTAGCTGTACTCATTGTGGGTTTATTGGGCCATTTTTGGAAATGGTCCCAATTAGTTCCAGATCTGGCAAAATTGTAAACTTGTCGTAAAAACTCCAAGTGGAAAACATATGTAACTCTTCTCTGTCAAGGAAATTAGTTAGGTCTGTAATTTTTTCCCATGTTGAGAAAGGGCTATTATTGTACAACAAGCCAAGATTGCATAAAAGAAATTTCACTTGGCAACATCCCTGACATCTGTTCATGTCTAATATGGGAAATGTATTAAAGGCTTTCAAAAGTAATCAGCGTTGTCCATTAAGGAATAGTATGCTGCAGAATCTTCTCTTATTCCAAGTGTAAAAGATCTTTATTAGACAAGGGTCAGTATCACATAAACAGGAAGTTATCAAAGTAATTCAGAAAAGTCTCTGACACTTTTTATCAGCTAACCATATCTGACGAGAGCGGTTTATTTTTAGCTCACAGGAAAATTTGATGGCCACGGATTTTACAGCATGTATTTTGAACCAATAAAATATTAGAGCAACAAACTCAGATTAAAATCTTGAAATGAGAAGAAAGAGCCGCATTAATATGGCACATCGAGATGACATCTGTAATAAAAAAACAATTGACATAGGAAGATGTCGTCACTGGAAATATTTTCTTCGCACACAATGATCAGATTAAGTTGTTCAGTTCCTGCCACAGTTAGATGAAAGAAATTATTTTTGCTTTGTTTATGAAGTAATCTGGGACATATCTGTTCTGTAGAGAAATGACAAGAAGAAATGCTCTATCAAGAAACTGAAAGTCATTTGAACCAAAATGCAGAACTCACTGTTTTCCTTCCTTGCAATAAAGCACATTGCTCTGTACATCAGCAGCCTGGGCTGATTAGCATGGGTGTGCCTGGGATTTTGTAAAACGTGAAATCTAACATTCTTTAAAAAAATATATGCTTGATTTGGCTTTTACTGTTGCTCTATCTTTCATTAATCAGCACATACCATGCTTATGTACAGGGGTGTGTGTAGGCGTGCTCATGGCTATGTATGAATGAATAGCTACCATAGATAGATCGTTACAGCAATTATGAGCAGTAATTGCTCCAGTTGTAAAGTGCAACGAAAATGAGGGCTGAAATCTTGAACTTGATCCAGAGCACCAGGGAAGGCCAGGAGGGAGATAGAAGGGAGAGTGGCATGTTCAGAGTGCTCAGGAAGGCGAGCAATTTTGACAGCAATGTTTCAGGTTTGCTTGAGGGGACTGGGTACAGAAGCAGGGAAGCCAAAGTGGTGGTGCTGGAGAGGCCTGAGTTTTAGTGCCAGAGGGAGAGGGATGGATTTACACGAGCTGGGGCAGGTGAGCCTCTATACCTGAGGGAGAGCAAGGAAAGAATTGTGAATTTGTGACCGCAAGGCCACAGAACCTGGTTTGAGAAAGGTGACAGGATCAGAGAGGAAGGATCACATACATGAGGATGTCAGGCAGAGTAGCTTCAGTCCACACTTCACTCAAAGCTCCTGTCCTTTTCTCAGTCACAGATCTTCTCTGTTGTTTAGGGGCATTTGTCACCTTGAATGAAACTGTACCAGCAGTGCTTATTCTTCATAGAGAGTAAACTAAGCAATTGCTCCCTATTCAGTGAATGGCAAGGCAAGCACAGCTCACACCCTCTGACATTGCTATGAGCCCAGCTTTCTTTGGAGAGTGACTGTGTCTGAAATGATGGGCCTGTCCTGTTTCTATGATGTGAGTGGCATCTGTGCTCTTTGCAGGCAAGCTGAAGTTGGGAGGACTGTTATGATGCAATTTAAGTTGTATATGGAGCATGAGGTTTCCTGACCTCCTTCTCTTCTGTTAACAGTCTCGTCCTCAATATGGATCTGCCTTTGATTTAAATTCCCTGAGTATCATATTGATTGCTGTTGCAATACTTTGACCTGTGCACACCCTGGGATTTATTATTTTATGGCCAGTTGATATGCATTGAGTTTGCCAACTGCATTAGTTTGTATATAGTTTATAATGGCAAACCCTGCTGAGAAGCTTTTGTGTTTTGTTTCATTTTTCACAAGTCAGTGGCTGGTAGGAGTGACATGGACCTCAGTTATCAGTTCTAGGATCTTAGGCAGGTCTACTTAGATGCAGAAATTTCAAGTGAGCGCTTTAATTCAATGTTGAGCACAATCCAGCACTCTTGTACACGGTGCCACCATCTATTGATGAGGAGAAGTTGTGGAGTGCAATGGCTTTGTCAAACCTGCCCTGTTTAATATGCATTTATCTCTATGGCCCCTTCCATCTGACTTGAGCAAACCATTACAAGGGCTTCATCATGTTTAATTGGTTTTAAAATTTCACAGGTTTCTGGTTTGAGCATTGAGATAGAAATAGGTCTTTTCTCTTGGAAGTATTGTAAAGAAAATGATATTTAAAAGTAGATATTTGACTTCAACATGTGACAGCCATTTTATGAGCAGGAAATAGATAAAAGATTGCTTAAAATGACATGTGGAAACTTAAAGTAGTCAGATGACAATTTTTTAAGCAGTGTAGAAACCTTCCCAGTTAAAGCAGTTGCAAACTTTACATCCTTTTATTTGGCAGAACAGTTATAGTCTACCCATTTTTAATTTTATCCACTGCATTGTTCACTTTGTTCATATATATGCGTGTTTTGATGCAGTCTAAAAAACATTATTGAGAAACGAGCGTGGATCATTTGTGGTGTTTTTCAGCTTCTGCACAGATTCACAGAAGATTTTTGTGATATTTTTGAGTCCTGTCCTGTCAGTTAAGGATCTAAAAGTGACTGAGAACAGGCAGGAATTGGATTTGAGATGCAGAGAACTTCCTTAGCCATCTGACTTTCCCCCTGGGGGAATGGATCCAGTGAGGCTTGACAGAGAGCATTACCTTTGTATATGGGATATACATACAGGATATCTAATAGTGTCAAGTCATGATCGTGTGTCATATTTAAGTGCTCTCCATTTCAAATCCTTAAGAGTGTCATTTCTCCTCCATTTGATTACTAATTCTTAGTTGTCATCTATAACTGTGTAATACCACACTCCCTTGTAGTTGTTGTTGAACAAGGCTTAATAAAAACAGCAATCCATACAAACTGGTTTAAGACTTTAACAGATGAAGCTGTCTCTTTGTAGTTGGTGGAATCATATTTCTCTTAAACAAAGATATGTGAGATGAGCATCATTGTTACTAATAAAAGGAGAGTGCATTGGAAAGCACTCTCTATAGCAGACCTTCACAGTATGAGTGATTTAAAATGTCCCCAAATCACTGGATGAAATATGAGACAATGCCATGTTGTAGGGGGCTCAGCTGCAGTGGCATTTAACAGCCATTGCCTGGAATTTTCTCAGTCCCCCTAAGTCAAGTGAGTAAAAGGTGCAGAAGTTCATAGATGGGAAACTTCCAGGACTTTCCTAAAGAGTTGTCCTTGGCAAATTAGGAAGTAGCATTTTTTTCCTTTTGAGCCAACATAAAAGGAGTGCCTTGGCATGTTTGCAGAAGGCTGTGCTGCTGAATGGACTCTACCTGGAGATGTCTTAGAAAGATAAAGGATAAAAAGAAAATTAGGTGGAGCTTAACCTTCGGTATGTAGCAGCTTAGATTTTGCCAAAGGTCAGTGTGATCCCATTTAGCTGCTGCCTCCTGGAAGAAACAATGAAGTGCTTTAATTTTTAAAAATTAGTGATTGACGCATACATCAGTCCTGTGTCTGGGCAGGCCCGATGAAACTGGTATATCAGTGGAATGCAAAGCTAACTGGGTTTGTTTCATACAGAACTAATTCCCAGAGCTCTGAAGAGAGCTGTGAACATCATGTGCCATGACCAGAAAATCCCCCATTATGTTTGCAGCAGGAAATAAGCAAGAAGCCTTTCACAAGGAAGGGAGCTGGGAGGTAGGATTGCAGTGTAGAAGACCTTAAGATTTCTCAAAGCAGAAGACACCATTAAAAGCATGTTTGTAAACAGCCTTCTGCTTTAATAGATAAGATCATTGCTTTTATATGTGGTTGTTTTTGGGGTTTTTTTTGACTACCACTCACTGCATAATACTGTGCTTATAGGAACCAGATCAGATCTGCTCTTACATCCCTAGTCAGGCCAGTCTCTTTGCTTAACTCAGATTTCTCTTGGTTGGGGAAGATTTCACAGAGGTTTTCAAAGGTGCTGGCAAGAACTTGTATGAGAAAGGCCCTCAGTTTGCACATGGTCAGTAGGAACATCCAGCTTGAGCAGTCCTGCATGACAAGAGTGCACTTTCCTCAGTGAAGCATTTTGTTCAGATTGTTTAAGGATGTAATTAATCAGTTCCTTTAGTCCTTTGAAGTTTATTAAGCATAAAAAATAAACTTTCCAGAGCAGGGCAAAACTCAACCCCAGGCTTTGTTAGAATAACAATTGTTTCAGGGAATGTCAAATTTAAACTCCCTCTGTGGGAGGGCACAACTCAGTTAATTGCCAAGGAGCTCTGGTCCATTGCAGATGTAGAATTGGATAGAACTGGGCAAATGTTTGTGAAAATACTATTATTCTAAGTAGCTTAGAAGAAAGAGACACAAAAAACGATCCATGGACTTCAAAGGGATTCACTTTTCCCCTTAGTTATGTTTACTGGTGTTCCAGCTTGAGTATCAGCTCTTGAGTCAGCTCATGATAAATGAGACTAAGGCTCTGAAGCTCTCCTTTTGAAAATGGAGACTGTGCTTCTCAGTCACATCAGGATGATTATAAGGTGGACTTACAGTAGTCCTCCTGCTAACTAATCCTTGGTTTCATTTCAAGTTTCTGCTCAGCATCACTGTTGTTAGCCAAGGTTTCAGGTCCTGGATAGCCTTGCAAGCCCAGTGAGGTTGTGCTTGTCAGAGGGCCAGAGCACAGACCCCAGAGCAGCTTTGTGCACCTTCATTCCCCCATCTGTGATCCTGCCAGAGGTTTGCTTGCAGGAGTCCTCAAGGGATCTGTGAATTTTTGGGAGCTCCAAGAAGGCAAGGGCTGGCTGGCCACACTCCTGAGGAGTGGCGGAGTGTGGGAGGCAGGACCAGAGGTAGCTTCCCATCCGGGCATTCCTCCACAGCAGGATACCTGGTCCAACTGTCATTTGACTTTTTGGGTGGCATAAGGAGCATCCATTCGTATTTTCAGGATGTGATGTTCTTTATGGCTCAATAGGAACTCTGGTTTTTCAAGCACTTTAGTAGTAATAATAATAAGGGTGGGTAGCCTGGGGAAGGGACAGCATAAGAACTGAAACAAAACAGACTTAGTATGAACCTTATCATCAGATAAGTGTTTGATTTGTATTAAACAACTTACTTGTGTGGAATTTATCCTTGAATTGCTTGAATCCTTGTGCTGGTAGTCTTTGGGTTTATTATGAAAGACAGGAAATAAAATTAGTGAATGAAGTCAGTTCATTTAGCTTTATGTAAGGTTTAAGATGAAACACCTTTTTTTTTTTTTTTCCCAAAGTATCTATAGGTGTAAACTTTGCTTAAGTGCTAATAGTGAATTAAAGCTACTGCTGTTTTTTGGAGAACTCTGCAAACAATAAACTTGAAGAAATTGTAACGTTATCAAGTGATAAGACTCCAGCCATGCTTTTGGCTTTAGTGAATAATTTCTGCAAAGGAAGGATTTTCCCTTTCTATTGAGCGAAACAGAAATATCTCTTACCCTGTAATATTTAATGATGGTAGCTATCTCCTCTTGTTTAGATTGAAATTACAGGCCTCAGATTGCAAGTTGTAATATTTGTTCTCTTCTGATTGCTGCCTTTAGCTCCTCAGTAAATGCCATTGACTGCTCTGTGGGTAACTCCAAAGAAGCCTCCAGGGCTGAATATATTAAAATCCATGGCATTCCACAGCAAATGACAAAATTCTCCCCAAATTGCCCCCACCAGTTTTCTACTGGCTTTCTTTATGAGCTGCAGGCAAACAAGGGTGATCTGTTGTGCTTGTCCTATTCCTGTTTCTCTTCCTGTTTTAAATATAGCAGAATATATAAAATAATGAAGTGGTATTCAGAAACAATCCTTTTGCCAGGTCTTCCATCTGTTATTCTGTGTAATCCTAATTTCTGTACAAAAAAACCCAGAACCATGGTATGCAATTCAATATGTTACAAGATGTTTATTTTCATCAGCACGGTCCAATAAAGTACACAGCTCAAATATTAACATTGGAGTACGTTAAGATTTCAGTACTATTTGATCTGTATATTTTACAGATATAAATGGATAAAAATAAACAGCTTGTAACATATATAGTTACGGACTATGCTTTTGTGGATTTACAGAATTCTGTGGTGGATTTGGGTTTTGCAGCAGATTTATTTTCTCTAATTCAGTTAAAATAACTATGTAATCATTATTTGTGCTGAATATGGTTTGAGCTTCATTTTCATAATTCACTGTGGGATTTGTCTGCATAACTTCTGATAGTTAATGACCCTGTATTGATTGAGATTCTTTTGTGAGTCTATATTGCTTGTGACTTGATAATGAATCAGTTAGATCACTCCATTTTAGAGAGAAAGAAAATAGACATACTTACAAAAAAAAAAAAAAAAACACCCAAAGCTCTGTGTACTCTATATATTCTGCAGGGGCTTTTATAGTGCTCGTAGTACATGCTGTTCTGAAAGTGTCATATGTGCATTTGTTGTTGTGAAGTCAAATGCTGTAGAATCTGTAAAGATGCAAGATTAAATTTTCCATTGCCATTTTTACAGATAACAGCCCGTCGACAATGGAAACATATTTATGATGAATTAGGTGGTAACCCTGGAAGCACAAGTGCTGCTACATGTACTCGCAGACATTATGAAAGGTAAGATAACAAATCTGAAATGCTTGTTTAATAATGAAAAAATTAATTTGGAAAGCCTTCAAAGCATTTTATAAGGAATTAGAGAAAAGGACAGAGAGTCGTCTTAAGATTTAGTAAATAGTTCCCCAACAGTTTAGTCAGATAATCCATTGTGATTTAAACCAGAGTGTCTGTCTCCAGTGACTAAGTAAATAAAAAAAGCATCTGATTTTTCTTTGGTATAGATCTTAATTTTTGCAACAGCTTTTCAGTTAAAGAAGCTGAAAAATTGAGGAAAACATACTCGAGGAAAAATAAGAAACAGCAGCTAATTGATGAAAACGCTTGTCTTCTATCATTTTTTAGGAATACCAATTAAGCAGATTGTGGTTTTGATCAAAATAATGGGGTGGCCCATAGTGCAGGGTGCTGTTAGTGTTGTAGGTCATGCCGAGCGTTGCATTCCTCTTCTTCATGGCATTCCTTCCCTCCTCCCTGCCTGCGAGCTGCTGCCAAACACTCTTTCTCTGCAGCCATTGTTGCTGGTCAGAACTGTTGAATTCTTATTCTTCCCATGTAGATAATAACTTCCAGGGCTTGTGAAGCCAGAACACATTGAATAAAATACTGGAGCTGGAATGTTGTTTTGATTTGGTTTTTAGAAACAACTGTTGGGGCTTTTTATTTTCTTTTATCTTTTTTTTTCTTCTTTTTTTCTTGTTGAGTTTTTTGTTTTTCTCTTAGACAAGCAAATGTGAATAAAACTCAGCAATTTTCGGCTCAGATAGGTAAAATTCAGTCTCTTGTTCCTGGGCATAAACAAGTAATTTGCTGGGCTCAGGAAGAGATTGTACTTGCCTGTGCAGAAGGTGGCACAGCAGAGCTGTGTTCAGTGGGCAGTTTCTCTCCTTATCTGAGTGCCAGATGTGTCAGCCTCTCAAAGAGACATACTGCCATCCTCATGGAGGGTTGGGCATTTGATGATGCTCATTTACAGGGGACATGTCCCCCAGAAGGCCTTGGGTGCACAGAGGAGTTGCATGTAATGATTGCCATTATAAAATGTTAGAAGCTTTCTGGAGTTTGAGCCAAGCAGCAGAGTGAAGTGAGTGAGTTGCTGTGCATGTCAGATGGGGTTTTTCCCTGCCTTCATGTTGCAGACAAACGTTATAGATTGTTTTATTGACTCATCAGATTGTGGATATTCAGCTCTTCCACCCCCATCATTACAGTCTTGAGAGTCTCAGCTTCCTCTTGCACCCAAGCCAGCTGATGGGTTTCCAACTGGCAGTGTGGCTTTTCCCTTGCCAGATGTTCTGTGGGGGATGTTATTTGACAGAGGAGACCCGGGCACACATGAGCATTAGGTCTCTGTGGGTTTGGGCTGCAGAGGGAGCCTTGCTGAAGCCCTGGAGTCACTGAGAGAGCACATCTCTTGTAGCTGGGGAAAACTAAATGAGCCATTCACAAATACTCCATAAACCCCTTTCTCTCTCTTCTGCTTTCCTGATTATGTTCATTGCTAGTGGTTTGGGTGTTTTTTATGTGTAAAAGCTTTGCATTGCGCTCCCATGCATAGAGACTTGTGTGTGACTGACTCAGCAGTTACTTGGGTATGCTCTGAAGTGCCACAAAACCCATTGTGCTGTCTGGAAAACCTGAACAGTCCTGATGCCTTCCAAATTGAAAAGCCTTTCCAGGCTACCCAAAAGCAGTTCTGCTTGCCTTGATCTGGTCTGAGGAAAGTGTCTTCTAGTTTATGGTTAGATTGGTCTTAATACACTGAAGAACTCAAATCTGAGTTCATGGATGCCAGTCTATCATGTAGTTCTGTATAAAGTCTGATATGAGGCAGCACCTAATTTTCCACATCCCTGGCAGGCTATCAAAAGATGGCATTTGGAGCAAAAAATCGTTCAGGACTTTGAGGTTAGCCCTGAGCTTACCTAAAATGTTCTTCACTAAATCCCTTCTGAAAAACCAAAACACGTATACAAAAAACCTCAGTAACTCATCCAGTCTCTACTTTTCTAGTGTTAGATGCTCTTTTTCCTTTCACTACAGGAAAGCTGTATGAAGCCTCAGACTTGAAAAAAAGTAAATGAAATTGTCATGGTTTGTTTCAGCTGGTAATTCTAACTACAGCACCTGTAAATGTAATGCTCATTTATAGGCAAAGTGCTCAGATGACATTTAATCTAAAACTAGAACTGTAGTGCAGGAATACACACGCTCATGATTCAGGACACACATACATTTTCAAACTTGAAACTGTACAGCTAAACTGGAAATTGAATTATCTGGAAAGCAAATGCTGAGTAAATCTCCTGATTTTTCCTTTCTGAATCCCATTGTCCCTTCCTTGCTTACTGGAGGCAGAACAGGCAGTTCCCAGACTTCACTGGCCCTGCTGCTGTTTGACTTAACCTTGCCATTCATCTCTACAACTGAATCTCAAGGGCATCCATGTTGTGTTAACCAGCTCTCTCCCAGGAGGAGTTACTGGCTGTGTGCATCAGCTTTAGCATGTCAAGACTGTTCAGGTGGCAGCCACCTTTCAGTGACATCCTTGGGATGCTGAGGAGTGGAATGGTACATACGTCCCAATTCAGGCATTGCCATCCCTCCTTCCTGCCCTCTCCTGTTCTCCTTTGCAAGGTGGAGTTTCACACACAATTTCAAAGGCTGAAAAGAGAGAGGGGAAAAAAAAAAACATTAACAACAACCAACCAATCAACCAACCAACAAAACCCAAACACGACCACTGGAGAGGGCAAAATTGTCTCTCTGTCTACCAAATCCAATGAAGAAATACTGCTTTCTGTAAAGGTGTTTATAACCTCTGCAAAGTTACCATGTGGCTGCAGATTCATGGTACAGTGGATGGCAAAAGCTGGAACAAAGCCAGATTTTAAGGTTTTGGGGAATGTGTTGCTCTGCACCCTGATGTTTGGAGCAGGGTTTGTGGTGGTAGCTGCTGGTGTGCTATAGGTAGGTAGAGTGCTTCAGTTGGGGCGGTGTTTTCTTTGTTTCCCTGGTAAAAGGGAAAGAAAGGTTTTGTGTGCGTTTTCAGCTGATTCATTTATCATTAATACAGTTCCTGTTTCCAGTAACTGTTTTCATTTTAAAATAAGGCAAGGCTGCCAATGTTTCAGTAAGTGTTATATTATATATTCGTTAGACAACTTCTGTTTTATTAATGAGTATAATAATGAAAGTGCAGGTTTCTGAGTAGAAGCAATGAGTGTTTTTATTTAAAGCATAGCAGGCATCATATAATGCCAATGAATACGTTATTGTCACTGTAGGCATGGCTGGTCTAGACCTGCCTCTGATTGGGTTATTCCAAATAGGCCCAAGCACTTCATAAAAATGTCTTTGTCAGCCTAGTTTTCCTTCCAAACCTATTCATCTCTGTCAGTTTTTAATATTAGTACCAGGCTCTTGGCTATAGTCCATTAGTACTGTACTTAATTGCTCATGTTACAGATGATTACCAATATAAAAAGCATTAATGTTTTCCCATCATGGGACTGTTGCTCTGTGCACGACTTGGACCGTACAGAGCTTATAAGGTGTTGTTGTTTTGGTCGTTACTGTCTTCATTAGTGTTCCTCTAATGATCTTTCACGATCACAGAGAGGCAGAGGTGTGTGGTTGGTGTAGCTGATTCAGCCTGCAGCGTTCCCTTGAACCTCTCAGAGCCCTTGTCAGTACCCTGCATCTCTGTCTCGCTTATCGAGAAACCCTCAGAAACGGCTCCTTTTCTGCGAAGCACTCTGCCCCGTGCTGTCTTCCCCTAATAATGCAGATGTGGTTTTCACATGCAGGGTTTGAGGTTTCTTTTCGCTTTTACACAAAACACATGATCGGCAGCTTTGACTTTCTGGTGTGAGCAGTAGGCTGTTTTCTGCAATGCTGATGACGTTGTTGTCGGGGATTTTTTGTAAACACTACACCAGTGCTCCCCCCTTCCCCCCAAAAAAGAACCAAACCAAAAAACCCAGCCTGCTTGTTGGCAAGGTATAAAAAGTTCCTAATAAAATACATTGAACAAAACAGAAATATTCGTAATTACCTGTTGGGGCCTTTTTCTGTCTCCAAATCTGGCTGTGATTCATCTTGGTTTCCTCCAGACCAAGTCCCATGCATGGGCTGTGCACAAACACACATGGGCTGGGGGACTGTGCTGTGCAGGGCATGCAGTAGCTCTCCTTGGCTTCTCTGGTGGACAGACATGTTGGGAAGCATGATGGCAGGCAGCTGCAGGGTACACAAACCTGTGGCTTCTGGCCTCTTTGGGTGCTGCAGGAGGCTGGGCTCCCTTGGGATCTCCAGAAGGATGGACCTAGAGAGCCCCATGGCCCAAGTCCTGCTCTTCAGCAGCATGTCTCCTGTGCTGGCCCTCACAAGTTACTAGCATTTCAAAAACCAGTCTGTCCTGTGTCCGGTTTATCTCCCCGAAAGGTTTTGGTGGTGGAGCTTAGCCAGGGACTGCCAAGTGTCCGGTTTACCTCGGCTGTTTGGGGGGCCTGGAAAGGCCCGAGGTGGCCTTGGGGCAGCCCGCGAATCGAAGGACGAGAAGAGGCTTCAGTTCTTCTTTCTGGTTTTATGTTTATTAATTGTTTATCTAAAAGATGTTCTTTCAGCCGAACAAAGATCTGCTCAGCAGTCAGCCATGGGCACACTGTCTCTGCCCTCCGGGGCAGGCACCTATCTTTATACTCATTGTGACGTGTACAATATTTATCATTTTTCCCCAATACCATCTATTCTTATAACTCGGTGTACTCTTAGTAATAACCAATCCAAAGGTGCCACCGTGGCCAAAGAAGATGGAGGAGAGGAGGAAGAAGAAGGAGGGTAGGACACACCCCAATTCCTCCATCTTACTCTTCTAAACCCCCCTGTACATAAATCCTAAACCCTGTTTCTCACCCTCTAATTAGCTAATCTTTCCACCCTTCACCCCGGTGAGGCCCTCTTCATAAAGGTGTCGTCTCCCGTGTAGGGTCAAAGTCCTGCCACCAGACACTTCTGGCAACATTCCAGGACTCCCGGGCCCCCCAAGGGTGGTCTCGGGGGCCCTGCATCCCAGGACTCAAATCCTGAGATCCCACAGTCCTGGGCAGACACAGATGGAGAGGGATTTATTAGACCTTGCACCCTTACTAAATTAAGGCAGCTGAGTGGGAAAGTATTCTGCAGAGATACAGCCACCTGGAACTTGAGGAGGAGAGAGGTGAGATGGGTTGTGTTTCTTCACAATGGGGTGGCAGGTGGCTGTGCCCACACTTTGGACAATGACCTGCAGAGGGTTTTATTCTGACTGGGTACTTGCACATCTACCAGGGAGCTAACTTCAGGAGATACAGTGTCTTGTACAGTTCAGAGCCTATTCTGCCATTTTTCTTTCTAAATCTATCACATAAAAATTATATATGATCACAAACACAAGGCAGGTCAAAATAGGTCCCTTACACAGTTTCCCTTTAACAGCCATAAAGTCTGTCTACCCGGAGGATATTGTGCAGTAATTCAATATGCAGGAGAGCCCTGTGTTCCATGCAAATGCTGTTTGGTTTTCTAAAGGGTTTGGATAACTTTCATAACGTGTAAGCATTTCAGTGGAATTTTGCAGGAAATAACAGCCAGTCGTTAGAGGGAACAAAAAGTAGGGGGCTAGTGTAGCATCTGCATGAAATTGCTTATGGTTATCTTTTTATACACATTGTAATTAATAGAAGGTTTTGATTTACACTGTTAAGTGTGAAAACATCCCCAGGCAAAAATTAATCAAATGTTATGTCATGCTGTAAACTACAACTAGCTCTTTGTTTGACTCAAAAAAAAACTTGCCAAGCAACAGTTTTCTCTCCTTGTTTTATTTTTGTCTTCACCCCACTTCCCTGCCCCCCTCACACTTCAGCTGGTCCCAGACTCCCAGAAAACTTCACAAGTTGCAAATTGTCTCCATAGTTTTCCATCAAGCACAAATTTAAGCCTGAAGATAGATGAGGTGTCTCAGTTCTCTCTTTATTTTCCTAGGTTTTTGGTTTGGGTTTTTTTTTTTTCTTTTTGATAAATAACAAGAGGTTTCTACTTATGATTTTCTGCCCTCAGGGCTTTATCATTAAGATTAAATAACTGTACTCTCAAGCATACCACTGAACAAACATCTTTTCAATTATGTGAGTAACAGATGCTTTAACAAAGGAACTATTGAACATTCAGAAAGCTTCCCCCCTCCCCAAAATTTAAAAAGTATCAGATGACAGAGGAATGTAATTGTTTACCATTAAAACAGATCCCTAGCTGTCCTTTTAAAACATCTGAGAACATGCATTTTTTTTCAAAATTTCTGGGGTTTAAGCCTCAGCAACTTTTAGTGGCCATTGCTAGAGTCAGCAGGAGTCCTTGAGTGCAAAGTGCTGGACAGTCGGGCAGTGCCTTTAAGTGCCTGCAAGCAGATGATCTCTCTCCTGGTGGGGAATTGTTTTCCCACCTACATCCTTCCTTTCACCCAGGAGTTTGTCCCAGCAGAACTGGGGCATGCTGAGTGCTGCCCAGTGCTGCTGGGGGCATTGTCACCCTTGCCAGGTGTGCCCACCGTGCACGTGTGCCTTGGCACTGACTGGGTGCCCAGAGCCTGGGGGTGCCAGCAGTCCAGCTTGGAGTCAGTGTCACCCATGGCAATCTCATTGCTTGACGTGCAGGAGTAGGAGCAGGGGACAAGCCCCTTTTCCCTGCTGGGAGCTGAGTAGCCCCAGGAGAGTGCTGCACAGTGAGAGGTGTGCCATTCTCTGTTGCAGGAGCAGCACCCATGAGTAAGCACCAAGATCTTGTCCCTCAGACTGCCCAGCAATGCTGGGAATCTCCACCTTGTACTTTAGGATTCTGTTAACATGAAAGAGAATGCCCATAGTTTGTTCAGCTTTCTGCAATATAGATGTAATTTAGAGCTCCCAGGGAGGGTCAGCAGGATTTTGGAGTCCTGCCAGGAGACCTGAACCCCACAGACAATGCAAAATGGCATCTGTAAGCTTGTTCTGAGCCTAGGGACCAAGCATTGCAGGGACTCCATGGACCTACCAAACAAAATGCATGTCTGCCTTCAGATGCAGAAATGGTGACTATGGCCAAAACAGAGTCTTGTAGTGGTTTTGGTACAGTGATCTTGGGAAGTTGCTGTGTGTCCACCACCCTTCCTTTGACTCTTTTCCATGCTGTAAATCTGTGCCAAAGGCAGAAGACTGGAGTTGTTCATCTCCCCCTGCTGAGCCCTAGGATCAGGAGTGCCTGAGCTTGCCTCGCTGGGCTGTGCAGTTAAATCAACAGCTGTGTTTGTAATGTCACTAATTTCCAGTTTACTTAAAAAGAAGTGTCTTTGAATTCTCTTAGAGCAGCGCTGTTCCCACCTTTCAGCAGTAAGCCATTCTCATTACCCACCAGCACTCCCAGTGGGCTGTGAGGAAAGTTGTTGTTGAAAGGATGAAAGAGCCATTTCTTTAAGGAAGGAAAGTTCTTTGGAAAGAAAATTGAACTCCAGCATATTTTGTCTTTGCTGATATAATACATGCCAGTTTTGTACTTCAGACAAATGCAAATAAAGCCATTGCTATTGTGTTCTGCACAAAAGCACGTGAGGCTTGCTTTCATAACCCCTGCATTGTACAATGCAATCCAGGGAAAGCAGACTTCAGGAACACACTGCTTCATTTCCTGAATGTATTTTATATTCCCATTTTGGAAAACAAGCTGAGACCTTAAAGTTTGGGTTATTCCTCTCCCCTCTTTGCTGGGAATGTGTCACTGGTGCCCAGCAGAGCTGCCTCCTGCCCCTGGTTATCCCCACCAACTGATTGTCACTGAAGGTTTCCCTTCAAAGTTGTTTCCCTTGCCTGCACAGGACCAGTGCTCGAAGATTTATTCTTTTGAAAAGCAACAGCGTAAAAAAGACAAGACTTCTCTTGGGATCAGAGCTCAGGCATTCCTGCTGGTCCCTTAAAACAGCTGAATGTTTTGCCACTGACTTTCTAGGGGAAAAGAATCAGGTTTCTCTCACTGAGGTTACTGATAGGGGCCCATTTTCACCACAGGGGCTGTCCCAGCCCTGCACTCAGACCCTGTGGCTGCAGGGGCTGTGGGCAGCTCTGCCCAGCTGCTGTGAGGACATCCTGGAGCAGATGGGTGCCCTCTTGGACTGAACAAACTGGTTGTCTTGCCCCCCAGCTCTGGTAGTGCCTGCAGAGGAAGGAGTTGGAGCCGCCCTAGCCTTATGTGCTCAGGAGAAAAGAGTTATCCAAATTCCTACCACTAAAGAGACCTATTGCCTGTCCCTTTTCAGCATTTTTGAAGCTCTAACAGCTTAATGTTCTCATGATTTACATTAGCATCTAATCCTTGCATAATCTCACTAATCCCTTGGCCCCAAGATATCCATTGGCAGTGAGTTCCACGGGTTAACTGGTTGCAGTATTCATTTGGTGGAGCAAATTTAAATCATTTTTCATTTCTGTTGCAATTAGCCTCCTTAACCTGGCCAAGGATGTGAATGGGGCAACATCTCCCAAGGAGTGGACTTTGGTATTTAAGGCCTTCCAAAATTATTCTTGTAGCTGAGAAGCTCCAATGCATCCTATTTTGTGTTGGGCTTGGATCCCTGGAGAAAGTACAATGATCTCAATGGGAGACATGCTGAAATATTTTATTCTGCCAGAAAGAAAACAAAAATAAACACTGAAACGGCGATACAAAAAAAAAAATTTGTAGGGGTTGTGCTGAGTTGCCTCCTTC
Source organism: Zonotrichia leucophrys gambelii (assembly GCF_028769735.1). Lineage (NCBI taxonomy): Eukaryota > Metazoa > Chordata > Aves > Passeriformes > Passerellidae > Zonotrichia > Zonotrichia leucophrys. Next base: position 29,296,071 of record NC_088176.1, read on the forward strand.
CCTCCATCACCCTGTGTGTCCTGGGCATATGGTTCCTCCCCAGCCCAGAGCCCTGTCATATCCATACACAGTAGGGAGAATTAAAGAGGAAACTGGCAGCCTTAACGTTTAATTTCCTTCCTCTTTCTGGGCTGGTCAGATCCTTTGCATTATTGTAACTATTTTTTTTATCATGCCTATAAATAGATGTGCTCTCATGTGTCCTGTGAAGCAGAGTCAGGCCAAAAAAGTCATTCATTCTGCATAATCAATACATGTAGTGGTTACTGGCTCAGATGAGAACTTGTACTGTTAGTTCTGTAGCTGGGAAAAAAAATGTTGACTAATAAAGATTAAGGGCTTTTTTTTTTTCCTTTTTATGAAATGCTAATGATGAAGACATGTTTGATATACTGTGAAATACATTTCTCTAATGTGAAGTTTCTGCTTTTTGTTGGGAAAGAGATTTAGTCCCTGGAGGATTTTAGAATTTGTAAATATAAAATTATCTGCTTCAGTGTTTTTTAAAAAAAGGTTGGCAGAAAGCCAGCTTACTTACATTACTGTAATAGATTTGCTGACCTCTGACATCTGCTGCAGAGAAGTACATTGAATTTTTCATAATATCAGATGATGCAGATCTAAAAACTCGGTACACTGCACCATTATTTAATTCAGGACTTACTAAAGGAAAATCTTTTTTTAATAGCAGTTTATACGTGATTAAACTTAATATTGCCGATTGTAATAAATCAGGATTAGTATAGTACTGATTTGTTAATCTAACTTGTATTGATTTTAAGTTGCCTTTATTTAAAAAAAAAAACAGAAAAAAAAAGGAAAAAGACTGGCTTTTCACAGTGACTGAATTTAATAAGAAGCCCTGTGATAGCAAAGACTCCCCTACTGTTTCTGCTCTTGGCTGGAAAATGTTATTCTTGTATTATTCCAGGAAAAAAAAAAAAACCTCATGCTGCTAAAAATCTGCTGCCTGTGGAAAGATTTTTTTAATACACTAGTGCTTACATATTCTATTTATGTTAATTGACTTATAAATAATACATTTTATTAATGTTAATATTGGAATCTTGATCATGATAAAGACCCTTTTATTTGGTCTTCTCGCAGGCTTTACAAGTAAATATTCTTTAGACCACAAAATATTCCCCCTCTTTTCCTTTTTTATGAATACTTTTAGACTTCCCCCCCTGTCGGGAAGTACAGCCACAGTTCAAAGCGACTGAAAACATAATTGTTGTTTCCAGCACGCGATACATTTGAGGTATCTGGATCCAGTTTTTTGGACGTTGTCTTTACCTCTCCTTGCGCAAAGATTGATTAAATCTTACCTGCACTGCAAATATTTGACCAAGAAAAAAATATCTTGTGCTGGTTTCAGACATGTCACATTCTGCTAAACTATTTGGCTAACAGCAGATCGCATTCTTCCGGTGTTGGGCAATATTGACCTTAAATTGGCTAAGCCGGCTGCTTTCATGGCATGTGAGCCGGCTGCTTACATGTTGAGAGAGCTGTATTAGCTTTATTACTCCTGCGCTATAAAAACTTCTAATAATCAAATGATAAGATCATATCCTGTGGGTAATTGTGTTGTACCATGACAGGATAACTGAAAAAACATTCAGTGAAAATTGCAACCGACGGAAATCTCTACGTGAAGAGGCAATTGCTGCTGTTGCTGGGCTCGGTGCTGCTCCCTGGGGTCTCGCAGCCCGCGTTCCTGCCCGGCTCCTCGCCAGCCGCCCCCCAGCGCCACCTCGGCCGGCACTCCTTTGAAACGAGGAGGGGAAAATCCTAGAACAAGCCATCCTTGTGTTTTGACTCAGTTTTACCTTAGTCATGCCGCCTCCCCGATACACGAAACATTTAATTCCAGATTTCCTGCCACTGGCTCCAGGCCACTGACCGGCTATGTGAAATGTATTTTTACTGCTGTCGGCCTGCCAACTGCTGAGCTCAGTGAAAAATAACTAAAATGAAAACCTTGTACTCCCACATGAACCCTTAAGATCAGAAAAGGAAATTTAAGCCACGGTTACTAATTAGCACCCAGGCTAATGAGTTCTGGTGAGGTGCAGGAGGAGGAGGAGTTTGGGTCCCGCGTTACCCTACAAGGCTCAGCGGAGAGCACGCGAGCAGTGATTAATCATGTTGGCCCGGGCCTTGCTCCTGGCCCAGCCATAGCCACTGGGTTAATCCCTCGGCATCTTCCAGGGAAAGGCTCATTCCTGGGGCTGGGAGCATCTCTGTGCCCCATGAGGCACCGGACAGCGGCTGAAACCTTTATGGATGGAATATGTAGATTTTTAATGGGCGATGCGTTCCCATGGAAACAAAACAAAGTCAAACACTCCCCTCGCAGTGCTAACAATTACTGTAATAAAATGTGTTTTTATTAAAAGCGACTTTAAATACTTAACACATGGCAGAGCAGCCTCGGCACTGCCCTTGTGAAACCCAACCTTGCCTGTAAGTGAAGTCCAAAGTGCTTTGTGCAGCATGGAGAGGAATTCGGTGTTTTCACCAATATTTGAGCTTTGCAAATGAAATGTAGCAGCCTCAAGTATGAACAGGATTATTTTTTTCTTCTTCTGCTTAGTTATGCTTTTTTTATATAAACATTACCTGTAATATTACAGTGGGAAGCAGGTATTTGGCAACTACGTATTATTTTGCTAAGTTTGCATAGAGGGAGCAGTTTCCAGTTTTAGCAGCTGTAACATGTTTAAACTCAGTTTGTAATGGGATCTGAAGATGAATATTCCCTGTGGGCTCTGCTTAGCTTCATTACTGGAGCCCTGCCAAATTCAGGGCTAGAAAGTATTATTCACGCCTCTTTGCACATACCGTGTCAGAGCATGCTCAGTTAATGAATTTTGTTTCTAATATAGCATAAATTAGGTTTATATTTTAACATAATTTATGTTGTATTTTATTAAAATGTAAAATATTATGATCACGAGCAATCTAATTCTGCTCTCTTAAGCCCAAACTGTGTTTGAACATCTAAGTATGTAAATCAAAATTGCATGCTTAGAAACTGATTCTAGGATAACAAACGAATATCTGAACCAAAGAGGTTTCTGCCTTGGAGTCTTAGATTAAAGATAATTAAGGATTCCTGGTATTTGAGTAGATCTATGTTGTTTATAAGCAAAGTACATTTTCTTCACAGAGTCAACTTGTCTTTTTTTTTTAACAGATTATGTTTGCTGTATTAATGTTCATATTTTTAAAGTCTGAGTCTTATATTAATCCCACAGTGAGTCATTAATCATACTAAAATGCATTATAAAAACTTTAATCACTGAAGTTGAAACTGAGATTGTAATGCAATCCATCCCTTTTAATTATATCAGTTATTTTTCCTTTCAGATCAAGAATTGCAAAGGGAAAACAGAGAGATTAAAACTCAGTGTGTTTGATGCTTTCAGGGGAGGATATTTTTTTGTTTGTGTTTCTTCCTTGTGTTTTTAAAGCAATTTCGTGCACTTTGTGGCAGACAGCTCCACAGTGTAGAATTCCTTCATATTTAACTCTTCTCTTCTCCCCTTCTTCCTAAAGAAGGGCTCTGGTGGCTGTCACTGCATGGGTGCCTTGCATGGGCGAGGCTGGGTGGGTGCTGTGCCCACCTCGGAGGGCGGCTGCAGCCCAGCTCTCCTGGCCCCTGCCACCTTCCTGGCACTCGCCCTTGCAGCCAGGGCACCAGCAGCCTGGAAATTGTGTAGCTGTTACCAAGTTGGCTGTGGCCTTGTAGGTGTTTTCCTGGGGCTTGCTGCATGCTGTTAAAGTGGGGGAGGGAAAGTAAAAATAAACGGTGGAATTGTTTTTTTTAATCAGTCTAAAACATAATGGCTGATATTCTCATCTGGTACAAATTGGTGTAGCCACGCAAACCACTGTGAAGTTGCTGACAACTAATCCACACCAACTCTTAACTCCACTGAATTCATTCCAGTTATAATCTTGCCAAATAAATTGATTTCTTATACTTGGATTTATAGATGTAGAGTTTAAACTGTTGCTTTTATGGCACGGAAGAAAATGGATTTATTAAGTAAACTGCTCACAGTAGATACATTTTTTCTTTGCTAGAACAGCAAAACCTGATCAATTATTTGTTCCTTAATCCCCTAGATTAATCCTGCCATATGAAAGATTTATTAAAGGAGAGGAAGATAAGCCACTGCCTCCAGTGAAACCTCGAAAACAGGATAACAGTTCCCAGGAGAGTGAAGCAAAAACAAAAGTGTCTGCAACAAAACGCATCAAAAATGAAAACCAAAAGAGCAAGAAGGAAAAAGATAATTCACAGAAACCCCAAGATGCATCTGAGGTCTGTTGCTTCCTCGCTTTTCAGTTTTTCAATTAAAAATGCACAGCTTTAATCACATGAAATCCAGTGATAAAATATATAATTTAAACAGGAGAATTCCAACCAGTTGGCCTTTTAGTTTGCTCAGCAATGGAAATTCAGCTGTTGTGATACTATCTATGCTGGGATTTGCTGGGCTGCGAATGGCAGCCAATTTGCTCCATATTGCACAGTGGGGATGGCAGAGGACCAAGCTCTGGATCTGACTAGTACCAGCTCTGCTCGTTGTATTATACAGTGGTCACCATTAACAGATCAGCAGCTGCCAAAGGGAAACCACACAACTACCACAGTTATTTCCTAATCTAAGTATAGGGTGCGGGAACCTCTAATATTGTTGATAATACTGTGGTAACTGTTGGACACAGCTGATTTTTATAATGGTAACCTCTGGATCAGCCCTTCTGTGCTCACAGATGTACGCATGGCTGTGAGAAAACATACTGCTCCCATTGGATCTTTATTATATTATACTAAGTTTCTTTTTGAACTGAAAGGTCACATTTTGAGGGAACCACCTTCCAAGCCTTGACAGCGACTTCCCTCTCCCGAGCAGTAGATGGCTTTCAGCTGAGGTTCCTGTTCAGACATAATAGGTTCCTGTGGTGTCACTCTGCATCACATGGGCAGGCCCCAGTTTCCACATACTGCCATGTTACTTGCAGGCTTAGGACAGCCCTGTAGAAGAGAGTTTGTGTTCACAGCACAGGGTAAGACTGATGGTAGAACTCATATTTGTCTACAAATAAGAGTAAATTTCAAGTGTTGTTAAGTGATGCAAAATCAATGGGGGTTTTGCTCCAGTGTTATTTGAGCACCTTCCTTTGCACATCTGCCCACTCTCCTGTGCCCCGCTCGCGCCGCATGTGAAGGAGGTGGTGAAGCTCCTCACACACAACCCCTGCAAAACATGTTGCTTTTCCTGTCTCAGTCTGCCAGATCACAGCAGCCTTCAAGGCGTTGCAGTGAAAGTAAGTATTTAAAGAATGTCGAAACACATGACGTGCCCGGCAGACTATGGCTGCTCCTTTGACTCCACTGCGTCTGGCAGGTACAGAAGTCCTGGTTCTAAACTTGTTTGGAAATTGTATTGAGTCAGCTATCAACAATTCTCCTCTTCATTGTTTTAAAAAAACAATGCAGGTCCTGGAAATGCAGATGCCTCTGAGATTCCATGTACCCAGTTTTGAGAACAGAAAATTTGGGGTTTCATGTCCCACTACCTCGTTAAGTTTACAAGGACAATTTAATCTCTCATCCAAAGAAGAATTTGTGTTTTAAATAACAGTACCATTAATATGTAATTTAAGAGCAATCCCCAGAAAGATTTTTTTTTTTTTCTAACATTGTAATTTTAAAGTAGGGAGAGCCCTGTTTGGGTAAAATTAAAAAAACAAAAAAGCACATCAAGAGAAGAGTGTGCACAAGCGTGCTTTAGTCACTGGGAGTTTGCAAGACAAGTTGCCCAAAGCAAGGAGAAGTGAAGTGAAAGGTGAAAGTTCTGCTCCCTTCCCTTGTCATTCCTTCATCCCTGACTATTTACTGGGGGTCTTGGATCAGGAAGACACATTACACACTATCAGTACCACTGCTGCTATGCCCAGCATAACAAGTCAGCAACAGAGCAACAGCCTTCACTTTGAATTTCCTTGCTTTTGTTGTTCCCTATCTCAAACTTCCTGCTGTTTAAACTGAAGTTATTTTTGTGTGGATTGCAGGAAGAGTTCCTAAGCTGCGCTTATCGGAAATGTAGGGAGCTTAGACAAGACAATAAAAATGTACAAATATGGCAGTTCCCTATTGTAAAATGGCATCTTTTATAGCAGAATTAATGTCTCCTCCCTGACTGGGGTGGAAGACATGTCCTGCCCCTATTTGATCAAGGCAGGCTATTAAGTATCTTGACCTTCATGTTAGTCACCATACAGGTCAGTGATCACACAAAGCCCGAGCGGTGAAGGGGCTGCAGGGTGGATGTTTCACCCCTGCGTGGGTGTAGGGCTCCAGAACTCATCTGTGCTTTGCCATATGGAGGGCTCCATGCCCAGGATGTGGCACTTAACGGGGGTAGCAGGCTGGAGACGTTCAGCTCCTTTGGGTGGAGCAAAGTCCAGGTGTGCTGGAGCCAGGCAGAAGGTTGCTTGTCTCTTGCACTGCAGCCATGCCTTGGCAGTGGAGCCCCGTTCCTGGACCCTCATCCAGGCACAGCACTGATGGGGTATTGCTCTGAGGGAGAGCCCTATAGCCACCACATAAATGTGTAGGCACATCCCCAACCAAGCCACCACTCAAGCCATTTCTGCATGTGGCCTGGAAACTGTGAGCTGGAAAAGCAAAATCCAGTTACAGATGTGTGGTGGTCTCAATTGCATGTTCAACTCATGCACCATTAGAAGTATGCAGGGAGAGAATATAACTTTAATTTATTAGGATTGCATTTGCCTTTGTGCTCTTCACTGTTTTCCTGCCATCACAATGACATTGTCAGTGTAACAAGACACCAGACAAAATGCTATTAGCCTTAGACTGCACATTTCCTCACAATAGCTGAAACTTCAATCAAAGTATTGCTTAACAGAAACAAAGAGCAGAATGTACAGTTATTAAGTATGATTCTCTTTTTTTTTTTCTCCTCCTTGCTTTGCTCATCTGTCTGGTATTTGCCTGTAATTTTATAAGCTCAAGAGACTAGCGATGGTACTTTGTAAAGGACCTAATGATGGTATTTGGCTGCAAAAGTCAGCTCTGAGTTTAAAAAGAAGAAGTTAGGATGACTAACAGACACTGTAACTAATAGGCCAACCAAACAGACAGGAATATTTAAAAGCAGCTGTGAAGAAATAAATCTCTGAGAGGGTTAGATTCGTTAGGACCGTCTCCAATTCCCTGCTCCTGCGACAGACCATAAAGCAGCATTTAGATGATAACTTTCTCAGTGCGTCTTATCTTTACAATGAAGGAAGAAAGAAAACAATAATAATAAAGGAGTCGCACAATGCTGCTGTTTTATGACTGTCTTCTACCATGACATGTCAGAGGAGAGTGACAGCAGTTTTGAAAAGGGCTGTCAGTCAGCTGGATCGCAGATGGGATGCTCTGGTGACCTCTGCGGGTCACAGTTCAGGCGGCTACATAATGGGATGAATAGTGGGAATTGTGCACACACGCTGTATTAATGGGGGAGCAGAACGAGCCACGGTCCCATTGACGAGAACGTATAAAAGCCATGTTTGTAATAGCAGGCGCACACACACTTACTGAATGTTGACAACTTCATTTTAATCCGTTAATAAAAAAATGTGTGTCCTAGTTAAGCTGTGGCAGTGATTTGCTGCCTACAATAGGGATTTCTAGTATGCCATTTCTATCATTTTCACACTTTAATGCAGAACTGGGTGTGAATGATCTCCTGTGTGATCACTGAATTTTAAGATAGCTATGAGGGAGAGACTTTAGGGAAGGAAAAGCGTAGGAATAGTGTGGGTTTTTTGGGTGAAGTTGGCTGGTAGGAGAAATTTCTATAGCCTTATTGTTTGTGTCATGAAATCTGCTCTTCTGCATTTGCCTAATTAATTTTAAAAGAGTATATAACCTCAGCATTTAGCTATCTGATCAAGCCACCAGTGCCTCTCATCAGGTTACAACCATCTGCTGTTTGGAAATGCTTTATTGTAACTCTGACAGGGATGGTGTATTTTTTAGTATTTCCTGGAGATACTTCTGTTTCTTAGAGTCCAGTACCTGATGTTAGAGCCTTCACATGCCAGCAAGGTGGTTGGCAAGTCCTTCTCTAAAAGTAGCCAGCAGCGTACTGTGTATAACCTTACAAACAGGCTGCCAGAACATACTGCATTCTTACTATTGTCTGTTGAATCATTTCATTAGGTTTCATCAGAACAAGAGAAGGATCAAGAATCAGCAGACCAGAAGAATTTCCCTGAACATCCTACAGTGGGAGAGGTGAAACAACCTATGCAAGGCCCTCCATCTCTTTTACCAGAGACAGCTCGGACACTGCCTCTGGAGAAGACAGACATGACAGAAAACAGCACCAGCAGTGAGAAAGCCAAGGAGGAGGTTCAGCACTCGTCCTCTTTCTCGAGTGTTTCTGTGCCTGCAGAAGAAGACGCTGTGCTGGATGCCACTGTCACAAAACGATTACACCCCTCACCCGATGCCCTGGAAGACACAAAGCCTGAACAAAAACTACACAAAGCTTTTACTGACAGCCTGGAAAGTGAACCTCCAGAAATGCCCTTCACAGCTTTCCCAGTCCATCTGCCCACTCAGAGTGACATGGAAGATGAGAAACTGCCAGGGATGGCCGATTACATCGCAAACTGCACGGTGAAAGTGGACCAGCTGGGAAATGAAGATATCCACAATGCACTAAAGCAAACACCCAAAGTCCTGGTGGTGCAGAACTTCGACATGTTTAAGGAAAAGGAGCTGCCCGGGTCCATGAACGATGACTCCACTTTCAGTTACACACCACTGCTGTACTCTAAAGGTAATCCAGGCATCATGTCACCCCTGGCAAAGAAGAAGCTGCTGTCACAGGTCAGCGGGGCCACGCTCTCATGTAACTATCCTTATGGTTCTCCTCCACCTTTGATCAGCAAAAAGAAACTCAGCAGCAGAGATGAACTGTCCTCAGGCGTATCGCAAGGTCCCCATGCCCCTAATTCTGATCCTGTAGCAATTAATAGGCCCTCAGTCATACAACATGTACAGAGTTTTAAAACCAAGGAAGAAAGGAAGTCAATTAATAATGTTTTTAAACATGACATGCTAAGTAAACCGGATCCTCAGCGCTGTGATTTTTCAAAACATCACCTCAGTTCTCTTGCCGAGTCATACCTACCGAAGTTGGATATCCAGGACTGCAAAGATAAAATGAGTGAGAAAAGGGCACTGCAGCACTCCCATGTGCCCACTTTCTTGGCAGATTTCTATTCATCACCTCATCTGCACAGCCTTTATAGGCACACAGAACACCACCTTAATAATGAACAGACATCAAAGTACCTCCCCCGGGACATGTTCAGAGAGTCTGAAAATATTTCTACTTTTACTCAACACAAACACCAAGAAAAACTAAATTTAAATTATCGGCCGTCTTTGCATCAGCAAGAAAAAAAGACAACAGTGGAGGCCTCTTCAGATGATCAGCCAACAGATTTGAGTCTTCCAAAGAGCATACACAAACAGACTGCAAAGGTTCCAGGCTCCAGTCTCCCTCACTCATCCACAGCCCAGCAAGAATGCAAAGGGATCTCCCCGTTCCAGGCTGGAGGCAGCCAGGCGGTGAGCCTAGACTGTAACCCCAAAGCTTGCCGTGTGTCCCCTATGGCATTGACAGCCCCCAAAAAACACAGCGAGTTGCTCCACAGGTCTGGGAAGCAGCAGGCCCAGAGGCTGGAGAACCTGAGGAAGATGGAGGGGATGGTGCATCCTATCATCAGCCGCAGAACGAGCCCTCAAAACGTGGGGGCTGCCCGGCCTCTGAAACGGAGCCTGGAGGATTTGGACAAAGTTATTTCTGAAAAAAAAATCCGAGCAGTCTCTCCTATTCACTTACCAAAGGAGACCCCGGCAAAAGACAAGGTTCCCGACCAAGAGGGGGAAGGTAGCAAGTCAGTGCATGGCCTCCATTCTGGCAGCATGCTGGAAAGCCACAAATTTCCCCTGTCAGCCCCCATCTTCCCAGGCTTGTATCCGGGAAGCCTGTGCACGGGGCTGAACAATCGCCTCCCACCCGGGTATTCTCATCCCCTGCAGTACTTGAAAAATCAGACCGTGCTATCCCCACTAATGCAGCCTTTGGCTCTTCACTCCTTCATGGTGCAGAGACAATTCCTCACGTCCCCTGCAAACTCCCAGCAACTGTACAGACACTTAGCTGCAGCAACACCTGTAGGAAGTTCCTACGGTGACCTTTTGCATAACAGCATTTATCCTTTAGCTGCTATAAACCCTCAAGCTGCATTCCCACCTTCCCAGCTATCCTCTGTACATCCCAGCACAAAACTGTAAACCTCCCTCGCTCACAAAGAAAGGTCTGAGGAGAAAGTTCAGTTAGCCACATTCCTCCCCCTGTGACGATGTCTTGCAGATTTAGCAATCTGTATTTTTGTCAACCAGGATGCGGTCATATCCCACCTAGAGGAGCATCTTGGAGTTGGATGGAGACAGGACTGCTTCTTTAATTCTGGCTCCCACATCAGCCCCTCATCCCTTATCCCTGCCCTTGCAAAAAAGAAAACCAAGCCAAAAAAAAAAAAAAAAGCCAACAAAACAAAAAAAACAAGCCACACAAAAAAAAGAGAGAAACAAAAACACAGAAAAAAAAGAATTTTTTTTGGATTTTGCGTATGTGTTTTCTGAAAGGACTTGAACATGGTAAGAGCAGATGTTCAAAGGGAGCCGTGGAAACGCAGGCCCAGTCCTGAGCTCACTGAAGCCCCAGTGAGGGCTGTGTTTGCCTTTCACTGAGCCAAGGACCGGAGGCTGTGCATTGTTGCAAATGAGTCAAGGACTTCAGATGAACCTGGAAAGGAGAAGTGGGCTGAGAATCTGTACAATCAGTGGATGTGCTTTTTTGGGTAACTTTTCCTGACTTTTAAAGATTCAATCAATGCAATGTATAGTAAAACGGCAATAGATTTTTTCATTTTAACACTATTAGAACAGAATGGTAAACACTGTTTAATTTGACTGTACATATCCACTTCATAAACTACCAGTGTCACATTTGGTCACAATAATTTATATAGTTTCGTTTGTCCAGTATATTCTGTGCTCTTTGTGTTTGTTTTTCTGTTTTGGGTTCTTATTTTTTTTTAAATTAAACAGTATCATTTTATCTGCAACTTTTTTAAAGGCTGTGGCTGTCCTAATTTTTTTTTTTATTACGTGTTTGTAATTTTTCCAGTTTCTTTATACTTTGGAGCAGCGTTTTTGTTTTGTTTTTGTCGTAACGTTTACTGTTTACAAACTGAAGCAACTGGTTCAGATTAATCATAATGGCTATGAACATACTGTAGGTGATGTTATGGTGCAAGGATGCGAACAAGGTTCCTTTCCCCACGGCCCACCCCTGTGAGGTGCTGAGCACCTCTCACCCTCCTCCTGTTGTTTCGATGGCTCCTAGGCTGCTTCTCCCCTCCCTCCGAGCTTTGCTTTCCTGTATCGTGGTCTGTGAATTTGTCGAGCGTTGTACTTAATCTTACCTAGGCTGTGAAACCCTCCTGCCTACCAGAGAAACGGTCTAGAAAACAAAATCTCCCTGGCTCAAGCTGCTGAATGACAAAAGAGTGCAGAAAACAGACCTGTGGTTTGTGTGAATGTTGAGAATTTCAGAAGTTGTGAGAGGAGCCAGTGTGGATCTGAATCAGAGGTTGACAGGTTGTTTCTGTGCCTCACAATGGGTAAGGGGGTTCTGTGCAGTGGTTGGGATGGCCCTTCCACGCTCCCACGGGGATCTCGGCCTCTCCCTGCACGTCCTTTAGCAGGGGGAAAGCCCAGGCATGGAGAGGCTGGATTTTCCTGATAAAAGAGCTTCCCTGTGGATGTATACTCACTTTGCAGGACATCACCACTACGTAGCTGAGCACAGACATTGATAAAGCAAAGTGTCACTTGGAGGCTTTATACAGTGTGAAAATTGGTTGTGATTCAAACCATCTCAGTTACTGTTCAAAGACAGTGTACTTGATATGAAAAGATAAAACAAACTACTAAGAAACACTTTGCATGCTAGGCATGTCATTAAATTTTCCCGTGATATGAAGCCAAATACAATATATAATGTATCATACTTAATATCCAAAGGTGGAAACCAGAATAATATACTCGTCTACTGTTACAAATCCAGCTTCTTCAATTAAATACTTTATATTCCTGTGGTAAAACTATATTTAATTGATTGATAAACAGACTAGTAGAACTTGGAACATTGATGTGCCAGTGCAGGGTATCCTGCTGCTCCACAAGTCATACAGGAAACAGAACCGCAGGCTCATCCAGGCAGAGGTCGCAGTGTGGAGGACATCTCTAGTAAAGTTGCACTAGATCTGAATCACGTAAGAGTCAGGGGTTTGGGGATGGGGGGGAGGAGGGCGGGGGAAAAGGGGGTAGAGAATATAAAAACCTACAGCAAACGTGAACAGAAGCTTGTTGTGTGTTTGGCAAAGCAAATGCTTCTCCTTGTTTTGGTTAAGTTGTGTGTTCTGGAGTTGTGCATTTGTTTACGCAAAGTGTCCAACGTCCCTTTTGGTTATGTCCTGTTGGAGTTTGCTGGTAGGCTTTTTGGAGCCATGCTGAGGCAGCACAGGGCTGGGGGACAGGGAGTGGGGAGGAAGGCTCCTCGCTTGTCCCTTGTGAGGAGACTGGCCACTGCGGGAAGCTCATACTGGGCAAAACGTCAGGGCTAAGGAAAAGAAATGGTGGCATAAACCCCCAGCAGAAGCGGTGCATTATTTGTTTAAGAACTCTTTTAACAGAAATCTTGGAAATCTTTCAACAGACTATTGAATTCTTCATTGGCTGAAAAGTCTTTTTTTCCCCTCAATGTCTTAAATGGGGCTTTGTTTGCATTGTTTGAGTTCAAGGGGCCTTATTATTGAATGAAATTGCACAAGCCTTTCTTTGTGCAATCAGACCATTGTTATTGGTAGGTTTGTAAAGGAAACTGCAGAATCTAATTGGCAATAGAGTCATAAATCTATTTACTAGGAGCCAGTTCCAAGAAATGTTGCAATTCAAACGCACTATGTCCAGGATGCATTAGGGATGCTAAAGGTTGTGAGATCCAAAGGAAGAGGCCCGGCAGCAAACGGCTCGTGTGTAGCTTCTGGCCACACTCTGAGCCAGGCTTCGTGAAGCACATGGGAAGTAGGGCCTGATTCCCAGTGTGACTGTGCCCCTGGCCAGGCGGGGTGGGAGCAGGGCAGCAGTTTGTGGCAGGTCTTTTGTGGCTGTGAGCTGGCCTGGTGTGAAGAGCTTGCCCAGTGGGTTCAAGCCTGGGAAGTAGCTTGTGCTAGCAGCAGAGGAGCTGGCTTGGCAGCAGCTGGAGCTCACGCAGGGCACAAGTGCTGTGCTGCCTCTGCCATCAGCTCGGCCCCGTTTGGGGCGACGTGGGGCTGCCACCTCCAGAGACCAGCATGGGGTCCCTCGCGCCCGCCGCCTGCTCGCTTCCTTTGTGGTGGTCAGTGAGGGCACAGCTGGGCCAGTTTTGCCATCGTGCTGATTTTGATGAGCAGTGGGACTTCCTGCACTGGTGTGAGGCGGGTGGCATTGGCAGTGCTGCCATGAGTGCTGTTTGCTGTACATGTGGTTGATATTTCGCTCGTTCTCTTCCTCTTCCTCCCCTCTCCCCCCAGTCCCGCAGTTTTAAATATGTTCTAATAATGGCAGCATAATCTACTAGCTGTTTATACTTTTTTAACTTTCTTTTGTTGTAAATATTGTATACTTTTTGTGATTCAAGTTATGTAGCCTATATGCTCTGTAAGGTGATGATTTGTATATATAAAAATGGCCCAGTAATATTATATAGTTTCCCATTTAAAAGGTTATTGAGTAACCTTTGCATTAGTTTAAACACTACCAGAAATAAAGCTGAGCCAACTATAAACACTCAATTTTTGTATGTTTTCCAAATTGTACTTATTAATGCTTTTGATACTGTATTATGTGCCAATAGTTTCCCAATCACATAGCAGGCAAAAGATATTTTGTACTTTTTGATCCACTGTAATATTTAATAAAAAATGTTACTATCTGTTCCCTTTTGTGTTTGATTAATAATTCTGTAAACAGCCCTTATCACATTGGATTACATATTATCCCATCCGACCTTTCAGCCCTCTTATATTGGCTTTTCTAGAGAAAGTATCTCCTTCTGCAAATGATTAGATTAAAGAAATGGAAGTTTGCAATTTCCTCAAGGAGGGAGAGACAAGATCTTCAGTCAGTGCTCCACTATTTTTGCAGTGTACTTGCTTTAAAGTGTGGCTGCGATCATGCTGACTATAGGAATAGCTTTTGAGAGGGTAACTTCCATGCTTAGCCATTGGCTCCAGCAGCAATTTTGCTCCATTTGCATCTCAAAGAAGGTTTTTCTACCAGTACTGCAGGCTTGAGCTGGGATCTGAAAATTGCCCCATCTTCTTCCCAGCTCAAACATGGGTAAGGTTCTGGAGTCTTGGAGTCAGATGCTAACTACTGATCTTGCTGATGATGCTGAACAACCCTCAAGCAAAGTTAATTTTTACTGTGTTCCTTGGTGGATCTGAAAAGCCCCCCATAAACCTAGGGCCCCTTTGAGAGCCCATAAGCGCAGCCAGTGCTGTTACACTCCTGGTCTCCATAGGTGGGAAAATCCTTTGCTGTGTGTAGGTCAGGCCTGGGTACTGCCCTTGTCCAGCACAGCTCAGCAGCAGGACAGGAATGCGCAGTAGCCACCTGCTAATTCCACATTGTTTCTTAGCTCCATGGTTCTGGAGCCATGGAGCAGGGAGGTTTCCCTCTCCCATCCCTGGGCAGTCCAGGAGCTGAGGCCATGGCTGATCCTGCAGGCTGGGACTGCTTCATGCATTCTCCCTGTGCAGAGTGTGTGGCCAGGTGAGCACAGACCAGTTTCACCAGCTTCCAAATACATGCTGCAGTCTCAAAAACAACCATTTCCTCCTCTGTGTGCTGGGAAATGCCAGCTTGAGGAGAGCCAGCCACTGGGCCTGTGTAAAGGATGCAGCACTGCTGAATCATAGAGTCATAGAATATGCTGAGTTGGAAGGGACCCATCAGGATCTTCGAGTCCAGCTCCTAGCCCTGTGCAGGGCACCCCAGGAGTCACACCCTGTGCCTGTCAGTGTTGTCCAAACACTTTTGAGCTCAGGCTTGGTGCTGTTATCAGCGCTGTACGTGAAGCCATGGGAGAAGATGGGGCCTTCTAGCAAACCTTTTCCCCTAATTCCACTTCTATCTTTGCCAAGTTGAGGCATTTTTTTCTTTTTATGTTGAAAATGCAGCCAACTGGTGAAAGAGGTGGAGGAAATGTGGACATATGGATGCTGGCCCTTGCAGGAGATACAGACATGGCCAAGGCAACTTGGTTTCCAGCATCATGCTTGCTTCCTTACTTTTTTTTAGCCCTTCCTAGTTTGTGGATTAATGTAAGCCAGCACTGCTGTTTTTCCAGTGCTGGGGGTGCCTGTTGGGCTGCCTTACCCACTCCTGAGAGTGTGGCTGGGAAGAAGACCCCAGGAGCAGCACCCTGGAGCTTTTCATAGCCAGACCAGCCTGGCCTGTGAGTGGCACTGAGACACAGCATCCTCCCTTGGCTGGGCTGGGCACTTCCCAGTGAGTTTGCTTGGGGTCACTTGGGGGTCAGAGCACCCACACCTGGGCAAGCAGCAGAGCAAAGTAGTCTGTGTTGACAGCACCCAAAGCATTTGCAGGGAAACGGGCACCTCTGCAGGACACAGTGCACCCCACCAGTGGCTGGTGGGGTCTGCAGGAGCAGAGCTCCACCCAGGAAGGATTTATCACCCTATTAGGGACTCCAGAGTGCTTCTGTGTTTGAGAGTGAAATGTCCAGTGATCTGAGAGAGGACAAGGGATGCTGTACCTCTGGCTTGCTGCAGACAGAGTTTGTCACCTTGTCACACCAGTTTTTCAATTCAGCTGCCCACAGCAGGGAATTAACAGTTTTGAGGGTCTGAAGAAAAGTGGAGATGCACAGTCTGGTGTTGCTGGCTGCAGTTTACTTCCCCTAGCTGACGGCTCTTGGGCCTCTGCTTTGCTGCCTCGCTTTTCCGCAATTACACGGCAATACCCTGTGCCGGGCTCCTTTCAATAAAAAGAATGTCATTGAACCTGGTTTCCTGATTCCTGGGCCATGGCACACGCCCCTTGAGGACCTCACAGAACTTTCCCAAGCCTTGCACCCCAGCAGGTAAGAAACAGAAGGCACAAAGAGCTGAAAGCTGGTGGGGGTCCTGGGCAGGATTCTCCTGCCCTGGATGGATCACAGGGAAATTGGCTCAGCAGCAGCTGCATTGCCTGGCAGCCTTTTGGGGCTGGTGATAATCACATGGTGATGCCAACCTGTTGGGAATGGGGCCCTTCCTCTGTCTCTGCCTCACCAGCAGTGTCTGCTCCAGAATATTTCAGGAACATTTTCTGCAAAGTTTCAGCTACTGGGAGGAGCTGATCACACACAGACATCACTGCTAATCCTCACTGGCACCTTAATTGCTCTTGGAAATTCAGCGTTCACCCACAGGCTTTCCAGGAATATCATACACCTTTTGCTCTTCCCAAAGCAAAAACAATAGAGCCTGTATGTTTGCCTTCCTAAATTTGGGCACACTCACAACTGAAGTGCTATGGGTGTGTATCACCTCTGCCACTGAAGAGAAACCATGGGAGGATTGGATGGTCTTGAGGAAAGCACAAGGAGTGGCCCCCAAAGTATCCCCAGTCTGCCTGGAGCAGTGGCTGCTGAGGGTTTGCATTCCTGCCGGAGAAAGCCGTGGCTGTGGCCAGGCAGCATCCCCTGCTGCCTCCTGTGCAGGGAATGCGTGTCCAGCCAGCAGGCAGGGATACAGCTTAATCTGTGCTTTCATTTAGCCTTTCAGTTTGTCCTTTACGGGATTAAAAAAAGAGTATTCGCGATGTCAGATGCTCCATCTAGTGCTCACCTTTGGAACGAGCCCCCCGGGTCACAGGCCAGAGGTGCCCTGTCCTGGTGGTTGGGGCAGCAGGGACAGGACCCTCCACGAGAGCCAGCAGGCTGGGGACGAATATGCCCAAAAGTCGGTTAAACAAATTCATTAAGATTTTCGTGGCTGCTGAAAGGGCAGTGATTTGGGTAAAGGGGCCACATTCAGGAGACCCACAAGTTGTGAATGGTGGCAGCTGTGAAGACCTCCCGTGCTCACGAGGGTGAGAGGTGCCCTGTCCTTGGGTGTGCACATGGGCACAAAAATCCTGGTAGCTCCCTCCTCCTCCTCCTCCTCCTGGTGCTGCTCCTGGGGACAGAGCGGCTCAACAGCTGCTTGGTTTTGGTGATGAGCATCAAAGCAATTACCGAATTGCCTTGGGTGTGGGGGCTGCTCTCCTGGGAAAGGAGGGGGCTGAGGATGCCGGGCACATGAGGGGCTTCTCTAATAATGGAAGAAAGAGGGAGGAAACCCACTGAACTTGCAAGTGTTGCTCAGTTTGCTCTGCAATTTAGTCAGGAAAGGAAAAAAAAATGGGACCCCTATGCCCTCCTCTGCACAGGCCATGCCCCAGGGTATGTGAGGCCGTGCAGTGAGACGCCATCACGTGAGCAGCTGCCATGCCGTGAGGGAACCCATGAGGGGCTGCCATGCCGTGAGGGGCTGCCATGCTGTGAGGGGCTGCTCTGAGGGGCTGCCATGCTGTGAGGAACTGCAAGTGTCACGAGGTGAGCCTGTGAGGGACTGCCATGTTGTGAGGTGCTGCCATGCTGTGAGGAACTACAGTGTCATGAGGTGATCCTGTGGGAGGCTGCCATGCCTTGAGGGGGTTGCTGTGAGGGGATGCCATTTTGTGAGGTGATTCATGAGCGGCTGCCATGTTGTGAGGGGCTGCCATATTTTGAGGGGATTGCTGTGAGGGGCTGCCATTCTGTGAGGTGATCTGTGAGCAGCTTCCATGCTGTGAGGGGTTGCCAGGCCATGAGGGGGTTGCTGTGAGGGGGTGCCATTTTGTGAGGTGATTCATGAGCGGCTGCCATTCTGTGAGGTGATCCGTGAGCAGCTGCCATGCCGTTGGGGGCTGCCATGCTGTGAGGGGATGCTGTGAGGGGCTTTAATTCCATGAGGGGATGCTGTGAGGCACTGCTGTGGCATGGGGGTATGCTAGGCAAGCAGCAAAACTTCCCATCTTGCACAAGTCAGAGAGAGCTGCTTTTTAGCCATTTTGATGGCAGAATTGATAATTGAAATAGGTGTCTCACAACCTCCAGGGACTTGGGCAAACTCAAATGCCCCCTCATGCTGGGAGACCCCAGAGGGGTGATCAACAGTGCCATTTTATTTCAGGGCCATCACACAGAGGTGTGGTAGCTACAGTGCCATTGGGCAATGCCATGTCCCTTCCATGAGGCAGGGGCCATGACCAGGTAAAGCTGTGGAAGTGCTGGGATGGGGAGCAGGAGGCAAAGACGTGGGGCAGCCATGCTGCACTCCCAGCATACATCCCAAGTACTAAAGGATACACAGTGGACACAGTGGTGACCCACGCCATGAGGATGAAACTACTGCACCTCTGTCGTTCTGTGGATAGTTCACGGATACACATAAATAAAGGTAAGTTGAATTTGCAGGCAACCCAGGTGTGTGTAAGCAGGGGAGCAGTGGATATCTGCAGTGAGAGGTGCTGGCTGGTGTTGCTCGGGGCAGAATTCAGTTCCTATAACCTAAACACTACGTGTGCACCCAGTTGGGGTTCAGCCACTGCTAGTCTGGAGAGGGAAGCCCAGGGAGTGCCAAAGCCCTGGAGTGCTCTGCATGTGGGTGTCTACTCCCCACTCAGGTCCCATTGGGGTGGCTGGGACCTTGACGTGATCAGCTTATGTGGTTCCATGAACAGGTGATGGTCATGTGGCTCCCCTGGGCTGGTACCCTGCTCCAGCCCCTCCAGTACCAATGGGAGGCATTACCAAGCTGCTGGCACAGGAGGCACACACAGGGGCCTCATCCTTCCCTGGCACTGCCTCCTGCCCCTGTGCCCAAACCCTCCGTCCTCTGCAGGGCTCTCTCATGTTTTTTGGCAGTGGTTTTGTCCGCAAGCTCCCCAAAAAACAGCCAGGCAAACCAAGCTCTCTCCCTCTGCCCCCTGCCAGTGTCTGTGGAGCTCTCAAATGAAGAATAAAGCCATTTGTTTCTAATTATATTTGGCAGCCACTCAGAGAATTTAGGATTAAAGCACGCGATTTTTTTTGCTCCTGATTAAAGTACTTGACCTCATAAGCAAAAAGCAAAGATTTCAACACACCCCCACAAGTAGGCTAGGAACGAACTGCAGAGAAAAGACCAAAAAAGAAAACTCCCTTTGCTCTAGATACACAGAATAATTCATTATGAAACAAAAGGCAGAATATTTAGTGCATCGCCCGAGCTCGCCTAGGGCTCAGCTAACCACCCAATTACTGCTTTTAGAGTTCTTGCACCAAGCAAAGGCACACACACTGAAGGCTCATATGCCCCACTGAGCCCATGGCATGCACATGGCCAAGTCCCATTTGCTGCCTGCAGGAAGAAAGTGCCTTTCACAGGACCATGTCAGCTTGCCTGGCCCCCGTGCCCAGCTGGACACTGGGACAGGGAATAGTGACAGCGGGCACGTGGGTTATCATCACCTTTTCCCCCCATATTCCCAGGATGAAATAATTTTTACCCATCAGGTGCAGCATGCTTGGTGCCTGATTTCAAGCAGTGGCTGCCCTGGGGTGGCAGAGCCTTCTCCCTGCCTTCCACACAGCAGCATCCGACTCCCATATTTGCCATTTTCCCCATCTTTAGTACAGCACAAGGATGTGTCGCAACTGCAGAAGAGTCAGTTGGCTCCCAACCAAGAGAAATAGCAATGATCTTGATGGCATCCTTTAAAATAGCAAAGAAACCAGCTCAGACAGAAATTAACTACTCTGTGAGATTCCGTGGTCCATAAAATACTTCCCCCGGCTCCGTGGTTTTAAAATAACATGAAAGAAATGCTTTCCATAAAAAGTAGTTAACTAGCATACAGATTTTTTTTTAGTCGTAATTCTGAGAGTCATACCCAAACAAAATAGCTATACAAGCATTAAATTATACATTAAAGAAGGCTGATAAAGACAGTGAATTACTGAGCTACCATATAATATTTCAGATATACAGATAACAGCTTTATTAACATTTCTATTAAAGGTGACCTACAAAAAAGGGACTAAAATAATCTGTGATGCTTCTGATTTCTCATGATGCAGGAGAAATGGCTCCAGCCCAACTGCCACCTAGTCTCTGCTGTCATCCCTGCTTCCCCTCCCCATCCTCTCCTCCAAAAATTAATGGAAAACAGAGGGTTGCATTTCTGCCTTCTGCAAATAGCTAGGCTAATGTTTCACCTGCAGAACTTCCTTGGAGGACATAAAATGGATGTTTTTCTCAGTGCTTATCCAAAACAGTGAGATAATGAATTTTTAGGGGAGAGATTTTTTTCTCTCTGTTTGACAGGTCCCAGGGTTTGAGCATGGCAGACAAAGCAGCAGTGGGTACAGGTGGCTGCGGTGGGGCTGGGGGTGGCTCCTCACGGAGGGTTTATTCTGCATCACCCTCCAGTGGTGCTGCCCCTGGGGCTTCAGCTCTCCCTGGGCTGGGGGTTCTGCCTGCCTCGCCCCTCCAGCCACCTGCAGGACTTCATAATGCCTGTGGGCAATATAAAAGATATCACTAGAAAGATATATAATGAAGTGCTAAATCTACATTTATATAGGTAGACATACATACAAAAGTATAAATAAATTAATAAAATAATTTCTATATTTGTATAAATACTTTTCTCTGTAGGTTAATATACTTATATTTACACAGATAATCTATCTACACTTTCATTATATAAATGTGTAATGTAAATATATAATTACCTCTGAGCCTGCTGCTCCTCTGTCCCTGGTGGCTGGGATTGTTTATCAGGGTATTTGGTTGCTCTTAGTTTCAAAATGTATGTGTAAGTAATTGATGAGCAAATTGCATTCCCAGGTACACACAGAAACACACCAGCCCTGCACCAGCAGCTCCTCTGGAGGTGATCAGGCTTGCAAATGGCCATGCCCAATGGATCTGCTCTCTCCTGCCACTGCTGGGCTCTGCTCCTGTCGGGGTCCCCCTCAGCCACCCCTGCCATTTCAGCCACCTTGGCTAGATGGGAGCTGAATTGCTGGTGGAGAAAAATGCTTGTTAAGAACTAGAAAATACTGATTTATATAAAATACCTATATGCAGAGAAGGGGAGAGAGAGATCATGTGTGCATGCCCTGCAGTACTGAGAACTCAGCATTTGGCATGAGAGCAGTGGGCTTAAACAGGACCACTGCCAGTTTTGCAACAGAGTAGTTTTCCACGAGGAGCTGCTGATGGTTTCTTGTGGCAATACTATTCAGAAATTTGGATTTTGGCTCTATTTTCCCTGATCTTTCAGTACAGTTTTGGCAGGTTTGACAGAAAGCAGGTGAGGAGGATTGGGTGGAGGTGCTTTACTGTGTAGGGCAGCTGTCAACAGAGCCCACCCAGCTCCTGCTCTTGCCATGCCCTAGGATTGAACACCAGCACATGGAGTAACACATGAGTGGTGTCCACCCTGCTGTGTTGCTGCAAACTGAGCATCTCTTCCAGCCTGAAGCTGGAATCCCATTCTGGTGCTTGCTCAGGGATGGTCCTGCTGCCATAGCCTGTCCATAGCCAGGGTGAGGGGGGCTGCTGAAGTGTGAGGGCTGGGTGATTTTGTAGAAGCTTCTCAGTACATTTGGGCTTTGTACCTATCGGAGCCATTGTATATTAACAACTCAGTTTGTGGTAATTGGGAATGGGCTGCAGCTGAGCCCTCAATGGGCCCCAGCTGTGAGAAGCAGGTGAAGAGCATTGAAGGTAATGAGCCATGGGGTGCCCAGGGGCACTGACCAATCACCAAAGGGAGCAGAGGGCACACAGGTGCAGTGCATTAACCATGAGGGTAAGGAAAGGTTGGGCTGAAGAAAAAGAAGGGCACATGCTTGCAGCCTTCTGAAGTGAAATGAAGTTACTGTGTATGAGCAGACACCTGAAGCCTTCTGAAGTGGTGTTACTGTGTTTGGGTTGAAGCTTTCTGAAATTGTATGGCAATGCTCTGTGTATCGTGGTCATCTCAGCTACAACACATGCTGAGCCACATGGTGACCTCAAAGTGACTTGGGACTGGGCTGTAGAGTGAGGTACAGCTGGGGACAGAGCCCAGCATCGCATTGAGAGCAGTGGGGAGAGGCTGCCGGGTCTGGGACAGACTGGTTTTAACACCTGAGGTACAGGTGAGCCTCTGAGGACATAATGGGGACTTATCAAGTGATAAACAGAGTGTTTTATCCACATGGAAAGCTTTATGGAAAAGAAAAGGCATTACAGCTACTAACTGTGCCCTTCATAGTGTTTTACCATGGGCAAAGTCATAGGATTTTAAGACTGATGCAAGTACTGCTTTTAGTGTTTGGAAAGAAGTTAGGGAAAGACTATGGGGCCTGGACAGATCTGCCAGCATGCAAAGGACAAGCTGGGAGATGTAGCACACCTCCAGCTATTCAAAGTGGAGAGCTTCTTGTTCTTCCCCTTGCAAGAATATCAACAAGGTGATACTGTGGAATAGAAATTCCCAGAATTTCTATATCTTGAAAGGCTCTCCAACAATCACCTCTCTTAATGGGCAGTGGACAATCCCCCCTCCCAGTTTGCCTGGTGGCCTGTATGACATCAGAGGAAGGTATGGACAGAAAGAATATTGAGCTGAAATTGATTGACTAAACCAAGCTGTACTCTGCATTGTTAACTACACTGAATTCAGTTGTAAACTGGGATATTTGAAAGACCCAAGTACTCACAACTTCAGAGTGCAGTGTGTGCAGGGGACATTGAAACACCCCTGGTGCACACCAGGAAGGAACTGTTCCCTGAATAGGAGCACAATAGAAAATAACAATATTCAGCTGCAGTCATCCAGCCAATCCAGCCCTTACTATGGCCCAGGGGACCCTGCTGCCTTTGAGTGCAAGTGCTGGTACCAGCAGCTTTCCCAGAGGGGAAATTCAGAGCACAGTGCCTGGGTGGAGTGAGTCCATAGCCTGTGTGTGGATAATCACTGTTGTTTGGGTAAGTGGAAATGGCATGAGGGAGCCCAGCTCTGGAAATGACAGAGCCCTCAACCAACCAGGTGAGTTGAGCTCCACTTTTCGTGGTGTTTCCTATTTTACTGGGCTTTGTTTGTAGCTTAGCCAATGTTCTATCTTGGAATTTGTTCTTGTTTTTATTACTGATTGGTTGTCTTTGCATATTATCCACATTAGATCTAGTTTTGCAAATGTAGTTACATTTTATGCAGACAAAGAGTTGTGCTTGCATTTTATCTATTCTATACTAATCTCACTGTTATTTTATTAACAATTGTAAAAGGATTATAACTTGGAGTTACATAGCTAATTATTGATATTGTTAAAGTTGTATAGCTATTGATGGAATTGTATAGCTGTTGATTTTGTTGCTATCCTGGTGTTTGGCCTTTGGCTTGTTCTTATATGTTGCTATTGATATTGTCAATATTCTATAAATATAAGTATATAGATTTTAATGATACATAAGTTTGGAGAGTGAATCAAAGTCATCACAGATGCATTCCAGACTTAGTGGAACCTACTAAAGAGATACTTGTACCATGTTTACTATTTCTCCTGCAAAGGTCCTGTAGAGAAACAGCAGACATAGCATTTATTTAAAAGGGAAATTACAGGTACAGAGTTTGTGGTGACTGGGAGTGGGGCTGCAGCCAAGCCTCATCCCTAATGGGCTGCAGCTGTGAAGAGCAGGTGAACAGCATTGAAAGCAATGAGACAAGGTTGTTCTCATTGTGCCCAGGTGTGCTGACCAGACCAGATCTCCTACAAGGCAGTTGCACATGGTCCTCTTCTCCAGATTAGTACAAAACACATACAAATAGTGGACAAGAAGAGTCTGAACTGCAGCAAAGGAGCTGGCCTCCAAAGCAAGAATGAATACAGGTGTGCCAATTCATTAAGGTGTTCATTAGTGAGAAGGGGATTTTGCTCCTAATAACCAAGAGTGTGACATGAAAGGCATTCAGGTTTCAGTCCTTAGGGTACTGTTGCACAGGACAGCAGTAGAGTGACCCCACCAGTCTCCATCCACCATGGCTCATGCCACCAGCTGCCCAGGTCATGGCAGGACTTTGAGAAAGCAGCCATTATCCCAACCATCTCTCATCTTCCCCTGCATATCCTGCCTTTAGCTGCTAATGGAGATAGAGGAACATCTCCAAGAGTGGAGCCACCAGTTGTGTTTTTCTCTGGCTGCAGTTGGAGTGCATGTTTGTTTATCCCCTTCTCTCTTCACTGGTGCACAATAGCTCTGCTCAGAAGAAGAATCTGCCCTTCATTTAAAGCCAGTGTTAAGCTACTTTGCTACAGGACTGATGGAGCCAGAAGGAGCTCAAACTTGATTTATCCAGGTTTGGAGAAAGTCCTGTTAAATAGCTTTTCTATAGCACCTATTGATTATTGGCCCTCCTCCCTTCAGAAGAATTATGTGGATCAAAGAACTGAAATCCACATGGCAGGGGACAGCAGTTCCCTACTCAGTCCAAATTTGGCTTTTCAGAGGAGCCCTTCTAAGGCTGTGGACAGAAAAGGCCAAAAGAGCTGTATGCTGTTATGCTGTTAGAATAAGGCTACATCTCCCTATGGATCAGGCACAAAGAAATTACAGCTGCATGCTGGAAACTTCAAACAAAGCAACAAGGTTATCTGGACTAGAAATCCAGTGGCCTGCCATCCTCACGACCAATTTGGCATTGGTAGAACTGAGATAGAGGGTGATGTAAGAAATGGAAAAGTTGTGCTTGTATCATTTTGATTTATTTTCCTTATCTAATTAGGAAAGGAGGAAGAGAAGAAAGAAGGAACATGTCACTTAGATTCAGCCAGCTTAGAAGCAATGGGCAGATGCAGAAGTTGGGTGTCACATTTTACAAGCCCTGTGTGTGCCTTACTAGGTGGCTGGCAGTGTTAAAGCTTTTGCATACACATGTGCACACAATAGACAGCGTAAATGCTTCAACAATTCAAGTTAATGGTATGATTATTACCTGAAGGGAGTATGAATGCAATCTGTTCCTCCACCCCTCCTCTCCCCAGCCCCTGAATTATGCCCTTAAACACTGTCTTTGAGATCATACTGACCTGAACCCCTTTGATCTGCCTCCTGAGCCTGTTCAGAAAGGTTTGCAACCTCTGGGAAGTTGCCCTGACTGTGCTGCACACCTCAGCACTTCAGAGGAGTTCAGGTGTGATTTCTGTCTGCAAACTAAGACATTCCATGTTCAGGTATCATCTCTGCCCATCTCATCCAACTATAACCAACTCTTCTGTCAGTTATTCTGCAACACATCACGCAGCAGAGCTTCTGTGATCCATCCTGGGCAAACGGGAGCTTTGCTGCCCACCAAGGTGATCATGTAAAAGCTCTGCTTTGCAGTGACCTGCATTCTCCTGGCTCCTGCCATCAGGTTAACTTGGTGTTTAACCCCCTTGTGTTAAAGGGAGTTTGGCAATGAAGGACCTACTTTATGGGGAGTGCAGGGATATTATTCACATCCAGTGTTTAGTATGGAGACAATTCATTGCACATGTCTCACAGCTGGTCCAGGCACTTCTCTGTTGAACTCTCTCCAGAGAAGATGCTGTGCTAAGGTCTTCCAATGATGTCCAATTTCAGGCAGCTTGGAGGCACCCTCAGTGCAGTTTGGCTTGTGCTCACCCCTGCAGGAGGATATGAAGACCCCCCCCTGTCCCCAGCCACAGTGAAAAACCTGATCAGAGACATTTAATTGATTTCCCTGAGAGCTGGAAGGGAATGGAAAATAGTTGCCAGGGATATATCACTATAGTCCTGAACATGACACTGCTGAATGTGGGCTGGTCAACCTTCCCTGGAAAACTTGGATTTCTCCAATTGCTGTGCTCCTGGAGCTACAGATTTCACTGTAGTACCCTGGTACATGTCCCCACTCCGGGGCTGTCCCTGTGCTGGGTGCTGCTGCCCTGCCCGCTCCCTCGGAGCTGAGCTGCGGGCAGGCCCCACCTCTCGCACCCCAAACCCTCCCGCTGGTCCCGAGTGAGCCAGGCCAGGCTTCCCGGCTTTCTGTTTGCTCCGAGCGGGTGTGAACAGGCCTCGCCCGGAGCCCGCGGGCAAGGGGGCGGGGTCAGTGAAAGCGTAAACACGGCCGTTCTCGTTAAGGGCTGTGCCGAGTGAGGTGTGCTGCGGCTCATGCAATCCTGCTTTGAGCGCCTGTGAGGGATTCATAGAATTCCCATAAATCTTGATCGTTTCACTTTCATTGAGGGTTTTTATTATCCCTTTTTAAATTTTGTTTGCTTTTTTTTTCCTCCCTCCATTAATCATTCTCTTATTCTGAAGTTCCTCTCTCCAGCGAGGGAGAATTAAAAAGCTCTGCTTGGCAGAGCTAGTGAACCACACCAGCTGCATACTAACAAGCAAGAGGATGTCTCTCGAGCAGTGTGTAGCCAAAGAAGGGATGCATCCACTTGATCCAGTGTGGAGCCTTCCAAGAAAGCTTGGATGCTCTTTGTCAGCAGTGCAGCTATCTGGAGTAACCTGGTCCTAACCCGTGTCTCACTGGCTTGGGGGATACTGTCATGAGCTTTGTGACATTTGGCCATCTATGTCATCCTCAGCTGAGCAGTCCAGCCATGGTTTTGTGTGTATGATTGATCCTCCAGCTACCTTTGATCACTTCTGAAAGGTCCAGTACCTTGAAACACTCTCTTAAGAAACCATTGTCCTTAGTTATTACAGCATGAGAAGGAGAGGTGAGGAAGGGAGGCAGAGGGAATAAGAGGAACCCACTGTGACACTGGGAGCCATCCAGGGGGAAGAAGAGGAGTGGGAGTAACTGAAGTAACCTACAAAGGAGATGAACCTGGAGGGATTTTATTTATTTATAAACCTGCTTTGCTAGCACATATGTGGTGGCCTGTAGTCCTGGTCAAATGCTGAGCTTGTAAAAATCACTGAGGAAGGAGCATGGGGCTGGAGTCCTGCAAGAAGCCTTTATGGCAAAGGGGCACCCCAAATGGTGGGGCAAGGCTGTGAGGGGTGCCAGGGACCAGAGCCAGCCCTGGAGCACAGATCCCTGCCCCACTCTGTGCACAGCCCCAGGGGCCAGCAGAGTGTCAGCCCCCCTTGAATTGCTGCCTTGGGCTCCGTGTGCCACTGGCAGTGTGCAGGGAGCTCATCCTGGGATACATCACAGCAGATGCTCAACACTTATGAAAGCTTTGCCTCCAAGAAGCCAACAGAATGCCAGCAGATTTGGGCTAGAAGCAGCAGTGACCCCACAGCCTCTGACTGTGCAGCACATCCCTGCTGCAGTGGCCTTCACAGGGCCAGTGTCCCACAATTATGTACCCTGATCACCTTTTCAATAGCAGTCAGGTGGTTCATTTCCTGAAGGTTGCACGCTGAAGTCTTGTTTTTCATACGTGACTTGGTAATTAAATTATCCCTGTTGCTATTACATAATGTAAGTAACAGCTACTTGATTTTAAAAGAATAGTCAAATTTGGCAGGCAGTTCAGAGTAATTTATTTTATATTGGAGCCTAATGCTAAGAGATTGCACAAAAAGCAGAAGGCAGCTGCCTGGAATAGTCTAAAATAAGCGTGTGGTAACCAACAACTATTATTATTGTATTACTGCTTATAATTCCCAAATGGAGAATTAAATTTCTGTAATAGATACAGCTCTTAACAAAAACAAAAATAAAAGTATTTGCTTTTTCTGTCAAGGAAAACTCTTTTAGGAAATGATACCATTGAATGTACAGTTCCCAAGGGAGGGTGGAAGGAAAAACCCCCAACCTTGCAAGATTCTTTTGCACAGGGCTTCTGCTTTCCACAGATTCCACTGCAGGGTTGTCTCAGATTTCTTCTAAAGGGCAGGCAGAAGGATAGATTTATTATTTAGAGATAAAAATGAGCTAATTAGATTTTTTTAGCTATAATACATTCTCTCTGTAACTGCATTTAAGTTGGAATTTAGCATTCACTTGCCAAAAAATGACATTCCCTCTTCCCCACAAGCCTGGGTTCTCCATTTCTGCCTCCTAATGTGTCTGACCAGAAACACTGTGGCAAATTACAGGGCTGGTCAATAGGAACATAGGATCACATTTCAGGCTCTGAGAGCTTAATACTGGCTGGTGCATTTTTGACCTTAATTTGAACAGGCTTTTACTTCTTCATGCCAGTTTATATGGGAAGGCTGGCTCAGCCCTGGGGACCTGGGCACTGACCTGCTCTCCTGGCCAGACCTAAAAGTAACTCAAACAATCAATGCATCTTTAATTTGAAATGCTTGATGACTAATCTCTTGTTTTCTTTAATTAATGATCTACAGTTAATCATTGTGAATAGTAAATTGTCTATTTCAGCATTGATAGGAAGAGTTCCTATGGGAAAATGTTCCCCTATAGCTTTAATTTAAATATGCATTTTCACATCACACTTACCATATCCTTACCTTTATGCTATCGCATGATTACAGGTCCATTAACTAATCACATTTGACAACTTGTTTATTGAGGGGAGCAACTACTTTACATCTCTTGCCTGGGAAAGAAAATGCTCTAACAAACAATTATTCAGCAGCTGCAATCATGGAGCACTGAATTAATTGCTTTGAAGATCTCAGTCAAGAAGATCTTGATAAAAAATCAAAGAAAATGTTGTTTGACAGAATGCATGAATGAGAGTGCCAGGAGGGGCTGAGGCTTGGTGAGCTGCAGCCCTGCTCCAGGGAGAGCTCCATGAGGACCTTGAAGCACTGCACTCAGAGGAGGAGGAGGCTGTAGAAAAGCTCATTTGCTTGTTTGTTCTTTTATGTTTACTTTATCAAAGCCACAACTTATACATATAATTTGATTATAGGATCAGGATGCTGCTAAAATGGGCCCAAAAACCTGAGCACAATCAGGTCTATAAAGGCTGACATGGATATCTCATATGTGTAACCTCTGTGGATGGCTTCTCCTGCCATACAGATAATTAACCCAGAGGGTACTGTGAAGTTTAATGATTATAAAGCACTTTAGAACCTTCTCCCAATGGGAGCTGCTGTGATTGTACTGGAGTGGGATTAAAAGCAGAACAAGGCATGTGGGGATCTCAGCTCTGGACCTGGCTGGGCAAAATTGTCTTGGTGCACCTTGATACTGGGGAATGCCATTCCCTCCTGACAGATGTCCCAGAGGGCATCAGGACAGCTTGTACCTTGAGTTACTTTGTTGGGACTAGAGCACTGTAGAAAATAGTGGGATAGCTGATAAAGCATGATGAAGGCTCTGAAGGCATGGACTGGAAAGGGGTTTCTGGTCTCTCCAGCTCCTTTGTGACTGCTGCTCCTTTCTCAGCATGAGGAGAACCAGAGTGTCCCACGTGAGACAGTCCCAAACTGCTCCATGGACAAGTCACAGCCTGCAGCACCCTGGCCAAGCCCAAGCCATGCTTCCTGCTCTCAACTGCTGTAGCCTTGTGTGCTTTGCAAGTCAGCTGAGATGAAATATGTTTCTGCCAGATAAGATTAATTCCGACAGTGACACTGGAAAGGGAAGGAGAGCTTAAAGATTCAAAATTCTCTATAGTAAAGGGCTTCAAAAGTGAAGAACAAGGACTAAACAATATTTTCTCAGAATATTATGTCATTATAAAAAGCTGAAAAAGTTGCCCAGGTGGCTTCTCAGAAAACATCCTGATTGGGCTTTTTTGGTCACATGTAATTAGTAACACAGTCAGCTTTTCAAAACTGCTTACATTAAAAGTTGCTGAGAGTTTGCTAGCATCATCTCTCTAGAAATGGGAAGAAATAGAATTCTTTTTCCCAAGTTCATGCCCCAAGTTCAGAGGGTCTGTGAGGATGGTGGTATTGAAGTCATTCATGAACATGGCACTATTTACCAAACCAAACACCCCTAAGGACTAATGCCTCAAAAAGTGTGATGGAAACTTCTGTCACAATGGATCATCTTTAAAAGTGAGGGGCAGAGGAACTGTGGCCCCTCCCTTGACTCTTTAAAATCAGTGAGAGCCCAAATTGAATTTATACACTTGTATATACCCTGATTCTAATAATTGTTTTTGCAGCAGTCCCTTGGCTCTCTTTAATGCTTCAACATGAGACAGATAGAGCCTAACTAAATAATTGGCTCTATCTTTTCCTTTTCCTTTTTCTGTTTTTTTCCTGGGTTTTTTTTGGTTTGTGTTTTTTTTTTTTTTTATTTTGCAGATATGGTTGACAGAATTTGCCCTGCCAAAGGAAATGTAGAAAGAAGCAAGTAAACAAGTTGTTGCTGAAGCTTGTATTAATCATTCTAGTAAGCTGTGGAGTAGCTGAAGACTCATGTGTTCTGGTTTATAATTACAAAAAATGTAAATAGCAGGTTACATATTAATGCTTAGAAATCACTAACTTTACTTGCCAAGGAATTATACGATATTTTAAATGAATGAACAGAAGAGTGTACATCAGGCTCTAGGCTCAAGTGGCCATTGCACGAGCTGGGTTAAACCTGAGGTGTTCCCAAGACAGCAGACCTTTATCCTTCTTTAGGATAATGATCAAGCAAATGTTTAAGAATCTTCCTAATGAGGTCATGAGTAAAATGTGATGTATTATTAGACACACAAATGAACTCTTATTAAAATAATAGAAAAATCCTGATCTATAAAATGCATGGTGTATTAAATCCAGTTTGACCTGAAGCCATGTGTTGAATACCGTTATTAGGATCTGTCCTTAATAAAAAGCTTTCCATTTAGTTAGTAAAATTTGAGACTCTTACTAATTTTGAGCAAAGTTTTTTCCATGCTTGAAGAGCTGGTGTGCCCCACATCAGGTGTCCCATGCTGTGTGATAAAGGAGCATTCTCATCCTCTACATCCAGGCCCTAGGTCTGGATTCACAAGAAAGGCAAAGCTGCCACAGGCTCTCTGTTTTCTTACCAGCCAAATATACAGGCTGAGAATCTGTCAGCTCAGTGCTTTGGCAGCTGCCACTCCAGCTGATCCATCCACGTCATGGGAAGGTCACTTAAATTGCTCTCAGTTTATTTCAAAAGCTCTCAACCCTTTTGTGCAGACATTGGATTGAGGAGTAATGACCACTCAAAACCAAAGAAAGTAAAGCAGCTGCTGCCATCTGAAAAAAAATGCTGTGAGGACAAAGCAGCTCACTCGTGCCAGCCACACAGTTAGAACAATTTTTCCTGCTATTGAGAAATTGGTGAGATGTTAAGCTCACTGGGACAGCACTGAGATCTTCCCTTGCCTAAGTTACATCTTTATTTAGGCACACACCTTTCTGGCCACAGAGTGATAGAAATATTTTGATTTGGTTTTTGCTAATGCACAATGAGTAGCTAAAATGGAGGCAATATTAATGAACATATTCTGTTCTTGTAAATCAAGAGTGCCCCTGAGCGAGTAGTGCGTGTTCAGCTCTGGGAACCCAGCTCAAGAAAGATATCATCAAAATACATGTGGGATTTTGAAATAGACACTAATTAGGAAATGGAAAATATAATCCAAACAAAGATGGAAAAGAGTGGGACCATTTTCCTTTAGGGTGATAAAACTTAATCAATGATATTTGTATTTGGAACCACTTTTATAGTCAGTGATGGAAAAAGGAATGTGATGAACACTTGCTGACCCTTTCCTTCTTAGCAAAAGAATACACAAATTTTAAAGCTTGGAAAGAAAACTCTTGTGGCATATCATCAAGCTGCAAGTGCTACAAGACAGCAGTGATGCCAAAATTTAAGTAAATTAAAGAATACAATTTTTTACTTTTAACTGCCACTCTGAATTCATGTCCAGACAGAGACATAAAGTGAAACTTTGACAGACTAAAAGGCTTCCCACGTCTGCATATTAAACAGCCTGTAATTACTAAGGGCTGGGGAGAGGCTGTGGATGAAATGACTTTCTTCTGCAAGCATTCCTGTATCACTACCAAACACTGGACAAGAGCTGCAAAAAACCCTTCAGGTGAAACAACATATATTATAAATAATGTCTTTTTGTAGCTATTTTGCAAGAAGTTTATAGAAATGTGAAGAAATACTGTAACAGAATAAAAGACACTTCACTAGTTATTATAAATTTTCTCCCTTTGGGATGTACATAAAAACCATTTAGAAAGTTATCTTGATATAAAAATCTTGAAAGATTGTTCTTTCCTCATAAAAAGCCATTTATTTTGATGTCTCACAAACTGGGGTTTTTTGTGAGTATATAATACATATATGGAACAATTACAGTTTAACCATTTGCTAATGGTTATATGAAGAGAGCATCATATCATATTCCCATGATTGCTTAAAGCAAACTGCAGCAGCTTTGGCTGCAGCACAATTTTCATTAAATCACTCAGCTGCACTGTCCTGACTTGTAATTGTCAATCCCACTTGGTTTTTTTCATAGACTCTTATTCCAAAATTAAAGTGTCTAGCAATTCCTTTTGCATTTATTACAGTAATTTTGTAACTGGGTCAAAAGAACACTTTACTTGAGCAGCTGAGTTAGCTCTAAATGAGCAGTGTCACACTGAGCTCTAGCTGGTGAGGTGGGCAAGAGCTCCCCTTCAGCACAAGGGTGCCTGGGAAAGGAAAACAATTAATGGCTGGATTAATTAATTAATCAATGGATGTCAGTGGCTTATTTATGAAGCCACCTTACAAGGCAGAGAGCAAGATGTAAATCTGTGCCATGGCATCTTTTCCTCCCTGACTATGAGAGAAGCAAGATGAAAGCTAAACCAGGGTGTTTTGTTTTGGCACATTTGTGGAGAAGAGGTGCATCTGGTAACATTTCTGACTTCACCTGCTCACTCAGGGTGGTGTCTGTTGGATTCAGTGAATGGCAGGGAGCACTGATTTAACTGATGAAAGCCAGTTTGGCTTCTCCTCCCTTCATGCAGGGCAGAAACCTGAGGCTGACACTGTTTGCTGTTGTCAGTGTGAGCCTGCAGGGGTACATTGATGGCAGGCCCAAGGGAAAAGGAGCCACTCCTGAGCTCTCATTTTCCAGCAGCCATCAGCCGTGGCTTATACACTGGAGTAAAGCTTAATGTAGCTCCAGATTGAAAGAAATTACACCAAAAACCTTTTATTCTAGAAACGTTTTTAATTTCACTTGCATATTTTAACAGAAATACAATATGCTAGCAGCAAAATATGAAGATTTCTGTTCTAACATTTCACAATACATTAGTGTCCAAATTTCCATTTTTCTATTAAGGCAGTTTGCATTAATTAGAAATCAACTCTGAATACTATGACAGTATTTTCAAATACGTACAAGCCACCATAAAATAACTATTAGTATTATTACCATGGGAAAAAACCCCACAGTTCTAGTAAAAATGTAAGCATTTGAAGGTAATGCCTTTAAAACCACAGAAAGTACCATCTACCATTCCAACACCACGTGAACAGCTGAAGACATTAGGTAAATATAAAAAGTTAATAAGTTAAGGCTTTGTTCAGTCAATATTTCAGAAGTTCATGTTCTGTGAAATTTATATTCAAGTTTGAACTAGCAATTAATTTCAAGTTGTACTTCCTAAAAGAATAGTTCAGGCTGACTTCTGTCTCCCCCACTTCAAGACTGCATCAGATCACTCAATTCTGGCTTTAAGCACATTAATTAATGCCAGCAGAGAACAAGCAGGTACAGTTTCCAGAGCAGGCCTGACCCGTTCCTCAGAGAAGTCTCCAGTCCCACGTGTGGTTCAGGTGCCACCAGCGTCCTCCCTGAGCTGCACTGGATCACTGGAGCCATTCACCCTGGCAGAAGTGGTTCTCAATGGACCTCCCAGGCAGGGGACAGCATTCCAGCTGGCCTACACAGATGTGAACCAGGGGAATGGGACACAAGGGCTGGGAGCAGCCACAGGTCCTCCAAGCCTCATCCCAGCAGCAATCTGCCAAAGCACTTCTGGGTTCTGATCCCTGATATTTTGAGCCATGCAATGAAAGGATCCTCATTGAATGCAGCTGCTAAGATGGTGGAGCATTACATTCTCCTGTGTTTCCTGGGAGCCTGCAGGTTTTACTGGTTAAACCAACTTGCTTCACAGAAGATGCAAAGGCACCAATGGCAACACAGAACAGGGCAGGGGAAAGAAGGCAAAGTAACAACAAACACTAAAACCTGAATCAACTCTTCATAGCAGGGATTATGTAGTTCTGAAGCAGATGAACAGAATAATGAATGCCCTTGTTTGCTTAGTGGTGGTCACTGCAGTATCATACTGGCCCACATGAGCCTAATTTAAGGATAGATAGAAAATATCAACACAGCTTCATGGAGAATAGGTCTTGAGCAACAGGTTGCATTTTACTCTTAGATATGTTAAGCATGGCTTGCAGAGACACCTGCACTGAGGTGTTACCCACAAGAACCCTGGGTAACTTTCTGAAAAAGTGATGAACATGTAATTTTCTTTAAAATATCATAATAATAATGTCAAGATACAGTATTAATAGAGATTCAGCAAGAAATTTAGCTGTTTGCCATCTTACTGAAAGTTTTAAAAGCTCTGGGATAAAAGGGACAGAAATTCAATGGCCTGCCTGTTTGCTTTCCCCACCCCCTGCCCATGTCACTGATGTAATAAAAACTTATCACCTCTCTCTACAAACCATACCTTGCATTCAATTTTAAAAATCAATGATCTGGAATAAACTGTAAAAATCACTTGCAATAAATTTGCAAAGGACATGCAGACTGCTGGAGTGGTAAAGAATGAGGACAGGTCACTTACACAGAGCAATCTGGATCACTTCAGGAGCAGTATTTTAATGCTGGTAAAATACTATCTGTATTTCCAAGAATATATAAGGCAAGATAATAAGAGGATGATGTACCACATTCTTGAGAAAGACTCTGAAGAGGAATTGGCCCATAACAGTCAGCATCCAAGGCAATGCTTCCACAAAAAAAAAAAAAAAAGAAAAAAAAGAAAAAAGAAAAGATAATGCAGTTTTTGAGAAGAGAGAGGGAGATATTCATCAGAGCAAGAGCATCACATTCTGGCTCTGTACAGTCCTGATGGATCACTATTGACATGTGGCATCTAATGCAGATGTCACCCTTACAAATACTTCTGTACATGAGAAATCCAGGGAACGTGAAGATTAATTAGGCTTGGAGTCTTGGATAACATCCACTGCCATAGGAAAGTTAAGGAATTCACTCTCATCAGAGAAAAGGTTAAAAGGGACATAATCATGATTTATAACTACACACAGGCAATTAGAAAAGCTGATACTACAGAGATCAATATAAGCAATCAAATGCATAAAAAGACCAAAATAACTTAAGGTGGAGCTAGAAATGCAAATAGAAAATCAAGTGAAGAATGTACCTGGGGTAATTAAGTATTGCAACAGGAGGTATGAGTGAATTCTCATCACTTGAAGCCTTCAAATTAATATTAAATGCCTTGTTAAAATACCTATGTTCAGTTCAAAACAAAGCCACTGAATTTAATAGAGAAACAGCTTGTTGAAATTCAATGGTCTGTTGAATGTAAAAATAAATCCTCATTATGGTGCCTTCTATCCTTATATATTTATGAGATTTTTTAAAAATACAGCTACAAAATTAAAGGGGGTTTCAAGAAAAGGTGGTTTTTTCTTTCTGAGCACAGAAACATTTAAGGCTAGATTTAAAGCTAAATAAACTGCAGCTGCATTTTGGAAAATATTCTTCTCCCCCTCCCAATTTTTCCCATTTCTTGTTCAGAGTTGCACAGTCCACTTAGTTGACTGTCTGATTTACATAATCATGTAGTTTTTCTTCAGTTTTTCTGTTCCTATTTATAAGCCATTCACAAACCATCCACTTAAGTAACAGCATGATTTATTGTAAGAATGATTATGGTTGTTTCAGAGGGAAAATGGAACGTGATTAAATGAAGAATGAACAAGGACATTCTAGAACAAAGGGCTCTAATCCTGCAAAAGGATTTGTAAATGAAACCTGCCTCTCAACCCCATCCCAAATGAACTACTGAGGGAATTCAGCAGATACCTTTACAACTGTGGAGCCAAGAGCTCAGCTGAAGACAAAAAATTAAATAAAATAAAACCACCAACCAACCATGCCCACAGTATCTTATGGAGAAATGGTAAAGCTCCCAGAGCCATCCACATTTTGGGGGAAAAATGATCAATAATGAACTGTATGTATACAGTCACTGATATGACCCTCTCAGCACAGGTCTGAGCACCAAGTCTCCAGAGGGAGAACTGCAAGCAGACCTTTGCCCTTGGATAAGTTGCAGCATCTGAGACAAATGCATCAGCCAAGGAAATGGCTGGGTATTCAGCTGTGGATCCAAGAGAACACAGCTCTTTCTTATGTAGTAGATGCTTTGTAGGTGCCACAGGAGCCCTAACAACCCGTGCTTCTCATAGAAGTGAAACAGGAGTGAACAGGCTGATGAAAGAATCTCAGAGTTCAGTATCTCCACCTGAAGTGCTTATTCTGTGCTACAGCAGAAGGAACAAGTGGTGCAAAGCCCTGTTTGTTACCAGTATCAGTGCCTGTTTACAAAGCAGCTCCCCAGCAGGAACAGCTGAGAGGCTCCACAAAGGAGAGCTGTGGTACAGACCCACGTTTGGCAGGAAAAACAACCCTAAGATGAGCACATACCCCAAGCAACTGCTTTTGAATGCTTGTCTTAGCCCAAAATAAACCAGCAGTGATGGATCATATCCTTGCTCAAAGACAGATAATTCTGGTCCATTCCAATTGCACATGAACCAGCAGGAACTTGGGAAATCCCACACTAAATTGAGGGAACTGCCTCAGAAATGTGTATGGAGTTACAGAGCCATTCAGAACAGCACAAAAGCTTTTCATACTCGATTACCATATAGGCAGTGTTTCCTAAACAGCAAGGGATGGAGACGATGCAGCAAGCATGGCGCCCAAGAAAATCAGCTTTGCAAGATCTGTGCTGAATCTGTGTGAATTCCCACTTGAGTATTCTGAGGAGCTGTGGATGGGCTAAGCTGAGGGACTGGTAGGAGGCACTGGAACATCCCTGCTGTGGGGACAGCTGAGCTTACCCTGAACACTGTGGTTTTTTCAAGAGGAAAGTACTGAACTATTGTTTTCAGAAATAGCACCGTTACTCCAGACAGAGAACCACCCCCCCATTCTAGTGCAATTATTCAGATAGAGCACTAATGACTACAGCTGAGACTGCAGCTAGCAGTAATGCCCTGGCTCACAGGAAACACTTGAGCTAAATGCTAAAATCTACTTTTAATGAAGGGTATTAGGAGAAGGCTGAGAAACTTTAAATTCCAAAGACTTCTCTAAGCTAAATATGATGCCTATGGATGCAACCAGGACCTGGGGTCTAGTATTTCTGTGATGCCTTTATGTCTAGGGGTTGGGACTGGTTTGGTTTCAGACTTGCTCTTGCTCAGCAGAGAAGCAGGATTCCCCAGGCCAGCTAAACCGCTTTGCCCACAAAGGTCAATTTTGCGAGGGGGAGCAATGGGGGTTTGCAGCTGCTGCATCTTCGTAGCTAACACTGACCCAAAGGAGGAGCTGCTGGCAGGTGTGTGGTCAGGCTTCCCCCAGTTCTCCTTGCCCAGCTGCTCTGTGTTCACCTGGGCCTCTGCACTGTAGGGTGATTTATCAGAGGGGGGAGGTGGAGCTCTTCTTTTCTTTCCTCTGCTGTCACTGGGACTGGTAGCATCTCTTTGGGGGTCCGGATGCGTGTTTTTGTGAACAGTCATCTCATGAGCTCCATCAAAGAGTGACGCCCACAGGGCAGATGCAGGCTCTTGCTGCTGGCCAAGAAGGAACTCACCATCGCTCTCTTCAATTTTCCTATGGATGATATCAGCTAAGCCCTCAGGTTTCACTGGAGAATCAATGCCTGTAATTTTAAGGGACAGCAATTAACCCAGATTAAAACACCACCAATGATTTTGCTTCTATCTATTTTCTTATTACTACTCAGAATACAAACCTGTATTAACTGTCTCACTAAGTCTGAACTAGGAGTATTAATGGATGAAATGGAAAATGTTACATATGCTATCCAAGAGAGAACTGAGGTGACAGGAGGGAATTATTTTTGTGACAGCTGGCATTGAGGCAGCAGGGTAGGCACTGATATTTCTTTCCAAATAAAAGAAAAAATAAGGTACTACAGGGAAGCCTGTATGTATTAGTTATTAAATAGATTTTGTTGTATAATGCTTTGAAAATTTTGTTTCACAGGAGGCCCATGAAAGTCTGACTAAACAGTCCTGTGCTGCCAGCCTGTAGAAAATGGGACATCTTTACATATATCCTTTTTCTCTATGTGCCTCAGGACTGCCTTGCTCCATTTCTTATTCTTCTTACTGAGTTCTCCATGTATACTGCAGTAGTACCAGCCTCAAACAGCAGCAGTACCTGATTTTCAATAGAGTCACAGAACAGTGTGGGTTAGAAAAGGCCTGTAAAGGTCACCAGGTCCAACTGTTATCCCTGCCAAGTGCACCACCAACCCATGTCCCTAAGCAGCACATCTGCACATCTGTCTTCCAAATACCTCCAAAATGGTGTCCCCACCACTGCAGCCCGTGCCTCTGCTTGACAACCCTTTCTGGGAAGAAATTCTTCCTAATATCCAATCTAAACCTCCCCTGGGGCAGCTGGAGGTTGTTTCCTCTTGTCCTATCACTCCTGCTCCAATCTCCTTCCAGGTACTTGTACAGAGCCATCAGGTTCCCCTTGAGCCTCCTTTTCCTCAGGCTGAACAGCCCCAGCTCCCTCAGGCCCTCCTCATCTCCTGTGTGCTCCAGACCCTTCCCCAGCTCCATTGCCCCTCTCTGGACACACTCCAGCCCCTCAATGTCTTTCTTGCAGTGAGGGGCCCAGAGCTGAGCACAGGATTTGAGGTGACTCACCAGTGCTGGGTACAGGGTGCTACAAAAACTGTCTATAATCCAGGAAAAAATGGTGTGTTAAGAGTGAAATGGAGTTTGTGTTCTGCTCCTCACTGAGGTCCATGTGTATCAGTGAAATTATGCTACCATGTTACCTTTGGAAAGCTTCTGTGTGGTTCATTTACTGCATTTCTGCTCTGCATTCCCAGCTTAGATAAAACCTGACTGTTCAGTGCTCTGATGCATGGTAACTCAGTGACCCACACGGCATTCTGAGCATCATCACAGCTCCATCCCAAGCAGCAAGCAGTCAGGCATTTCGAGTTGTACAGTGTTTCTCAGTCAATACTGCATGGGATCCAGTAAAACCAAGTGACCTACTTTTCCTAGTCTGTAAATATTATTTCTGTAACAAAACTATTTAAAAAATCCTGCTGCATACCATTTTTCTCTGCAAAAATACAGGTCCCAGATATGCTCTAGCTAGATTTTCCAAGCATATTTTTCAACATCATTGCCAAAGACCAAAAAATTAGGTAAGTTATGCTGGGTGAGCCTTCAAATAGCTGTAAGAACGGCAGATTAATTTCATGCAATTGGTTTGCAAGCTGGACTATTTTACCTTTACATTTCCTGAGCTGTATACCACTCCTAGCATGAGTGTTTATTTCTAGTGACAGCTGTTTTGAGTGTGTTCAGGGTAGACTACAGATTTTTTAGCTCAAGGTATAAAAATGTATTCATTATTTGCACTATTACAAATTCAGATTTAATATCAACTCCTTGGTATGCAGTTATGTTGCTCTTTCATTGTCTGAATTGTCCTTGAAAAACTCAATGTTTCACCACCACCACCAGAAGCCATCTGAATTCAGACAATGTTGTTTCTGTTACTCTGCAACTTGAAAAGGCAAATCCCACTTACTCATATCATGGTAGACGGAGGTCGCTTCCTTTGTCAAGAACAAAGGTGGTTTCCGTGGTGACATAATCTCAATTTTCATAAGTTCCTCACAACAATGCTTCCACTGGCCTGAGAGAGAAAAGAGAACAATGACTGGAACTTAAACACATCAGCCTGGAAAAAAAAATGGAAGTTATTAGGTTGTGTCAGGAAACTATCTCCAAAGTAATACTAAACAGTGAGAATTTACTTTTGTTTAGCAGGAATGCTCAGGATACATTTGTATTTTCATCCCTGTATTCATTCTCTTAGCAAAAGGTCATAAGATCCTAGATGGAATTTAAGCATCCCAGCATTACTGTCAGACTATGCTGCTTAAAGATCATAATTTGCCTTCAAATCCCCAAACAGTATAAATCCAAGGGGAAAAAAAGAAAAAAAAATTAAGGTTTGGGAAGCTTCATCAAGTTATCAGGAACAAGCTCCAATATCCTGCAAGCTGGATGTTATACAGCAATGTTACAATGTCATGGCAAAGGAACATTCTGTTTTTAATAGAGGATAACTTGCCTTTTATCCCTTAGCAGACAAGGAAATCTCTTTTTCTATTAATAGATTTTGACCTTAAGGAAAACAAGACACAGTAAAATTACTTTGTTCATACCAATCATTCCAAGTTTTCTGAGCACATTAATTTTAAGAGAATTTTAGAACCAGGGAAGAAAAAAGGCATTTAAATGCCAAGTGACCCATTTTTTTCTGAATCTAAAGAAAATGTCTCAAAAATCTGTGGGTAGTATTCTATCTATAATGAATAAGAAGTAGATCTTTTACCCTGCTCTACAGATAATTTAAAGAGGATGCCCTAGTTTTTGCTTGGTGTGTTTCTTTAATTGATAGTGCCTTTTCTCATTGTAAATCAAAGTTAAAAATGACTGGAAATACAACTATGACTCTGAGTTTCTACAGCCTCAGTTCAATTATTTGATTGGTGTTGTCTCTGACTAAAGACTGATATTTCATTAATTGACCTGGTTTTGTTTTCTGACCTGATAAAAATGCCTATCAGGAAGCAACTCTACTTTGTCAATGGCAGCACAAAAGCTGACAGTCTCTACTCTCAGTAAATCTGTGAGTCAAGCAGAAAGCAGAGAAAAAAGACACAGGCAAATTAATCTATGTAGTTTTTATAATAAAGATTTGGTGATAAACAAGGAGCACAATACACAATTTCAACAATATTTGACACAATAAATGAGTTGCCTCTGCCATGTAAGATCAGGGCTGTTCCAGAGGTTTGCCAAAGGATCGGGGTAACCCTTTAACATCTGTTGCAAAGGCTGAGGTGCAGCTTTTACCAGAGCCAGGTAAGCAGTGTGTATTTGCCCAGCTGGATGGAGTGTGGCTGGGTGAGCATATTCCCATGTGATGAGAGCTGCCAAAACCTTTGAACTACAACAGAATCAAGCAATCCCTGTTATAACAAATTGCAATTTAATTCATCCATAACATTGCTAAGCAAGGAAACACCAAGTTTACTTGTGACTGCTTCCAAGAGCTGGCTGAATCCACATCCCAGCCAAGGCCCCACACGATTCCAGCATCCTCACCACCTGGCACTGAGGCTTCCACACCAAGGTCTGATGCTGCAGCATCTCACCAAACCAGCACAGCACTGGTTGGGTGCCCAGGCAGAGGTGGACTCCTCCCACTGCAGTGGGAAGGAGGAAGAGATGCTGAGAATTTATCAGTCTTTAAGAACATTATCAAGAACACTGCTGTGAGAACAAGTTTTTTGAGATTGATGGACATACTCTGCCTCTGATTTCCTGCAAGAACATGGACTTTGGTTTAGTCAAATATTTGCCTTCCAACGACTTCGACCACCACCCAGCATTATCCCAGAGAACACATTTCTTCTCGTTGCTGCAAACAAAGGCTAATGAGGCAATTGCAATTCGAATTGCCCAAAGATCCCTTTGATGTTACATAATGCCCCATTCGGAGGGCACAGTGCCAGCACTGCTCACTTACTCAGATCATAAAAGTGCTGCCAGAAAGCCTCCATCCACTGATGAAGTTCATCCCTACTGTCAGCAGCAAAACGTTGCGTCACCCCCTCTCCAGACACGGGGTTGATAACAGAGAAGTTATTGGCTCTTCTGCTGGAGTCCTTATCCACAGCTCGAATCCTGGTTTCCTAGGAACAACAGACTCTGCTGGTGACTTTACTGCTTCACACTGCCATCAGCTTAGGGCCAGTGACAGTGTAAGGAAGGTAGAATTTGCTTTTTTGTCTACTTCAGATTAATACCCAATGGAAAAAAAAGAACCAATGTCAGGAACTGATTATAAAATTGTTTTATCATAAAACTGTTAAAATAGCATAAAACATGAAAAATAAGGGAATAAAGCACAATTACTACAGTTCAGTCTGAATTACAGAATGTACTGTAATTCTGTGTTCCCCTTCTCTCTACCTTCACCAGCTCACCTCACAGTGCTCGCTCTTCTCCACAGCAGTTTAGTGAATAATCTACAATAACAGCAAGCAGCTCCTTTTCTCCAAACGATTCAGATGGACAAGCACATTATTACAGCCACCATTTACACCTGCTACTGCACTTCTGTGGGCCATTGTTTACCCACTGCATTGCAAACTTGTATCCTTTTAATGTTCATCTTAGTGCAGCAGGACATTCAGGGTAATACAATAGTGCGGGAAAATTTAAAAAAACTTACCTAGGCCATCTTTAAAGGGGCACTTGTAGCAGTAACCCATACAGTTTTACTAGAATAAGATTTTGCTCTAATA
Organism: Zonotrichia leucophrys gambelii; assembly: GCF_028769735.1. NCBI lineage: Eukaryota > Metazoa > Chordata > Aves > Passeriformes > Passerellidae > Zonotrichia > Zonotrichia leucophrys. The sequence goes on from NC_088176.1 coordinate 29,338,974, forward strand.
GAAAAAAAAATATTTCCCGTTTTAAAATAGACATTTTAGTTTTAACTTAATTAGGAAAAGCTACATAGAAATAATTAAATGTGTGTATATATATCCAAGAAGTATGACACAAGTCTAAAAAATCTCTTCAGCTAGAGTTAGAAAAGCTCTCATATTACACAGCAGCACCGTTAAGATTTTTCCTTCTGTTCAGGGACATGGTTCAATTGCTCTAGACTAGATCCAGTGGTATTTTCAGAGTATTTACTTTCTTTGTTATGGCATTACTACAATTTAAAAAAAAACAAACAAACCGCTTATCCCTAACTCAGTGATTTTTGTGCGTGTGAAAAATGCTAAAAGCTTTAAGTTTAGCCAAAACACAACTAAAAGAATTCCAGAAGGCAACTGGTCAACATTGCTGCTCCTCACAACATGATGAGCAAATTAAAACAACTAACATCACTTTATTTGGAGAAGTAAAGGAGAAGCCCTGGGAATGTCTTTGCACGTGCAGCTTGAGCTGACTGGAGAAGCAGCAGCCCACTACAGCACTGCTCCTCCGAGGGTTTCTGGCACAGCCAGGAGAGCAGAGTGGGCAGCAGGCAGCCCTGTGCCCAGCAGGAGCCTGCACTGCCCCCCCGGGCACTCCTGGCATGGGCAGTGCCAGGATTTGAAGGAGGCCAACAGTCACAGCCAGGGCTGTGTTCAAACATCTCCTGTCTGGATGCACAGGGAACCTGCCCGCAAAGGTGGCTCCTCAAAATCAGGGAGGACAGAACAACCAGTTCCCTTCTACACAACTCAAGCAAATGTCAAACATCTGCTAAAGACATTAACCATGCACCTACAGAAATTAAGTTTACGCACGGGATCCCATGGGGATAAGCCTAGTTCCGATACTCAGAAAAACAAAAGTTACTCTACAGACCATTCCCCAGATTTTAAATGCATTACTGAAGTAACCATTTGAAATACCAACAACTGCTTGTAGCATATCTGATGGATATGTTCATTTAAATTCTTCTGTCTAAAAATAGGAGATGAAGTAATTCATCCATCAGTGCTCTATATCCCATTAACTCAGGTAACCATAGATACCAGCAAAAAATGAAATCAAATAGATTAACATTTGACAGGTAAGAACTTCAAGCACACCATACACACAAGTTTATTTAATGATGTTTGCTGCAGGTTTTATCCCACAACTGTGGTATTATTCAAAGGAGATGAATCCTCAAGCAACAATCTCTGTCTGATGCTTGAATATTTCAGCAGTCGTACGAGACGCCATTGCAGCAATGGGCTGATGAATTTGTCAGCCTTGGGTGAATTACACGACATGCCCAGTTCCACTTCATAAAAGCAAAACCCAAACCAACAAAAAGCTATTAAAAACAAAACAAGCAGAAAAACCACCCCAAAAAAAACACAACAAAAAGTGTTTTAATTTACCATGTTGTAATAATATCTTTCCCAGTCTTATAAAAAAACTGAACCAACTCTGCTGTAGCAATTGTAAAGAGCAGAACAATCAGTGGATGGCAACAGGAAAACAATTGAATCTTGAACTCAAGTGACTCTTCTGGGGAGGCTGAAGCCAGATTTATATTCTTTATGCAAAAGATTGTTTCTTTGAAGATGGGGAAAGACTAAAAGGGAAAAATACATGGTATTTGTAAATACCAACCTTACTCTATATTTCCCCCCACAAATAAAATCTTTTTGCCTGATAATACCTCTCTGGAAAGCTTGTATTTTAAGTCAACAAGACGACACAGAGAGAACTTTTTTCCTGCTGAAGTACATTTTCCTGATAAGCCATTCCTGACACACTAAAAAGCACTGGTTATAAAGATCATTTTAAGACATCAAAACAAATTACAGTTCTTAAAAACACTGAATAGCCTAGAGACCAAGGTCTGTGTATCTATTTTAAGGTTAAACAAATCAAATCACATCTAGAAAACTCTCTTCATGTTTTTAGTACAAAAAAAATAAACTGAAATTCAGTACAACACTGGAAGCAAGTATAACCTGTACATGCATTGGTTTCCATTGTAATATTAATAATTTCCATGAATTTTTTTAATCAAGGAGGGAAAAATGGTTACATTTCAAATTATGGCTTTCAAACACATTTATGCAGAAGACCAAATTCAGTCTATCAGTTAATATTTTGTCCCTTCCTTGTTTTGTGAGCTTGTACTAATGTGACATCGTGCTGGCCACTGGCTGGTCAGTGTGACACGGATGAGCAATGTCAGGATGTCTGTGCCTTTGTTCTAGGGAGCAATGCAGCAGCTGAAAGCATGGAAAAGGAGACAGCAATACATGACCAGCAAACATTTTGTGAAGCAACAGTGAGCCAATAAAGCAGCTTTCAAACTGCTCAATTTGAGCACGTGTGGGACAGGGATCTGGGTGCTCCACCTGCTTCCCCTGCCTGCATCCACAGCCTCTTTCAAGCAGCTGCAAGAGTAAACTGAGCAATGGGCCATGAGATACCAGACACTGGGAGGTACTTAACTAGTTTGTGCTTTTCCAGTGGATTTTCACAGCTATGAAGGCTTTTCCTAAGGCAGTCAGTGGGACAAAGTCCTTACCACAGAGAATACAGATATTTTCAGGGCTTATCTCATTTCCCTGTGCTGGAGTTCCCCAACACACACAGTGAATATTGCTCATGCTGCTGGCTCCCTAAAAGTTCACATGGTCCAGAACTGACATCCATATTCCTCTGCTCCAGCCCAAGGGTGAACTCCCTGCTTCCCTAGAAATATGGATGGTTCCCTTGAAGTTACACTGCTGCAACCATCACCACATTTCCCACCAAAGCCCTGTACCTGACCTGGCCAGCACAGCTGCACCACCCAGGACTGTCATTCAGGGTAACTGATTTAGTGCCTCTGCTGGTGCTGCCCTGGCCAGCAGTGTCCCCATGAGCCCTCACTCCTCACCTGCTGCCCTCAGCCAGCAGCAGGGCACGGACAGAGCCCCAGGACTGCAGGGGCAAAACGTGCCAGGGAGGAAATCGTGGGACTGCAGCAATTTGAAGCAAGATCCCAGAATCCCCCAAGCTTCAGGCACCCATGGCACAAACAAAGTTTTATCATCTATGAACCAAACACAGCAGATTATGTATTCCAAACACTGAGCAAGTAACATGAACTGCTGGAACATGCACCAATTTAATAAGCTTTCACGTGTAGGCAAGGCCTTTATTTTTCATTTCAAATTAAAGAAAACTTGAAAAAAAATCAGGAACTGGCCTATAAAGGATATTTCTTCAAATTGGATTCCAGTAAATTTTCTTTGCTACAGAAAATATCATTTCTCTTTTCCTACTTAGTTGTGCAATATAATATGTTATAATCACATTTAGCTGGAACAATAACAGTAGCACTTGCATAATAGGAACTGCAGAACCATTCTTGCTCAACAGCAGTAGCAGTGAAGTCATCTAAAGCTGAAGTAATGACTCTGCTGGTCTTAATGGCTTCTTCAAGTCTCAATTCAAAGGGAATTGGAAATACAGCTATTGGTGTGAACATTTTCCAGAGAATTTCTCATAAATCCAGATGATTTCATTACTTCTCAGAAAGTATCTTTAAATTACATGTAAAGGATCAACTTCACATTACAAATGAAAATGCCACATATGCAACCCAAAGAGATTTTAGTTAGAATGTCTAGAGTTGATGTTCAGTCTCAACTTTCACTTTGAAATTGCTGTGTGAAATTTCTTTAACAACATGTAGCAGACAAGCCCATACGATTAGTCTGCTTCCATTTAATCCCTAAGAGAAATTTCATAACAAAGGAATCAGAAAACATCTGCAGGCATTAAGTTATTTTCAACAGAAACTGTTTAAGTAGTAAAGGATCCAAATATGTTTTCAATAGCATTTTTTTTTTTTAATTTCCATTGAAGAAGGATTCACAGTCATTCTCCAGCAGCCTGGTATTTTTGTAAAATGATGTAAGACACAGAAATCATGTACCTTTTACAAGTTAGCTTTAAGGACACCCTGCAAACACAAGGATAATCTCTCAGCAAAGGCTTATCAAGCTGGATTTTAGGTTCTAGGTGCATAGGTTACTCGAAGGAGCACAATGTCTTAGTACAATATGGTTACTTTAAAAGGAAAAGCAAGATCAGGATTTAGACTAAAACAGAGAACCCCAAGGAAAGACATGAGGCAGCCTGATAGATAATTTTAAAAAATATTCCTGTCATGTTTTAGAATTATTTAGTCATTCTATAAGTTATTAAAGTTTACCATTTCTTAACTGATACTGTGAACAGCTGGAAAACAGATTTGTGGCAGAGGCTGACTTAGTGAAATTGAAAGTGACTGAAGAAGTAAACCTACTTAAATATATATCACAGTATAAATATTTATTTAATGTAAATGTATGAACAGTTGGAAGAAAAAATAACACTAGAAGAACAGGTAATTTTATTTAAGGAATCAATTTAAATCTTAGCAATTAAAAAAACCATCCTAACACAAACAGCTCACATTGTTCCAACCCATTTAAATGTTTGGGTTCCATAGCAGTCCCAGTCTGAACAAGAATGCAGTCACCTCTGCAGGAGCCCTCGAGGCACCCAGAGCTGATTCTGCTGCTCTGAGAATCATTCTGTGTCACCCCGTGCCCCCATGGGACAGTGACCCTTGGTGCCTGCACCACAGCCAGCTGCTGAAAGCATCTGTTCCCTCTAATGCTTGCCATTCTGCAAGGTCCTTCCCATAACATTACTGATTTAAATATTACTTCAGGTCAATTACTGCTTCTCTGGCCAAATAGTAAGCAACGTTTTAAAATTACATTTTAAACTCAGGTTTTTCAATCAGGGCATGAACAACAGCAATAATATCATCCTAGAGAACAGCATTTCCAAAGTTATTATGCTCTGGACAAAACCAGCATTAAGAAAAGCAGCTTATTTTAAGGCACTAAAATGTTTTGAAAAATTTTCCATTTCTCCTTCTAATTAAGACTGTGGCCAAGTAACACGTAACAACAAAAAAGCTTTTGTTGGAATTCCACCTTGCTGAGGACAAAATTCGACCAAAGCATTGCTAGGGGATTGCAAGCAATACATTTCCAAGGGCTGTCTTATAGAGCTGTGATATAAAAGGTTATTACTTTTCCTATAGAAAACCACCCTCCTTTTTGCCTCTGTGCTAACCAGTCTAATGCAATAGAAGGAATTTACATCCACAGCTAAGGAATGTTATGCTCCTGCTGGGGGATTGCAAATTTCACTGAAGTACATCCCACCCTCATTCTACCTATAAAGCATTCTGCATACCAGCAGCCTAGAGCCCAAATTACTGCACATGTTTCTTAAACTAAAAAGAACGTCCCCCAAAATAATAAAATAAAATTTAAACACCCCCCCCCAAAAAAAACAAAACAAAAACCCAACAAAACAAACAAAAAATCCCCATACAACCAATTTTACCTTGTTGATGGAAACTGTCAATGCTGGCTCCACTTTAGCCTCAATTTCTTCTGGTGAGTAATAACAAAGGAGTTTGCCACCTCTCAGTACACAATACAGCCTCCTCCAGCTGGTCAGACCTCCTACCATTTGCTAAGGGGAAGAAGTAGTGAGAAATTGCCAAACATAAACCTAAAACACAACCAATATTGCAAGGGGCACACATACCAGCCCTGAGTGATCAAACCTCAGCCTCACCAAATTCATTCCTACAACAAAGACTTTCTGTTACAGAACATTCCAATCACTGATATCTGAAATGTTAGCAGCACTTTAAATGTCTTCTGGTGTTTTACAGTTTTCACAGACTTGCCATGTGACACTAATAGTACAGAGCTGCTGGTTAGCACAGAATGAAATCTAGATCTGGTGTCTAGTGTAAAAAAAGAAAGCACCTTTATTAGCTACAGCAATTGCACAATAATAGAAATAAAAAGAGTATTTCACTTTGGAAATACACAGTACATTCAACAAATGTCAAGCAAAGACATTTGTCTAGAATTTCCACTTCCTCAAATGAATTTTCTGAACAGCTTTCATAAAACCATCACCGTTTCACAATCAGTTTAAAGCCTGTAATTCAGCACTCCTGACAAATGACCCAGACCCTCTGGCCCTCCCCTATCACCTTCTCATTTGCCCAGTTGTGCAACAAACCAAAACAGAGAAGCGAAGTGAGTTCACATGAATCATTTCTGAAGGGAGGAGTTTAGATGTGGCTCTGTTCAGCAGCCTGAGTCACCATGCTGGGACAGAACTCTTGTGGCAGCACAGCAAGGGCTGTGTGCAAGGACGAGAGCCACGGGATCACCAGGACTGATGCCATCAAGTACCACTAACTCTGAAACAAGAGTTTTACTTGATCTTTACTAACAGCCAAGGAAACATTGATTTCTCCATGCTCAGCCACTGAAGGCACCTTTGTGAATGTGGCTGTGAGAGAGTTTCCCCCTTGCTCCAGGCAGAACAGGTAAAGAGCAGCAGTTCTCCACACACCACTTCAGGGAACAGCAAATGCTCCAACAGCTGACTCAGTGACAGCTTTTAACAGCCCAGGATGCAGACACAGGCAAGGCCTCCTTACCTGCTGATTTAGAAATCCTGCCATCACATCCCTGGCCATGCAGGAGGGCTGCACAACTAAACGGCAGCACATGTTCCCATACAGGGGCAGCCAGAAAGAGGATTCCTCTGGGGGAAAGAAAAAGGCAAAAGAGACAAACACTCAGGTCTGAAAAACTGCCCTGAACATATAGTTTAGCTTTCTACAGCTGTTTTTACATTAAGATCCTGAGTCTAAATAAGCATATTTTCATATTTTAATAAGATTTAATCCTGTGGGATTAGATTAAAATTGATTTTTAGTCTTCAGGAAATGTTTTTTAATTGAAAAAATTAGTAAATTCCAAAATACTTTCAAGGAAAAATGGCAATATTGCTCTGCAAAAAAGAGTTGTTCTTACATAAAATGTGGCTCATTCCAGAGCTAGAAACTCTTTGAAAGGTAAGTGCCTGAGCCCATCCCATTGTGGCACACAGCTACATTCATACATGAGCACTTTGCTTCAGGTTGCTTCAATAAGGAATTTGGATCTGCTTTTGCCTTCAGCACTAGAGGAGCATTTAGGGTTCCAAGGAGTTCCTAATGAATAGGAATCACTCAGCTCCACTGTGCAATAGCCTTTCTCCTCTGTAATTAGAAGTAGGTAATGCAATGTTCCACTAATGTGACTGTCTTTGGTCAAGGTTTGGAAATGCTTGTAATGAACCAAATATCCAGGTATGTCCTTCCTCACCAGACTAAATTATGTAAATTAATGTCAGAAAAAGGAACTTCAAGAAGAAAGTTATAAAGTACTAATAAAGAAAGGATTACAAATATCAAAGATACTCAGAATTATTCATCCAACACTTCAAGAAAAAAATGCCCCATAAATCTTCAAATCTGTTCTTATTCAGAATTACTGAAATGTAAAGAAGGAAATTCCCTCTGAGGTCAAGTTTACCCCAGTAAATGATTTAAATTCCCAGAAGCAACAGTGAGAGTCCCATGCCTCAAGTTAACAATTGGAGGATGGCTTTTGGGAGGGGCTGTCCTTGCAGAAAATAATGGACAAAGTACCAAAAAGTGCAAACACCACCATCAGCTGCAGCATAAGCAGTCCCACAGTGCCAGCTCCAGGCTGGCTGCTCCCAACTCGTGCTGCCCCCAAGCTGAAGGACAGCAGCCAGCACAGACTGCAAGCACACACACTCTTCCATCCTGTGTTAAATCTGGGCCTCAAACAATCTCACCAAAATGAAGCAATTTTTCTTTTTCCTTCTGACTACAGAGAAACAAGCTGTTCTTCATTCTGATACCCTTCCTTGGTTGTGAGGAAGGGGAAATAATTTGTATATAACTCCAACTCACATAAGATGGAGATGCAAATGACAGAAGAAACTCCCAAAAGAATTAAATTTTCATCTGGACTTGAAATTTTACTCAACTTATAGTTTATTCAGCTGTGTACAGATGCCTGGTTTAGAGCCGTTAAATATTTTATTAAAGTTGTTCTATATTGAGTATCAAGAAAAATAATCTCTTTAAGCTCTTTAGTTTACAAGACTTTAATGCAAAATGTTACTGGTTTTTTATTTCCTTAAATTGATACCATATGTACTTACCATTTCCTGTAATGGTAAGGTTGTGGGTCCTGAAATTGTCCTCAGCACTTTCCAGCCCCAGAGTGGTGTATGCCAGCAAACTGAACTTTGCTCCACTAAATGTGAAAGAAAAGGCATGTTTAGGACATTGCTGCTTTGTGTGGCTCAGGCAGTCATTAAAGGGAGTCCAGACACACCTGAGAGACCACATTTGGGTACAAGGACACAGCAAGGGGCAGGGCAGGAGCTGGCAGTGACCACAGACGGACACCTCCAACCTCTCCCCAGCCAACTGCTGTGTCTGTGGCTCTCCCTGTAAACCCTGCTCCACATTCTGTCCTGTCCTTCCCAGACCTCATCTCCTGCCCCGGGTGCACCTCCAGTTCCAGGCCAGTGCCATCCCTCCTTCCAACCCTTTCTGCTGCCTCTCTCTGGCACCTGCAGGCCAGGACCCCTCTCATGGTGTCCCTGCCTCCAGCTGGGCTTGTGTATCTTCCTGAAGGGGCAGCAGCAGCCAAACAGGCCCCAGGCTGTGCCATCCAAACCCTGCACCCTCTGCATGCTCTGAGCACCTCTCTCCTCCAGGCACACACCAAGGAACTTTCAATAGGAGTTTACAGCTCTTATTTCTAGGCCTAAAGCAATTAGGTTTGGTAATAGGTTCCAAAATTCCTAAAGTTAATAGAACAACTGATGACAAACTTTATCTGAAAATACAGGTTAAAAATTAAAAGGCATTATAATGCTTCTCCATGTTGCTCTGCTCTTTGCTTTGCCTATGCAGACTACACTTTATAAACCAGTTGTTTATACATGTATTTTTTATATAATCCAATAGATTGATGATTCACAGGCAGAAATCTGTACAGACATCCTATGGTCAGTTTTGTAGCAGACAGGTTTTCTTTTCACTTACTGGACTTAGAGGTTTCAGAATCTTTTATCTTAGTTTTGCATTTTGCCTAGGGAAAAAGTATCACTCTTACAATTCAGCACAGTGCAATTGTGGAATGCAGTTCTTGGAATAAACTGGTATAAATTTAGTACTTTTAACCTTTTCTCTAAAATACTCATTGGACCAAGTAACAGATTTATAGTCCAGCAGTGCAGTAGGAATTCCACCTGGCTAATGGCAGTTAGAACAAAGTTCACAAGAAAACAAACCCCTCCAAATCACTAACTACTCTCCCCAACAGGATCTAGCACAAGATCCTTAAAATAACTTCAGTAGAACACAAGAAAGCTTAGTGGTGTAAAAGCTGAGAGGACACCAGTGAACTAAGATCATCAAGAACAGTTTTCCATCTTAGTATTGCTCAAATTTTATTTTTCTTACTAGCACAGGGGGAACACAGAGTTGTCAGACCTTTGGCTGTGCAGATAAATAAGGAGAGTGTCTACCTCCCCCTAGCCCTAAGGACAGAGGAGGAGGAAAAGTAGGAAGTTGGTCGGAGGGGAGGTGTGTTACATATCTGTCTCCAGGGAACAAAGAGAAAATTAAATACAATAAAACATGCTGGGTGAAAAACCACTGCTATGAAGCACTTCAAGAGGGAAATCTGAACAAAGACCCATCAGCATTTGTGTATATCCCCTGCTAAACTGTTCCTTAACAAAAGATCCTTCACTGATTATGCTTGACCAAGCAGTTGAGCAATGCATTACCATTCTATTTAAAGTGTACCAAAAAGTTCAGTTTCTTCTCACAGATAAAACTGCTGTGCTGATTCTAAAGTTACTTTTTTTTTTTCTAAAGCATGACTAATTACCACAACAACGTTGCCAAAAAAAATAGCTACTTCACTTTTAAAATATGCTCCACAGTAACATTTTCATTCTAAAATACAAGTCATTCCTTTCAGGCAGCTGCAATATAATTTAGGAAAGTTTTATCTACAGATATTTTTCAGATTTAACTGGCTAATCAGGATTGTTGACTGTGTTTTTCCTTTGCATTTCAGAGAATTAGCTAACTGCCTTAAATGGCAGTTTCTTTGTTTAACAAAGAATAATCTGCCTGCTGCATCTCATTCAGTACTTTGCATATCTGGAGTATTTTTCCATGTAACAACTTCATTAAAAAAACCCAAGCAGCTCATCCCCACAACATGCCTGTGGCAAAGGCTCATTGTTAAATCTGTTTACTGATCAAGAGACAGAGGCACCCAAGTTTGCACACAGACCTGGGTGTGGGAAGGTGTAACTGTAACACTCTATCCATGTATGCTAATTAAGACATCTTCAATTCCAGAATCTATTCCTAAATATTAAACCCAATGTTAGAAATCCCAATCTCACTTCATTCTTTCAGTGTGAGTGAAGGAGTGAGTGGAAGACTTGTGAGGTGAAAAAAACTAAATTCAATATGCTCAATATTCAATCAGATCTTAAATAATAGAGGGTAAAACCAAATCTAACCTTCAGGTGCTAACAAGAACCCAACCATAAAGTGAGGCCACCAGATTGGACTGTGTACCTCAGCTCAGTGTCACTGGGGATGTGCCAGATCACACACAGACAGGGAGGCTGCTGCACCTTCAGCCCAGGGCGGGACAAAACATCAAACAAGCAGTGCCTGCACAGCCAGGTCTGCACACCAGCAAACAGCACTTGAGGGACACTCTCCAGTGATTTCTCCAAAGGGCAACCTGCTTACACTGCAATTTAATAGCAAAACTGCACTAAAAATTTTTTTCTTCTATGAAAAATGTAAAAAGAAAAAAAAACCATTAGAATTGAAAACCTAAGCAGGCAAAAATTGTATAGAAACTAAATGAGGGACAATTAAGAGAGAATGTCAGTATACTTCAAATTAACTAACTTAAGCAACCAATCAAGCCCTTTGTCACTAAGCTTTTTCAAGAAGTTCCAAGTCTGAGAGTTTCCTCACTAACCAGAGAGATTTCTAAGCCAAGAAGTTTGAAACAGAGGGATCACAGAGTTTTTTGGGAAATGGAGAATTTCACTCATGTGTGCATTGGAAAGGAAAAGGCTTGTACAAATGAAATCTACAGAGAAAAGGTGTTCGCATAATAGAGCAAGTTCACTTTTTTGTTGCAGTTTAATTTCCCCTGCTGGACTGGTAAAACTCTCTGGGAATACTTGAAAGATCTCTTGTAATCTTGCAGTCTCTTCCCTTTTATAAGGGCTACATACCAAGGTCTAACTAATATAAATCCTTGGGGAAACCTATAAAAAAATTGACAACTTATTTTCTGCCTATAAGAACCCATTTCTTTCCAAACAACTATTTTAATCACCCAGCAAGGCCATCATTTAACACTTCATTGTTCATTTAATTGTGTTAAGAAAGTAATAGCCACTGTGAGATGATTATCTAGAGTAGAAACAACAAACTTCCAAGATGGAGGGAAGGAAAATTCAATTGAGAAAGCAAAAGCAAAACCCAGGGGAGGAGGCAGCTGTTTAAATTGCCTACTGGTGCTTTTCCTGAAAAGACAGGAATCCATACTGGGCAGAGAAGGCAGTGGTTGCATCTGATCCAAACTGGGTCTCATGGCTCAGCTGAAGCACGGCCACCTGACATGATGCACATTGAAAAATGCATTGTCATTAGGGGGAATCCACTGGAAAGGCAGTGATAAAATTTGTTTTGCTCTCTGGATAAGATGTCTTGGGTGTCTATTTTTGAGTCAAACAGAAAAATCAGTTTACAGTTATATCAGGTCAACAAAGATAGAATATGCTTGAATGTTTCCTTTTAAAATCCCAGCAAATAAATATATGAAACTAAACTAAGACTAAACACCAAGCAAGAATTAAGCATTGATTCTTTATTGTCAGTTTCCAAAAAAAGGAATTCCTTGAAAACAATTTATTTCTAAAAAAATATAAATCAATAAAAAACTGATGCTATTAATATTTGCAAATTCAGTATTTGGCCTGCTTAAATCCCAATGAAATTGAAGTAGCTGGAAAATATTAGTAGGCAGTTAATTTTTAAAAGGAAACAGGTAAATTATTGAGAAAAGCACTTATGAACACTGAAAATCAGTAAGTCATTTTAAAATGTCCTGTGCTAAAGTCAATTCAGAAATCTCTTTCTAAGTAGCCATAAAGTGCCTTTGGCAGTGCAGAGTTTCAGTGGAATTAGGGCAGAGGGTACAGGAGGGAGTTCTCCTGCCTACATGCACAACTTTTGCTATTTCACACATCTTGGAACTTTTACACTGATCTACCTGCCAGGTATGAGCAACGCTGGCTGGGTGCAGAAAGAGTGTGGGGGAGGAAATAAACAGGGAAGGGGGGAGGAGAAGAGGTGGATGGACAGAGTCACACACAGACTGTACAAGCTCAGCTTCCCCTAGAGATCAAACCAAGAATATTATTTTGATAATTAGCAGCTGGCTGGCTGTGGAGCACACAGATAAAGGCTGCTTGTGTGTTTCAAGATCAGAACCAGGCCCCAAGGCTCAGCGACATGGTTGGAATTCACACCTACTTTCTCATTTCCTATTTAAAATGTAAATTTTTTTTCACTTGGGCAAGTAGAGAAAAAAACCAGTTTCTTGGCAGTTTGCCAAAAATTCACAATTATATTTGGCCTATTTCTGTTTTAAAAGCTACAAAACCAGAACATCAATATATGTGGCTTACTGGATGACTGGGTCAGCAGGCAAGAGGGGTTCAGTGCTGTCTTCTTGCAGTGCAGCTTTGAGTTTCTTCCCTGTAGCTTTGCTGAGGGATGTTTTAAGTTTCTTTGCCAGTTTCTTAGGAGTGTTTGTTATGCATAAAGACTCCTCTGTACAGCAGCTATACACTTCAACCTTCACCTGGAAATCTGGGCTTGCTTCATCACTGAATGGGGGAGGAGAAAATTTCAGAGCATTTGTTAACAAACTGTGTGTGGAGCCAAGGAAAGCTGCTGCTACTTTATAGATTAAATAAGATATTTCTAATCAAGGGAAGCAATGCCAGACCATTCAGGCACAGATACACATTAATATGGAATTAAGGACTAGAGTACACAGTAGTAACTTGGCACTGGGGTCATGAGATGGTAATTGCAGCATAAACAATTACAAACAGGAAATTCAACATTTAGGTTAAAAATGGAAAAAACACCCACGTTATGGAAATACACAGGCAAGACATTCAAACACACTTAAATCTGCCCTCTACTGTTACACAAAAATCACATGATTGGAAACCTATCCCTGCCTATGGTCCTAAGTCAGACTGAACTGTTTAAAAGACATCCTAGCTGCACCTCATCCCCTTCAAATTACTGAAAAAACTGCTATCTAATAAAATCTGTCCTTTCCAGCTTAACTACCTACTGCTGCATCCTCTGGCCCACAACCTTTCTCAGTTTTCAGTTTTACTGATTCTCTTGCTCTCAAGCTTAGTCATCAAGCCAGAAGCCTAACCTCATCTTTCAGATCCAAATCATGTCATTACACACATGCCATAATGAAATCATTCCAAAAGCTTTTCTATCAAGTCTTTTTATGCCTTGTGGGATACAAGGCAAGTTAGGGTGCCTTTTCTGCTTTTGTTGCAGTGCTTCACTGAAAATTATAATGGTTAAGTCTCATAATTTTAAGAAGCAGATTTAAATCTTTATCCCTACTCTTAACTTGAATGGGTGTTAAGGAGAGTTTTAAATTTGATTTAAACTCAGTTTTCAGGATCTTGATTTAAAGTTTTTGGTAGTTCTGGTTGTTCAGTCAGTCTTCCTCAGAAAACAGACTCTAAATTGTTGATATAAAAGGCAGAGAGTGGAGTCAAGCTCTGGTAGGTGTAACAGACATGAGGTGTTACATGAGGAAAGAGACTGTACCCTGCTGGACAGATAACATTTACACCTATAATGCCATACTGCTTTCAGGTTTTAGCAATAATTTAATGCTGTCCCTGAGATGTAAGTTTATCTCTTTATATAAAGAAAAATGCTTCAGCAGGGCAAAAATGAAAAGAAGTAGAGATCAACTGGCACATCTCCAACCAGCATCATCTTGTACACAAAACCAGCCTTCCAGAGATGGGGATCCTCCACCCACTAAAATGAACAGAGCCTCTACTGATTCCTTTGCCCTCAGCAAAACCTAGTGGACCTCAGCCAATCTTATTCATAATCACATCCACCTGCAAAAGAAAACAGCAATATTTGTACTTCATTCAACAGCAGTAAGTGATACTCACAATATGGTGACATTTTCAAAACAGATATCTGTGATTGCCTCATCCACAAGAGTCAGCTCAGTATCCAGAACCTGAGCTCCCATGCTGAACACACAGAACACGGCGCAGCGCTGCGATTCTGGGCAGGGCACAGAGAACCTGCATCAGCCACAGGGCACGGCACAGAACCAACACTGCCACGAAACAACCACCCAAACTCACTCACACCTCTAAGGAACTGCCCTCACATTCTCCCCACCACAAATTTTCATCATAGGATTTTATGATAATTAGCCTGTATAGGTAGAACAATATACACAAAGGGGAAAAAATGCCTACCTCTATTAGGAAGGAAAAAAAAAGTTGAGTAATCTGGTATAGTGTCTGCTAGCAACTTCAAAAACATTAGTACAAATGTAATTTTGTTTAGTAAAATTGATTTCACACAAAAAAAATAACATTTGATCCAAAGTCTGTATCATTTTATGAATGTGCTACATAGGATTAGGCTATTTTGCCATGCTTTGCATCTCTGACCCTATTGAAAATCAAAGTGAAATCAATGCCAGGTGACAGCTGGAACAGATTTAGGATTAATCTCCATGACACAGCAAAATGCATGTACTTGAAGGCTATCCAATAATACCCTCAACACCAACAGTCAAGTTTCATTTAAATTTCTCATTGGAAACAGCCTCCAATGCACTCTCTCAAGTGCAGACAAGACATAGAACAATGTGTTTAATCACAAGTTTCTCAGTTAACCATTTAATACATTCTTCTGTTGCTTCCTCTGGAATTCTTCCTCAGGTGGACTCTCTAGAGTAGGGTTTGAACACAGAACCACAGGACTTTGAACTAACTCCTCTAGCTACAACCAGCAACTTCAAATTACAATCATTTACACAACAAAGAGTAAAATACAGACCTAATGAAAGGTCAGAAAAGGGCTTGAAATGAGTATGAACTTCCTCATTCAGTTTAAATTTACAGGCATAAGCATTGCTTATCAGAGTAATTAATTACATCTTACATACTTTCTTTTTTGCTGAAGTGGTCAGAGCCTTTCCACATTAATGGTATTCGAATATCTAAAGGGGGGAAAAAAGAAGGAAGGGAGATTAAGTTATAGTCAATATTGTGGATCTGTGATCAAAACAAGTTACACAAAGTGTGCTGTTGCTTTTTCTGATGTTCTGGTGGTAACAGGGCCTTCCACCCAAAGAACAGCATAACTATTCCAAGATTATTATCCACATCAAAAGAAAATGCAATCATTAGTTGAACTTGAAGCGTCATTCCTGTTTAGAAATTATGCTGGAATAAAGAATATTTTAAATCTCCTTTGAAAGTACCTGCAATAGCATTTCAGAGAAGCTGTGTAACATAGTTCTCAGAGGTGTTCTCTGAGCCCATTATTATGCATAGATGTAAACCAAAATCCTGCTTGCCTGGTGCTGAAAACCACTCATCCCACTGCAAGAGGAAAACCTTCCTGTTTTAATGAAAAGACTGGGATACTTATACTGCCAACACTTCAGTCTTGTTTTGCTAACCACAGAGAAAATACCACTTGCAATCACATTCCCAGTGAGAATTGTCTCAGTCAGCAAAAAGAGTTTAGAAATCTTTTTTCTTTTAACACAAAAATATCCTTCTACTTCAGAACCACAGTAGAGAGGCAATTACAAAGCCATTATTTTAAATCATGCCTGTCATTTTAATATTAGGAAAGTATTTTCTTCACTAAATTTTCCCATTTATCTACTAAACTCAACATAGTACTAAGTGACATTTTCCTCCAGCTTAGAGGACTCAGGTGAAGACATAATGTTTTTTATTAGTCCCCTGTTAAAAGACAAATGCTGTGAGGGCTTTATAAATCCAAGCCTGATTTCTGAAGTACAAGGGTGCTGTTTAAAAGGATATGCAATATATTAAGTGACACATGATGGCAGCAGTGAACAGCATGAACTCAGCTGTCTTGTGACAAAAGTCTTCAATATTGTTATAAAGAAGCATTGCTGACTCCAGTGTTGTCTTCATATGAGAATGATGGAAAAATTCACATTCATTATGCTAAGATGCACAATGGTACCAGTTATTTTGGCATCAGATTGTCATGTATTCCTACAGGGGCTTACCCACAAAATTTAAGTGAAATCACATTTAGTCACTCTGTCTCAGAAGGTAACTGAAAAATTCAAATTTCAGTTAATTTTTATTATGAGACATCTTATTATAAAAGCTATTTCAATATTGAAACTTTCAAATTCATCTATTTTTAAGTGTTCACGAAAACGAAAAAACTTTCAAGTGAACTACCAGCATACAGCTTTAGACTTCTAACTTCCTAAAAATCAATACATCACCATGATCTGAAACTGCCTTTCACTTCTAAAGATGCATTTGCATAGCAAGCATTTCTAAAAATAGGGGGTTTTACACAAAGAGAAGTAGTTTCATTAAAATCATTACAGAAGTCTCTCAAACTTTTAAAAGATATATATATTCATCTTTGTCAGAGACAAAGCACAGAACATTTCTTTCCTAAAATACAAAGGTCTCAAATCTACATTCATGTGTGAAAACAGTTACAAACAAAAGCTTCCTCTGTCTTCAATCATAGCAAACTCTGAATGACAATGTTAATGCACTCGATAGCCCTTGTTAGCAATTAGAGCACTAGATTAAGGATTACTTCTGTGTGCCACTTTCAATATCCTGCTGGCTGAAAAATTTACACCTTGGTCAGAAAATCATCAGGGTATAGACAATCAATCCTGGAACAAGTTTAACATGATACTTGTAAATCAGTTTTCAATTCATTCTTGGACTGAAGGAGCTGTCATTTATCAAAAACAAAGATCAATTTTCACACACCTTAATTTCAGTTACCATTAGCTGTAAATCTGTGTGGATGCAAACTGGATACATTCAAATACTACAATTAATCAAATTTAAACCCAATGATCCCTTTATAAAATTACTTTAAATTATGATCATGCTTTTTCATCAACATTTGATGTATTGTCTTCTGACAAAAAAAATCGATTGGTACAATAACATAAATGACATAATTTATTCAAAAATATGGGGGATAAGTAAAAATGATAGAAGTGTGAAAAGCTGTGGATTAAGGAATGCACTTCCCACACAGTATCTGACATAGCTGCTTTCTGTAGGAGCATATTCCCCAGCAGTCCTGCACAGCTCTTCCCAAACTTCTGCACTTGGTCACGACTGCCCTACTTTTTTGGTAGCCATCATCTGGCATGCACTAACTATGTGACACACTAATAAATTTATAAGTGGATGGATTGCTGAGGGTAGAAAATCAGGAGGTGACCTACAGAAAGAATAAATCAGCAGAGGCCAAGAACAACATTTAGGCTTCCCTGCTGTAAACTGGACCTGGCCAGGCTTCCTGACACCAGTATGTGAATGGGGGGAGGCATGGCAGCAGCCAGCACCCCCAGGCTGGGCTGCACAGAGAGGCAGTTTGGGCTTCCTCCCCTTCTCCCTGATCTCTGCCACACTTCTGAGGCAGAACCTTCAGTTCTGAGAGCCCCTGTGTTGGTAACAGTGCAGAATCATTAACAGACAGCACCAAATACAAAGTGGTGTATTTCACCCCCTATGGTCTTATTGAAACAAACTAGCTAGATCTTTCATATCCTAAGCAAGTTTTCCATACTGTTTTAAGAAAACAGAGTTCTTAAAACATTCTGATTTTCTAAAGATAGAAAGCAGAAGTGTATTATATGACCCTAAAGTCTTCAGTGCAGATAGCTCTCCAAATTTGAAGAAAGGTGCAACCACAGCACAGACAGGCAAACAGATGCTTTCATCCAACTGCCATAAGGAGGAAAGACAGATACACATTCTGCAAACAGCTGTGCTGGCAAAAACATTATTGAACCATGTGCTCATCACTCTTCTCCTACTAGGAGTTACCTTGCTTAAAGATCACCCAAAATATGCAGAATTAACTGAAACAGTTTCAGCAGTGAGCTGTTCTACACTATTTTGTTCTTAATGCAGCAGGTCAGGGAGCACAAACAGATGTGTCAGCAAAGCTGGCAGAACAGCCACAGGACTGCTGAATGTAGTAACATCCACTACTGTCACAGGCAAACAAACCAATCAATCCACAGTGCTGAAGTTTGAGAACAGGCTAGAAAACAGCCCATGAGGAATGGCTGTTAAATGTTGTTACTAGCCTGCATTGAAGCCATAGCACTGCACCTTTGCTGTAGTAATGCATTGCCTAAATAACATTTGCATACTAGTTATGATTCTGCTCTTAATTTGTTAGACATCCCTATACTATCACTTCAAAGTCTGCTGCTGTGGGGAGAAACAAAGTTTTCAGCTCACTCACACTGGTTTAGCTTTGAAATGCATTCAGTGTTTAGTGGCAAACAGCAAAGAAGTATTTCCCTCTGTGCAATGCCCTGTGAGTAAAATGGAAATAGAGGGTAGGACCTTCAACAGCCCATGTGTAACTTAAGCACAAGTCCCCTTGTGGCATTAGAGAATTGATACCTCTGAACCACATACACACTTTAAAAATACCATCTTTTCTGTATAGTTTGTATTAGAAGACACTGTCCAGCTAATTAGCATCTGTAATTAAGTGACTCCCCGGCCTCTTACCTGATATAGCAACCCTTGCTCTGCATGCCGTCCGGTCTTTTGTCCCATTCTCTGAAGACCTCCAGAAAGAAGAAAAGAAAAAAGATATTTAGATCTGTGCATTTAGATATCTAAAACTCAACCCTTTAAACATTAAGAAGTGTCAGGATTTTCATATTAAAGCTCATTTCAAATGCTTTTCTTTAAAGTTAATTTTGGTATCTCTGGTTTAAGATATGAGTCATTAATTTCTTAAGCATAATCTGGGAGGAAGGTACACCACCATTTTTAAAAATTCCTTAGAAGACTTTACTCCAAAGTAAAGTCACACACACATCTTCCTTGTCTTTTCCAGCTGCAACAGGATCTAATACATTATCAATTTTTGCCTTCTGTATGTGTCAATGAGGACGCAACTTAATTTATTGGTTCTATTGTTGTTTAAAGAATTGCCTCCTCCTCTATTAATAAAATGAAAATTTCTAGCTGCTAGCAGCATCATGACTTCCAGAGGCAGTTAGAATATCATCAGAACTCACAGATGACAAATCCTAGAATTTTCTCTCTGCAATAATTAAGCCTTAAACAAATTCCAGTCTGAAGCAAATACCAAAAGAAAAAGAGCTCCAAATGGACTATCAAGTACCAAAGATATAATTTAAATGATAAAGAAATAACTCTATAGCATGCATCTCCTCTAATGGCCCCCACGGGCATCTCAATAGCCCTGAAGACAGAAACCCAAGCAATGCATGGCAGTCACACAGCAAGCACACAATGTAACTGTTCAGATACATGTCCAGTGTCCCTGCCTGGTGGGACATGTGCCACCACCATTCTGTGCTCACTGACAAACACAAGGAGTTGAGTAAATCAGCACATATACACACTTGATATTATTCCATCACTAAAAACATATATAAAAGATAAGTCACTGAAAAACTCATGTTATTAGAAAAAGCAATACAAATGCAGTAATTACAGAATACCACATGTATCATATGCCAGTTTTCAAAAGCAGCTTCAGAATAGTGGACAGAAAACACTGCTCTTTCCTCCAACATATTTCTCCTATAAGGGAACATTTCTCAGACTGAAAAGTAGTGGAACTGCTCCTACAGACACAATGAACTGGAGCCAAGCATGTACTCACAGAGTTCGTATTTACACTAAACTGCAATATAATATTCCAATAAATTACTAACCTGAGAGCAACAGTGTCTCTGCACCACGATTCTCAGCATTGCACCCCAAATAAACTCCATTTAGACCAAAATTTTGTAACATTATTCAAATAAAACACACATACTTTAGCTTCATCAGGAGTTATAAAGTGAGAATATTTTCAGCTACTTTTCTTCCCACTGTTACATTTATCACTTCGCTGTAGTTAGCATAAGCGGCCAGCAGAGGGTACCAATTAACCGTGATGGGGCCGTTATTAAAGGACCCTTGATAACCATAGAAAGCATGAAAAATACAAATAGCTGTGTTCTGTCTTGGATAGCTTTGTTTTGACTTGGCTAGGCACCTTTTTGTATGCTAACGACAATCAAGAAAATATGTCCATTTGTGTTACTTGATACTAAATTAATGTCAAAACTAAAATCTACCCAGGAAAATATGACTTGTGTTTCATTTTCTAAAGTAAAGAGAAGATAATGGAATTATTTCATAACGTAATGCTTTAAGGCAGAAGTAATTTATGTTTAGGAGATAAGGAAGGATTTCAATCCACATTCCTAGACAGACTGTGAGTGAGTGCCTGCTGGGAATTTGAGCTGTTACTCACTGCTGCTGCCCCGGGGCCTGCAGCTGTGCCCTGTAGGCCCGGATGCGAGCGTTGCACACCAGCAGGTTCTTCACAGCGCGCAGGAGCTGCTCCCTCTGCGTGCTCACTGCCAGCAGCCTGCAGATCCCCTCCCGCATGCGGAGCTCAAAGTTCATCTTCTCTTGGGTGTCACAGTCCTAGAGATGCAAAAAAACCCAAAGGATTAAACTAAAAATTGACTAAGAGTGCTCTCAATTTTTTACATCCTCTGCAGCTGGGATAGAGAACTCTAGGTTTTAATTATGCACAGCAATTGCAATGGTTCCTGAATGCAGAATGGTGGTTCTCTCTTCAGGAATAAATGAGTAAAACATGGGACAAAACAGATTTACTATATCCATTATACATGCAAATTCCAATCCAAGATTAACTCACTGTACCATCTGAAAGTTACTAAAATTTTATGTGCCTCCATGTGTCATTCATAGAATAATAATAACATATGGTCCTAGAGAGGGTTAACTGAACAAAGCCTATAAATTAACAACTCACTTTTAACAGTGACCTCTACTAAAATAAATTTTAAACTGAAGAAAATGTCTGAAATATTTTAAATCAGAAATTCAATCTCACCACTTCTTCGACTGTCTTTAAAAAATTAAAGAGAATCTGTTTTTTCCAGTTATGGTTGATATGAAATTCAGGTAACAGCAAAAGGGAAAAAAAAAGGAGACTGATCCCAATACTCAACTGCATCAGGCCCTGAACTGAAAACAGCTGTGGTGGCTTCAAGACTATGCAGGCATCATGTCAGGCACACTTTTCATTGAAACAGTGAACTAAACTAAACATGGCTGGCAAGTCACTGGAATTCACCATCACTGTATTTTGAAGGAGTGGGGGTTTTTAAGGTTTTATAAAAACTGCTGAGAAGTCAACTTCTTCCTGCTACTTTCACAGAAAAAAATTATAAATCTGCATTATTCCTCACTTGCAACTTCAAAAAGGTCAATCTACAGCAGGCCAGGAAATAATGAAGGTGAAGGACCACAGAGTGCTGTCTCCCAAAGGCCACTAGATGCCACTGATGGCTGATACACATGACCTCGTGTTGTGGCTGTCCCTGGCCAACCCGAGTATTTATTTCTGACACGTGAAGAACAGAGTGAGTAACAGAATGCTGTCATGGTATTGCAGGGTTGCATTGCAAATACTTTGCAGGCCGGTGAAGAGCGACGCTTTCCCATTACTAAACAAGAGTGCCTCTGCTACCTCTGGAATTAACAAGTTCATGGTTGGTTGGTGGTAAATGGCTCCCAAAGCTCACATCAGAGATAGAGAAGTTCTGCTGGTACTCTCAACAGCTGCTATATGAAAGCCTGGGACCCCGTATGGCACCACAGACTATCCCATTTTTAACCCTCACAGGTTTGCTTTTTAAAGTTTCAATCACAGCCAGAAGGAGATAAAGCAGGGCAACAACATCTCTGCATTCTCAGCACCTGCATCTTTATTCACACTTTTTCTTAGGACTCATCCCAGAAAAGAAAACAAAAAAAAAAAAAGAGGAGAGCAGTAAATAGCTTTCATCCATCTTCTTTTCTTCTGAGTCAAATTTTACACGGCTATGAAAACCCTAAGCAAGGCCCACACCTGTCTCTAAGAAATAATTACTTATTCTCTGAACCTAAACTAATAAATCAGCTGCTACAAAGCTCCAAAGAATGAGATCCTACTTCCCCCTAATAATTCCCAAGACAGCAGGCCTCAGCACTGCCCTGGCTCCTCTCCACATCTATCACCTGTTACAGAACTACAGTGAGGAAATAAACATTCCTATTTGGGGCATCTGCATGTACCCATACTGGCTTTCAAGAACTGCACAATGCATTCAGTCCACATTACATCTCAGCCAGGTTCACATAAAATATTCTGGACTAGCAGTAGGTGGCTGTTGGATAGATAGATAAGATAGCTTAAATAACCACACTATGTAAATCTCATCTGAATGAAGGATTTAGCAGCCTGATTTGGGAATGTATAAAGTTCTTTGTGCCTACCAAAAGAGATGGGTCAGCTTTTTTTCCCCACCATTCTGTCTAAAACTACAGGCACACCATCTGGACTCGGAGGAATGACACAGCACTGTATTGCCATATGCTGTCTACCAGCACACCGTTCCCTTGTGAGGGCCATCCTTCCCCCCCAACGGCAGCACAACCCAGACCAGAGCATTCACAGCTGCGGGATTTTCAGCCCCACACTCAGGAGCTGCCTCAGCAACGCTTCTAAAAAGTGTCTTTGTATTCCCCACATAAGTATACTCAGTATAAGAAATGTCTAGTATTAAAAAGTCACAAAACAAACAAAAATACCAACAGCTGAAAAAAATATACGGATGCTGCTGAAGGTAGAAATTTTACTTCATTTAATTGGTAACTTCATCACAGGCTTTCAGATTCTTATTCCAAGGTACACTTTTGATTTACTGCCACAGTGGTTTACATCTAAACCCTACAAGTCTAAACCCCATAAGTATAGTATATCTTTTTAAAGTAAGCAAGTAGCCAGGCAGTGGGTACTCTCCTAAAACAGGGGCAATACAGTCAAGACACCAGCTTGGGCATTTTGCAGGTAGACAAAACAAACATTTGTTTTGTCTAAAAAACAGAGAAAGAGCATTTGCTGCAATTGAAAACCACAGATTCACAGACACTCCCGAGCTCAAGTTATTCGGGTTTTTAAGCAACTCGAAGTGTAAGAAAACCCCTCATGAATCGGAAAACCAAGGAAGATTAAAGAGGTGCAAGGAAGCAGCTCCGAGAGCCTGCAGAGAGGAGGGTGAGCGGGGGGCCCAGCTCGGCCCGGCCCAGAGCAGCCGCTCTGCCGCGTCCCCCCTCAGGCGAGCCCCCTCAGCTCCCACAGGGCGCGGGCAGCCCGCGGCCCCCACAGACCCGAGCTCGGAGACAGCGCAGCTCCCGCCCCCCGGCACCGCCCGCCACACCGCCCCCGCGGCACCCGAGAGTGTGGCCCGGGTCGGGTCTGCCCTGCCCTGGCGGCCCCGGCACTCACCGGCCCCGCGGCGCCCGGCCCGCCGGGCTGCTGCTGCTGCCGCCTCATCATCCTCGTCCTCCTCGGCGGCGCCGCCGTTCAAACCTCCCGCCCCACAACGGCCGCGGCCGCCCCGCCCCCGGGCCCAGCAGCGCCCCGCGGCACAGCGGCCGGCCGGGCTCGCTGGGAAAGCCGCAGGGCTGCCGACTGCAGCGCTAACCCCCTCGTGTTTAGCCACAACAGCCAGTGCCAGAAATAAAGGCCAGGACAGTGCCTGTCTTGGCTTCTTCCTTCCCTTTTAATTTACTTTCCTAAAACAGGCTGGTGCCGCCTCTTTCTGATGAGTGCCCTTACGGGGTGCTGCTCACGGCAGCAACCACTGCTGCCCCAAAGCATGCCATGTATTTTTAACCCTGTTCTTGGGTTCCTGCAGTTCATCTAATTATGCATCTTTAATATGATAGTACTTCAATAGCTGCACTAGTAGCACGTGTTGCTAAAAGTATACTGTTATATACTGAGTAAAAGTGCATTAATTATTCACTAGATTGACTGGAGAGGAATGGGAGTAACATCTCTCTTCTGCTGCCAGTTTTGCAGCTCTGTTTGTCTTCAGCAGATGAGACAAATGAGCCAAATAGTGTCTCCCATCCATTCCTCATCCCTGATTTCTTGGCTTTCCTCTCTGAATTCCTCCTTGACAGGTGATGGTCAGAAGCACAGATCCTCATTGCTTTGCACAGGGTTGTCAACATTTGTGGGAAGTAAAATGTGCTGGAATGAGTGAGATATACAGTGTTGCTAACAGCTTTCTACAGAAGACAGAAGTCTCCAGGCTAACATATGCTTATTTAAAATATAAGAAAATGCAGTTAGGAAGGGAAAATTTTAAAAGCCTTACTGCTTCATTGGGATTTCACATAGGTGGTCAGCAGTTCAGCTGGACCCCTGACATTTACAACTGGGGCACAAACACAGTGGGCTAGCCTTAGAGGAAAATCATGAACTTCTGGACCAAAACTATGTATTCCTTGGGGCAAGGCAGGGGACAGGGAGCTCTGCTTCACTCCAGAGTGCTCATTTCACCTGGAGGCAGAGATGGCAGAGGCAGCTGTTCTGGAGTTCCTGTCTCCATCTTGGGCCATGTTTCTTAGGGCAAGGAGAGGCATTCAAATATTCATTAAATACCTTCATGCCATCGTGAAATCGTCTACATACCACTGGCAGGGCACCTGCCACAACTGGGAAGCCCTACCCTGTTGCATATAGGCAAAACCTTACAAAATAAGGAAGGGCCTTGTTACCCTTGTAAAATCATGGCTCAGGCCTGTTACTTCAGCTGAACAGAAAAAGACTATGGGAAAGTGACTCAGCTGAATTAGAGGTAGAAAAACAAATTATATAACCATTATGTGTTCATATTGTGGTTTATGGTTGTTGGTTACATTTGTTGCGCTTAATTAGAATGTAACCGATAAAGGCCTAACTGCTTTAAAAGGCCTGGTTTTTGCAATGAAGGGCTCTCTTGCACCTGCCTGGGGAGTCTGCATTGCTCTGCTTCATTACACCACTCCAGGTTATATATCTTTAGGTGCTGTGACTTTTCCAAAAAGTCTTTGTCCAGTTCATTCAGAGGAGAAATCCCATCACGGAGCCAAAAGGCTTTTGCTTAATCAAGGTATGATACTTAGAGCTGCATATGGACAGCCAGTATAGCTAAGAGTGAGCTTAAGGGAGGTTTAAAGAGAAGTCTCCACCCAATCCTGGTGCTTCATGCACCCAGGATAAGCCCTGGGCTCCTGTCTCTGCTGCAGAGTTCAGGATTTTGGATACAGCAAAAGCAATCCACCAAATGAGGGGAGAACATGAGATGACAGATCAGTGCCCTTTTGCTTTACAGTATGGCATGTCTCTTAAAGTGGGGTCTGGCCTCTCCTGAATCACTCAGGGATGGGATTTGAGCCTCAAAAATCTACAGGGCATTCTAGGCTACAGAAGTAAACTAGAAACAATAAGATGTCATGGAGTGGAATTGAGCCAAACAGGTGAAAGTCTCAGGTTGACTGAACCATATTATCACTGAATCACTGCTTGACCCAAGTTGATCCATAAAGCCTTGACTGAATGGCTGAAACTCTTTGATGAGTTTGATGTAAACTGTGGGAGCAGATGGAAATTATAACCTTACTGCAGAGATAAACAAATAAGGAATTAATTACTGTAACTCATCCCTTCACCAACTCACCAAATAGTGCCCTAACACAGAAAATTGAAACAACCTGTGAAAAAGACACAGACACACTTCCTATCCAGCATCATCCCAAGCAGTTTGGGTTAGACTCTAGAACAAACCCACTGGTTCAATCTCTGCCTCCAAGACCCTAGAGAACAGCTCTCAGGTACACACCTGCAGGGTTTGTCTAAAGCCAGGATGACTACATGGAAACAATCAAAATCACTGCAAAAGGACAAGTTATGCCCCAAATTATTTCAGGCAATCAGCAACTCTAAAACCATTTTGCTAGTGGTGTAGACAGCTCCCAGGAATCTGTGGCAGTTGTCCAAGAATTTTAGATGCTAATTAGCATGGTTTTACAGTACAGTCTGTTCAGCAAATCTGAGTCTTAATAAAGTCCCAAAATGTGACTGCTAGTAGCATAAAGAGCCCGTGCCTGCAGCCCTTACATGCTCCTACAGACACTGACTTGAGCTGGAGCCCTTAAACCAGTGGCAGTTAAATGTGTAGGACTCAGCCCTAAGCAACATGAGTGGTGTCCTCTCAAGCTCAGTGCATACCTGCTCTTCAGCTGGTTCAAATGTGCAATTTTCCACTACATTAGGAATACGTTCTGCAAAGTCTGGCTTCTCACATTCTTGCACCTGTTTCTGTTTTGGTCCTCCATTGCATTCACTTTCTAGAGATGTTAGGTTTTTTCAATATAAAATTAGGCCTCATCATTCAGTAGATCTAATTCATGCTTAATTAAAAAATTAAACATTTCACCACACTTCTAGTATTAGCTTTTAAAGGAACGTGAGACTGAGGCTTTAAAAGGCATTTCTACAGGTTTAGAATGAGGTGAGATGTTCTTTCCACACATTATGTCTAGCTCCAACAAAGCTGTTCTGCTGCTGTTACAGCACATAAACTTGAAAAGAAGAAGGCTTTATGCCATCTAGATTATCCAGAGATTTGGGATTCAACTAGTAACTAACTACTCTGCTTGCTCCCTAACTGAAGTGTAAATGCAGCAGACAGCAACAAAAAAGGGAAGCATTGTAATCATGTTTTTTTCACCAGACAAACCTCCACTGAATGGCAGAGAAACCCAAAGGCACAACCTACAAAACAAGGAAAATCCTGCACAGTCACTGCTGCTAGTGCAGAGAAGTCAGAAGGAGGTAGGGTGAATTAAACAGGGGATCTATATCCTGCCTTCTGGGGTTTCTTAAGTGAAACATTTTTTTCAGATGAATCACACCATCCTTTTATTTGGCATTTGATTTGCATTGCAAAGCATTTGGCTTCCTTCTACTATTAGGGAAACTGGATAGCAGAGAAAAGATCATTGTCTATCTAAATCACTGTTCTGCTCAAGTGTTAGATCAGCATATTATTTTAAATGTTAGGCCCATCATTTTGGTTTAGCAGGTACAAAATGTCTACACCTACTCTTGACAGCACTGCAGTATTTTTCTTAATTTCTTAGTTCCCACAGCTTGCTACACCTACTCCTTGAATTCAGAGTGTGCCAGTAGAAATGCATTCAATTCCTCTTCAGATTTATCCTAAATAGAAATCTATGAAGATTTGTACTGGACACGTGGGAAAGAATTGCAAAGGCTTTTTATAACTGACTACTTATTTAAACTGAAGAGCAAACTGTTCCCATTGATTGCCACTGGCTTTGATTGCCATGGTGTGTGACCACTATAGATTGGTGGAATGGGCAGGGACTGGAGTTTAGGGTGTTTACCTGGCCACTTACTGGAGCTCAGTGACTCATTTCTTCATTTCAGCCTGCTGAGGTCAGTTGAAAGTCTCTCCATCTTTTAGCTGGGCAGAAAGGCAACATGGAGTCCTACAAAACAAAAATATGGGTAACTACCTTATTGTAATGCACTTCAGGCTCAGTTTTGATTGGTTGAGATGAAAATTAATCACCTGTCTGACAATGAGCTAAAGCTTAACCCTATCATGTTGAAAGTTATGGTAAGAGAAAACTTTATAGGCTCTTTCTTAGCTGAGCAGTGTGAAATAGGTTCCCTCTCTAAGGTAGTCATGGACCCAGTTGTTGAAGATGTCATCCTATACCATGCAGGTGCCCAAGCCAGCTAGGATGTATCACCCTTATCTTCCTGCCATAATTAGACAGAGCAGCCAGAACAGCTGAGAATAAACTCTTGCTATTTCAGGTGTTCTCAGATTAATTTTATCCTGAGAGCTTCTTCATCTTCTGCTCAAGTTTTTTTTAAACATTCTGCAGCTCTCCTCCAACTGCTATAATGCTCCCAATGGCACCAGGATCACATTCTGTATGATGCCATCAACTAAACATTGATACCAAGGTGCTTCAATAAACTATTTTGTTGATCATTTCATGTTCCTGTAGAATTTCTAAAAGAAACTGTAAAGGTTGAGAATGTACAAGGAATTATTTTTCCTTTATCCAGAGGCCAGAAACTGACTCGTCCCAGTATTTCTGATGTCATCCTATATTGAAATGCCTTTAGATTAAATTAATGTAGTCTTTTTGAATCACCATAAGAGATAAATGTACTCAAAATACATTTTATAACAGAAATAGTAAGTTACATAAAATCCATCCTCATATGAATTCAGAAAACAGTTCCTGAGATCAAACCTGAAAACAATCAAACTAAACATTGCATGACTTAAAACTGCAGTTTGATCATCCTCTAAATCCTAAAGTTGCCCAAACCCAGGACAGTGGATGAGTGACTAACCAAGGTACAGCAGTCACATGTATTCTGCTTGGGAGACCAGGGACATTGGTTTTGAAGCCAATTCACATGTTGTTCCCACAGAGGCAGAGATTCAAGCCCATCAGAAGTATCCTGTTGGACAAGGATCCCCCCAGGTGGCTGAGAGCTTCACTAGAAGCCTTTCTCCAGCTGAGAAGACAATGTGGACACACAGGATCTAACAAGGCACAAGTTTTGCAGCCTTTCCCTAAGTTTAGAAATCTACATGGTCTGTCTTTTCTATTCCACTTTTTATCTTTACAGCAGTTGAAAGAATGAGGTCATCTTTAATTCCTTTCAAAATCAAAGGTGATCAAAATTGGCTGCTTGACTCCATTGCTTATAGAGGGACATTTATACACAGAGAAATGGTGACACAAAAATAACACCGCTGCTTAAACCCAGAGAGGTCCTTTCAGCTCCATATTATGGGGACATTCCATACAAGGAGGGTATCCTGGAGATTCTACACTTCCTTACCATGCCTTTTACCAGGATTCCTCTGTTGGTTACAGAGTCCTGGTTTGATTTCTTGGGTATTTACTGCAGGTAGCATTTGGTGTATAAAATACCCGTGTGAGACAGCTGCATCAAATGTTTGCTAGGCAGTGTGCTGGTGAATTCAGTTTGTGTCATGGGACAATCTAACTGGGCACTCTGTGTGCTGGTTCCAGGTTAGGCCTGTTAGGATTTTTCTCAATTGATCTTGCAGAGACAAGGGAGAAGTCACAGGATCATTTAATGGATTGCCACTTTGAACCTGAAAAGGTGATTACATGCACTGAGAATATAAAAAAATCTAACAGTAAACTCCTATATGAGAAAATAATGCCAGAAAATCATCTTCCTTTTGAGAGACAGAGGACTCCACCTATTGCTGTGAGAGCAGGTGTAAACCCACTTCTGATAGCAGCCACCCAGGTAAAAGGAGCAATTCTCCAGGTAGCTCTTGGGACTGGCTTTCTTTTCTTTTCCTGAAGGTAGATGCAGGCCAAGTATTTACAGATGGACCTGTTTTTCCCAAACAATGCAGAATGTCTCTGCAGAACACAATACTTGGAAACAATCTCCATCTGAAGTGAGTTTGTAGTTTGGTCTGATTTTTCCAAGTACTGGAATATAGGTATCTAGGGAGAGAAAAGCAGCAAAGCAATGTGCTCTGAGACCAAGCAACTTCAGCTGCCCTCTGTGCAGCCACCTGCACTCCAGTTCCCCCTGCACTGCAGCAGAAGTAAATAGTGACTCACCCTTACCACTGCACATCTTGAGGTGACAGCTGGCACAATAACTGAGGCACAGTAGCCCAGCATAAATTAACTTTGCATTTCACACACTATTTGGATTGTTTGGATCCAGTCTCAGGGAGGATATTCAAAGGAGCACGGACAGGGATCTGTACTTCCTGCAAACTCTCCCTTTACCATAAGAAATGTTTCTCATTCATACAAGATTGGTTTTTCTCAGTAATTTTCCCAGTCACACTTGGGGCTACAACCATCTGCAGCTACTTAGTTTTTCCTGCCTTGCCACAAAGCTGCAGTTTTTCTGCATTTTTCTGCCCTGAGTTGGGTTCCAGCTGCATAAATGGGCATTTGTCACGCAGATCAGGCCAAGAAAGAGTGAGCCAAAGCAAGAAATATTAATGTAAATATTATTTTATGAAAATAGCAGAGAAAAAAAGTCTTATTACTTTCAATATATTTATTGATATGTGCAACATAATAACGATTTCTAGCTGGAAATTTCTATCAGAGGTTTTAAGCCTCTGGTCCTTAAGGAAAATCTGGCTTGCAAATTATGTCCTGTTTCTTACAGAAATAGATACTGAATAAATATTGAACAGTTCATCCACTCAAGGGCTTAGATTAAAAAAATACATCCATAGGAATAAAAGGATTGAAGTTTTTAGAACTGCCAGATAATGTTTCTATTCTCAGCATCCCTAGTTGCTGTGCCTCCACCCCACTTCTCCCTAAATCCAGTCACCTCCTCTGGCCCTCAGAGTGCAATACCACTGTGGAATAACTTGCCTCCTTGAAAGCTCAGAAGAGCCATAATGCAACAAGAAGTACTTGTCACATCACAGCCAATACTGGCACCCCAGCAGGGATGTCAGCCCAGAGCCAGACCACATCTTTTATGCAGGTGATGCTTTTTTGTGGAATCACTGGGGTGCTGGGTGGCAATTGTCCATTCACATGTAGGAGGGACTGGGATATCATTCCAAGGTGTAGAAGGATCCAGGGGCAGAAGTTTGCTGCAAAGAACACTCCATGGCTGAGCTGATGGGCAGCACACCCTCTCTTCAAGCTTACCTCAGCTGCACTGAAGGAAACCAGCCCAGCTAATTTTTTTCCCCTACTCCAGCTCCCCTCAAAGTCAAACCATGGGGAGGGGATGAAACTGGGCTGTGTATGTGTTCTCCTCAATGTGAGATGGAAACACTTCTTGCTAATAATATTTTTTGCCTAACAAGATGACCCATTTTTACTCATCATTATGGAAAATCAGGGGTTGAGTAGCAAATATGAGTAACTACATTTTACCTGAGGTTGGTTTGTCAGACATTTCTATCATCCCTCTAACCATTTCACAGCCTGTTAAATGAGCTGAGACAACACTTCATGTCACTGTTAGAATTTTAAATTAAAATTATGGTAACAATAAATAGCACCTCATGTTTTTACAGACAATTTCATCTAGAAGAATAAAAATAACTAGTTCTGCCTGGATGCATGCATGACTTGCACACATGCACATGTTTACTTTCTTATCTAAAAAATCAATTTGAGTTCTAGGAAGCTATTTCTAGCACTTGATTCTAACTGTGTGTTTGTACAGTGTCATCAAAAAGCAATCAGGATGTTTAAAGAAAAACCAACAAACAGCAAGTGCATTTTATAACAGGTTCTTTAAGAAGTGAATGCAGATCCAGAGGGGAAGTTATCCAAATCTGGTACAGAGGGACACCTGTTCAAGATAATCCCCAAATACTTTTTTGCTAACAGTGTTTGTTCACTAAGTCTGTTTTAACCAACAAGTTAAAATCTCTGCTCTCTTTTATTCCTTCTCTGTTCAGGAATGTCTTCCCTGTCCATAAACAATCTCTGCATTACATAGATATGTATAATATAATGCCTTATCTGCTTACATGGACAAGGCATTATGTTTTGTGAGAGAAAACACCAGCAAAAGCAAGCCACTACCTAAAAGGAAGACCATTTTTTCTTAGTTTAGTTCATAGTGTGGACAATCACAACAAAGTCTTATTTTTTTGAAAATACCCCTACTCTGCCATACAGCAGAAGTGTATTAACTTCCATCTTTAGTAGAAGCTCCAGGAGGGAGCTTTGAAAGATGCAAGTGAGCTGTTGCTCCTCATCTGCCCTTTGCCTAAAGTCTCTCTCCCTAAGTCCATCTCTCTCACACTTTTGTGAGGGACAGGCTCTTTCACACACACATGTGGCTACACAGACAAGAACACACTCTTGCTGAATGGATTTAAACAGCCACTTGGCACCACCAGGCACTGAAGCACCCAGAACTTCACTGGCAGCTTTCATGCAGGCAGTACACACATTACTAATCTCAACAGGTTTTTCTCATTACCACCTTAGTCACACAATTTTTTAGGCATTCCTTTCAAATTATCTTATGACATGACATTGCTAGGTTGGTGGAGAACTTCTTAGACAATTTTCAAAGTAATAAGTTTCATACATCTTTGGCACCATAATGGATTGTTACCTTACTGTAAAACCTTCATACCTTCTCTGGGAGTCCTCATGGGCAGCTCCTCACAACGCTGACTCCTTTTGTCCTTCTTCTGCATGACCACCTGACCCTTAGCGTCCCTCATGGGAAATACTCATCCCTACTGTCCCTTGCTCAACTGCCTGACCCTTACTGTCCCTCATGGGAAATACTCACCCTTACTGTCCCTTACACAACCACCTGACCTTTATTGTCCCTCATGGGAAATACTCACCCCTGCTGTCCCTTGCGCAACTGCCTGACCCTTACTGTCCCTCCTGGGACACACACACCCCTACTGTCCCTTACCCAATCGCCTGACCCTTCCTCTTCCCAGCACATTCTCCAACTCCCCTCTAGAGCAGCTAACTCACCCTTCTCTAACACCCATCCTTATTGGACACAGCTGTGCCCTATTAAAGGTAAGCCTTAATTGGACACAGCTGTGGCCTATTAAAGGCAGGCCTGTTCCTAATCCTTGGTAATTAGTACAGCTGCAACTCCTCAGGGGTGAGATTGCCTTCAGCACCATCTCTTACTCTTCCTACAATCCATTACATGCCACCAAGTGTACTTTACTGGCAGTCATCTCAATAGCTGGCTAGAAAGTCATCCATGGCAAACAACTTCTCCAGGCTATGCCTCTGAGGCATCTGATTTTTGTAAGGAATGAATCATTCTCTTGTTACTAATGGTTTCACCTCTGAGCATTTCTAAACTAAATTTAGTGATCTAACCAAATAGCCTGAGTTGGGATAAAATGTTTCAAAGGGACTCTAATCACACGTAGCACTGCAGCTTTCATTAAAGCCTTGGAGAGAAACTGCATGGGGAATTTTGCATGCTGGGAAGGCTCACCTGAGTTTAGCATAGGCATGAATCAGTATGGAGACAGAACCAAGCCCCATTTGGATGAGATCTGTTTGGGCTCTGTTCCTGCTCCTTGTGGGAGGATCCTTGGCTGCAAATTATATAAAGTTAGCAGCCATCTGGGGGCAAAAAAATTTGAGGAAAAGATAGAAAACACCATGGCCCAGTACATTTTTCTCCTTTGGTGAACACATGTTCTTTCAGTTCCCAGCCTCAGATGGAGCCAGAAGTGTCTGGTTACACAGCCTTCAAGACCTACTGCCTGAGAGATAGATGTGGATGTGAAAACCTCTGTTTTCAGGAATTTTTTACATATTGACTCTTACCTATCTTTCAAATTGTAAATATATCTGTGTTTCACTGTACATGTGGCAGTGGCAGGAGCACAGTATTTCCCAAGGACTGTGCCTTTTATTTATCCAATTTTTCCAAGGATATGTATCTGTTACATTTTCTAGAGCACAGCTTGTTTATTTGTTTGCTACCTGCATACATATCTTTAGTTCACTGCACTTTTTAGCTCCTGTGAATAAGAACATGTCATTGACTTCAGAGCCTTCTTTTGAGAAGAAGCTCCTTTGTGCATAAAACTATTTGACAGAACCTTCTTGCATGCTCACAGGCAGGGCCTTCAAAATTGTATTAAAGACAGTCCAGCACCTTGCTCTGAACACTGCAGATTTAGCAACTGCAAAGGGTAGCATTCATTAAAACAACAGAATTTAAATAGTCCCTCGAAGAACAAACTCACCTCAGCTTGCACTACACAAGACATTGCTTTAACACAGACCATTTGGCACAAAATACTTTCTGCAGCAAGACACTGCCTAACACTTCCATAGTGAGTACCATTTAGAGAAGAGCAGGGCTGCACCAAGAGACAAACAATTGCCTTGCTTTCATGCTCAGGTGATTTTCACCCCATCTAACAGATATCTGTCCTTGTCACATGCAATCTGCTGCAGAAGAGGCAAAGGACTCCAGAAGAGCTGTGCATCCTGTGCAGAAAAATATCATTTTTCCTTCCCAGTTTGAGCATTGCTTGGCTGCAATCTGAAAACTGCATGTTAGCAGCAAAGCTAAAACACTGGAGAAAACCAGGGTCTTTCATCTCACTGCCATGTAGGAACTGATGAGTGCTCTGTACTTTTCTTCTAAGTTTGTCCCTTTCCTGTAGATTGTGTCTTCTCTTTATGATATAGAAAGGCTGTTGGCTTAAGTGAGCCCCTCTCCAGTAACTTTGAAAGCCTCATTCATCCCCCCCATTCAGAGTCCTACCCAGCAGAAGCCTCCAGCCTCAGTCATTCTCCCAGGACAGCAATAGCTGATCCCCCAGACCTTTACATGTAATGCAAACATCAAAGTGCTCACATGAATATCAGAAAAAAGAGGAAAGAGTGTGAAGGAATAGAATTGTCCCTAAGCACCCAATAAAATCAATATACTTTCAAATGACATTAAAGACACAAGTCTGAACTGTCTTCTGTGTCCCTGTGTGATACTTGGGATGCAGGTACCCTGAGCAGAAGGGAATTTAAGATATGGAATCATTTAATATATGACATCAATGTGAAAAGCTGCAGAGCCAAATTTTCTCAGGGAATAGAAATTACTACACTCAAGCTACAGAAAAGTTTGTAGCATTCTACTAAGTTTTGTCAGTATTCTTCTGAATCCAAGCTAAGGTTTCCCTGTTGGTTTGAATTTATTACCATTGTGTAATAGTAAACAGAGAATAAAATACCTTTTATTGCCCAAACTGACATTTTATTCCCTTCCTCCTGTTTTGGTTTTCCTCCTTTTGAAAGAACTGCTGTGTACTGTATGCTTCACAGTTTGGATATTTTTCAGTATACTCTTCCTTTGTGTTCCTTCTGAGTTATTGCATTATCATATGTAGGTAAGTGGCCCAAATGTAGTGGTCCTTAAAAATCATATGTTAAGATTGTTGATATGTGACAGCAAATACCAAGCAGCCCATGCCAGCAGGAACCAGAAGCAACATAGCAAATTCTCAGTGGCACCTAAGTCCCTGGCTATAGGAACTGACGTGAATTTGGGATTTTACTTAAGAAAATTAAATAATTCCAAGTTATATTAGTATGGATACTACATAGGAAATGTAATGGTAATTTCTTCATGATTTAAAAATTCTTATCTGAATACAGAAAATGCCTAAAGGACATTTGAAATTGAATTGTAATTTGAAATGAAATTGAATTTGAGTTGAAAGGGCCATAAATACCTTCCGAGGTTCTGTCTTTCCAATGCTTCATTCCAACCAGCACTTGGCCATTGTTCTGCTAATTGAAACTTCAGTGGACACATGATTTTGCAAAAACCTATCATCATTCATATTGATATTTTAATTTGCAGAAAGACCAGTGATGGAAGAACTGTGAGCTTTGTGCCATTGATTTGTTTATATGGCCAGATGTTGTGTGGAAACTTCTTTGCTTGTGCTGTCCCTTCCGGTTGACCCCAAATCCATTTTGGATTTATGTGATAGCATTACCTGGCCAGAACATGGGAACAAGCAACGTTTTCAAATAAACTAAAACTGAAACGGGATGAGCTCTGGATTCTTCTCTTCCATTACTTGGGCTTTACTATCAGCCATGTTAGAAAGTGCTCCCCCCAGAAATATCTTAGCTTCAATCATAGATTACCATCTGCAATGTATTTTGATCTTAAAGCTACAGAATCCTCATCCTGACAGTCCCAGGGCTGTAGACAGAGGTGCTGCTACACTGTGGCTGCTCACATGAGGAGCAGGAGTGAAATGGCTTTGTTAAAAGGCTCCAGTTTATTTTCATGGATGTTACAACTCAGAGCTTAGACTTCTGACCTCTGAAGAAGAGGCACTGGAAACTCAGTATGTTCCTCTTCCCTTTCAAAATAAGCACAGTAAAGAGTCACTTGGCTGGAAGGTAAATCCTCCCAGCTTTTCTTCTCAAGAGCTGATTTTCTTTACCCTCCTAACTAACTGAAGTCACTTTTTTGGAAGGAAAATGAAAATGGCTGAAGTTGCAGCCATATCTCCTGCTGACACTCCTCCCCACAGCCCATCTTCTCCTGTCTCTGGGAAAATATGCTCACAGCCATTTGACATCTGAAAACTCTCACCATGTATGGACTAAATGGTGCAAATCAACCCATAAGAGAACCCTTTAGTCTCTATTTTCCCATAAGAGCATGCAACAGTATGGGTAGAGAAGAGGAAAGAGCAACAACTTCCCAGAGTCAGCTCCAGCCAGGGGTTTCCTATCAGGACAATAATGAGTTTGGAGAGCCTGAAGGAAGGCTGGAAGCTGACTACAAACCAGGCAGGATAAGCTGCTGCAGGACCAAGGGCAGTCTTGCAGCTTGGTGCCTCTCTTGATGCTGTGGCAACTCATTTGAAAACACAGACTTGACTTCACGTATGATTTCAAAAGATGGAAGACTGACATTCAGATTGGAGTGCCCCTCAAAAGGAGGAGAAGGCAACAACTAACCAGCACCAAGAGTCACAAACTCAACACATACATTCATGTTCTCCTCCCTCCTGTTCACTCTCCCTGCAAGCAGTGCCATTCAATCAGTATGCTAAAATGCAAAAGCCTCCTTCCTACTGCGTGGGTATGAGTGCCAGTGGCAGCAAAATGAACATTGTTGTATCTTTGATGATTCCTGAATATATCTGCATGTAAAGGTAATATGAATCCTCATCTAAGGCACCACTGCCACATGAATCACTCAAATACTTCTTTCAAGTTTCTAAGGTCTTTCCTTAGATTTTACTAGTCAGTTCTTACTTCCTCTCAATAAACAGGAAGATGGCAAGTATTAAATGCAGGTAAGTTTCAGCTGCTCAAGTTGTGTGCATCTGTAGTTCACACTCAAGCACTGAGAAAAACACAGCATTCCCAGCATACAAATTAAGTGAGCTGAATAGGCACACCTATTTCGGGCACAGCTTTACAGAATGAGGGGACTGAGCCAAACTCCCAATCCCATCTGTATGCAGTGGCAACGGATGTGCAGCTGTGGTTTTTATGGAACCATATATAGTTCAGGCAAACTTCCCCAAAAGTAATTCCATGCAAATTCATGTCTCCTATAAACGGGCTAGATCATGCAATGAAGACCTGTGTGGGGAGCGTGGGTGTGAAGAGGAGAGACAAAAATTTCTGACACACCTTTTCAAAGCAAACCAGCACACAAACAAGGAAATCAGAGGCTGCTGAATGTAGCCAAAGTCATCACAGTGAATCCAGTTCTACACCACATAAAAAAGGCTCCCACAAACATGTCAGCATTGAAGGGCAAGTGAAAACAAAACTGGCTCACCTATGTTCCTCATTTAGAATAAGAAAAATAAAACATCATAAGATAAACAAGTACAGTAACTTGTAAAAAGAAAACCAGTTTTATAATATTCCTTTTTCTGTCTACCTTCAGTAAAGTGGAATCATCAGCTTTAAGGAAGCTTTAACCTATTTTAAGGTCAGATGGGACCCTGTAAAACAGCTGCAGACTACAACCTGAAAAAAGGCTGAATACTTTTAATATTCCACCTCCCTTGCAGCACCAAACAGGTTGATACATGCTGTTTTCATTTAAATAACTTTTATCCTTCTGGAAATTATACTGCAAAGTGTTTAAAAAGATCTTGAAAGAGAGTGATGTATACAAATAAACAGGATAATGCCTCCCCAGCAGTTGGCAGAATTTCACAGAGTCCTACATCATGGCTGTGTCAATTTGGGCTTTGTCTAAGTGATAGGGGTAGATTCTACCCACTCCAGATTTAAATCAGAGAGGATGCAGCTCAGACATCTAATGGCTGATGCACATTCTCTGCACAGTTACTGTGTATTAAAGGGAGTCTGATCCTGTCCAAATGCTGAGAGAATGACTGAACTGGACATCTAAATGGCAGCATCAGGAATTGAAAACTGAAGACATGAGGAGCTGGATCCCAATCCAGCAAAACAAATACTTGGAGCGCAAGTAAACCCTGAGAAATCTTGAAAGAAGAATTTCTGCGGCTAAATGGTTGCCTGATTTCAGATCTAATGGGCCAAAACCATGTAGCTTAGGCTGCAGAACAATGGGCTCCTTCAAAGTCATCAACATTTTCTGTTCCTTAAGACCATGTTCCTTTTTATTACTGTCAGCTGCAGAGGGCAGGTGGGTGTCACCTCTTCTAAATGTGGATGAAGCCTCAGGTAGCATCCCATCATGCTGAGCTTACCATCTTGTAGAGCATTCATCTGCACCGTGGAGCATCAGCACCGAGTACCTGTGACATGGAGGAGCTAGGAAGGCAATAGGCACAACAGAGAGAGATTGGACAGTAGAGGGCAAGAGCCAAGAAAGTGGGAAACAAAACATGGTTATATCCTGTGAGTGTTGGCCTCCTACAAAGAAAAAATGAGGAGTCCCAAATCTGGCAGCAAACATTGTTCAAAGCTATTCCCTCCTGACCTCCTTTCTAGGCTTTGGTACTGCTTGATGACAAGAGAAGGGCAAATCACCACATTTAGGCAAGGTAATAAAGGACAACCAACTCATGCAAAATGCTGCAGCCTGGATGGTAGCCCACACACTTCAGAGATTAGCTGAAGCTCTGAAAAGCAATTTGAGTAACTTCCTTTGATGTACCATCTGGTGAATAATTTACTGGGAATGTCTTAATCACATCAAAGGTATCTATCAATGTGCTCAGATTTCTCAGTGTTTAAGACTCTGCCTGTATATTGTGCTCAAGGAACAGACATAATAGTACAGAATTAAACTTTACTGCAGTACTCCCACAGTAATAAAAAAAAAAAAAATCTGCAGCATATTACCAGTATGGCCTCAAGGACTAGGTTTAGGAAGAGCAATATTTCACTGCTACCTCAAAAAGGCTGCTACTCTACAATCAGCCTTGCTCATGTTTCCAAAAATTTATAAAATAGACACACATCTGTGGCATAAAAAATGTTAAGAAGCACATCTCCCTATTCAGAGGGCTTATTGGCAGGGTTCTCTAACATCAATCACATGGGTTTAGACCCAGAATAGATTTAGACTAGATCTAAGGAAGAAATTTTGTGCAACTAGAGCAGTGAAACACTGGGACAGGTTTCAAGAGATGTTGTGGATGCCCCATCCTTGGAAACATTCAAGGTCACATTGGACAGGGCTCTGAGCAACCTGATCTAGTTGAAGATATTTCTGCTTATTGCAGGAGGATTGGACTAGAAGGCCTTTGAAGGTCAACCCAAACCGTTCTATGTGTCTATGACATGCATTTGTCATACTCCAAATGGGAGTACTGCAATTACTGTTTCCCCTCTCTAAATACTGAGACTAAATTGCTAAATTCCTAAGTGAACAAACTAAAAACCCTACAAAACTTAGTGGCTATTAAATATCCAGAAAGCCCCGAATACCCCTGAAAGCCAAAGCCAGATTATACTTATTTGCATGTGCCAGTCCTGTCTTGATGCTTAGGTGCTTTATATTGCGTTATCCTTCAGCATCACCCTAGCACACCCCGCGCAGCTCACTCACTGCTTTGCTGTGCTGACAGGACCCCGCAAAGCCCCGCGAACGCCCCCGGCCAGGTGCTCACGGCAGGCGGGTCCGGAGGAGGTCGCTCCGGCGAGGGGAGCGGCTCCGGCCCCGGGATCGCGCCCCCGTGGGCTGCTGACACCCACCCACGCCGGCCCGCAGCACCCCCCGCCGGGCATCCCCGCCCCTCCGCATCCCCGCCGCTCCCCGCTCCGCATCCCCGCGTCCCCGCCGCTCCCCGCTCCGCATCCTCGCCCCGCCCGCCCCGCCCCGCGGGCTGATTTACGGCTCTGCTGAAAACGCCGCCCCGCTGCCGCCACTAGCAACAAGTCGGGTGAGTGCGGCGACCTTGCGGGCGGCCGAGGCCCGCGCCGAGCCGGTGCCCGGCGCCGCTCCGCTCCGGCAAGGCCCGGGCGGCGGCCGAGGCGAGCGGAGCCGCGCCGAGCGAGCGCAGCCGGCGGGGCCGTGCGGCCGGAGCGCCGCGCCGGGTGGGCGCGTCCCCGGGCGGAGATGGCGCGGTACCCCTGAGGAATCGCCGGGAAAGTTTCCCAAGTTTCCCGTGGGGCGCGGACGCGGGCCGTTCCCTCCGGCGAGGAATGCAACAGACAGCCCGGGATGAAGGCGGGCACCCCTGGCCGGAGCCGCTCGGCGGCGTCAGCCTCCCCTTCCGCTGCCCGCGATGCGGCGACCACACCAGGTTCCGGAGCCTGTCCTCGCTGCGGGTGCACCTGGAGTACAGCCACAGCTTCCAGGAGAGCAGCCTCCTGGCCAGGAGCAGCCTGTTCTCCCCGCTGAAGGACGCGGAGCCGGTGTCTCCGCCGGAGCCCGCAGCGCAGGGCAGCCCGGGCAGCCCCGGCGGCGTTGCCGCGCAGCCCGCGGGGCCCTACCTGAACTTGGGCGGCGCGTCCTGCGGGAGCGGCAAGGGCGAGCAGCCGCGGGAGCTGGCGGCCGAGCGGCCCGGCTCCTTCCTGGCCAACTATGTGTCGGCCGAGTCTCCCAGCGAGCTTTCCAAACCCGGCCTCTCGGCCGCTGATTCCAAAGCCTCCTTCGAGGCACACGTCAGAGAAAAGTTTAACAGGATGGTAGAGGCCGTGGACAAAACGATCGAGAAGCGGATCGACAAGCTTACCAAAGAGCTGTCCCAGAAGACGGCGGAGCTGCTGGAGGTGCGGGCAGCGTTCGTGCAGCTGTCCCAGAAGAAGCAGGAGGTGCAGCGGCGAGAGCGGGCCCTGAGCAGGCAGGTGGATGTGGCGGTGGAGATGATCGCAGCCTTGAAGCAGCGGCTCAGCGAGTCCGAGGAGGAGCTTCACCGCAAAGAGGAGTAAGTGGGGAGGCGAGTGCCGATGGCTTGGCGAGGGCTGGCCAGCTCCTGCGTGAGTGACAGCCCTTGGGGGAGAAGAGAGGGAATGGCTCAGTTGCTTGCTGATTGTGAAAGGGCCTGGAGCTCGCCGCTTCAGATCACTATATTGCTGGAGTTATAGCCATGTGACCGTGTCCCCTGCAAGGCAGTGGACAGCTCCCCGAGCAGGTGGCTTTCACGCCTGGCTCCCCAGTGACTAACAGGGCAGGGGACAGCTCCCTGAGCAGGTGGCTTTCAGCCTGGCTCCCCAGTGACTAACTTCTACACTTTCTAATGCCTGTGTTGTGCCTCTGGTTTCATGGGGATAGGGACAAGTAGAAGCTCTCATCAACATGTAATGTGATTTACACTGCCACCTTTAAAGCATGGTCTTTTTAAGAAGAGATGGGTGGATAAGTCTGGATGAAGTGTGCAAGAATACCTAATAGCACCTTTTCCCTTAAGCCTTCTCACCATGGTCAGCCTGTGGAGTGCACAGTCTCCTGTGCATCAATGAAGCTTTACTGGTGACAGTGCTGAAAAGGCCATGTCCCAGTAGTTCATGTCCAGTGTTTTAGATGGACACAGAACTGTGGAACAGGAATCACTTATATGGGATTGGGAAGCAGATGCCAGAGTTCTGACTAACCTAAGCCATCTAAAAATACATTCATGATGCATCCATTAAAAATGTAGTGATAGCTGATATATAATTTATACATGAACTACTTAGTTTATTCAGCACTTGCTGAAACCTTTCAGGCTTTTCAGAGCAACACAACTTATTTTAGAGAAATAGAAATAAAGAGCCTTGGTAATGGTATGCCTCTAAACCAATTCATCAGCTTACAAAAAGAAGATGAGAAGTGGTAGTTGCCATGACACTGATCTTACAAGAAATAAGGAAGGTGGTGTAGGAGTTCAGTGTAGGAAGTTTGGAGGGCTTTCATCATTCCTTCCTGTAGTCTAAGGACAAGAAAGAAAAGATGAGGATCAGTAGGAGCCATCTATCTTGAAGCAGAGCTAGAGATTTTCCAGAAGAGGGGATACATAAAGGTGGTGGGATTTGAGCCTCTCAGATCTTTGAAGGGATATTCAACAGAGCCTCTGATTTTAAAGTATGAGGTGATCCTCATGGAGGAGAAGACTGAAAGACTTAAGGTGAAGCTGAATAGTGTAACTGAGGCAGATTTGAAAATATGCTGGAGGGAAGCCATGCAGATAACATAGTTTCAAGCAGTTTTGGTATTCCCATCTAGCCAGACTGCCCTCCTGGGCTCTTTCACAGTAAGTCATCCTATTTCCTCTAGAAAAGTATCTTAGAGCAGGAGGGATTGCTCTGTGAAGATTCTTCTTCCCTCTGCAGACTACCAGGAGACCTCAGGTAAGCAGCTGTCTTAGGCTAGATGCAGAATTTCAGATATCTCAAGTTTAGTGGCGTGAATCTTACCCCAAACTAAAGGCAGATTGTGTTTTTAAAAATCAAGTGTAGGATCTCAAAAGGAAAAAAAATGACTGTTGGGAGAAAGAAACCATTCAGTGGGACAAACCCAAAGTTCTGCAGTGCTGT
Source organism: Zonotrichia leucophrys gambelii (assembly GCF_028769735.1). Classification (NCBI taxonomy): domain Eukaryota; kingdom Metazoa; phylum Chordata; class Aves; order Passeriformes; family Passerellidae; genus Zonotrichia; species Zonotrichia leucophrys. Next base: position 29,381,782 of record NC_088176.1, read on the forward strand.
AGAAGAAAAGACCTTGTGGGAAAAGAGAAAAGGGGCAGTTGAGTCATCTGGGGAGAAAGAATGGGTATGATGTGGGAGGATGGCACAGGACACTGATCTTAGGAAAGAAAAAGACAGCTCAAGTTGTGATTTTTAACTGTATTAGGAAAAGGAACAAGGAAGAGGCCACATGCTCTTTGGCAGATTACTTACCAACAGCACTGTCAGGCTGGTGTTCTGAGGCCAGAAGAGACTGAACACAGAAAGAGAAGTGGGAAAACATTGTCCTTCACACTAGGACATTGCCAGGCTCAGGAAAGGGGCAGGAGCTCAGATCACTGCTGTTAGAATTCTTGTCTTGAAAGGAGGAGAGTGAATGCATAAACAAATGATGAGGTAGCTCCTAAGTTGATGTTACAGGGAAGGCTGAAGGTTACTTGGCTAGAAACATGAACCAAAAGAGCAGCTGTACAAGAGACTTCACAGAGTACTCACAGAATACTTCACAGAGTGTTGCTCTTTAGGGTTTTGCTTCCACTTTCAACAAAAAGCCTTGAAAGCAAGTGCAGCAATAGGAGTGAGAGAACAGCTCTTACACAGTAGTGTTAACTTCTGCAGGTAAATGTGTAATGCATGGCAGTGGGTAGGATGCAAGAACAGCAGCCCTGAGTACCAGGGGGGAAGAGGGCAGTCAGAATTTGTTATTGCCTGTGTCTGTGCCCATTCCCACAGCACTGCCTCTGAGGTTACTCTGAGGACACTGGGAGGGTAGGCAGCGTGGAAGAACAGGTTGAATTCGCTTAGGAAAAACTGGAAGTGTGTTGGGTTTTTTTCTCATTTAGATGATTCCTTCATTTCCCATCTTGGGGGATAACAAGGCATAGTGCCATAGAAAAATGCACTGGTTGTCTTTCCTATTGAAAGGTCATTGTATAATTAGCAAATTGAGAAGGAAGGTAGGTATAAAAAATGCTTTGTAAGAGCAGGACTGGTAGTTCTAGAGCAGCTTTTCAGAGCTGATTCTCTAAAATGCCTGGGACAGTTAGCTTTACTCCAGCAGCAGGGAGGCGCTGGGTGATGTGCTCTAGTAGAGAAAAAGTTCCTGACTTTGGTAACAACAGTGACACTTGTCTGGCTTTCTCATGGGCTGTTGGTAAACTCTGAGACCTGCCTGTACATTCAATCCTTTGTGTGTTCAAAACTTACTTGGTGTGCTGAGAAGACATTGTCCTTCAAAAATTAGGATCTCAGCTTTGGCTTTGATTTCTGGAAGAGATCCAGATGATTAGAAAGCCAAACAAGACTGCATAATGGAAATTGCAGAAGCAGTTCTCACTGCAGATTGTGGAAAGTCAGAGGCATCCCTTAGGGACTGCTTTGATACTTGCTGACCTTCAGAAATAAATGCTTTCATCGGTTTCTTTGGATTTTTTTTTTTCCATAAGCAATCTTGTGAATATGGATAACTTTTTCCTAAAATTAGCATTGGTATTGAGCTAGTGTAGCTGAAAATCTTTTCCTCTTAGCAGCAGAAAAAAGAAAACACCTTCCCTGAAACATCTGAATGTTGGTTTAGACCATCAGCTGGAACAGGGCTGCCTATTTGAAGCACTTGTAGGATCAGTGCGGTTATTTCTTTAGACTTGTCAGTTGATTATTTTTTGTTTGTTTTAAATAAGGCCTTTAGCAGTCCAACAAAGACAGCAATGAAGTGAAGATACCATTTTAGTTAAATTTTCTTTGTTCCCTTACAAAAACTGTAGTGCCAATATGCATGCAGGTATGTGCTGATACTGGTGTGAGGCCCTCGTGGAGGTGAACTCTGATGAGGGGTAGGACAGCTGACTGTAGGAGGTACAACTGACTATATTAATGCATAGCTGAAATAGTATTACTCTAAGCACAGAGCTGCTGAACAAAGGAATTATTTAATTAGAAAATGTGCCCTGAAAGGGATTATTCCATGTTTGATGAAGGAGAATGCAACTCACAGTGAGCGCTGTGATCTTAAAGATAACACAGAAGCATGCCCAAAGGGCATAAGACTTTGTTGAATAAGATATCAAGAAAACCATTGAAACAAAAACCAGCTATGAACTTAACTGCTAGAGGACACTGAGAGGCTTGTTTCTGGATGTAATGTAAGAAAATTGAAACTGGCAGAGTTTGATTTTCAGTAAGTTTGAACAGGGTAAGAAGGGATGGTCTTTGGCTGGAATCTACCTTCAGTGGTAAATTTAAACAGCTTCACTTTGTCTCCTAATCACAGAGTAAGATCATTAATGTTGTACCTTGCCATATCTCTGACAGTCATTTCTCTAACCAGTCTCATGCATTTGTTTTGAGACTGGCCATGCCTCTGCTTTGACATAGCCTGGAATGCAAGGATTAATTCAGAATAGCTGTTGTGGGCAGTAGTTATTCTTGCCAGTGGCTTCACCTTAAGTTTGCAATTAATGAAATTATCTGTGCAGATAACATCTTGACAATGGCATTAAGATCTGGCTTTTAGACATCACTGCAATTTGTGCTTTAAAACAGCTTTCCCTCAAAAAGGGGTTTCAATATACCACAAAACAGTTTTGATTTGCTTTAAGCACAGTACAACTACAATTACACATTGTTCTACCACCCTCAGTTTTAGGTAATCCTGCTCCCTCTTTCCTGTTTCCTTTCATCTTCCTACTCAAGAGATTACTCCCCCCCATGCAGCTGCACAGGTTTAAGTCTAGCATGACTGTCCCACAGAATGGCTCTGTGAAATAAAGCTTAAAATCCTCAGTGTCACCCAGTAAATTCAGGGCTCTGTCTAGAGCACAGCCCACTGAATGGGTACAATAACTTTCTGAGGGAGGAGGTGTGAATCTCTTAAATCAAATGTGCTTTTAGTGATGTGGTAATGTGAAACCACAACCTAATGAATAACAGCAGCCTTCAGGCAAAAACACCAGTTGGGTGATGGATAAGGTCAGTGGCATTAATACTTAATGAATATACATATTAAATATTTTGAGAAGTAAATCACTTTGCTACTTACTGTGATAGGAATTTTCCCACCTTCAGGTAAAACAATGGTTTGGTTTTCTATTGATTTTAGACAGAGTTATGCTAAATGTGATTCTCCAAAGTGATGTGATATTGGATGCAAAACCTGCATGGAACCTTGTGCTTATCTCCACCTCCAGAGCAGCTGCAGGTGTCAGTGTGGCTGTGCACAGTCCTGGGGCCAGTGCTATGCATCCGTGGGAGGGCTTGCTTGCAATGTGAGAACTCATTAGCCCTTCTTGTCAGGTGTTAAGGAGCTGGAGCTGTCCCACCCTCTGCTTTTAGTCAGTGCATGTCACTCTTAGCTGCTGAAAGTCATAAAAACACTGAGCATCTCCCAGGATCCCTGTGCTGCCAACTGCTCCAGTAAACAAGAACTGCAGCTCGCTCATCCTAAAGGAGCGCTGAATAATCCAGTGGTAAAGGCACAAGAATAAATGTCACATACTCAGCCTATGATTTATAACTTTATTTACCACATCTCAAGTTGTTTCATGGTAACAGCCTCCATAAAGAAGTTTTTTGGGCTAGGCTGCAGTTGGGATGCAAAATGCCAAACTACTTAAGTCTAGTTAACTGTAACAGGTGAACTGCCTGGCAGAGTGAAATTAAAATAAAAGCTTTGGCAGCAAGCCTTACTTACAGTGAGTTCCTCTCCCTCCACTTGTTTTTTCAGCTGAACACCTCTGAGGTGCCTGCTGTACTACAGTAAATTTCCCCTGGACTCCTCTGGCTCTCAAAGAACTCCTTTCTGACACTCTGGCAGTACAGGCATCTCCTGCTCCTCTTGGACACCTCCCAGGCTGCATCCCCCTTGTCTTTCCCTCTCACTTGTCTCATCCTGCTGCTGGCAGCTCAATACAATCCCTGCTCTCCAGGCAGCAGGAGCAATTCCCTCTTCCTAAAGGTTTCATCTGAATGAGCATCCCCCAGGACAAAGCAAGAAATCCAGTTTTCTCCCTGCTGCCCAGTCACAGCCCTGTAAATATTCTGCATACACTATACCTTAGTGTTGGAATAGTAAACTGTGAAGAGATGAAATTATAGAAATGTAAGAGATCTAGGGTGCATTGAGCATCATCTACACACTCAGAACATACAGTATCAGGAGCTGTTTCTCACCCCTGTAAGCAAATGCCAGGGTGCAGAGCTGGGGGAAGGGGGCAGGAGTCTGCTGGGCAGAGGAGCAGAGCAGTAAAGGGATGATGCTGAGAGCAGAGGAGCTCTCAGGGGGAGTTAATAACTCCATGGAACCTTTCCTCAGTATAACAGAAATGCTCCAGATGTAGAATAGTCAGTGCAGGGTAGCAGAGACCCCTTGTTAGAAGGGCAACACCTCAGGTGTTCCTGTTTCAGGTGAATGCTGCTCACAAGGCTGTGCTGTCAGGACACAGAGCCCAGTGGGCCCATGCTGCTGTGCTCTGGTTTATGCCCCTACCACGTGGGCCCCACAATATTCATGGCTTCAGCTTCCCCCTGACTTCATGAAGAGCAGTGTCAGACCTCTGTGAACACCCATCTTTCCACAAGCATGAGAGTAGAGAGTGAAAGACAAGAATCCTGTCATATAATCCTCAAAAATTTGGCAGAGGTCTGGAGAAATAAATTGAAAGTACAATAAAGAATATAAGCAAAAAAAATCATCACAGATATCCAGAAATAAAATTGAAGGGAAAGGGTCCTCAGTATGGTTAAGAAAAAGTCTGGGCAAACTACAAGAGACAAGAAGGGCAATTAGACAGATAAACAGCAGCTGCAGGAAGCTACAGGAGTTCTTTGAACCATTTCCCTATTGTTCACAGTGGGAGGAGGCTAAAAATTCTTCTGGGAACTCCCTTCAGGTAACCAAGGCATAGCTGGGCAAGGAGTGAGCTCTCTGAGGAAGAAGTGTTGGAGCAAGTAGAGAGACTTATTAGCAGTCACTCCTTAGGGCTTGATCTTGTTCTTCTGAGAGATGAGAATGAAGTGGAAACAAAGAAAGTAGCTGAACTAACAGAAGTGCTGCTTATCAGTGCAAGGTGTGTGACAGAGCCCTGCTGTGTGGGTGTGTTCTGGCTCCTGGCTTTCCAAAGGGAATTTACAGAGTGTATTTCAGCCCCAAGGAAAACTTTCAGATTAAAGTTATTAAAGGTAGGTACATAGGCTGTACAAAGGCAGCTAAACAGAGAGAAGTTATGGGTATGCTACTATTGCTGCCAATAACAGTTCTTACAAATAATGGCATGTAGGATGCCAAGTTATCTTTAGTCTAGAAAGCAAGGACAATACTAGGGAGTTTATTGACATTATGAGTCTCTTCTCCTCCTGACAGTCATCTAGATCTTCCTGAAAAAACTCTGCTCCCCCCTGGTCTCCTTATGGTATATTAATGAGACATTTGTAGGAAAGGAAAATCCCTTCGTGATTATTTGTGCCATAGAACAGGCAACTAATGAATTCTTACTAATTACCTTTGCTGAGATAATTACAAATGTTAACATTCTTGAAACTATCATTCTTTTAAAAAAATGCCAGCTTCTCATGTTTGTGGCCTCCTGCTGCAGCCAAACTCAGAAGCTGACTGAGTGCCTGGGAAGAAGGGACATCCTCATGGTGTCCCAGGCTGGCAGCTCCCCACTCTCCCACCTTCCCACTGGGGGGTCAGCAGCCTGCCAGGCTGTGCACAGCTCTTCCTTACCCAAAAGGAGAGGGATTTGGAGCCAACCTGCTCAGTTGCTGTCCTCTTGAGCTCCCTGTCCCCTGTAAAAGAGGACCCTGATGAAACAGCAAGGACTTCAGTTGCTCCTACATTAACCCAAAATTATATGAACTGACTAATGAAGTTAATCATAAGTTATGAAGTCAAAGAAGTTACAGTGTGGTGACAATAAACCCTTAAAATGTACTTTAATGAGTTTAGATTGGCTTCTCCCTAAGCATTCCCTAGTGGCTCTCTAGTATCAGGTTGTTCTGGGCAAGCTAATAATCACTAAACTGTTCAGAGCCTTGAAATGAAATGGATTAGCTGAGTTTAACAAACAAGTTACCTCTCTGTTTCTTAAACCAGATTTTATGGGTGAGTTAGTATAAACTATTACTCATCCACATTCTTCATCCAAACAATACATGCTTGTTTTTACCTGATTCCTGCCATTAGATCAGCCATGCAAACAGAACTCTGCTGGAGTATGGAGCAGGCAGGCACAGCCTGAATCCTAGGTGGTGAATTTCCAGGGCTGACCACTCATGCCTGACTCGTAGCACAAAGCAGCTCACTGTTGAAACAACTATACTCCATTAAACCAATTAACTGCAACTATGCTGAGTTAAAACAACAAAATGCAGAGAAACTTTGGATTTGTTATAAACAATCTAAGCTTTGAAAGGTTATTTCTGCCACAAACTGTTTCATAGTTTCTACTTAAAATGCTTTTTCCTCAGGCAATGTATTTCTACTGAGCAATCATGCCCTTTCTCATTTGGCAAGTTCCTTCAACTCCCACCCTTTTTGTACAAAGCGAAAATTATCATGGCTTCCCTGGCAGAGTAAGAAATATTTATCCAGGCATTTATTAAACAGGGAACTGCTACATGTTCAGATTTGTCCTCTTTTGTAATACGTGCTTCAATCTACAACCAAACTTCTTCCACCAAAATAATCCTTTGACATGGGAGGTCCAGGTGGTGTCCTGATTACTGATAGTAAGTATGCAGAGAACTTAGAAATGAGCAGTGGCTCAGCTGAGAGCTTTCACAGTCACTGGTGCTCTCTGTTTCTTCCAGTTGGGTTACCAGACAGGACACCAAGACACATGCCTAAACTCCTTACCTAAAACTTGTTCTTCCCACACATGTGCTCCCTGCTCTATAATCTGTAGATTATCTGTTAATCTCCCATGCTCCCTCTGCCTCCAGGTCATAACACCACACTTGGACATTCTTGTAGTAATGCAGTCAAAATTAAATTCAATGGCCACAGAAGTTCTTTTGAGTTAGAAACCACCCCAGCAGCAACATTAAGTGACCATTGTTAGATTGTGATGAAATGAAAAGATTAATTTGGGAGTTCATCTGTTTCTCTTCACATTTCAGAGCTAATATTCTCATAGTTGAATAAAAAAAGAGAAAGCAGATACAGCTGTCTCCAGATACTCTGAGATGTGATGCTTAATCATATTTCTGCCCTGTGGGCCACTAAAGACTAATTCCAAGAGACCAAATGAAATGAAAAAACCTCACCCCAAACCCACTGCCCATGAACCTAAATTCAGCATTCAGGGTTCCAGATCTTCACTTTGTCCACAAAAAAGTTGAAATCTTTTGACAGTGGTGGAGGACAGTAATTAGCCCCTCCATGACAAACTGGAGAAGCACCAGTCATTTTTGACATCGGTGAGACCAGTGAGCTGCTGTTATCTAAACGTGGCCTCCTTGCAATGTTTCCATCTTGCAGAGAAGTTGTTACTTTCAACCACTTCCTGGAAGAAGCAGCAGAAAAAGAAGTGCGGGGGAAAGCCAGGCTGCAGCACTTCATCGAGAACCTGTTGCAGCGCGTGGATCTGGCAGAGAGGCAGCTGGAATATTACCAAAGCCAGCAGATGGTGTGCAACCACACTGACATCAGCGAGCACGTGGTAAGCCAGCACTGCCCTTCCCTTTGCCAGAGTTGGGTTATGGGTGGGCTTGGTGGCTCAGGCTAAGCACTGCTGCAGGCAGATGTGCATTTGTGAAAGCAGCAACAGCCAAAGACGATAAAGGGAGAGCAGAGAGTAATGAAATGTTTGATACATATTTAAATTTTTTTCAACTTTGGCTATTGCTGCTGTTGCCTTTGCCATGAACACTTTTTTAAAAGTGACTTGGCAGTCTTTTTGGGAAGCCTGAAGATTTTCAGGAAAGACATAGATCCCTATAGGTGACACATCAGCTTGCTGGCAAATCATCTTGCCTCTGCTAGTTTACCTATCATGGTACTCTTAGAAATGGTGAATGGATTCCCACAGGCCTGTATCCCATGGATTAGAAATCCAAGAACATTACTTTTTAAAATACATTATTTCTCTTAAAGCTGTCATTTTTAATACCTAAACTCAGTATTTTCCTACAGTGCATTACATTTATATGCCAAGTTTTAGGCACAGGACTTGAAGGAACATTTCAGTTTAATTGAATACCCCATGCTGCCTGTGCTTAGTAGTTGCTCAGCCTGGCATGTGAGAAGAAGGCATTTGATGATGCCCAGCACTGAACAGGTATGCAGTGGTGGAAAGGAAATGTTCCCAGAGCTTTAGGTAAGATGAGCTGAAATGCAGTGCAGGCATCTCAGACAGTATCTGTGAGAAGATTATGGGGCACTGTACAGATGGGCCTCAATATTAAATCACCTCTCTTGCTCTGGATGTGTTTATCATAATGCCAGGCTCAGCAGTGTCCCTTGGGGAGGGCTCTGATTTTTAAGGTACCTGCCCTGCTTTCTGGGTGACTTCAGCATTGCTCTAAGGCCATCCATCCAAATATTGACCATCCTGACCTTCAGGAGGTACAGGAAAGTCCACCATGAGATGGCTCCAGACACCAACCAAGACAGATGACAAGCCAAGTCAGGCTGGGCAAAAATCCATCTGCAAAGTGTGGACAATACCAGGGACAGAAGGAACATTTACAAGAACATAATCATTTTCAGATGCCAAATCTGACTTACTTGTCTCAGTGACTTCATTAAATGATATTCAAAGGCTCAGTGTAGCAGCTCTGATGAGAGCGCAATACAAAGAACCTATTTAGTACCAAAAAAAAAAAAAATCAATTTAAGCTGAGCTGGCATTAAACACCTCCTTTTCTGACCCCCACCAAAAGAGGGACTAGACAAAGTGTTTCCACACTGTGAACCAAACTGCTGAAAAA